>NC_139019.1:95070609-95779544 GCF_964374135.1 Grampus griseus | reverse complement strand
ATTATCTAAGTTCTTCTTGTGATTAAAGGAACCAGTATCAGTTGCTAATGTTTATCTAAGAACAGTGATTGATACAACTAGCTGGCACCAACTGACAAGAGAAAATGATAAAGTAATAAATACTGAACTGGAGGACAAAAGCTTAAAAGACGAGTAATTGTCTACCTAATAATCTCGAATCAAGTGACAAATATTAGGAAAAATAATAGAAGTCATTAATAGTAATACAATCATTACATACACATATTCATATGTAAAAATGAACCACATAAGTGCTATAATAGAAAAGGATATCCATTTTCAATGATACTCACAAAGAAAAAATACAATACAGTGAAATAAAGATAGCAATGATGTGTAAGACATATATGGAGGAAACTATAAAAATACGCTAAATGTCATAAAATTATGTAAGTAAGTGCAAAGATATCATGTGTTCTTGGTTAGGAACACTGTAAAAGTACTAATTCTCTCCAAACTAACATGTAATGAAATGTGATTATAATTAAACAACAAAAGGCAAAATGTTATCAAGTTCCCATTTGGGAAAAAAGGGAAATATCAAAATCAATTCTGAGAAAAGAATACAGATGAAAAGGGAATAATCCTATTAGACAGTAAAATATCAATAAATTTTAAAACTTTTGACATATTAACATTATTAAATCCACACTATACTAACATGTTAGAGGACTTTGGAGCTCTATAAATAAAAAGCGGTTCAATGGACCAGAAAAGAGGCCACAATAAATTCTAATAAATAGGGGATTTTGGTTAACCCTAAGGATGGTATTGCAAACCACTGGGGAAAAGATGAGGTCATACTGGATTACAGTGAGTCCTAATCCAATGACTGGTGCCCTTATAGGAGAGAAAACAAAGACACAGACAGAACCAAGAAAGAGTGCCATGCAAGGATGGAGGCAGAGACTGAGGTGGTGTCTCTACAAGCAAAGAACATCAGGGATTGTCTGACAACCACCAGAAGCTAGGAAAAGGCAAGAAAGGATGCTTCCTAAAGGGCAAAGCCCAGCCAACTCCTTAATTTCAGATGTCTAAACTTCGAAATTGTGATAGAAAAAATTGTTATTTTAGGCCTCTAAGTTTGCAGTATTTTGTTGTGACAGCCCTAGGAAACTAATCTGGCATTGTATTACAATTTAATTTATTTAAATTATTAATTTATTTACTATTTTTTAATAGAGGGGTTTTTTTCTAAATAGAACATGAGTGTGTTTATCACCTTGATTATGGTGATGGTTTCATGGGTTTATGCCTATCTCCAAACTCATAAAATTCTATCCATTAAATACATCCAGCTTTCTAGTATATAAATTATACCTCAATAAAGGTGTTATTTTTTTAATCTAGAAAATAAAAATCTTCCATGTGGTATGAAAAATACAGTCAAAAGACTTAATAAACCAGAAAAAGTTAGCAATAAATAACAAAGGCTTATTTTCTTTAATTTATGAAGGGCCCATAAAAATGAGTATGAAAAAATATGGATAACACAATAGGGAAAAGATGGTGAAAATGTGAGAAGATGCTTTATGGAACAAAGAGGTACAAAACAATGATACACCAAAAAAAATGGGTCATAGCTTGGTTAGTGGAATTATTAATGAAAACTAAAACAAGATAATATTCTTCCATCTATCAGAATGACACATTAAGTTATAATGTACAATACCAGCAAGTTGTAGGAAAATAGCCAATCTCATACTCTGATGTAAAATAAATTGCATGTTTTTGTAAAGCAATTTGATGATACCTATTCAATTTTTAGACACACACAGCAACGCCATGCCTAAGAATTTACATACAAAATTATTTCAAGATATATGTGAAAGGATATTCTTTGCAGGATTTTTTTTTTTTTTCTTTGCGCTACCTGGGCCTCTCACTGTTGTGGCCTCTCCCGTTGCGGAGCACAGGCTCCGGATGCGCAGGCTCACGGGCCCAGCCGCTCCGCGGCATGTGGGATCTTCCCAGACCGGGGCACGAACCCGTGTCCCCTGCATCGGCAGGCAGACTCTCAACCACTGCGCCACCAGGGAAGCCCTTTGCAGGATCTTTTGCTCAGAAAAAATGAAAACTTACAAACAACCTAAATGTCCACTAATTGATACTAATCCATTTAATTATGACACGTCCAAATTAAGGAATAAGAAGCAGACATTTAAAAGGTGGAGGTACATTTCTATGTATTAATAATGAAAAATATTTGATATTTTAATAAACAAACTTTCAGCAGCAGACAAGTAAAACTTGTTCAATCCTTATCATAAATTCGCAAAATGTTTTTCAGGAAGAAATCACAAGTAATGATTAACAGTGGCTATATTTGATAAAGGCACTTTGGGGTATGAGAAAAGAGGCCTCTCTCTTCATATATCACCCTTCTGTATGGCTTATCTAAACACAGATATTTAGAGATAGACATAAAAACACATACAAATAACATGCCAGTTTATTTTATATGAAAGGTAAGATTATGGGCTTCTTATTATAATTTTCTCTACTAAAATACTCATATTTTATAGTTTCAAAAAGGCATGAGACAAGGAGGTGATCCAGACTGTGGAGTGGGAGGACTCGGAGCTTACCTCCATCAACTAGCACATCAAAAATACATCTAGAGGGGGCTTCCCTGGTGGTGCAGTGGTTGAGAGTCCGCCTGCCGATGCAGGGGACCCGGGTTCGTGCCCCGGTCCAGAAGGATCCCACATGCCGTGGAGCGGCTGGGCCCGTGAGCCGTGGCCGCTGAGCCTGTGCGTCCGGAGCCTGTGCTCCGCAACGGGAGAGGCCACAGCAGTGAGAGGCCCGTGTATCACAAAAAAATATATATATATACATCTACATGGGGAGCAATTCTCACTGAAAATTAAGTGGAGTCTGGCAGGAAGACTCCTGTACAGCTAAAGACTGCAAAAAAGATCCACACGGGATCCGTTATGAAGAGAAGAGAACCGATCGGGTCATAACACGTGCCCCTGGGAGGTGAGTCAGCAGAGGAGAGGGATCACAAGGGTAATGTCCTGGGAGTGAGCAGTTCAGCCACATACTGGGCGCCCAGCCCTGGGGTTCAACATCTGGAAGACGAGCCCCCTCGGCTGGTTGGAGGGCCAGTGGGACTAACAGGAAGGCTGTAGGAAGGCTGAACTCTGCACATGAGGAGCTTGCCCGAGCTTGCTTACTCCCCGAATAGGGTGCGTTAACCGCGTGGGTCGCTGGCTGGTTTCCAGGACCACCATGGTGCATACCCCAGTCTGAGCTGAGCACCCACTCCAGCCCCACTTGCTACACAACACAGCTCCACACTGAGGCAATGACTGCCATGGTCAAGGGAAAATCTCGGCTGTGAGACATGAAGGTGGTTCAGACCTGGAACAGCATCTGAGTGGGGTGGGGGCGGCCATTACTGGCTCTTACGTAGGCAGCGCATCAGAAGCTCTCCAGGTCTCTGACGGCAACCTGGACTGCCACAGCCCACATCCAGACCCACGCCAAGTGCCCACACCAGGCCCTCTTGCTCCAGCACTGCCTCCCTCTGAGGCAACAGTGCCAGTGTTAGGAGGGTGTAGAGCACATACTTAAAGGGAATGGAGTCAGCTTAGACCCACCCCTGAGGGCTTCTGTTCCCACAACTTGGGACCCCACCCGATAGGGCAGTGATGGCTACTGAGCAGAGGAGAAGTCCTGGCTCACACCTGGTTCTGGACTTAGTCCCTTCATCTCCAACCCCGCCTCCTACCAAGGTAGTAGCTGCCAGCCCACCCCAGGAAAGACATGACTTGTGTTCACGTCAAATCCAGCTCTCCCACCAAAGACACTGGGCACACACAGACTGTATAGGCATGCTACCACAAAAGGATGCCCCTTCAAGACCACAAGTGACATTTTTACCCAATTTCATAGAGACAGAGAAAGTTAAGTAAAATGAGAACACAGAGGAATTTGTTTCCAATGAAAGACCAAGAGAAAACATCTGGAAAAACAACTAATGAAACAGAATAATCAATTTACCAGATAAAGAGTTCAAAGCATTAGCAGTAAGAACGCTCACTGAATTAGGGCAAAGAATATATGAACACAGTGATAATTTTAACAAAGAACTAGAAAGTATAAAAAAGAAGCGATCAGCACTGAAGAATACAAAAACTGAAATAAAAAAACACCCTAGAAGGAATGAACAGCCAACAAGGTGACGCAGAAGAAAGTATATGTGATCTGGAAGATAGAATAACAAAAATCACACAATCAGAAGAGCAAAATGAAAAAAATTGTTTAAAAAAAATATGAGGGCTTCCCTGGTGGCGCAGTCATTGAGAGTCCGCCTGCCGATGCAGGGGACACGGGTTCGTGCCCCGGTCCGGGAAGATCCCACATGCCACGGAGCAGCTAGGCCCGTGAGCCATGGCCGCTGAGCCTGCGCGTCCGGAGCCTGTGCTCCGCAATGGGAGAGGCCACAACAGTGAGAGGCCCGCGTACCGCAAAAAAAAAAAAAAAGAGAACATTTTAAGGGACCTCTAGGACAATCAAGAGTACCAACATTCACATTACAGGGGTCCTAGAAGGAGGAGAGAGAGAGAGAGAGAGAGAAGGGGGTTGAAAATGCATTTTGATGAAATTATGGCTGAAAATGTCCCAAACCTGAAGAAGGAAACAGATGTCCAGGTACAGAAAACACAGAGAGTTCCAAACAAGTTGAGCCCAAAGCGACCCACATCAAGACATATAAGAGGTAAAATGGCAAAAGTTAAAGAGAGAATGTAAAGGCAGCAAGAGAAAAACAAAGACTCATAAACAAGGGAACCCCATAAAGCTATCAGCTCATTTCTCTGCAGAAGTTTTGCGGGCCAGAAGGGAATGGCCTGATATATTCAAAGTGCTGTAAGGGAAAACCCTGCAACCTAGGATACTCAATGCAACAAGATTATAGTTTAGAATTGAAGGAGAGAGAAAGAACTCCTCGGGTAAGCAAAAACTAAAAGAGTTGGTCAATACTAAACCAACCCTAAAAGAAATGTTAAAAGGTCTTCTCTAAGTGGGAAAGAAAAGGCTACAACAAGAAGTAAGTATCTACAGAAAAGGGAAAATCCCACTAGTAAAGCAAATATATAGTAAAGGCTGAGGATCAAGCACTCAAAAAAGCATGAGACAATTACATTTCCACCATTAATTGCTTTACAAACTGTAGAATAAATAAACAGATACACACACACACATATATATACATATATATACACATACAGATACACATACATACACAAGCTTTTCCTGCTATACTTCTTTGAACTCATCAGCATAAGCAAGTGTTCTAATTCAGAAGCCCTTGAATTTAACTCATCTTTGGATTGACTTCCCTTCTTAAGTTTTGGCGTCACCAACTAATCAGTCGTTCTCTGGTGTGTCTTTCCACGTCACCACTCACTGACATGAGAAGAGTTAAGTGAAAAAAGAGAACTTCCTCATAAAATTCTGGATTAATAAGTCACTTTATAAATCAAGGAACAAGAACTCCGCATGATATAAAAAAAAAAATCATAGTCACCAGTCCCTACATTTATCTTAGAATTTGAAGAGACTCATTTCGTAATGCTGCAGTTGGTGGTCTGTGACAACAAACAACTATGGGGAATTTGGATTCTTCATGTTTCAAACAGAGACTGTCTTTATCATCACTCATTCTAACACGTCCACAAAGCAAGGTGGGAAAATATGTGGGCAAGGAAGGATGCTTAGAAAATGCAAGGTAAATAATTTACTCCACATCACACATGACAGATGACGGCTAAGAGCTCAAAATGTGGGTCAGGGGCTCTGGCTTTACATCCCAGCCCCACTGTGACTCAATGTATTGCCTGCAGCAACCCAGCTTCTCTGAATATCTTTCCCCATCTAAATCGGGGACAATTCACAGGTTTGTTCTGAGTATTAAGTGAACTGGTACAGGTGCTCAGCACAGGATATGGGAGAGAGCCAACATTTTAATGTTGGTCATAAAAAATTATATTAGAAATATACATGGAATCCAGTTTTTTACTCTATCAGCTATAATAAATGAAACAGATACCATGAACAAGTCCAAGGGATCATACCTAAAAATTTAATTGTAGCTGGCTTCAGGTTTGGGATAAAAATGATTATTATAAAAGGAAGAGACATGCACATTTAAATGATGTTAGAGATAAATTATGCGTCGTGTTTTCTACATATTGGACCCACTTCCACTCCATAAAGCACATTTTAACTTCTGATTCAGAATATGTGAGCCCAAAACCAATAATAGAATTAGAAAGATAAAAAATAAACATTATCCCATATTTCAACTTGGGGTCATTCTTTTCAGTTATAACTAATTCATGGTTACATATTAGGTGCTCTAGGAATGACCTGGATTTCAGTGACAAGATAAGGGCTGTTTGGGTTTAACAGTGCTGGTTCCTTTGCTTGCTTGCGTGTTCGCTTTGCGACCCCTGGTGATACTGCACTCCTGATGGAGGTGATGTCCTGATAATCCACTATGTTTGTAAAAGTCATCTTGTTTTTGCAGAAACAGCAATGTTCAGGACCAAAAAAAATGGCCTCCTTTAACTGAGTTTTATTTTATACAGATAGATGTTTAAAATCGAAATGATATTTATTTTTACCTCTTCCTCAGATACACTCTTTCACAGTTTAAAAGGACACAGTAGGTCGCCTGCACAAGGCTGGAGGCTGTCATCGTATCTAAGCAGAATTGCAATGAGATGCTGGGTGCTCACTGAGAGTGACAAGGCACTCATGATCTATTCCCTAGAGCAGAGAATTTTACAGACACCCTCCCCCCCACACCGAATTGGTATGTAATGTTTTATGTGTAGGTACATGGCTTTCATCAGATATTCAGAGAGGTTCTTTATCTAAAAATGATTGAAAATCACAGTTCTACAGAACATGCATATCCCAAGGTATTTTAGAGCTTTCAACCAAACGAAGCCTGGCTCTGCTTATCACTGAGGCACAGAACAGATTGAGAGGCAGGTAACATATAAAGTGAGCTGTGAAAGGGTACTGTTTGTGTTTAGAAGGAACAGTTTGACAATTCAATTGGGGAGGGTAATGAAACCTCTGTTCTAAATCTACTGTGGGGCTATTTGCTGAAAGAAGAGGTCTTGGTTTTGCCCAACTCACAGAGTATGGCAAATTGGTCACTAAATAAGCTTAATCACGGTTGAACGTTAACTTAATGTTTGTTTTTAGTTCTGCTTGACTTCTTAGCTTTAAGTTTAACAGACAGAAAACCATTTTGCAAACCTAAACTTCCATTTAGCCTTTCTTACTTCTGCTTAGGAGAATTTAAATTGAGCTTTCAATAAGGGGAGGGAAATTGGAGTATAAATATCTGTATGTTTCTAATACCTTTGCCCTTGTCGCTGGATTTATGTGTCTTTCACACAAGGGGAGAATTGGGTTCAAAATATTCAAAAATGTTTAAAGAAAAACAAATATAATAGCCTAAAGAGGCACGGGATGTACAAATTTAATTTGTGTGAGTATTTTTTAATCGAATTATAATTAGTTTGATATAATTGGAAAAGACACTGAAAAATAAAAACTTTTGTCCTGTTATTGTGACAGTACAGCATGGGGAAAAAAAAAAACATTTGTAGGTTGGCTTTAAAAGATTTTTAGGGTTATTCATGAATTTTTATTCTCTACAATATGGACTTGGAATCATCATTCAAGCTGTTATGGAATTTGATAGCAGTATATTCAAAACTTCTCTCTGAGAGTCTGCTATGGAAAAGAGTTCTATTTAGGTTCAAATTATGAATGTTTTGACTCTACTGGGGGCATGTGATACAAATTATGCATCCTGGTCAGCATACTCCTTTTGGGATGGAGCTGCCTGTTTCTATGATTGTCAATGCACTCATAAACAGAGGAGGACATCTCTTCCAATAAAAGATTTTAAGTACACAGCTTACAGTCCTGAGTGTAAAATGCCCCAAAATAATGTAGATAGACAAAGCAACTTAAATTCCCTTCTGATTAGAGGTCATAAAATATGAACGTGATATTTAAATAGCACTTGAGAAGAAAAACAGGAAACAGACTAGATTTTCTTATGGTACAAATGCTCAGCGTTACATACATTTATGAAGAAAAAAATTAAAAGCATGTAAGCTAAATGCACGCTAGGAAGAGATTCCGATGAATTGAACCCTTTCCTTGGACAAACATGCATAATCTTCCATTTCTCAGCTGTACGTGAATTAGAAATATCACGCATCTGATATGTCTTCCAAAGCTAGCTTTGTCTTGACTTTACCTCAGCTCTTTTTCCTCTTGGTGTTCATTGGACAAATTTTTTTTTGTCATTCAATTGTCACTCATATGTATATTCACATTCTCTCCACTTAAGAAAGCTTCGAAATGGTTTAAAACAATTGTCAGTATATTGATCACCTAACCAGTAATGTGTGAGATAAAATTCCAGTTCACTGATTATCAAAGCTCACAATTCCAAAGATGTCTCTTTTTAACTTAAATCTGGCACGTTTCTGTGGAGAGCTAATAAATTCTGGTTCAGTAGACATCTCCACAGAATATAAGATTTTATAGTCACCCCCTCCCAAGTAATCAACCTGAGTGGGCAAAATAAGAGAGTGGGCATCTCGTCTAGAGAATTTACACACATTACAACCTAACCAAAGGTCAGTCTCCTATCACTGCCATGAACCAGACATTTACAATAGTATCAGTGATAAGATACTTTTCCTGAAAAAAAAAAATTTTTTTATTGGTCTAAGTTCTAAACAATTGCTTTGGTTATTACTGAGTTTTAATAATAATTATTTAACCTTCAAACAGGCGCATTTTTTTTATTACTTGCCCTATAAAACATGTTCTACATGAGAGTCACTTTGGACAACTCCTCTTGTGCTGTCGGCTCTGATAGATGACAGGTGTGAACTCATACGCACGTGCACTGGAGAGAATGTCTGTAATGACTCAAAATTGTTCAACCTTGAGTTGACCACAGTTCACATCTGTGACCACCTCTGTGATAGTACATATCTTTCTTTGAAACCATTTAGCATTTTTACTTGTCTTTAAAATTTAAAATAGTGAAACAGAATATGAAATATGAGGTGTAATATTTTCTTTGAGATGAATAAATTTTAGTTCACACATTAAATACCTTACTTAATTTGAGTATTATCTGTAATGTTGATATTTATTATTCTTTTATAATTTTTAATTGTAAAATTTTAAATGAATTTTAAATAAATACAGAAAATTTTTAAATAATATTGTGATGTGATTATTGTTTAAAATATCATTTTCATACAAAAGAAGGAAGTGCTGGCATGTATATTAACTATGCTACTGGGTGTAAATTTAATCCCATGTTAATTACAAAAAATAATAGTTAATAAACTAAATATTTTGTGACTCTCATGATAAATCAAGTATTGTTTTACTATAAGTACTGAAGGAGTTACATTATATAAAATAGTCTGCAAAGCCAAAATCCTCTGTCTCCCAGAATCCGGACACTAGGCATTTTTGAGATACATAGCTCTTTCAGGCTGTTGAGTTCAGAGATGGCAACTTAATGGAAAAATTAGACTAAGTGGGAAAATGGAGAGTCTCACTCCCCTACGCCATGTGCACACACATGGACACACACACAGTCAGAATAACACAAGCTTCCCAGACTCCTGTTTTGGAGCTGTCACCCTTATTGCCTTTTAACACATTCAGTTACAGGATTCAGTTTTATATCTCTGCCCCAACTTCCCTTAATCTGGGCTTTTATCTCTCATTGCCGGATTATCTCTATTTTTCTCCTATCCTTCAGCATATATATCCCTAATGTCCTAAAATGATCCCAGTAGTAATTAATACTAATTTGTCACTGAAAGCAGCTCAGGTACCCACTATACACACACGTGTGTGTGTATATATATTTTTTTCAGATTACTGTAGACTACCCAGAAAAATTATTTCTGAAGCAGTTTGTTTTGAACTGGAAAACTCTAGCAATCGTTCTCTGCTGCAAGTGGCACAAAGGTCACTCTGCCCTTAAAAACTATTTAATCAAAGATCGCATGCTCTTCTGCTGCCCCATCTTCATGCTACAAGTGACCAGATTTCTAGTCTACTTACAACAACCTGGGAAATAAGAAAACTAAATGTGTCCTGATTATGACACATATCAAGGTTAGAACATTTCTGATGTGATAAGTACAACATCCCAGAGCAGTGTCACGCTGCCATCTCAACCATGTCTTATATAATGTATAATCTGTTGCTCGTAATGGCATACAGGACAAGAAGATATACTTTCTTTGTTGGCATAGCTTATCACTTCCAAAAGAGCCATCTATAGTTCTTTTCCAAAGTATGCAGATTTTTGCTAAAATGTAGACTATTTGGCCAAGGCCATTTTAAAACTGAGCATGTTCACACCCCATAAAAACTTAGAAGAGAATGTGTGGCCTTTGGAACATGTTAAAATGTCATTACTGCCAAGAATGTGATGTATGGGGTAAATTAGTGACTGTATTTACCATGGATGCTATAGACTGTACCCTGGAATGTTATGGAGCAAGCCTTCTCAGCATAGCTGACATAATTTGGCAACCTTCTTTATGAGCAATTCTAAAACGAGTAGGCCACAAATTAACACAATGAAAATTGTATTAAAAATAATTCCTTGTTCTCTCAGTATTCACTTTGTTCATGCTCTGCCCATTTTAGAGCAGGATGTGTGTTGGTTTTTTTTTAATCTTGAAGAGGATGTAGCTTCTCTATCTCAAGAAATGGATTGGCATCCACCTTCAGTGGTTGTGGATCTGCTCAGTTTCTAGTTATCACTGGTTTAGGCAAACTGTCTTGGAGTAAGCAAAATATATCTCAACAGGTTTTGAGTTTTAAGTTTCTATAGGACCACCTCTCACCTTTATTATTTTCCTTAGTTAAACCTCAATTGTCTGTAAATGATCCTTTGATAGTATTAGTATGATCTCTTGTTCTTTCTCAAAGTTACGGAGTTGCTTTTTGGTTACTAACAATTTATTAATTCAAATATTTATTAAACCAGCAGTTGGCAAACTAGAGCTCATGGGCCAGTCCAGCCCACCTCCTCTATCTGTAAATGAAGTTTTATTAGGACACATTCACTCCCACTTATTTTTGTATTGTCCTAAGCTGCTTTCTCACTACAAAGGCAGAGTTGAGTGGTTGTGACAGAGACCCCACAAAGCCTAAAACATGCACAAGATGGCCTTAAAAAACAGTTCACCAACCCTTATGTTAAACAGATATTTACTGAACACTTGTTTTATACTAAGCACTGTGCTGGGCACTGAAAATATAACTATAATAAAAGTTCTCCAAAATTCATAATTAGATTCTGAGGTATTTGGGAGCAGAAAATGTGAGTAGGAAGAATAAGGACCCAAATTATATATAGTATTCAGAGCAGCAGTATAAGATCAGAAGAGGAAGGCATTCGCCATAATAAAAAAAAAATTGAAGGAAATATTGAAGAATACTATTATTTATTCTTGAGCAGAGGAAGAAAGGCACACAACTTTAACCTACTCTTCTGTTCTTATGATTCCTGATATTCTTGTCTTCAAGGACCACATGACTGGAGAAGCTATCCATCAGTATTCCACCAGGGGATTATATTTCAAAGTGATGTCTGACCAAGGAGAGAAAAAATCAATTTTTTATGTGATTCTCTAAGGCATTTCTTCTACCCGATAATTATTTTATATATTTCTTCTACAGTGGTAAATCAGAATATCCAATTTTTCTTTGCACTGCGAAGGTTAAGCACAGAAATGAGCATGACACTGTCAACATCTACGCGCAATTTGTTTGTATTCGGCTTCTTTGAAACAAGGCTTATGTGGCTATTTCCAGATAACTGTTTTCTATGACAGCAAGCCAGTCATCTTGTAACTGGCCTGACCTAACCCACTTTGAACCCTGACTTTGATATTCACCCATATAGAAATAGAAAACAATTAAGTTATGCATAACTGTCTATTTTCAGAAATATACATTTGAAATTCACATAAATGTGTCTGAGGAGCAACTTACATCCTAACTACTGTCCTTGTAGTTCTCTTCTGACCTCCAAAGTATTACAAAGACAGGCATGCTTCTGAACCTGGGATCATTATCTTCTAGGTGGCAAAAACTGGTATCTCTCTGAGACATAGGTGAACTTAAATTTGTTGGTCTTAATAAGGCTGTATTTTTTGTGGAGGTTTTCTTGGTGTTATTTCTTTAATCATGATTCATTTAGGCATTCAACCAAGGTTTTCAGAAAAACCTTCTAAGAGGTCAAGAAGTCTACCATCCAAATAGGTGCAAGTAATTTGATGCTAATAACAATCATCAAATAATAACATTTCCATTATAACTTTGTTATACCCTCCCTCTAAAAGTGATGTGAAATGACTTACAATAAAAATTTGGCTACAAAATGTCTGCAGGCAATTAATGGAAGACTAAAGGCAGGGATTCATAAGTAATGTGGAAGAGATGAAGATAGCCAATGATTGCAAAATTAGCAAGCAAATTAGCTACACATTGGTGAGTAAATGCATTAGAGGGAAACCATGGAAATGTAATTTCAGATTTAATGAACAGATGTAGTTTCTATAATGCAGAAGTTTTTAAAAAATATTTTAGCATAACATAAGGTTTGCGATTGAGTTAATAATATAATGTCTAGCACACTGTGGGTATTTAAATATGTGTCAACAAAATAGATTAGTTTAAAGCTAGTTCTGATGGCATTTATTGTATAAGTTAACCACTAGTTGAATTTTTCTGTGGGTGACTAATGAGGACATAACATTGACAAGGCAATCTTGTATGAATTTTAGTCCACATAAGGTTATGTTGTCTTTTTCTCATTGTCAGAGTATTATATCCTCTTTGTATTTTCTCAACTACCTCATACTGATGACATTATCATAGGAAATAGTCAAATGAATTGGTTAGCTCAACATCAAGGTACAAAAGTTACTGTAACTAAAATAACTATCTCAGCTTCATGAAATCTGTTGAGACATCTCCCTCCCAATGTTTTGGGTCCCACTCTCTTACAGTATCCTAACTTTAAAGAGATACTGCAAGGATGGGATTTCAGTTTAGATTGTAATTCAGCCACTGCAGTATCAGACATTGTGTTTTGATTTTCTGAAATCTTCAACATACAAATAAAGAGTAAAAAGGCTTTTTCAGGGAACTCATAGAAGCTTACACAATTTATGATCTAATTTAATCTGGATTTGCATTTAACGTTAATGGAATCATACTACATATGTTCTCTTATAACTTGTTTTTTAGCTCTATATTATGTTTTAGGAGTCATTTTTTTTTCTTAACATCTTTATCGGAGTATAATTGCTTTACAATGTTGTGTTAGTTTCTGCTGTATAACAATCAGCTATACGTATACATGTATCCCCATAACCCCTCCCTCTTGCATCTCCCTCCCACCCTTCCTATCCCACCCCTCTAAGTGGTCAAAAAGCACCGAGCTGATCTCCCTGTGCTATGCAGCTGCTTCTCACTAGCTATCTATTTTACATTTGGTAGTGTATATATGTCCATGCCACTCTCTCACTTCATCCCAGCTTACCCTTCCTCCTCCCCGTGTCCTCAAATCCATTCTCTACATCTGTGTCTTTATTCCTGTCCTGCCCCTAGGTTCGTCAGAACCATGTTTTTTTAGATTCCATATATATGTGTTATTAAATGGTATTTGTTTTTCTCTTTCTGACTTACTTCTTATTGATGCATGCAATGGTATTTATATCATTTTGACTGATTTATAATATTCTAGTGTATAGATATCTATCATTTATTGATGCATCTAATTATTAACATTTGGAATTTATTTGCACATGTAGTGCTTTTTTAGTAAAAGTTTCTCTAGAGCAATTATTCAAACTGAGTTTGGAGAACCATTAATGGAATATAAAATCAAATTAGTAATATATAACATCAAAGTAGTAATATATAACAAAATCTTTTGAAAAAGTCATATGATAGAACTAACAATATTAAAACATTAGACATAGTAAGAGTAATGATTGTTTCAGGACATGTTATCTCCAGGCATGTGTGTGAACTGTACATGATCATATTGTAAAGCTCATTAAAAAATTTGAAGAAGCTCTACATTGAATATATAGCTAGGAAGGTAATTGTACATGTTCGGCTTTTGCAAAATGAATGCACCCCTGTAGCAGTGCATAATAATTTCCATTTCTCCACATCTTCACCAGCACTTGTTTCCAGAAGGCAAATTTTGTTGTTAAGAGTATCCTGGCCCCATAGAATGTACATGGGACTTTCCCTCTGTTTATAGTTTTGGAATAATTGTTATAAGATTGAAAAGATTCTTTCTTGAGAATATTAATAACTTATCTGTAAGATCTTTAGATTCTTCGTTTCTTTATAGAAAGTTTTAAATATCAATTTCATTCAGGTTTCCAAATTTATTGGCAGAAAGTATAATTTTCACTTTTTTATAACTTCTGCATTATCTGTACCTACTTATTTTTCATTCTTAATATTTTTTATATATGACTCCTCTATTTTTGATTAATCATTCTAGGGCTATTCTGTTTTATGGGTTTGTGAGTCATAGTGTACAGAGCTAAGAGGAAAGGCATTTGAGTCTAGGGTCAAGGAGGGATAAGGGGCTTTTAAACATTTTTCTCTTTAAGTGGGGAACCAAAGTTGCTACTCCTAGGAGTAAGAATAAGCCAAATGTAGACAGGTACTTGCAAGCACTGCAGGTCAGCTCAAATAATTTCAATTCCTAAATTTTATTCACGTAATCCCAGCATGTTAGAATTCCCAGTTGAATGGCATTAACAAAAGAAAACCATTTCTGGTGGAAGATAACATTGTCCTGAGCTTCAAACTGACTCTACAATCAATTTTGCAAATAAAGTATCAGGCCCAAAATGATATGAGAAACCATGAAAGAAGAAAAACTCAGCAAAAACAGGCAATATAAGCAGTCCCATAGGAGAATACAGATACAGGGACTGTCTGACAGAATTTAAATAGTTTATTTGCTCTATGCAAAAAGAAAAAAGACAGTATTAAAAGTTATTTGGAAAAAAAGCTCTTAAAAAGGTATACTAGAAGTAAAAAGTGCAGTAGCCTAAATTAAGGATTCAGTAGGTGAGTTTAACAGTAGATTAAACACAGTTGAAGAAAGAACGGGTACAGTGGAAAACTGGCCAAAAGAAACTATCCAGAAGGAAGAATGGAGAGCTAAGATGATGGAAACTGCACCAGAAAGTAATAGACATAAAGAATACAGTGGGATAGTTTACATTTTATAACTTAACTCCGGGAAAAATAGGAGAGAAAGAATGGAGCAAAAGTTCTCCCTTAGGAGATAATGGCTGAGAACTTTATGAAACTTTACAAAACTGGAGATTGGACATTACTCCACACATTTAAGAAGCCCCATGAACCCCAAACACCCAAGCACATTGTATTAAAATCTTTCAAACATGCAGAGTAGAAAGGTGTTTTTAAACACCTGTAATGGGGCAACAAACAGCCTATTTCTCAAAAAAAAAAAAACAAAAAAAAACCAGTGGAAGCCAGAAGACAATGGAATGATATTTGTTTGCAGCAGTTTAAAGATAACTGCTTATCTAAATTTTCTTTTACCCAAGAAAATGTCCTTTGACAATGAAGGTACAATAACTATTTTCAGACCAGATTGTCTGAAAGGATTCATGACTAGCAGTCATGCACTTAAGGAAATGGGATAGTTATCAAGTAAAATGAAAATAATCACAGATGGAATGTTAGAGATGCATTAAGAAATAAATAAAAAGTGGTAAGAATGGGTTTTGAAGTGAGTTATTACTGAGTTTACTGAGTTATTTGGTAAAAAATATACTACTTTTTGGATTCATAATTATTCCTAGGGTAAGTGTACAGTTTTTTCTGATTATTGTGGAGGATGCTGGCTCTTGGTTAGTCACTGTCACACTTCTGACCTTTCTTAATTGCCCATGGGACTTTGGTGTGAGAACTGCTCAATTTCATGTTGTGCATGCAGGAACCAAACCTCACACAGTTCAGCTCTCTGCAACCCATAGGCGGTCTCTGACCAGCTTGGAATCAGGATTTCCAAATAGTCTATATAGTCCATAGGATAAAAGTATCCTTAATTGCAAACTAAGAAAATCTGAAACATGAGAATGAAAAGAATTACCATCTATTCCTACTCAGCTGATTCAGACACTATAAATGTAGTGACAATTTTATTTAAAGGCTGAAGTATAATTTATTTGAGGGGGTCTCCAGTTACAGGCCAAAACCTGTGTTCTCTAGGATTCAGAGCTACCAGCTGACCTTTGAAATCTTTTTTTTTTTTTTTTTTTTTTTGCAGGGGGGAGGTCAATATCCACATTCTGGGTCCAGGACCTACAAGCAGGCTGGCTTTACTCATACCACATATGGCAATCAATGTTTCCCTGCATTATCAATGAGGTAGCTGGCTTAGCTCAGTCTCTACAGGACTAGTGAGAGAAGACCAGTCCTGGCTCTGCACTACCTGCAAACATGTCATGTCTGTACTAAGGATAATTAGGATTGGAGAAGGGAGTTTCAGAAAGAAGGATACAAGTCACATGAAACAAAAAGAGAGAAGCATGTTAAAGTGACCATGAGATTTCAGCACAAATTTTATCTATTTGCATGAATTAGTATGAAAACCAAAATGACTTACTGAAACATTTAAATCACAAAATATTTAGTAAAGTGGCCTTACTGTTCAGTAAATATATAATAAAAAAGCTGGGGCTTCCCTGGTGGCGCAGTGGTTGAGAGTCCGCCTGCAGATGCAAGGGACGTGGGTTCGTGCCCGGTCTGGGAGGATCCCACATGCCGCGGAGCCGCTGGGCCCAGGAGCCATGGCCGCTGGGCCTGCGCGTCCGGAGCCTGTGCTCCACAACGGGAGAGGCCACAACAGTGAGAGGCCCGCGTACCAAAGAAAAAAAAAGCTGCCTTATAGGTATGCGGCAGGTCTCTTGGAGAAAATAATTTGTCATTAATATGTTAGATATAGATGGCTGATTGATCCTGAGTCCTAAAAACATTACACATTGTATATTTTCCTGGAAATCTGTTTATACTAGCAAGTTGCCTAGCAAACTGTTTTTATGTTTTAAGTAAAATTTTTAAATTTTGGCCCACTCTTTTCCAGTATAAATAATATTCATTGTCTGTAAAATACAGATAAATGAATTTATATTATAATTTAAAAATTGCTTTGAAGACATCCGTACATCTGACAGATTCTATGTATAAGCTACAGGTAAATAGCTTCCTTAAATTTAGTAGTCAAGTTACTTATTTGCACACTTAAAAACAGAAATACAGCAAAATTCAACAGGGCTCAGATATTCTTGTGTAAGATATCTATTTTTTTATTTTAAAAAAATCTATTATTCTCTAGTGACTTGCTATTTATACCATAGGACAATTTCATCCTCTGGAATAATCCATATTTTCCCATGACTTTCTAGGCAGGTGACCAAACTGCTTTGGAAAAAAATGCTTTTTCATCCTGGCCAATTTAGCCCTACAGCAGTGCTCACCGCTAACTTTCGTAAAGGAGGAACACTGCCAAGTATTCCAAACTTCGGAGGACATCTGAAACTTACTGTTCAGTGCTTTCTTGAAACACCCTTATTAATATTTGATTCCATTGTAAGACATGCTGCTTGCAGGGTCTGAACTGGAAACAAAGAATGATTGCCCACTGCCCCATCTTGAAAGAGATTTTTATACTCATTAACTCAGCAACATTGTCATGGAGGTGCTCAGAAGGGAATCTGGGAATATTTTTTTTGCATCACAGCCAGCAAACATCAAAATGTTCCTTATTTATTATCCTCCTGAAATTGTTGTCATAATGCAATTATGTAAATGAGGACTTGCAATCACACTGAGTATGTGTTCCAGTTTTGAGGCAAATACTTATTAGATCAGAGCAGTTTAAAGAAAACAAGGACTCAACCACCAACAGAATTCAGGGAACGTGAAAGAGCATGAGAAATTCCCATTGGAACTGTTCCCAACGTGTTGCATAAATAAAGGTAGGGTTTGTTGAAGCTTCCCTCCCTCCCCCACCATTTTCTGAGAAAAAAAGCCTGCTTAGTTTGAGGAATGACGCATGGCTCGGGCTGTTATCCCCACCTCTTCTATCCTGAGTTCTGGTGTGTGGGGTTTTTTTTTCCTTTTTATATCCACCAGTTTCTCTAGCTTTCTCCTGGGCTGCTCATACCCCTCTCCTCAATTCCACAAAGGACTTCCAGCAGAGAGCAGCTGGTGTCCCGTATTGGCTACTTTCCCCGGACTCAGGGGGGCTTTCACAGAAAATCAATGGCTGCTTATTTTCCCCTGTACTGTGGTTTTCTGTGTGGACTGACATGGCCCCAACCATACCAATCCATTCTGCAGAGCTGTTTCCATTCAGATGTGCCTCTTTACAAATAGCGGAAATTAGCAGAGGGCCAGTGTCAAACTGCTTGTCACATCTTGTTTTCAATCTGTTGAAATCAGGTTTACAGTGTCCTATTCAGAAACCTAGGCTCCTTTTGAGTCACACAATGCATTTCAGGCGTTCCATCAGGCGATAAATGCCGAACTTCACGTTGCTATTAAAAAATAATCAAAATGATTAGGCTTTTGAATTTTTTTGAACGAACTTATTTGCATGGAATTTGTTGTCTTAATTGCACGACATCATTTATTCCTGGGTATTCATCTCTCCGGTGTGTAAAAGTATTCCTAGTTCATTTGTTAGTAGTAGAGCTGCGTAGTGTGAATGTGTTCTGGTGATTTAGTAGCAATGAATGAACGACTAACCAAGTACTGAGAGCATGAAAACAGTCAATACCACACCATACCATGCCAGTTTCCCCCAAGCCGTCAAACAAATAGTAATTAACATTTCTTGAATGCATGGCATGGACCAAGGCCACCAGTAAATGCTTAACAACACATTTAATTCTCACAACAACACACTGATGCAGTTACTATTATGATCCCCATTTTATAGATGAGGTAATAGAGGTTTAAACTGATTAAGTAACTTTCTCAAAGTGTCACAGTTTGTTAGAGGTTGAGCCAAGCGAACTCCAGAGCCCACAGAGTAGCCCTTATGCAATAGGGACTCCTTGTATAACAGAGTTGACTTAGCTTCGGGGTCATTTTTATTTTTGTGTGTGTGTGGTGGGGTTGCATTTTATTTTTTTTCACATCTTTACTGGAGTATAATTGCTTTACAATGTTGTGCTACTTTCTGTTGTACAACAAAGTGAGTCAGCTATATATATACATATATCCCCATATCTCCTCCCTCTTGAGCCTCCCTCCCACCCTCCCTATCCAACCCCTCGAGGTCATCACAAAGCATCGAGTTGATCTCCCTCATTTTTAATGTACAAATGTACCTAGAAAGCTAGGCAATTCCTAGACTTGAGCCTGGCATTGGAAATGACCACAGTCTATGGATAAAAATGAAAAGTAAAACTTGTTACATTTGATGAACTCCTTAGATCCAGAAAATGACAGGTTTTAACATGGTGCTAAACTGCAATGGAGAGGGGTAACCAGGCTTAAAATAAGAAGATAAAAGAGACCAAAAAGACCTTCTCTACAATAGGGCAAAGCAGCAGAAGTATTCTTTGGAACAACCCACAATGCAATGTTTCTAATAGGAACTGGATGCTACCAGAGGGAATATCATCGGGACCCCCTGATTGTTAGGTTAGAGAGGGTTGACTGTTCTATAACCTGAGGCCTGCTCTCCCATCCAGTGTAAAACAATTTTTCATTTACTTTTTAAATGAAAAATACTTAAAGAATTAGTATGCAAAAGAAAAGTAATATTAAGGCAATATTAGCTCTTTGGAGGGTTTTTTGCGGGGGAGGAGGTGAATAAGATATTATAGACAAACTTGACATTTCCCATGATCTTCTCTCTTTCTTTCCAGAGACAACCATCATTGTAAGTAATGTAAATAACAACTAGTACGTGTTTTTATACTCTTACTACCTGAGGATGCATCCAGAAACTTTATACAACTTTATTTCATTTTTAAAGATCTCCAAATCATGCCATACTATACATAAAATGTACCTGACTCATTTCATTCTGCTTTGTGTTTTTCAAATCTAGGTTGAATAGTATATAGCTGACCCTTGAACAACAAGGGTTGGCACTGGGTAAGTGCACTTACACGTGACTTTTTTTCAATAGTAAATACTACAGTTCTACACAGTCAGAGGTTTGTTAAATCCCTGGATGCGGAAGTGCAGATACGGAGGACTGGCTATAAGTTAAACTTGAATTTTTCAACTGCATGGAGGGTGGGTGCCCCTAGACACCCATGTTGTTTAAAAGTCAAGTGCAGATCTATTCTAGAATACTTATTTCAACTTCTGTATGTGGAATCCCACTTAATGAATATGTTATAATTTATTACTTTGTTTGCTAATAGGTATTTGTATGGTTTCTATTACAAATAATACTACAAGGTAGAACTCTGCAAATGTCCCCTTGTACAAATGTATAGAAGTTTCTTTAGAAAATACTCTTAGGAATGGCAATGCTAGGTCATGAGGTACGTGCATTTA
This sequence comes from Grampus griseus, assembly GCF_964374135.1. Lineage (NCBI taxonomy): Eukaryota > Metazoa > Chordata > Mammalia > Artiodactyla > Delphinidae > Grampus > Grampus griseus. The sequence goes on along the minus strand of NC_139019.1, from coordinate 95,758,832 downwards.
ATTTCACTATATTTTCCCATATTGTTTCCCTAAGTAGTTTTAACAATTTATACAACTTCCAACAATTAAGAGTTCTTGTTTCCCAGTGGCCTCTTCAACATGTTGTATTGTAATTGTCATTGCTTATATGATATATGAAGAAATGATATAGTTTACATTTTCATTTCCAGAATTATTAGTGAGTTTGGAACTGAGCAGAACCCTGCAGGGTGCCCACCACCCCTTGGTTTCTTGGTACAAAACCAAGCAGTTAATGATTAGGACAGTAGTCACAGACTCAGTGTCTAATGTGTATTCCTGAGTTGTTTTACAGATACTATAACTTCCACCAGAGGGAGAAAAGCCACCTGCATGATGACCAGACTGTAGCCATGACATAACTGCTCCACCTCGAGCAGAAATGAATCCATGGCTACCCTAATTCCAAGAACTGGCCTCAAGAGAATGGGATTAACATTATAGCTCATAATAATATATATCTTTGTGGGCATCAAAATAATTGTAGCTTGCTCTTCCTGTATATGTAAGCAGGGAAATAAAATTTTCAGCAAAGAGATGCTACAGACACAGGTTGACATATTCCACTCTGAGAATGTGGTGCCCTATGTCAGCATGAAGAAGTTAACAAGAAGACAGACCTTCACCCCTATTCCCATAGAAATGGAATGATGTTCTGACAAGTGGTGATTTATAAGAAGCTCTTTGCAGGAAACTGCCTTCAGCAGGAAGCCCCTTTTCTTGTCACTTTAAGCAAAGCTATATTGTAACTAACTTTTAAACCAGGCACCCCCAATGCTCTATTCCTCTCCGGCCCAAACACAGCTTTCAAATCTTTTAATCATACAACACCTTGCCTAACTTATCAGTTCTTTCCGTACATCAAAGAAGTAGAAATGAAGAATAAGTAATTAACAGACCACCAAATCTCCCTAGCTTCCCCTTCAGTCATCTCATGAATGAACTGCGTGACCAAACTGTGTGAACAAGATAACATCTAGAGGAAGACCACAAGAAGTCAATGAGCCTGCACACACTGGGGGATGGCAACGACTCTGACCCCCCATCTCAGGGACTGCCTGAGATGACTTCCCTTATTCCCTTTAAAACTTTCACTGCCAAGCAGAATGTTTGAAGGTGGTTTTTGGGGGACGCTGAGTCCATCATCTTCCCAGAGAGCCGACATTCTGATTAAAGGCACCTTTCCTTTCTATCAACATATGTGAGTATTGATTTTGTAAGTGGCGAGCGACAGGACCCTCAATTTGATAACAAGGTTATAGATATTTTACCATGATTATAGCCATTCAGGTTTAAATCTTTTGCCCATTTTTCTAACTTTGGTTATAATGTTGTTGTTTTACTCATTTGTCGAAATTCATGATGCTAATTTATACTCATATATATATTTGCTTATATGTATGTATGTGTGATTTATATCTATATCAAATATATTCTCTGAATCAGTTGTCTTTTTTTCCTTTTAATGTCTCGATTTTACAAGAGGTTCAAATTAAAATGTAGTTTTATAAACTGTTTTCTTTTTGATATATGCTTTTCCTATGTCTCATTTAAGAAATTCTGGTGAAGATGATGAAGATCTCTTCCTATATATTGAGCAGCTGTAACTATTTTGCATTATTACTACCTTTATACTGTAATATAGTGATTGGTAAAGAGGAACACAATTCTGAAAATTTCATATTGAAAACAAAATCCCAATAAAACTTCTAATTTAATCTGTGCAAAAGGCTCACAGATGAGGTATACTTTATTTTAGCCTCAGAATTCATAAAGTTGAGTAAGTGGGCTCTGAGAAGACCTGTCCTCTGCTCTCCATTAAGCTTGCTTCAACTGCAAAATTCAATGCTATCATTCCCATAGTCTGTTGTCACTGTCAAAAAGCTGAGCACTAAACTGTCATGTTATTATTTCATGTGAGTAGGCATTATTATTTTTCTGTCTCTCCCTACTGGGGTGGGGTTGGGATTCAACAATTTAAACAAAACAGTAAATTGGGGGCAAATAATATGGTTTCTAGCACCAGCGTTTCCAGTGACAAGCTATTTAACCTTGGGAAAGTCAATTAACCTCTTTAAAAGTTTTCACTGAAGTTTGCCCTGACAGACTAACCAACTTGCCAAACAAAGTCTTGAAAAATGTAGGCCCAGAGTAAGGTACTAATATCACAATTTATTTCATCAATCCATGCTTTTTACTACTTATTCCTAGACCATAAGTTATAACCACCACATATGTATATGCACATATATAAAGGTTGTAGGGCTTCTCAATTTTCTCAGTCTTCCATGAATAAACATTACAGAATATATAACAGTCTGCTTATCATTCTAACCATTAGCATTTATTTCTACATAGTCTGTTTTGGCTTTCTCACTTCCTACTTTATTTTTTTTCCACTGAATGCCATCAATATTTCTTCCATTTTTTCCCTTTAATAGCCCACACACATACCAGCTAAAAATGAATCTAATTGACTTTCTCTTTTTAAATTACTCACAGCAACAAAAATATTAAATGCTCATTTTCTCTGGCCAACTGTGAATGTTTCAGTGTATATAATTGGGAAAAGTTCCATTCGCCTAGATTTGTATTATTCATTCCCTTACGCTGACTGCTAAAATATATAAAATAATCATGTTCAGGCTTAAAAAAAAAATGGCCTATCAAAAGAAACCACTTGGTATCTTTCATTTAGAATCCTTAGGTATATCTAAAAGACAGCTTCCTAAAATGCTATGGTTTCGTCTTGACTTAAATGACAAAATAAACCAGATGAATTTCTTATGTCATAAATTATACAACTCTGACTACCATGATGGGTTTATTGTTAAAATTCATCCCCAGAAGGTTATTTCATCAATGCCCATCTTTCCCCAATACAGAAGAGCTTTCACTGTAAGGAACTGGGGGAGGAAGTACACAAGCTGAAGTATTTTATGCACCACATGCTTTCATGGAATTCTGGACACAGAGACCTAGGAAATATGCAACTAAGACCAATGATATCGAATCACTTCTAAGGAGCCCACTGAATTTCTTGGTGAGTTAAGCAATTGACATATCCTGCATTGCTTTCAGGACACATTACTGACTTAACAAGATAATTTACCAGAAGGGAATAAAAAGGACAACATCTCTTTGGGCTGTCCTTATCAAATCAACAACTATGCTGATTGCCAAATGATAGGGTTTGGTACTGAAAGCTGAACATCATTTGAGGTGTAAGAAAAGAGATGCCTGAGGGTTCTAGAACTGAAGGGCAAGACATAAGCAAGATTGGATACCAAAAGAAAACACAACAAAAGCATTAAATTCTAATAAAAATGATTTGGATCTAAAATTTCCTTTTCATACCAATATTTAATCAAGTATGAAGGAAAAATTTTTAGATATACAAGGACTCAGAAAACTTACCACTCAAAAGCCCTTTCTGAAAGAATGTCATGAGAATATTTTAAAGCAAAATGAAAAAGAAATCAAAAGCAGAAGACATGGATTAGGTTTAAAACATTAAAATAGATACCTCGGGAATAAAAAGGAAAGTAATTTCAGAAGATGAGCTGTGTGAAATACCAGTAAATAATATCTCAATTTAGAATAGAAAGATATAGATTATCTAGAATAACATATAGTATGGCTAAGAAGCTAGATACTCCTGTAAATTTATATTAATCGTATTTTTCCTTAACAGGAACAGGTCAATGGCAAAGAAATATGTATCCATCACTTTAAATCTTTCAAACTACTTGATTCTACATCTAATAATGTCTACATGATCATAATTTTATAAATATTAACTATTGGCCTCAATTAGACTCAAAATATAGCAAAGTTCGGAAGACTAAATTGTGTGTGTATAATATAAATGCAGATTATCTAAAATAATAATATGGTATATTAAGTTTGCAAGATAATGAAAGGAAGAGAGGTGGAGGGAAATGGAGGGGAACACATTTTCTCATCATAAATAGTAGTAAGTCAGGTGATATAATCTTGACTAATCAAAATTAGTATTATATTAGAATATCATGTTATACTCCTAAAGACAGTCATAATACTCTTATTATGTATGTTCATAATGATGACCAGTAGAAGTAAATATTTAGAAATGGATCTGACAGAAGTAATTTTGGAGACGTGTTGAGAGTGAACAAAATGTATCACATTATATGTCAAAAAGTCTATGACTATCTAAATTTGATAAATCAAGAAAATATGTACAAGTGGATTATTTAGAGTGTGGAAGTAGCAAGCCTCACCAGAGGTATCACAAACAAATGATGACATAAGGCAATTGAAGAGGCAAGAGGATTTGTTTTCTATTACCATTCAGTACTGTTTTAGTTTTCATCATCCATAAACGATTACTTTCATTATTTAAAATATGGACAGAGAAGAAAAGGATATATGCATTTTTTTATGTTTTAACAAACTCTGGTTTGTGCAAAAGTGTTGGTCTCTTGTGCTGTCCAGTATCAACACTACTAGCCAGATGTGGCTATGGAGCCCTTGAAATATGGCTAGTGTAACTAGAGAGCAAAATTTTTAATTCAGTCATCTTAATTAATCTCAATTTAAATGACTACATGTGTCTCATGGTTACCATATTGGTCAGTGCAGCTCTAGATAAGTAGTTCCCCATCCCATCCTTCACCATCAAACAACTTGTATTATTTATTTTCTGCCAGAGGACCCTCCTCATGCTTTAAAGAATTTTGTCAACCACATTTCAGTAAAAGTCTGGTTACTCTCTTATTCAAAACATATAACTGCTAATTAGAGCTTTGATGAGCCTGAAACTCTGTCACCTCGCCAAGCCTAACCAAACCCAAAACAACTTGACACTGTGGAGGGGAAAAGCTTATTTCCAGTTCGGATACGACTTTCATTAGTCTTTTTGAAACAGTAAAGTGCCTCACAGACCCTCTGTTAGTGTTATGAGAGCCCGAAAGGGTCTGGCAACTTCTGCTGACTCTCAATGTTCTAAAATCTTGTGAATCTGTTCCCTTTCAGGTCCCTGATAGAATTATGAAGGATGCTGAATCTAAAATAGACCTTCTACACCATCAGCCCAGCTGTAGAATCCTCTGCATCTCATCGGAGAGCTCAATTGTTCTTTGACTGTTGTCCCAGAAATCAATGAAGTTCACTAATGCACTGGGACTTGATCCTGCTTGAGGCACACTCGTCATTAGCAGGTCCTAAAAGCTGCAGACAACAAGCGGTAAAGATGCTAGAGGCAGCAATAGTTACCCCCTTCCTAATCCCTGACCCATGCCAAAGAACCATCCTCCACATTCTGTTCTACCATGAAGGAAAAAAGTCGCTATATTTTTTCTCTTGTAGCTGTCATTGAGGGAAAAAGGCATTCTTGGAAGGAAAATTCTGGGGCTGTTCCATTTCAATTCTGTTCTATCCAGGCATCAAGAAGTCATTCAGTAAAACTAATAACCAGAATGCAGAGCAAATAAGAATAACCTACTTACAAGGCTTTTCAGTCACCTGGGGTAGGTGGCTTCAGCAGGTCTATTCAAGAGCTAGATTTCAAGCTGACCACATCATTTTATGGTCAATATTATTAACTCTCACTATATAATGCAAAAGTTAAAGGCATTGCCTATTGTTCCAGTGTTTATGCACTGATGGAGTCAGGACTTGCAGAACTGCTCCTATTTCAGGCAAGGTGTATGGGGTAATCACCTACTAAGAGCAGGTTTACATTAGAGGAGAATGGGACACTAGACAATCAATCACACCTAGTTGTTGGTGGGAACCTGTGGCCGTGGAAAGAGCATGTACACACTCACCAAGGAATTATTTGAAATAATAGATTTTTACTTGAATAAAATCAATTCATTTCTCATGATTTGGAATTTAAAACAAGGCATTTGTTGTCAAGTCAGGGAAGGAGAAAGGAATAAGTATTATTCTCAACACTAATGACACACCACGTCCTTGCTGGTCACCAGTTTGTGATATCTGAGATGTTATCAACTCATTCTTGGGGGTCATATCTAGCAAGGTCCACATTCATTGCTCTCAAGGACGAAAATGGCAAACAATATCATATACTTACTAACATTTATTTAGCACCTAAATGCTGAACCGTAAGAAAAATGGGGGGAAATGGCACTATCATTCCTCTATTATGACATTTGTGATATTTTATTTCAATTTTATAGTAATTATCTCCATATATCCTTGTCATTCTATTAGACAAGTAGATGTTTAAAAATAGAAACTATGCCTTCTAATTTTTTATATTACTAGCACTTAGTTCAGTACGTGGCATTGAGTAAATTCTTATAAATTTGTTTGAAAATTTGTTAAAAGAATTAATGAATGCTAACCCATGGCCCCCATCTTCAAAAAGCTTAAAAAATAAGCTGGAGACATAATTTTATTATCTTCCTCTTTCACTCCTTACTATCCTTAGTACCACCCTCTCCTTAATCACTGATTTCATCACCCTCTGCCCCAATCCAGCCTCATATGCTACAGATTTTGTTCCTGAAACAGCATTCTCAACTCTCTTTTTTATTCTCATTGCCACTAATTCCACACAGGTCCATCCTATCTCAAGCGGTTTACTTTCAGAATTTCTAACTGGTTTCTATCACCAAAATTTTCTCTGTTTTCCAGCCCAACCTGTCAGGTTAGTTTCTCTTGTCACTCACCAACATAGAGAGGACAATGAATGTTAATGAAGTAAAGGATAATGAAGTTCATTCATAAAGTGAAATGAAGGCACATTGCCACTATTTCAACACTCTCAATCACTTTAGAAATATTAAGTATATAAAAAAGAAAGTAAAAATAAATCATTAAATATGAAAATATGGTATTATTACTATGAAAAACAAAAGAATTGTTTGGAATGATGATATAATACCATTTCTGAGGTGATATAAATATGTCTGTATAACCTTTTGAGGTAGATAAATTTCATAATCCTAAATTCATTGTACAATTCTTGAAAGCAAGAATCATACCCTGTGCTTGTTTGGTTCACTTATGGTGCCTAAGCCATATTAGATGTTCACTCTACATGAGATTTTTAAATTAATTTATAGAAAAAATTAAAACTGAGCATATAAATATGGCAAGCAAAACACTTTACTATGGCTAATATTTAGTTTGGAATACCAGAGGTTTCATAGCCCTGATATCAATGAAACCATTTTTCTCCTAAATTAAAGACTATGCACAAAATTGAAAAGGCATTTATGGTAGCCAGGGAGCTAACTCTGTTTTATGATAACTACACCTAATCCATTCTGCTCATTGTTAACATGACTAGAGCCATATCAACAATGAATACTTGTCATAAATGTTGAAGGAGTCTGCAAAACTCAGAAGGGAACTGATTTTTATTCAGTATGTCCCTCACAGAACAAGAATAATTCCCATGTGGCTCCTAAGACCATGAGCTGTATTTAAAAAATGGAAGAAGTAGCACATCTCAGGGGACAGTGGTCAGAGGAGAATACTGAGCTGAGTTTCCTGCTTGCTTAAGAGATGTTAAAATATATGATATTTCCATAGAATTGTTATCACAAATAAATATGTATATGAACCAGCATACAGATCCAGCTTGAAAATACTGAAAACTGAGGAGATCAAGATGGTTGAGTAGGAGGATGCAGAGCTCACCTTGCCCTGCAAACACATCAAAAATACTTCTAGGGGCTTCCCTGGTGGCGCAGTGGTTGACAGCCTGCCTGCTGATGCAGGGGACACGGGTTCATGCCCCGGTCTGGGAAGATCCCACATGCCGCGGAGCGGCTGGGTCCGTGAGCCATGGCCGCTGAGCTTGCGCATCCGGAACCTGGGCTCCGCAGCGGGAGAGACCACAACAGTGAGAGGCCGGCGTACCACAAAAAAAAAAAAAAAACTTCTACATGTGGAACAGTTCTCACTGAAAACAAATTTGAGACTGGCAGGAAGAATCTTCTACAACCAGGGCTGTAACAATGATCCACACTGATTTGGGTGGGAAAAGAAAAGAAACAATCAGGTCAGGACACGTGCCCCAAGGAAGGGACACAGAAGAGGAAGGGGATTACATGGGCCCACAGATTCTCCCTGGGGAGAGAGCAGTTCAAATTATAAATGAGGTACCCCAGCCCTGGGGTCCAACACCAGGAAGTCGAGTCCCCTTAGCTGGTTTGAAAACCAGTGAGACTGACAGGGGAGCAGTAAGAAACCCAGACTCCACTCATGAAGAGCATGCACATGCTTTCTTATTCCTGAAACAAGGTGGAGAAAGCTGCCCAGGACTCTGGTGGGTTTCCTGTGACCACCCAGCATGCACCTCAACCAGAGCTGAGCACCTGCTCCAGGCCCTCTTGCTCTGCAGTGCAGCTTCCCACTAGGGTGAAGGCTGCTGCATTTCAAGAACGTTCACAGTTGTAGGAAACAGAACTAGGTAGGACCTGGCATGGCCTTCACGTAGGGGGGTGGGTAGGAAATCAGGAGCAGTCTGAGTTGGATTGCTCAAGGACTGCTGAAGCACATGCCTGGTACATGCCAAGCATCCACTCTGAGCGCTCCTTGCTCCAGGACTGCTCTTGTCTGGGCAAAGGTGGCAATACTGGGAGGGTGGAAAGCACAAACTTATTAGAAACAGAACCAGCCCAGACATGACACTGAGGGCTTATGCTCCAGCAATTTGGGACCTGTTCCCCCATGCCCCAGATAGGGTGGTGCTGGCAAATGAACAGAAAAGAAGCCCCAGATCACACCTGGCTCTCTCTGGCTTTAAACCTCCAACTCCAGCCCCATCTCCTACGAAGGTAAAAGCTGGAGAAAGACATGACTCATGCTCACTTCAGATCCAGTTTTTACGCAAAAGCCATGAGGCACATGCAGACTATATAGGAACACTCACACACAAGGACACTCTTTTAAAACTGCAATAGGTAACTGTTTCACCTAATGTCATACAGAAAGAGATAGTTAAGAAAATATGAGAAGGCAGGGGAATTTGTTACAAACAAAAGAACAAGAAAAAAAAAAAAAACCCTGAAAAAACAATGAAAGAAATAAAGATAAATAATTTACCAGATAAAGAGTTCAAAGCATTAGTAGTAAGAATGCTAACTAATTTAGTGAAAGGATTAAATGAACACAGTGAGAATTTTAACAAGGAACTAGAAAATATATTTTTTTAAAAACCTGTCAGAAACAAAGAATATAGTAACTGAAATGAAAAACAGACGAGAAGGAATTAACAGCAGACTAGGTGATATAGAAGAATACTTAAATGATCTGGAAGATAGAATAATGGAAATCACCAAATCATAAGACCAGAAAGAAAAACAAATTTTTAACACTGAGGACATTTGAAACATCTCTGGGATAACATCAAGCATATCAACATCTGCATTATAGGAGTCCAAGAATGAGAAGAGACATTGAAAGGATATGAAAATGTATTTGGTTTGATGAAATGATGGCTGAAACCTGAACACAGAAACAAATATCCAGGTACAGGAAGCACACAGAGTCCCAAACAAGATGAACCAAAAGATTACCACACAAAGACATATCATAATTAAAATGGCAAAAGTTAGACAGAAAATTCTAAAGAGAAAAAAAAAAGTAGTCACATAAAGGGAATGTCCATAAGGCTATCAACTGATATTTCTGCAGAAAACTTCACAGGACAGAAGGGAATGATATGATACATTAAAAGTGCTAAAAAGGGGAGAGGGGGAAGATGGCAGAAGAGAAAGACATGGAGATCACCTTCCTCCCCACAAATACATCAGAAATATATCTACATGTGGAAAAACTCCTACAGAACACCTACTGAACGCTGGAAGAAGACCTCAGACCTCCCAAAAGGCAAGAAACTCTCCACTTACCTGGGTAGGGCAAAAGAAAAAAGAATAAACAGAGACAAAAGGATAGGGATGAGACCTGCACCAGTGGGAGGGAGCTGTGAAGGAGGAAAGGTTTCCACACATTAGGAAGCCCCTTCGCGGGCAGAGACTGCGGGTGGCGGAGGGGTGGAAGCTTCGGAGCCGCGGAGGAGAGCACAGCAACAGGGGTGCGGAGGGCAAAGCGCAGAGACTCTTGCACAGAGGATTGGTGCCGACCAGCACTCACCAGCCCGAGAGGCTTGTCTGCTCACACGCTGGGGTGGGCGGGGCTGGGAGCTGAGGCTTGGGCTGTGGTCAGAGCGCAGGGAGAGGACTGGGGTTGGCAGCATGAACACAGCCTACAGGGGGATAGTGCACCACGGCTAGCCGGGAGAGTGTCCGGGAAAAGGTCTGGAGCTGCTGAAGAGGCAAGAGACATTTTCTTACCTCTTTCTTTCCTGGTGCACGAGGAGAGGGGATTAAGAGCGCTGCTTAAAGGAGCTCCAGAGACGGGCGCGAGCCGCGGCTAACAGCACGGACCTGAGATGGACATGAGATGCTAAGGCTGCTGCTGCTGCCACCAAAGAAGCCTGTGTGCGAGCACAGGTCACTATCCACACCTCCCTTCCGGAGAGCCTGTGCAGCCCGCCACTGCTAGGGTCCCGGGATCCAGGGACAACTTCCCGGGGATAACACACGGCAAGCCTCGGGCCGGTGCAACTTCCCGCCAGCCTCTGCCGCTGCAGGCTCGCCCCACATTGTGCCCCTCCCTCCTCCCAGCCTGAGTAAGCCAGAGCCCCCAAATCAGCGACTCCCTTAACCCCATCCTGTCTGAGCGAAGAACAGACGCCCTCCGGCGACCTACACACAGAGGCGGGGCCAAATCAAAAGCTGAACCTCAGGAGCTGTGCAAACAAAGAAGAGAAAGGGAACTCTCTCCCAGCAGCCTCAGGAGCAGTGGATTAAATCTCCACAATCAACTTGATGTATCCTGCATCTGTGGAATACCTGAATAGACAACGAATCATCCCAAATTGAGGAGGTGGACTTTGAGAGCAAAATTTATTATTTTATCCCCTTTTACCCTTTTTGTGAGTGTGTATGTGTATGCTTCTGTGTGAGATTTTGTCTGTATAGCTTTGCTATCACCATTTGTCCTAGGATACGATCCGTCCGCTTTTTTTTTTTTTACTTAAAAAAATTTTTTTTTCTTAATTATTATTTTTTATTTTAATAACGTTATTTTATTTTAGCTTACTTTATTTTCTTTTATCCTCTTTCTTTCTTTCCTTCCTTTCTCCTTTACTTTCTTCCTTCCTTCCTGCCTTCCATCCTTCCCCTTCCTCCCTTCCTTCCTTCCTTTCTTTTCTTTCCTTTTCTTTCTCTCTTTTTCTTTCTCTCTTTCTCTCTTTCTTTCTTTTTTTACTCCCTTTTATTCTAAGCCGTATGGATGAAAGGCTCTTGGTGCTACAGCCAGGAGTCAGTGCTGTGCCTCTGAGGTGGGAGAGCCAACTTCAGGACACTGGTCCACAAGAGACCTCCCAGCTCCACATAATATCAAACAGCAAAAACCTCCCAGAGATCTCCATCTCAACACCAGCACCCAGCTTCACTCAATGACCAGCAAGCTACAGTGCTAGACACCCTATGCCAAACAACTACCAAGACAGGAATACAATTCCACCCATTAGCAGAGAGGCTGCCTACAATCATAATAAGTCCACAGGCATCCCAAAACACACCACCAGACATGGACCTGCCCACCAGAAATACAAGATCCAGTCTCATCCACCAGAACACGCACTAGTCCCCTCCACCAGGAAGCCTACACAACCCACTGAACCAACTTTAGCCACTGGGGACAGACACCAAAAACAACAGGAACTACAAACCTGCAGCCTGCAAGAATGATACCCCAAACACAGTAAGATAAGAAACATGAGAAGACAGAAAAACACACAGCAGATGAAGGAGCGAGATAAAAACCCACCTGACCTAACAAATGAAGAGGAAATAGGCAGTCTACCTGAAAAAGAATTCAGAATAATATTACTAAAGACGATCTAAAATCTTGGAAATAGAATAGAGAAAATGCAAGAAACATTTAACAAGGACCTAGAAGACCTAAAGATGAAACAAGCAATGATGAACAACACAATAAATGAAATTAAAAATACTCTAGATGGTATCAATAGCAGAATAACTGAGGCAGAAGAACGGATAAGTGACCTGGAAGATAAAATAGTGGAAATAACAACTGCAGAGCAGAATAAAGAAAAAAGAATGAAAAGAATTGAGGACAGTCTCAGAGACCTCTGGGACAACATTAAACGCACCAACATTCGAATTACAGGGGTTCCATAAGAAGAAGAGAAAAAGAGAGGGACTGAGAAAATATTTGAAAAGGTTATAGTTGAAAACTTCCCTAATATGGGAAAGGAAAAATTTAGTCAAGTCCAGGAAGCACAGAGAGTCCCATACAGGATAAATCTAAGGATAAACACACCAAGACACATATGAATCAAACTGTCAAAAATTAAATACAAAGAAAACATATTAAAAGCAGCAAGGGAAAAACAACAAATAACACACAAGGGAATCCCCATAAGGTTAACAGCTGATCTTTCAGCAGAAACTCTGCAAGCCAGAAGGGACTGGCAGGACATATTTAAAGTAATGAAGGAGAAAAATCTACAACCAAGATTACTCTACCCAGCAAGGATCTCATTCAGATTTGATGGAGAAATTAAAACCTTTACAGACAAGCAAAAGCTGAGAGAGTTCAGCACCACCAAACCAGCTTTACAACAAATGCTAAAGGATCTTCTCTAGGCAAGAAACAAAAGACAAGGAAAAGACCTAAAATAACAAACCCAAAACAATTAAGAAAATGGGAATAAGAACATACATATCAATAATTACCTTAAATGTAAATGGATTAAATGCTCCCACCAAAAGACACAGACTGGCTGAATGGATACAAAAACAAGACCCATATATATGCTGTCTACAAGAGACCCACTTCAGACCTAGAGACACATACAGACTGAAAGTGAGGGGATGGAAAAAGATATTCCATGCAAATGTAAATTGAAAGAAAGCTGGAGTAGTAATTCTCATATCAGACAAAATAGACTTTAAAATAAAGACTATTAGAAGAGACAAAGACGGACACTACATAATGATCAAGGGATCAATCCAAGAAGAAGATATAACAATTGTGCATATTTATGCACCCAATATAGGAACACGTCAATACATAAGGCAAATACTAACAGCCATAAAAGGGGAAATCAACAGTAACACAATCATAGTAGGGGACTTTAACACCCCACTTGCACCAATGGACAGATCATCCAAAATGAAAATAAATAAGGAAACACAAGCTTTAAATGATACATTAAACAAGATGGACTTAATTGACATTTATAGGACATTCCATCCAAAAACAATAGAATACACATTTTTCTCAAGTGCTCATGGAACATTCTTCAGAATAGATAATATCTTGGGTCACAAATCAAGCCTTGGTAAATTTAAGAAAATTGAAATTGCATCAAGTATCTTTTTCGACCACAACCCTATGAGACTAGATTTCAATTACAGAAAAAGATCTGTAAAAAATACAAACACATGGAGGCTAAACAATACACTACTTCATAACGTAGTGATCACTGAAGAAATCAAGGTGGAAATCAAAAAATACCCAGAAACAAATGACAATGGAGACACGACGGCCCAAAACCTATAGGATGCAGCAAAAGCAGTTCTAAGAGGGAAGTTTATAGCAATACAGTCCTACTTTAAGGAACAGGAAACATCTCGAATAAACAACCTAACCTTGTACCTAAAGCAATTAGAGAAAGAAGAACAAAAAAAACCCCAAAGTTAGCAGAAGAAAAGAAATCATAAAAATCAGATCAGAAATAAATGAAAAAGAAATGAGGGAAACGACAGCAAAGATCAATAAAACTAAAAGTTGGTTCATTGAGAAGATAAACAAAACTGATAAACCATTAATCAGACTCATCAAGAAAAAAAGGGAGAAGACTCAAATCAATAGAATTAGAAATGAAAAAAGAGAAGTAACAACTGACACTACAGAAATACAAAAGATCATGAGAAATTACTACAAGCAACTCTATGCCAATAAAATGGACAACCTGGAAGAAATGGACAAATTCTTAGAAATGCACAACCTTCTGAGTCTGATCCAGGAAGAAACAGAAAATATGAACAGACCAATCACAAGCACTGAAATTGAAACTGTGATTAAAAATCTTCCAACAAACAGAAGCCCAGGATCAGATAGCTTCACAGGCGAAATCTATCAAACATTTAGAAAAGAGCTAACACCTATCCTTCTCAAATTCTTCCAAAATATAGCAGAGCGAGGAACACTCCCAAACTCATTCTACGAGGCCACCATCACACTGATACCAAGGACAAGAATGTCACAAAGAAAGAAAACTACAGGCCAATATCACTGATGAACATAGGTGCAAAACTCCTCAACAAAATACTAGCAAACAGAATCCAACAGCACATGAATAGTATCATACACCATCATCAAGTGGGGTTTATTACAGGAATGCAAGGATTCTTCAATATATGCAAATCAATCAATGTGATACACCATGTTAACAAACTGAAGGAGAAAAACCATATGATCATCTCAATAGATGCAGAGAAAGCTTTTGACAAAATTCAACACCCATTTATAATAAAAACCCTCCTGAAAGTAGGCATAGAGGGAACTTTCCTCAACATAATAAAGGCCATATATGACAAGCCCACAGCCAACATCGTCCTCAATGGTGAAAAACTGAAAGCATTTCCACTAAGATCAGGAACAAGACAAGGTTGCCTACGCTCACCACTCTTATTCAACATAATTTTGGAAGTTTTAGCCACAGCAATCAGAGAAGAAAAGGAAATAAAAGGAATCCAAATCAGAAAAGAAGAAGTAAAGCTGTCACTGTTTGCAGATGACATGATACTATACACAGAGAATCCTAAAGATGCTACCAGAAAACTGCTAGAGCTAATCAATGAATTTGGTCAAGTAGCAAGATACAAAATTAATGCACAGAAGTCTCTGGCATTCCTATACACTAATGATGAAAAATCTGAAAGTGAAATCAAGAAAACACTCCCATTTACTACTGCAACAAAAAGAATAAAATGTCTAGGAATAAACCTACCTAAGGAGACAAAAGATCTGTATGCAGAAAATTATAAGACACTGATGAAAGAAATTAAAGATGATACAAATAGATGGAGAGATATGCCATGTTCTTGGATTGGAAGAATCAACATTGTGAAAATGACTCTACTACCCAAAGCAATCTACAGATTCAGTGCAATCCCTATCAAACGACCACTGGCAGTTTTCACAGAACTAGAACAAAAAATTTCACAATTTGTATGGAAACACAAAAGACCTCGAATAGCCAAAGCAATCTTGAGAACAAAAAACGAACATGGAAGAATCAGGTTCCCTGTCTTCAGTCTATACTACAAAGCTACAGTAATCAAGACAATATGGTACTGGCACAAAAACAGAAAGATAGATCAATGGAACAGGATAGAAAGCCCAGAGATAAACCCACGCACATATGGTCACCTTATCTTTGATAAAGGAGGCAGGAATATATAGTGGAGAAAGGACAGCCTCTTCAATAAGTGGTGCTGGGAAAACTGGACAGGTACATGTAAAAGTATGAGATTAGAACACTCCCTAACACCATACACAAAAATAAGCTCATAATGGATTAAAGACCTAAAGATAAGGCCAGAAACTATCAAACTCTTAGAGGAAAACATAGGCAGAAACTTTATGACATAAATCACAGCAAGATCCTTTTTGACCCACCTCTTAGAGAAATGGAAATAAAAACAAAAATAAACAAATGGGACCTAATGAAACTTAAAATCTTTTGAAGAGCAAAGAAAACCATAAACAAGACCAAAAGACAACCCTCAGAATGGGAGAAAATATTTGCAAATGAAGCACCTGACAAAGGATTAATCTCCAAAATTTATAAGCAGCTCATGCAGCTCAATTACAAAAAACCAAACCCAATCCAAAAATGGGCAGAAGACCTAAATAGACATTTCTCCAAAGAAGATATACAGATTGCCAACAAACGCATGAAAGAATTCTCAACATCATTAATCGTTAGAGAAATGCAAATCAAAACTACAATGAGATATCATCTCACACCAGTCAGAATGGCATCATCAAAAAATCTACAAACAATAAATGCTGGAGAGGATGTGGACAAAAGGGAACACTCTTGAACTGCTGGTGGGAATGTGAATTGGTACAGCCACTATGGAGAACAGTATGGAGGTTCATTTAAAAACTACAAATAGAACTACCATATGACCCAGCAATCCTACTACTGGGCATATACCCTGAGAAAACCATAATTCAAAAAGAGTCATGTACCAAAATATTCATTGCAGCTCTATTTACAATAGCCTGGAGATGGAAACAACCTAAGTGTCCATCATTGGATGAATGGATAAAGAAGATGTGGCATATATATACAATGGAATATTACTCAGCCATAAAAAGAAACGAAATTGAGTTATTTGTAGTGAGGTGGATGGACCTAGAGTCTGTCATACAGAGTGAAGTAAATCAGAAAGAGAAAGACAATTACCATATGCTAACACATATATATGTAATCTAAGAAAAAATAAAATGTCATTAAGAACCTAGGGGTAAGATAGGAATAAAGACATAGACCTACTAGAGAATACACTTGAGGATATGGGGAGGAGGAAGGGTAAGCTGTGACAAAGTGAGAGAGAGGCATGGACATATATATACACTACCAAATGTAAAATAGATAGCTAGTGGGAAGCAGCCGCATAGCACAGGGAGATCAGCTCAGTGCTTTGTGACCACGTAGAGGGGTGGGATAGGGAGGGTGGGAGGGAGGGAGAAGCAAGAGGGAAGAGATATGGGAACATATATATATATACGTATAACTGATTCCCTTTGTTATAAAGCAGAAACTAACACACCATTTTAAAGCAATTATACTCCAATAAAGATGTAAAAAAATAAATAAATAAAAATTTTTTTAAAGTGCTGAAAAGGAAAAATCTGCAACCTAGGATACTGACCCACTATGATTATCCTTTAGAATTGAAGGAAGATAAATAACTTATCACACAAGAAAAAACTAAATATTTATCAATACTAAACTGACCCTAAAAGTAATGTTAAAGGGCCTTCTCTGAGTGAAAAAGAAAAGGCTACAGCAAAAGAAAGAATCTATAGCAAAGGAAGCATCCCACTAGTAAAAGGAAATATATAGTGAGTGCTCTGAATGAATCACATCAATAAACTAGTATAAGGATTTAAAAAAAAACCATAAAATCAACTATACACATAATAAACAATTGATAAACTGAAGCTGTAAACTATGACATAAAAAATACAAAATGTTGGAGAGGGAAGTCAGAAACTGTAGATCTTTTAGAATGCTACTGAACTTAAATGACCACCAGTTTAAAACAAGTAGTTGTAATTATAGGTCAACATATACAAACCTTATAGTAACCACAAATCAAAAATCTATAATATATACACAAAATCTAGAGAGAAAGGAATACAAGAATACCACTAAGGAAATCATCAAACCACAACAGAAGAAACTAAAAGAAGGAACAAACAGAGAAAAACTACAAAAACAAACAAAATACAAGTAGCAAAATGGCAATAAATATGTATCTATGAACAACCACTTTAAATGTCAATGAACTAAACGCCTCAATCAAAAGACATACGGTGGCTGACTGGATAAAAAAACAAGGCATTTATATAATGTCTACAAGAAAACATTTTAGAGCTAAAGACATACACAGACTCAAAGTGAGAGATTGCAAAAAGAGATTTCTTGCAAATGGAAACCACAAGAAAGCAAGCTAGACTTTAAAATAAAAGCTATAACAAAAGACCAAAAGAGGCATTGTGTAATGATAAAGGGATCAATATAAGAAGAGGCTAGATATTACACTCATTAACATATATGAAGCCAATACAGTAGCACCTAAATATGTAAAGCAAATACTAATGAATACTAAAAAAAAATTGACAATAACACTAGGGGACTTTACATTCCACTTACCTCAATGGACAGATCATCCACACAGATAATCAGTAAGGAAACAATGGCGTTATATGACATATTAGACCAGTAGAACTTAATAGATATCTACAAAACATTCCATCCAAATATAGTGGAATACACCTTCTTTTCAAGTGCTCATAGAACAGTCTGCAGGATAGATCACATACTAGGGCACAAAACAAGTCTCAACAAATATACAAGGATAGAAATTATATCAAGCATTTTTTCCAACCACAACAGTATGAAACGAGAAATCAATTACAGGAATAAAATGTGAAAGACACAAACACGTGCAGACTAAATAACATGTTATTAAAAACCCCAAGAGTCAATGAAGAAATCAAAGAGGAAATCAGAAAATACTTCAAGACAAATAAGAATAAAAGTAAAACTTTCCAAAACGTATGAGACTAGGAAAAGCAATTCTAAGAAAGGAGTTTATAGTGATACAGGCCTACCTTTAAGAAATAAGAAAAACCTGCAAATCTCAAATAAACCACCTAACCTACCACCTAAAGTATAATTAGAAAAAGAACAAAATAGAGACCACAAAACCATAGGAAAAGAATGATCTGGTTTTTTTTAAAAGAAAAACAAAACTATAAGCCTTTAGCCAGGCTCATCAGGAACAAAAAAAGAGAGGACCAAAACTAAAAAATGAAAGAAGAGAGTTAACAACCAGTATCACAGAAATACAAAAATAAATATAAAAATCATGAAAATACTATGAAAAGTTATAGGCTAACAAATTCGAGAGCCTAGAAGAAATGAATACATTTCTGGAAACATACTATCTCCCCAGAGTGAATAAAGAAGAAACAGACAACCTGTCAACAGACAACAGACCAATCACCAGTAGTTAAATTTGTCATCAAAAAACTCCCAGCAAAGAAAAGTCCAGGACTGAATGGATTCACAGGGAAATTATTCACAGGGAAATTATTCACAGGGAAATTAAGAGCTAATACATATTAGCTGTTCAAAAAATTTCCAGGAGAGAATACCCCCAAATTCTTTCTATAAGGCCACCATTACCCTGATTCCAAAACCAGACAAATACACTACAGAAAATAAGAAGAAAGGAAATTACAGGCCAATATCTCTAACAGATATTGATGCAAAATCCTCAACAAAATATTATGAACCGAATTCAACGACACATAAAAAGGATCATGCAGCATGATTAAGTGTAATTTAGTCCAGGGATGCAAGAATGGCTCAATATCTGTAAATGATTCAGTATGATATACCACATTAACAAAAGGAAGGATAAAAATCACAGGATAATCTCAATAGAAGCACTTGAAAAATTTAACATTCATTCATGATAAAAACTCTCATCATATTTGTTATAGAGGAAACATATCATGACATAATAAAAGCCATTTATAACAAACCCACAGCTAACATGATATTACAGGGAGAAAAGCTGAATGAAAGCTTTCTTCTAAAATCAGGAAGAAGAAAAGAATGTCCACTCTCACCACTTCTATTTAATGTAGTATTGGAAGACCTAGCCACAGCAATCAGACAAGAAAAGAAATAAAATATATCCAATTTGGAAGGGAAGAAGTTAACTGTCACTATTTGCAGATAACATGATACTATATATAGAAAATCCTAAAGTCCCACCAAAAAACTACTAGAACTAATAAATGAATTCAGTAAAGTTGCAGGATACAAGATTAATATACATAAATCTGTTGCTTTTTCTATACACTAATAATGAACTATCAAAAAGAGAAAGCAAGAGAACAATCCCATTTAAAATGGCATGAAAATGAATAAAATGCCTAGGAATAAACTTAACCATGGAGGTGAAAGACTTATACTCTGAAAACTATAAAACACTGAAGGAAATTGAAGATGAGATGGAGTAATGGAATGATATCCTGTGTTCACAGATTGGAAGTATTAATATAGTTAAAATGTCCATGCTACCCAAAGTAATCTACAGAGTCAGTGCAATTCCAATCAAAATACCAATGAAGGGCTTCCCTGGTGGCGCAGTGGTTGAGAGTCCACCTGCCGATGCAGGGGACACAGGTTCATGCCCCAGTCTGGGAAGATCCCACATGCCGCGGAGCGGCTGGGCCCGTGAGCCATGGCCGCTGGGCCTGCGCGTCCGGAGCCTGTGCTCTGCAATGGGAGAGGCCCGTGTACCTCTCACAACAGTGAGAGGCCCGTGTACCGCAAAAAAAAAAAAAAAAAAAAAAACCAATGAAACTTTTCACAGAACTAGAAAAAATAATCCTACTATTTATATGGAACCACAAAAAAAACCTGAATTGCCAAAGCAATCTTGAGAAAAAAGAACAAAGCTGGAGGTGTTATGCTCCCTGATTTCAGACTATACTATGAAGCTACAGCAAACAAAATTGTATGGTACTGGCACAGAAACTGACACATAGGTCAAGGGAACTAAATAGAGATCCCAGAAGTGAACCAACACACTTATGGTCAATTAATCTATGACAATGGAGGCAAGACTGTACAATAGAGAAAAGACAGTCTAATAAGTGGTGATGGGAAAACTGGACAGCTATATGTAAAAGAATAAAATTATAACATTTTCTCACACCATATTAAAAAATAAACTCAAAATGGATTAAAGACCTAAATGTAAGATCAGAAACCATGAAACTCCTAGAAGAAAACATAAGCAGAATACTCTTTGACATAAATAGTATCAATACTTTTTAATCTGTCTCCTATGTTAAGGAAAAACAAGTAAAAATAAACAAATAGGACCTAATTAAACTTAAAAGGGTTTGCATAGCAAAGGAAACTATCAATAGAAGGAAAGGAAAATCTACCGAGTGGGAAAAATATTTGCAAGTGACATGATTGATGAGGGGTTAAAATCCAAAATAAATATAGAGCTCATACAACTCAATATCAAAAAAACAGAAAAAAATAATTAAGAAATGGGCATAAGACCTGAATAGACATTTTTGCAAAGAAGACATACAGATGGCCAACAATCACATGAAAAGATGTTCAACATCACTAATCATCAGGAAAATGCACATCACTTCACACCTGTCAGAATGGCTACCATCAAAAAGACCACAAAAAACAAATGTTAGTGAGGATGTGGAGAAAAGGGAACCTTAGTACACTACTGGTAGGAATGGAAATTGGTGCAGCCACCAGGGAGGTGACTCAATAAACTAAAACACAACTACCAATGATCTAGCCATTCAACTCCTGGGTACATATCCAAAGAAAATAAAAACACTAATTTGAAAAGGTACATGCACCCCATTGTTCATAGCAGCACTATTTATAATAGCCAAGATATGAGAGCAAACTAAGTGTCCATCAACAGATAAATGACGAAAGAAAATGTGAGATACTTACATATACATGTATATATATATACATATATATATATGTGTGTGTGTTCTACAAATATTATATATATACACATATACACAAACAGGCACACATACACACAATGAAACATTACTCTGCCATAAAAAATAATGAAATTTTGCTATTTGTGACAACAAGAATGTATCTGTGTGATATTATGCTTAGTGTAATGTTAGACAGAGAAAGGCAAATACTGTATGTTATCACTTTATGCAGAAACTAAAAGATAAAACGAATTAATGAATATAACAAAACAGAAACAGACTCACAGATATAGAGAACAAACTAGTGATTACCACTAGTAAGTACCAGTGGAAAAGGGGAAGTGGGGAGGGGTAAGGTGCCAGTAGAGGATTAAGAGGTATAGACTACTATGTATAAGATAAATAAACTACAAGGATATATTGTAATATAGGAAATATAGCCAATATTTTATAAAATTTTTAAATGGAGTATAATCTATAAAAATATTGAATCACCATGTTGTCTACTTCTAACACTGTAGATCAAATATACTTCAACAAAAAAAGAAATTAAAATTAAATACTGAGAATCAATTCCAAGTTCTGTCTAATGAATATGGTTATGTTAGTATTTAATTTATTGTTGCTGTGGGGTTTTCTTTGTTTTTTTTTTTTGCAGTACACGGGCCTCTCCCGTTGTGGAGCACAGGCTCCGGACGTGCAGGCTCAGCGGCCATGGCTCACGGGCCTAGCTGCTCCGCGGCATGTGGGATCTTCCCGGACCGTGGCACGAACCTGTGTCCCCTGCATCGGCAGGTGGACTCTCAACCACTGCACCACCAGGGAAGCCCTATTGTTGTTTTTTATTATTTTGTTTTCATGACTTAAATATCAAATTATACTATAGTATACAATGAAAAGTCTAATTCTCACCCCTGCAGTCATCTGCCCACTAACCACCTCTTTCTCATGTCACCTCTTTTCTTAATATTCTAAGAATTCTTCCAGGGTTTCTGTATTCAAATACATACAGATAAAAACACATTTTTTAAAAATTGCTCCCTTTCTTATAAAAAGAAAACAGAGACAATGTACCATTCTGCATTTTTTTCATTTAAAGTTTTTTCAGAAATCTTTTCACATCAATACATAAATAGCATCTCCATTATTTTTCTTGCCACATAGTATTCTATTATATATGCATGTATATGAATTATCTAACCAGCCCTTGCCAGTGAACATTTGGGACATTTTTAACACTTCCCAATCACAAGCAAGATGATTAATAATCAGGAATGTATCTGTTTGTTTTTACTTCTGCAGGTTAAATGTGGGATAAATTTCTAGGCATTTAAATAGGAAATATAAAGCACTGAAAAAGGGTAGAAATTAGAACAGGCCTCACATTTCTGCACAGCAACCATCAGTGACAGAATACAGTGGCAATCATCTTGGCTCCCATGTTAATTATACCCAGATAATATGATGTTCAAGTAAAGGATCATCATGCAGAAAACCTCAAATATACGTAACCTTGAATCATTCATGGAATGACCACTTGGAAACTAAATCTGATCAATGACTTGAATGAAAAAAAAATTAAAAGTTTTAATGATGAGATTTGAATATTTTTAAACATGAAACCAGTAGAAGTACTAAGTATTATATAAATTGTTAACAGAGCAAAATATAAATACTATGTAAAAACGATAATAAAAATAACAAAGTAAGATGAAAGAATGAAGTGGAGAGCTATTCTGAGGTTCTAATATTTACATTTGCATAGCAAGGAATCAAACAGAATCGTCTAAAATTAAAGTGTAAAAGTGAAGGAAATGAGGGTTCTAATTTCAGTGTTGCCCTCATCGTCTCTTTTAGTTAGAATAATCTTTTATAAGTTAAAGTCTTGTAGTAAAATACTTCTTGGAATTACAGAATACTTTGTGTTTTCTTTGTTATTCTCAATGTTTAAAATAAGTAAAATTAAATGTAATAATTTTATTATAAATTAGATATTAGATTATAATATAATCAAGTTATAATCAAGTATTATTTTTAAAATCTCTATGTACCTATCTTTCTAGTTATATTATGCATATATACAAAAAAAAGATGATATCCACCAGTAAGTTCTCACAATATAAGTAATGGTTAAGTTATGAATGGTGACTTGTAATTTTATTCTTACACTTTGTTTGTTGCCTATTTCTGTATACTTTGACTTTCTTAAAATCTTTATAAAAGGCAAGTATTATTTTAAATATGATTCTTAAATAAAATGTATTAACTATTTTAAATCACATAAGGGGAATGTATTCACTGTGGCCTTTTCAATAATTTTCTTATTAGAAACAAATTCCCCAATATTTAGGAAATTACTAAATAAAGCATCATCAAGCAAATTGATTGCTATGTAAAACATACATGGCAATTTTAAAGCCTGTGGACCAGAAAAGAACAATGTCCATTATGTGATGTTAAATGTAGAAAAATAAGTCAGAAAAAATATAGGTGCATTGTGAATCCAAGTATTTAAAATATAACAATAGATAGATAATACAAATGTATTAAAAATTCTTTTGAACTAGGGTAGTGGTGATGTGTGTGACTGCTTTCTCTTTCTAATGTTTATGTAATTTTGCTAACAGTCTTTTTGGGGGGGTTTTATTTGTATTCTTTTACAATACGGAAGAGTTTACATTAATATTCAAATGCTTTAACTAACACACAGTTATTTATGGCTTTCACAGCATTGATGTTATGAATTTATGTAGCTATTTCTTGTAGAACAGTTTTGACATACATGAGTCCAAAAAGCTTGTCTGCCATCATTTATAGTAGGTCAACTGTTTGCTCAAAGAAATCTACTAAGCCAATTCTTTATTTTTAATGTTTGTTTAACTTATGAACATATCCTAGAGAGTGATAAGAACACATTAAATATCATTACCCAGATTTATCTCTTGAAGTAAGATAATATGGACAACATTGGAAATGTGAGAACATATGCTTTTGATTTCGGATGGCTTCTAATTTTGGACTTTTTATTTATAACACCCTGAGATTTGAACATGAATTTAATTCAAATGGATCCTTCATTCAAGATATTGAAAAAAGCATATCTAATTTTAAATGATTATATTTTTGCAGATTATAATCAGAAGGAAGGAGAGGTAGAAATAAGAATTTCTATCACCTGCACAAAGCTTGCAAAATGTACAGCTGCACAGCAGGTCATTATCTACTCGGCCTTGAATCCTGAATTCTGTTTTGTTAAAGTTGAATACAACCTATTATTTCCCATGAAACAATGAAGCTGTTAGCTACATACTATACTTTTTTTTCTTTTTCCTTTTAATGTCTTGTATGTGGGTTCTCTTTCACAAGCTAAACAATTCTTCCAGTGGTGCCATGTGAACAATGGAAGTTATTGACTTTGCTCTTCCCTTGCTGGTTGCTCTACACCAAAGGGTTGCTGAGACATATTTACTCTGCCCTCTGTGGACCCCACAAGGAAGTGTGTTAAAATCTTTCATTAGTTTTCAGGTCTTCTGGTGGGCAGCTTGATACCCATACAGATTATCAGTTTACCATTTGTAAGGAGTGACAATAAAAATGGTACTGAAATTGACTGCTATGCACCCATTATATTTTCCTGGAGAGGGACACAAAAAAGGAGGCAACTTAAACACTGACTACAAGTGTTGCCAACACTATCGCATCCTTGTTGGTGTCCCTAATGGGTCCTCTTTTCCCAGAATCCTGGCAGAAGTGAGAAATGGAACAGCACCAGATGTTTTTCTTTAGTGGATTGCCTGCAGGCTATATTCCTACAGAATTTAGCAAATCAAAAATAGCATTTTTCAACAAGCCCTTTGTGTCCCTCTCTCCTGCTTCACAAAAATAGCATTAATAAACCACACTAGCACAGGAAGGGGGAGGAAGAGTAGGGAACGAGTGTGAAATCTTACACTTAGTATCTAAAATAAAACTTTTGAGTGTTTGTTCTATTCAAGACATTATTTTATTTTAAAAACAATAGAAAGCATTGGGGGTGGTAGATAAAAACTTTTTATATCATGTCATCTCATTGCTATCTTTTCACATTAGAAAGAAC
Source organism: Grampus griseus (assembly GCF_964374135.1). Classification (NCBI taxonomy): domain Eukaryota; kingdom Metazoa; phylum Chordata; class Mammalia; order Artiodactyla; family Delphinidae; genus Grampus; species Grampus griseus. The sequence goes on along the minus strand of NC_139019.1, from coordinate 95,733,337 downwards.
AGAATTCCTGAAAGCAAGTTACACAGAATGAAACAGTCATGCATCAGAGAGGCATCTAAGAATATTTTATGAAATAGGAAAAAGGATACTTGAGATAAGGCTTTCCTCTTATGATTATTTCCCAGAATATTTACTGAAACAGGAAACCCTGGCTTTCTGTTTGGCCATTGCTAAGAAGTCAAGCCCACCAGGACTTCTGACCTACAGAACTATGAGATCACAAATGCATGTTGTTGTAAGCTGCTGAGTTTGTGGTAATTTATTACACAGCAGTAGAAAACAACTACACATGAATAATATCCTTTTCCCCTTCTAGAAGCATCTTGATGGGAAAACCTGTTTTATTCCCAGCTCAATATTCAGCACCTAGCAGAGTGCCTGGTGTATACAGTAGATGCTCAGTAAAGATTTGCTGAATGAATGAGCAGTGATGACATGTTCCTGAATGCCGCAAAGTAATTCTGTAATCAACTGTAGAAGCAAAAAAGGATGCTTACTAAACTGGCCTTGGCTGTAGTATTCAAATACTAGAGGTAGATTTTAAGACTGTTTGGTCTTAGAACAGAAAGCCGTTAGATCAGAACCAAAGTAACAGGAAACCCTATTAAACTGGATTTCCCACACATACACACCTTGCAGTCTACATACTTTTAGCAGAAAGAGAAAGACATAAAGACATATCTGGTTTAAATCAATTACAATGATGAACCGAAAACTATCACAACTTCAAGAGTAAGTCAGGCTCAAAGTGTAGTAGTCGAAAATCATTTGAGTCAAAGCCTGGACACTTGGTTACTACGCTGAGCTTGGTCATTAATTAAGTGAGTAGATTTAGGTAAATAACTAATTTTAGGACCTGAGGATGTTGTCTTATAAAAACGAAGGAGTTGCAAAGATCGCTTGCAATGAAAACAGCATGTTTCTCTAGCCTAGAGCCTGTCACAATGAGTATCATCCCTACCAGGGCTATGCAGGCCAACTGACTTGTTCTATCTGACCAGGGCAATGTGCTTAAAAGTTCTTTGCTTTCAAACTGGATTGGCCACACCTGGGAGCTTGTTAAAAATGCAGGAACCCTGGCCCCAACTTACAACTACTGATTCAGTATCCGAAACTTTAACAAGCTCCCCAGGTAACTCTCTGCATGTTACAATTTGAGAAGTAACAACCTAGTTGACCAGAGGGCGCATTACTTTCTATCGTATTAAACCCACCAGAGCCATTAATTTACTTGAATGGCCCAAGGAATCACTTTTGTTTTTTTTTGATTCCCTACATCTTTTAATGTGTAAAGGTTAAAACTAGGCTTTGAAATCAATCCTAATGGGTAGGAATCTAGTTCCAACACTAAGGCACTGTGTCACTGACATTTTATATAGCCTCAGTGAACTTAACCACCTAGTAGGGCTAATGTGAAGATGAAACAAAATTATTCATGTAGAGGACTGAACACAGAATCTAGCCCATGGAATATTTTCAGTAAGTGAGACCTGAACGTCATCACCACCATCATCATCACTGTCATTATTATTCTGACTGCCATACGGTGATAGCCAGAATCAACATCATTAAATAGGGAACAGGTTCCTCACCATCAAATAAAGTATGTTTATTATATTCATCCAAAATATTCCTGGCACCGTCTAGAGGACCAAGTTGTAATATCATTTGAATGCACATTGAGAAATCACTAATATAAGCTTTTTCTTATCTTCAGAGACACCACAGAGATTTTGTGAGGTGAATATGTGACAGCATCTTCTAATAGAACCCAATTGTTGGAGGATATATTTAGGAACTGATCAAACAACTCTTTGTCCAGAACAAGGCAGCAAGTTTGGAAAAAGTGACATCTCAACTAGATTCATAAGGAAAATAGCTTTTGGTCATAAAGACAAAATTCCAAATTGAGGGAAATCCCAGTGAATTAGTCACTGAGGAAAAATTCCTCTATGAGGAATGATTTCAGCCAGTAATTCTGGAAAAGAAAATGACAATAATGTTCTTGATATACAATGTGATATCACTAGCGACAATCAGCTCATGTACTATTGATTACTTCAGCGAAATCATGGACGATCACTTTGCCCCCTAAAGGATATAAATGGAAAACAGATACACATGTTCAAATAATTTCTTCAACTCTATGTATTGATGCTGCTTTACAGAATTAGTTTGCTCATGAGAATTCAAAAGTAAATAAGCTGTATAAAGCAGATCTCTCTGTCTCAGGTTTCAGAAGGTGATGGAGACCACAATATTTAGTTCCAGACACTAATGTCCATATTAATTAAGTGTCATTTTAAAATCAATCATGATCAATGTCCAACCCATTCTTCTCATGTGACACATCACTGGCTGGCTTAGCAAAAGAACTTGTATTACATCTGCTATTGTCACTTGCAATCCCAACCTATTGTGAACTAACCATGAGAAGCTCATAGATACTTCACAGTACAGACAAACACAGGAGTCTCCGGGCTGGGTGGCAGTAAGTCTTAAGGATCAACCAATCAATCATGTGAAGACTCTGAACTTGAGTAAGCCATTTCTAGAAAGCCTCAGGCATACGGCAAGTCAGGAAGAAAAGCAAACTAAGTGGTGGGGGGGACCCAAAGTGAAAAGGTTAAAGCAGGTAAAACACCCACCCCCTGCCACAGACACTCCAGGTCTAACCCCCTCATTAAAATTTTAACCCTCTGGGTTCTATTTGATGGCAGGTATTTCTAGGTCTTTCTATGCTCTGCACCTTCTGAAAATCTGCTTTTGCAGACTAGAGGGAAGTTTCTTTATCATATCCAAAAATGTTTAACAGGCAAAAGTTCCCTCAGCCTTTTTTTATCTTCTCTTGAGTGCAAACTCTTAAGGCATTTTCCCCCTTAATTCTTCATATTACATTAGAATACAACGAACATAAAATACTTTTTTTCCACATTCATTCTACTATATGAAAGCTAATTATTAATGAAGAAGTTATTATGCCAATCCCTCTTCGTTTAACTAAGACTCCCACACACCTGAAGAATTATAATGGTCCTTTATTCCAAATGGTGCAGACATCATATATATAGTTTAATAGAAACCATTCCAGTTCAAGGGTACAGTGCTGCATTTCTGAAAGGGACCACCCTTATAGAGGCTCCTGTTACACTCCAATGGTTTCATTGTCAAAATTATATAATAGGATAAAAGTTGGATTGAAAGGGAGGGTCAGTGGAGGGAGAAGTGGGAGGGAGTAAAGCCAAGTGGTTATACCCAGGATTTCTCAGTTCATAACAATCAAAAAACTACCAGAAACAAAATTATCATTTTCCTCAAGATCCTATAATTAGCAAAGCTCATAATGGTCTGCAGATTCTAGTCCCTTGTAGGTGAGAAGGTTTAGAAAAGAATGCACCAAAAAAACGGAATTCGTAGGCCCAGAAGTCGTTGTCACAGCAATTTCACAAACTGCTCATTCCCTTCCTCCTTCTCTTCCACATGCCTTCTCAACCCCTTCTCCCTGTGCCTTGTTTCTCTCCCTACAATGTGTGGCTACAAAACAGCTCCCTGTGTGTCTGCCCCTGTACACCCACATCAAGTCCCCTCTCCTCTGCCTCTAGTTTCCATTTCTTAAGCCCATTGTTGGGAGGGTCAGCATATGTTAGAGGCTGAAATAAAAGTCTTTGAACTAAAACACTTGGAGGTGAGGAAAAAGTTGGAATTGTAACTTGAAAAACTTTTCTTAAGCCAGTTTCCTCTCCCTAAATACAACTGTTGCGATTATACTCTGTTTTCCATATCTTTCATTGCTCTAGAGTAGAATGAATTTTCTTAGCTTTATTTTTTTCTCCCCGTTCTCCTTATTCTCTTCCTTCTCATCCTTTTTTGTGTGTGTGTATGTTAATTCCAATATAATTCTTCATCTTCGGCAGGTTCCACCACCTGTTTTATGAATTATGTCTTGACTTTACATTTGGCTGACAAAAGAACTATGTATACGTTCTTCAACTCCCTTGCTCCAAATTACATTTTTGGTTTTTTTTTTACTAATTAAAGGAGAACGCTGATTACCTCTTTTGCTATTAATGATGTATTTCACACATGTTAGAGTATACAGTCAACCCTTTTTATTTGCAGTAGTTATGTTCCATCAAGTCACTGTGAACAATGAATCAGTGAATGCTGAAACATTGCTCCTAGGGAATATATGTAGTTAGGTTCCTGCAAGACTCTGGTCACAATATTTTCATCAACTGATCACACTATATAACCTTGTTTATGTGTGTTTAAAGACACCTTACTTAATATATATTGTTTATTCATTAGCATTGGACTCCGGACCAACAGCAGTATAAGTCACTACTGCACGAAGTTTATCTAACACCCCTATTTTATCTGTAAGATACATCACAGCCTTCTTGAACACTAGATAGCATTTCAGAACTGTGCATACACTATTTTATTTTTTTATTATTTTTTAATTAAAAAAAATTTTTTGTGCAGTACGCAGGCCTCTCACTGCTGTGGCCTCTCCCGTGTGGGATCTTCCCGGACCCGTGTCCCCTGCATCAGCAGGTGGACTCTCAACCACTGCGCCACCAGGGAAGCCCGTGCATACACTATTTTAAACAACAAAATCATCGTCAAAAGCACAAAAATGTGAAAACTGCACCACTAAATAGATCATGATAAGGGCATTTGTTTACAGTAAGAGAAGTGAAACAAGAAGGCAGAGTATCACTTTCTTCGACCTCAACTAGGAATGTGCGAATCACATGCAAATTTTTGCCATTCTGTGCATGTCCACGAATGACCACCAAAGCCCTGTGGGTACTGATTTTGGCTTACAAATAAATTTTAGCAAGTAAGTGAATTTACAAATACAGAAGTCACAAAGAATGAGCATTGAATGTGGTTGCTTTTGGACAGAGTATACATCTCATATAAACATGTTGCTATTTGTCTCACTAGAAATTTTGTTTCATCAGATTATGAATCAGCATTGAGTTAGGGGTAAATAATTGAATAATTACCTGTGTTTCATTTCCTTAGCTAAAGCCTCTTCATGATAAATTAAGAGATATTGTAGTCTATTATTGCAAAACGGTACTTGCCTTTGAATACAGTAGAGATCTGGTTGTTCTTGCTGTTGTTTTTCTCCCAAAAGGATCAAGAGCAATGAAGAATGTATTTCAAAACATGGGCTACTAAAAGCAGAAGTAGGGGTCTTGAGACTAGAAGTACCAAAGTGCTGGGTCCTGTGAGCCCCTGAGACATGTGGAACAGTACCTTAGGAGTATTTGTTATAGGAAAGGGAAGCAAAGAAGTGAATTTAAACAAATGGAGAGAAGGAGGGTCAAATGTAGTAAAACTATTATACTGAGGCCAGGTAATAGGAAGTTTTGAGTTAGGTAAAATCAGCAAAGCAAAAGCTTTTTGCAGAGTTTTTGCCTAGGACCATATGCTGAGCATAATGTTAGAAGCTGTTTGCCTTGCAGGCTAGGCATATTAATACACGGAAGACTGGGCCCAGAGGGGACCAACAGAAGCCTACTGCAGTAACCTAGAAAAATAAAGCTGAGGAAAATGAAGTATCAGAGCAATCTGTGAAAGCCATTTTGGGAATTAGAAAATATTTTTGAATTAATTTAAGAGGTAGGTAAAAATAGATTCATTGAAAATGATTCTTACATTTTGAATTAGTTGAATAGAGAAATGGCCACACCATTGATAGAACTAGGGGAAACTGAGAGGAGCGGTGAGAGAAGCTAAGGATTCCAGAAGTAATCTAACTCACGGATGAATTCAATATGTCATCCACGAGAGATGATTTTCTCCTAATTTTAGTGACACGAAACATTTTTTTTTTTTTTTACAAAGCAGTATGTTTTATAGTTGGTTTAGAGAGGCTAATTATTTTTGTTTTGTTTTGTTTTGTTTTGTTTTGTTTGCTGTACGCGGGCCTCTCACTGCTGTGGCCTCTCCCCGTTGTGGAGCACAGGCTCTGGACGCACAGGCTCAGCAGCCATGGCTCACGGGCCCAGCCGCTCCGCGGCATGTGGGATCTTCCCGGACCGGGGCACGAACCTGTGTCCCCTGCATCGGCAGGCGGACTCTCAACCACTGCGCCACCAGGGAAGCCCTAGAGAGGCTAATTATTATTCAGTACTTCCTTACTCAAATGCTTCCTTTAAAAAATTCTACCCATTTGCATTACCACTGTCACTTGGAGCACCTCAAAAGTCTTCCTTCTCTTCTCCACACTGGTCATGTGTACAGATGTTTGAAGTGAATTATCAAGCATATCCTTAGTCTCCTGTTCCCAAGGTAAATACTCCTAGCTTCTTTAATCATCTCTCTCATCACACAGATTCCAGGCCCTTCATCATTTTAGGTCTTCTTCTCTGGAGATTCCCAGGTTTAGCAGCGTTGCATTAATCTCCATTGCTCAGAAATTAACATAAGTTGGAAGATACACTATGATCAGTGTGAGGTAGAGTGGAATTGCTTCAGTTCTGAAATACAGTGATTTTTGATGCCTAAGACCCTCAGACAAGTATCAAGAAGGGAACAAAGTCCAATCCTACCCACCTACCCTTAACCTGTATTTTTGCAACTAGACTTTAGGACCTAAATCCAGAATTTTACATAGCCGAGGACCAGCGACTATGCCCTGAAAATGTCTAATGTTAGACAACAAGAGAAGTAGGACACAGCAAAAGCAGAACAAGCTAGCAAAGAAAATGGAGAGATAATGGAGAGAAAGGAGGGAGAGCCAGAACAGCAAAGGATCAAAACATTAAGTGAAACAAGTTTCAAAATGAAAGAAGGTATAAACACATCAAAAGCTAAAAAAAGATTTTTTAAAATGGGAAGGCTGAAGAAAGGCTTTTATATTTAGCAGTAAAATGGTCTGGTCTTGAAGAAAGCAATCTCGGAACCATGCTAGGGAGGGAATTCAATTTTAGGGGTTAGGAAAAAGTTAGCAGAGAAGCTGCACAAATCCAGATATCACACAACATGGAAATCAAAGAAAGCAGGAGAATCCGACAGTAGCCAGAAGCATCATACGGTTTCACTTAAGTCATGTCCTCTAACTTGATGTCATTTGTAATTCTCTCAGGTCATTTCAGGTTCTGAATCCCTAAAACAAAATAATTCAAAAAAAATAGTCTGTCATATACAGTGAAGTAAGTGGGAAAGAGAAAAACAAATACTGTATGCTAACACATATATATGGAACTTAAAAAAAAAAATGGTTCGGAAGAACCTAGGGTAAGGACAGGAATAAACATGCAGGTGTAGAGAATGGAGTTGAGGACATGGGGAGGGGGAAGGGTAAGCTGGGACGAAGTGAGAGAGTGGCATGGGCTTATATACACTACTAAATGTAAAATAGATAGCTAGTGGGAAGCAGCTGCATAGCACAGGGAGATCAGCTCCGTGCTTTGTGACCACCTGGAGGGGTGGAATGGGGGGGTGGGAGGGATACGCAAGAGGGAGGGGATATGGGGATATATGTATACGTATAGCTGATTCACTTCATTATACAGCAGCAACTAACACAACATTGTAAAGCAACTATACTCCAATAAAGATGTTAAAAAAAGAAAAGAAAAGAAGAAAACAAAGTCTTACTCAGGCAACAATACAATTACACATGCATACAAAGCAAAATGCCGTAATGTTTTAAATAAATGATCAAGAGGACGTGAATTCCGCCCCCTCACCCTGCCCCAGAATAACCTTGTGAATTCATGATAGTGTGTGGTTTCAATTATAGAACAACACCATTCCTGGAACTGCTTCAGAAGTTGCAGAGACATCACCTCACATTTGGGTCAGTTATTTTAAAATTTCTCCTTAAAATATACTACTATTATATGATGATATAATTTTAGGGCTTGCAGGTTTTCAAAGACAAATTAAGGAAAAGTATTTATTTGAATACTGTGCCTCAGATTCACTTTTCTTTCAGTGCTTTTATATTTTGAACACACGCTAATATCTAATGTATAAATTGTCAGAAGCTACAAAAAGCTTACACTAATATTGTTAGGGCCATATCCATTTTTTAAAAACACAATTCTAAAATTAAACTGGCCAAGTCTTCCTTTTCCCCATCAATTACTTAAGATGAAAAATAAAAATAATTTTCAAGAGGAACCTTAATGTACTTCTGCTGAGAATACAAACTGGTAAAATTGTATTGGGGAGCAATTTGGTAGAAGGCAGGTCAATTGTGCTTATATATAGCCTCTGTCCAATCATGCCACCCCTGAGCGTGTACCTCAGAGAAATGCTCACAATTCCATAAGGGGTTACGAATGAATGTTTTTGCTTCAGAGTTGCTATGATAGCAGGGCATCAGGGGTAACCTAGATATTCAACGCTGGGCAGCTTGATAAGTAAAATGAGGTGGATGTGTATAATATACACCACCATAGAGCAGTAAGAAGCAAAGACATAGATGTTTGTTAATATGAATACATTTCAACAAAATAGTTAAGTAAAAAAATAGTAAAAGAATGAAATATACACTGCAGTATCATTTAAGAAAATAAAACACATAGATATATAAATCATTACAGTATATCTCTCAAGGCTACATAGAGTGTGAAGGAAATACAAATGAGGATGGGAGATGAAAGAAATAATAAAATATAATAAAAACAAGTGCAATAAACTTAGAATGATGATTAAATCAACACTGAAACTAGTTAAAACTCTAGAAATTTTGAAGTCACTGTGGGGGACAAAACGTTCAGTGATATGTTAAAATAGGAGTAGGCAGAAAAGGAAACTATATACAAAATACATTTTGCATTGCCCTCTAAAATATTTCATGTCACACTCAGGAAAACAGAAACATTATATATTATATATATAATAAGTTATGAGTAAGCAAATATATCATTAATTCAAACAACGTTTATTTTGGCAAAGAGTCAAAATATGATATTTTTCTTTAGGTATGGATTATGTAGTTACTGTAAACTATTTGAAACAAGATAAAGTGGCTTTGCAGAATCCCATATTTCAAGCCTAGACCAAATACCTGACGATGTTATGATGCCCTGTGTGAGGAGCAGCATTACTGTGGCTCCTTAGCCTCCAGAATCTTACAATCTTGGAATCTTAGAATCTGAAATCCCCAAATTTTTGGTACATCAGATCAGAAGTAGCAACCACATTCTCTGAATTTCTCAGAAAAAATCTTTCGACATTCTTTCTTCCAGAAATGTAAAGAAAGCAATCAGCTTTGAGTTTCAAATAGCTGATTATGCTCAGTTATAAATCATATGCTGGTTATAAAGACTAAATTGTAGGAACAAAACACATAACACCATTCATACTCACATTATATGCCAAGCACCATTCTCAGCAACATTAACTAGCATTTGCTCAGTAACTACTATGAGAGACCCTTGTGTTTACAATCTCACATTGTCATCTTAATAATTCTACACAATAGTTACTGTTAGAAATAAAGAAAAAAAAATGAGGGCTGGGGAGATGAAGTAGTTTTCAATTATAACACAGCTACAAACTGACAAACTAGACCTTAACCGTGGTAGGTATGAGCCTCCACCGTAAATTGTTTTTCTTTTAACATCTTTATTGGAGTATGACTGCTTTACAATGCTGTGTTAGTTTCTGCTATATCACAAAGTAAATCAGCTATACATATACATACATCCCCATATCCCCTACCTCTTGCATCTCCCTCCCACCCTTCCTATCCCACCCCTCTAGGTGGTCACAAAGCACCCAGCTGATCTCCCTGTGTTATGCGGCTGCTTCCCACTAGCTATCTATTTTACATTTGGTAGTGTATATAAGTCCATGGCACTGTCCCACTTCATCCCAGTTTCCCCTTCCCCACGTCCTCAAGTCCATTCTCTACATCTGCGTCTTTATACCTGTCCTGCCCCTAGGGATTGCAGAACCATTTTTTTTTTCTTTTTTTTTAGATTCCATATATATGGGTTAGAATGCAGTATTTGTTTTTCTCTTTCTGACGTACTTCACTCTGTAAGACAGACTCTAGGTCCGTCCACCTCACCACAAATAAATGAAATTCGTTGCTTTTTATGGAAAGTAATATTCCATTGTATATATGTGCCACATCTTCTTTATTCACTCATCTGTCAATGGACAATTAGGTTGCTTCCATGTCCTGGCTATTGTAAATAGAGCTGCAATGTAAATTGTGGCACATAACTCTTTTTGAATTACGGTTTTCTCAGGGTATATGCCCAGTAGTGGGATTGCTGGGTCATATGGTAGTTTTATTTGTAGTTTTTTAGGGAACCTCCATACTGTTCTCCACAATGGCTGTATCAATTTACATTCCCACCAACAGCGCAAGAGGGTTCCCTTTTCTCCACGGCCTCTCCAGCATTTATGGTTTGTAGATTTTTTGATGATGGTCATTCTGACTGGTGTGAGGTGATACCTCATTGTAGTTTTGATTTGCATTTCTCTAATGATTAGTGATGTTGACCATCCTTTCATGTGTCTGTTGGCAACCTGTATATCTTCTTTGGAGAAATGTCTATTTAGGTCTTCTGCCCGCTTTTCAACTGGGTTGTTTGTTTTTTTGATATTGAGCTGCATGAGCTGCTTGCAAATTTTGGAGATTAATCCTTTGTCAGTTGCTTCATTTGCAAATACTTTCTCCAATTCTGACAGTTGTCTTTTCGTCTTGTTCACAGTTTCCTTTGCTGTGCAAAACTTTTAACTTTCATTAGGTGCCATTTGTTTATTTTTGTTTTAATTTCCATTTCTCTAGGCGGTAGATCAAAAGGATCTTGCTGTGACTTATGTCATAGAGGAAAACATAGGCAGAACACTCTGAATTGTATAATGTCTGGCCTTACGTTTAGGTCTTTAATCCATTTTGAGTTTATTTTTGTGTATGGTGTTAGGGAGTGTTCTAATTTCATTCTTTTACATGTAGCTGTCCAGTTTTCCCAGCACCACTTCTTGAAGAGGCTGTCTTTTCTCCATTGTTTATTCTTGCCTCCTTTATCAAAAATAAGGTGACCATATGTGTGTGGGTTTATCTCTGGGCTTTCTATCCTGTTCCATTGATCTATATTTCTGTTTTTGTGCCAATATCATACTGTCTTGATTACTGTAGCTTGTAGTACAGTCTGAAGTCCAGGAGCCTGATTCCTCCAGCTCCATTTTTCTTTCTCAAGATTGCTTTGGCTATTCGGGGTCTTTTGTGATTCCATGCAAATTGTGAAATTATTTGTTCTAGTTCTGTGAAAAATGCCAGTGGTAGTTTGATAGGGATTGCATTGAATCTGTAGATTGCTTTGGGTAGTACAGTCATTTTCAAAATGTTGATTCTTCCAATCCAAGAATACAGTATATTTCTCCATCTGCTTGTATCATCTTTAATTTCTTTCATCAGTGTCTTATAGTTTTCTGCATACAGGTCTTTTGTCTCCTTAGGTAGGTTTATTCCTAGGTATTTTATTCTTTTTGTTGCAATGGTAAATGTGAGTGTTTCCTTAATTTCTCTTTCAGATTTTCCATCATTAGTGTATAGGAATGCAAGAGATTTCTGTGCATACATTTTGTATCCCGCTACTTTACCAAATTCATTGATTAGCTCTAGTAGTTTTCTGGTAGCATCTTTAGGATTATTCTCTATGCCTAGTGTCAAGTCGTCTGCAAACAGTGAAAGTTTTACTTCTTCTTTTCTGATTTGGATTCCCTTTATTTCTTTAACTCCTCTGATTGCTGTAGCTAAAACTTCCAAAACTATGTTGAATAACAGTGGTGAGAGTGGGTAACCGTGTCTTCATCCTGACCTTAGTAGAAATGGTTTCAGTTTTTCACCATTGAGAACGATGTTGGCTGTGGGTTTGTCGTATATGGCCTTTATTATGTTGAGGTAAGTTCATTCTATGTCTACTTCCTGGAGCGTTTTATCATAAATGGGTATTGAATATTGTTGAAAGCTTTTACTGCATCTATTGCAATTATCATATGGTTTTTTTTCTTCAGTTTGTTAATGTGGTGTATCACATTGATTTATTTGCATATACTGAAGAATCCTTGCACTCCTGGAATAAACCCCACTTGATCATGGTGTATGATCCTTTTAATGTGCTTGTTGGACTCTGTTTGCCAGTATTTTGTTGAGGATTTTTGCATCTATGTTCATCAGTGATAATGGCCTGTAGTTTTCTTTTTTGTGACATCTTTGTCTGGTTTTGGTATCAGGGTGATGGTGGCCTCATAAAATGAGTTTGGGAGCATTCCTCTCTCTGCTGTATTTTGGAAGAGTTTGAGAAGGATAGGTGTTAGCTCTTCTCTAAGTGTTTGATAGAATTTGTCTGTGAAGCCATCTGGTCCTGGGCTTCTGTTTGTTAGAAGATTTTTATCACAGTTTCAATTTCAGTGCTTGTGATTGGTCTGTTTATATTTTCTATTTATTCCTGATTCAGTCCTGGCAGGTTGTGCATTTCTAAGAATTTGTCCATTTCTTCCAGGTTGTCCATTTTATTGGCATACAGTTGCTTGTAGTAATCTTCATGATCCTTTCTATTTCTGCAGTGTCAGTTATTACTTCTCCTTTTTCATTACTAATTCTATTGATTTGAGTCTTCTGCCTTTTTTTCTTGATGAGTCTGGCTAATGGTTTATCAATTTTGTTTATCTTCTCAAAGAACCAGCTTTTACTTTTATTGATCTTTGTTATTGTTTCCTTCATTTCTTTTTCATTTATTTGTGATCTGATATTTATGATTTCTTTCCTTCTTCTAACTTTGGGGTTTTATTGTTCTTTCTCTAATTGCTTTAGGTATAAGGCTAGGTTGTTTATTTGAGATTTTTCTTGTTTCTTGAGGTAAAATTTTATTGCTATAAACTTCCCTCTTAGAACTGCTTTTGATGCATCCCATAGGTTTTGGGTCATCGTGTTTTCATTGTCATTTGTTTCTCAGTATTTTTTGATTTCCTCTTTGATTTCTTCAGTGATCTCTTTGTTATTTAGTAGTGTATTGTTTAGCCTCCATGTGTTTCCATTCTTTACAGTTTTATTCCTGTAATTGTAGCTAGTCTTATAGCATTGTTATCGGAAAAGATACTTTATATGATTTCAATTTTCTTAAATTTACCAAGGCTTGATTTGTGACCCAAGATATGATCTATCCTGGAGAATGTTCCATGAGCACTTGAGAAGGAAGTGTATTTTGTTGTTTTTGGATGGAATGTCCTATAAATATCAATTAAGTCCATCTTGTTAATGTGTCATTTAAAGCTTGTGTTTCTTTATTTACTTTCATTTTGGATGATCTGTCCATTGGTGCAAGTTAGGTGTTAAAGTTCCCTACTATTACTGTGTTACTGACAATATCCCCTTGTATGGCTGTTAACATTTACCTTTTGTATCGAGGTGTTCCTATATTGGGTGCATAAATATGTACAATTGTTATATCTTCTTCTTGGATTGATCCCTTGATCACTGTGTACTGTCCTTCTTTGTCTCTTGTAATAGTCTTTATTTAAAGTCTATTCTGTCTGATATGAGTATTGCTACTCCAGCTTTCTTTTGATTTCCATTTGCATGGAATATCTTTTTCCATCCCCTCACTTTCAGTCTGAATGTGTCCCTAGGTCTGAAGTGGGTCTCTTGTAGATAGCATACATATGGGTCTTTTTGTATCCATTCAGCCAGTCCAAGTCTTTTGGTTGGAGCATTTAATCCATTTACATTTAAGGTAATTATTGATATGTATATTCCTATGACCATTCTCTTAATTATTTTGGGTTTGTTATTGTAGATCTTTTCCTTCTCTTGTGTTTCCTGCTGAGATAAGTTCCTTTAGCATTTGTTGTAAAGCTGGTTTGGTACAGCTGAATTCTCTTAGCTTTTTCTTGTCTGTAAAGGTTTTAATTTCTCCATTGAATCTATATGAGATCCTTGCTGTGTAGAGTAATCTTGGTTGTAGGTTTTTCCCTTTCATCAGTTTAAATATGTCCTGCCACTCCCTTCTGGCTTGCAGAGTTTCTGCTGAAAGATCAGCTGTTAACCTTATGGGGATTCCCTTATATATTATTTGTTGCTTTTCCCTTGCTGCTTTTAATATTTTTTCTTTGTATTTAATTTTTGATAGTTTGATTAATATGTGTCTTGTCATGTTTCTCCTTGGATTTATCCTGTATGGGACTCTCTGTGCTTCCTGGACTTGGTTAACTATTTCCTTTCCCATGTTAGGGAAGTTTTCCACTATAATCTCTTCAAATATTTTCTCAGTCCCTTTCTTTTCCTCTTCTTCTTCTGGGACCCCTATAATTGGAATGGTGGTTGATTTAATTTTTCCCAGAGGTCTCTGAGACTGCCCTCAATTCTTTTCATTCTTTTTCCTTTATTCTGCTTTGTGGTAGTTATTTCCACTATTTTATCTTCCAGGTCACTTATCCTTTCTTCTGCCTCAGATATTCTGCTATTGATTCCTTCTAGAGAATATTTAATTTCATTTATTGTGTTGTTCATCATTTTTTGTTTGCTCTTTACTTCTTCTAGGTCCTTGTTAAATGTTTCTTGTATGTTCTCCATTCTGTTTCCAAGATTTTGGATCATCTTTACTATCATTACTCTGAATTCTTTTGCAGGTAGACTGCCTATTTCCTCTTCATTTGTTTAGTCTGGTGGGTTTTTACCTTGCTCCTTCATGTGCTGTGTATTTCTCCGTGTTCTCATTTTGCTTAACTTACTGTGTTTGGGGTTTCCTTTTCACAAGCCGCAGGTTTGTAGTTCCCATTGTTTTTGGTGTCTGCCCCAGTGGGTAAGGTTGGTTCAGTGTGTTGTATAGGATTTCTTGTGGAGGGGACGGGTTCCTGTGTTCTGATGGATGAGGCTGGATCTTGTCTTTCTGGTGGGCAGGATGGTGTCTGTTGGTAGGTTTTGGGGTGTCTATGAACTTATTATAATTTTAGGCAGCCTCTCTGCTAATGGGTGGGTTGTGTTCCTGTCTTGCTAGTTGTTTGGCATGGGGTGTCCAGCACTGGAGGTTGCTGGTCATTGAGTGGAGTTGGGTCTTAGCATTGAGATGGAGATCTCTGGGAGAGCTCTTGCCAATTGATATTACGAGGTGCCAGGAGGTCTCTGGTGGACCAATGTCCTGAACTCAGCTCTCCCACCGCAGACACTCAGGCCTGAAACCTGGCCAGAGCACAAGACCCTGTCAGCCACATAGCCAGGTATGTGGGGATTGCCTTTTGGGAAGTCTGAGGTCTTCTGCCAGTGTTCAGTAGGTGTTCTGTAGGAGTTGTTCCACATTTAGATATATTTTTTACGTATTTGTGGGGAGGAAGGTGGTCTCCACATCTTATTCCTCTGCCATCTTCAGGTGGATGAATCTCATTCAAAGATTCAATGCTTACAACTTTACATCCTCAAAATCCAGCAAAAATCACTTTCAATGGAAACCCACTGCACAATTGCTTAGGATTATTTTCTGTTGTCTGAAACTCTTCTTGTGCAAGTCTTCTGGGACTGCTGCACAGAGCCTACTTCCATGTCAGCGGAAAGCCCATTCTAGACTCTCTTGTGACTCACAACCCAGGTCTCTGACTTCTCAACCATCTCTGCCCTCCAAGTCCTTCTCTACAACCCTCACATCGGCCAGGCGCTCCGCAGAACTAAATAAGGGACGAGGCTCGGCTTGAGGGCCAACGCCTACTTGAGTGGCTGCCTGGTCATGGGGAGGAGGGCGAGCCTCCACCCCAATTTACTGCCCTGTGATTGACCACTTAAATACTGATTGAATTCCTTTTGAATTCTTATCATTTTTGTTCCTTAATTTAATGGCCTATTGAGCCAATCCCCTTGCCCTCCCAGCACACTCCCTTCCATTAAGATAGCACTCTTAAAACAGAAGAGCCTACTAACTCAAATATTTTCAACACAGAACATACACAGTAGTTAACAAAGTTTAACTTTCTGAAAACTAATTGACGTTCTTAACAAATACCAACTTCTAAAACATAGCAGCACTGCGTTGTGGTCAAGACCAGGAAAACAGCAGTTAGATTACTAGAACACATTTCATTAGCAGGGATATAAAATACATCACCAAAATTTACACAGGCTCCTTCTCTGCAATCAGGAAATTACATTTCCTTTCTTAGAATAGTTACAATTGAGAATATTTTTTTGCTCACCGCCTCACTCATGCTCTGTTGTTCACATTCAATTAGCTGAAATCAGGTAAATCCATCTGAGATCAGAGTCAGGGTGAATATAGCCCAGTTTGCTATCGCTTTTTCTGTTAACTTTTAAGCGTGCTATGAATTACCTCTACACCTATTTTTGCTTTTCAACTGCTTGGGGAATGAATGCATTTTTCTTATGCTACATGTTATATTCTTCTGACATTTGTTTACTACTTTTATGGATTAGAGAAGATTGTACCATTACAATATCTGTAATATAAGCTAACCTGAGCAGAACAGCACACTCTGCTATGGGATTAAAACAGTGAGCATGCTGGGAAAATCCTGGGCAGCAAATGGCAATCAAAAGAAAATGATCTTGCAGAATGAAGCCTCTGTATCAGCTCAAGTAAAAGAGAATTGGTCATCTGAATGCATCATCAAGCTTTCCCATGAAAGGAACAGGACAAATAGCCAACATCAACACAAGTGTAGTGGAATAGTCCTCTCCAAATCTAGAATCTGTTTGGAAAATCTTCTGAGGGCCTGTTTGTATATGTCTCCTAGTTATTTCATTAGTCCTTTCTTTAACTTTCTTGTTAACTTTTTGCAATTTAAGGTTATTTTACCAGGATCTGGGCAGCACCTTTGGAAATCAAGATAAATATCTTCTAAACAGTTTTACATCTAGTGCTGGATCAGAGGCTGTGAAAATGCAGGAGATATGTGAAATGCTGAACTCACAAAACTTTGCCAAAATCCAGAGGAAAAAGTCAGACATAAAAATAATCCATGCCAGGGCCCTCTCAGCAATCCCCTTAAAGGAAAATAATTTCTTTGCAAGTGAAATTTAATGCCATCACCTTATGTCAGAGCCAGTGGACAAATATAGTACCTTTTAATCCTCAATCTTCACTTTCTAGTTAAGGAAATGGTATTAAAATTAACAACAACAAAACAGTAACACAAAGAATCAGGAAATCTTATTCATTTACCAGATATTCTAACAGTTTGCTCTGTTAAATATATGTTAGTTTATATCCCAACTTTTAGTCTCTTAGTGTTGAGAGGAACAGTTCAGACCTAGTGTGTTGACTGCTCCACAATGTACTCAGCAACCCAGGCTCCTTCGGTCTTGTTTAGGCGACTATAATTTTAACTTTTATTTCTACTTAGAGCCGAAAAAGAAATTCTCATTAAAACTGAATTGTGCTGGTATGAGTCATTTGGAAAAATGTGAATTGTAGCAAATTTATATCTTAGATCGTGGGAAATAACTAACAGATGTATTGTGAGACATTTTCCCAACATCTACAAAGTTGGCACTGGTACCTTGAAGGATTTAATGATTCAAGTGGCTCTGAGCCTCACTATTTCTGACTGTATCGTATGTAGGCAAAATGATAAAAGTGACAATTGTTACCCAGCATCATGCTCACTTCCTCCACCAGCCCTGTCACCCTGTTCTCAGTTCCCTGGTCCCCAAATTCTCTCTCTCCTTAACCCATTTATTAGGTAGACTTGTCATTAAATGGTGGTTGTATTGTTTTTTTCACTTTAAGTTACTGGAAGCACATAGCATAGCCCTAGCCCAAGGGTTCTTCATCTGTTCCCTGGTTCTACTAGCCTTTTTCACTTATTCCACCTTTTCCTCCCTTAATGAGAAAATGGGAGAGCTACAAGGATGAACAGAGAACAACCAGGTCAACAATGATTTAGAGATAAAGCAAACCTAGAAATGTCAAATCAGCCAACAAGTAAATAGTCAGCAATACTTGGATTAGAAGATGGCTCTCTGGAGAGCCAAACAACTGCTGTCTTATCATCAAGAGATAGCTGCCCATTTTCCATGTATGTCCTGTCTTGTCCTCCTTTCAATACTGTCTTTTCTATGTCCTTCTATATTCCTGTCCTGTGATAAAGACAGAGAAAGGGATTAAGGGTAGAAAGGAAGGAGAGTGTATACGTGAGCTAGTGGCCCATCTGTAAAATGTTTTATATTTGTATTATCCCCTTAATTGAGTCTCTTCAAATAATTAGACTTCCATTTTTTTTTTTTTTAGACTTCCATTTTTGAGAGACTGGCTTTGGTTAATGTGTTTTCCCAGAATCCTAAAATACCCTACCTTAGTAGAGCTCTATCTCTTCTCAGCCCCATCACAACTGGTAGCATATCCAAGAGAGAAATCTGAGCATTACCCTTTGCTTCCCTCTGTGGCTTACCCTTCACATTCAGTAAATTAACAACTACTATCAATTCTACAGCATCATTCTTTCTTTTCTTTCTTTTTTTTTTTTTTTGCGGTACATGGGCCTCTCACTGTTGTGGCCTCTCCCGTTGCAGAGCACAGGCTCCGGGCGCGCAGGCTCAGTGGCCATGGCTCACGGGCCCAGCCGCTCCGCGGCATGTGGGATCTTCCCAGACCAGGGCACGAACCCGTGTCCCTTGCATCGGCAGGCGGACTCTCAACCACCGCGCCACCAGGGAAGCCCCATCATTATTTCTTAAACTAACTCTGTTATCGCCATCACAATTCCTGTTCACTTAGTCCTTGCTTAGACTATAAAAGCAACTTTCTAACTGGCCCCCAATCTCTAGTTCTATCTCTATTGAATCCCTTCTCCATTTTGCAGCTAGAGGGGTCATTCTAAAAGGCAAATCTAGTCATAACTAAATTAATTCCTTCAGAGTATGCCCTAAACTTTAGGACATCATGCCCTATATGATCCAGTTCTGCATGGAACTCCTCTTAAGTTCCATCTTTGACTAATTTCTCTACCATTCTACTGTGCAGCCTTCTCTAGTACTTCTAAGTCTTAAATGTTACACGTGTTCTTTTGACATATGTTGTAATCCCCAGGCTTAAATTCAATTATAATCAACTCTTTAAAATGATTTCTGTGAATCTCCAGTTTAAGCCCAGTACATATTTCCTGTGCTCCAAAAGTATCTTGTACATGCTGGTATGATAGCATCACCATAATGTAATGCATAAGATGCAAAGGTTCAAATTCTTATCTTCTCCATTAGAAGAGTCTTAAAGAAGAGATTATGTATTCATCCTTTGAGTACAAGTAACTAGCACATGGATAATACATGATAAGTCGTCAATAGCAATTGTTAAATTAATGAAAAATAAATACATTGACAAAGGCCATAATTTGTGTTTCCAGCCATGCCACAATCAAGTACTGAATATTTTTATCAATCTTGACCTTGCTATTAACTAACAACTTCAGGCTAAGCTGCCTATCAATAGCCCACGCATGCCACTACATATGTATACATACACACATGCACACGAGATATAAAAATATAACTAAACTGTAACATCCTTTCCAGAGTTTAGATTTCCTTCTTCTAATTGATATCACAGACCTTTCTTCTCATGACAGTGGTAGTTCAAGTGGACCAGTTATTCTAACATTAAAACTAACCCATCATATTGTCCATCTTTATAGAGCTAATCCCTAGACTTCCCAAAAGGAAAGCATGATAAATTAACGCATGCCAACCAAGTTACCCAAAGTTCCCAAATAGACTGAAAACAAACATTGTCTGAGATATTTCCCCACTCCATATCTAATTTAAAAGGAAGAAAATATTGGGGAATAGAGGGGTAGGACACGATTAGGCATTTTCTCTAGATGGCATCTGGGCACAGTATTACTATAATTACAGCAGATATAAAGGCCAATTATATTAAAATATCTCCAGTTGCAAGATAAAAAAATAGAGAAACAAGTTTGCCAATGAGAGTGAAAAATTTTAGGCTGATAATTGGATTACAGAGGTGTTCTAAGTTTTATCATAGCAATAGAATGCTATATGGAAATGTTCACTTTTCCCATATCTCAGCTGCTGAAATGTATGCATACCAGTGATCCTATTGGAATTGCTTTGTATAGACTCCTAAACTACCTATTAAGTACCTATTAATCTCAACAGAAAGAAACATTAAAAAATGCCAAAAAGTCTTCAAGAATTCCAGCTGTCTCCTTTCTGCCTAGAGTACTTTTACAATGTGCTAATGTGACCCTACTAAAAATATATAATAAACAACTGAAGCTAGGAATAAACTGCCTTCTTCTGAAAACTACTTATTTTGAAGAAGTTTGTGTTCCCAGTTCAAGTTGTTGCCATGACATCTCAATACATCTTTAAAAAAAGAAAAAGGAAAAGAAAAAAAATAAGCAATATAGTCTTTCTCATGATAAGTGGTGTTGATAGCTCACTTCACAGACCCTAGTTTAAGTGATTCTTGCTTACAACTTTTATGGATCGAAACTATCATTACTATTAGAAACAGCAGTGTCGATCTGTCAGTTTCCTTTGCCTGAGCCTAAACTTTACACACATTATCTCCATAAACTAATGCAGCTACCTTTTCTACTATGCAGACTATTTTTAACACATTTCTAGGCACTACAACTATGGCAAATATCATGGAGGACCTTAAATACTGGAAAAAAGATTTCTAGTCATAGAGATACAGGTAGGCTGACCTCGCATCAATAATTAGGAAGGGTAATTGTAATCTGAATTATGACCACCAAGATATAATTATTTCATGGAACAATCAGAAGTTAGTAGAAGAGGTTGGGAAGACACAGAATCAGGGAATCCACTACCACTGGAAAGTCAGTGACCATATTAGGTTCATTTCCTAAGGACTTTTACCCCAGTATCTGCACATTTTGTGAAGGTATTATGCTTAACATTTCACTACGGATGACAACAAATGAATCACTCATACGCCACCCATTTTACAACTTTTCTATAGACTAGTTGTTAAAGTCAATTGGAGTTTCATGAGCTAGTAATTCAGCTAGGCACAAAACACAAGAGGAACAGAGTGATGTATTTTTACATAATTAAAAGTTCTACTTTTAAAAAAGCAAATAAAAATCTTAGTCAAACCATTTCTTCTGTAACATTTCTTGTTCTATAACATTTTTATGGGCACAGCTAAAGCTGACCTTTAAAATCACGTTACTATTAATACCAAATATGGCACTCTGCTGAAATTGATGGTCATGGTGTTAATACAATGTGAAATGGAATATGGAATCTACCTAAATTTGTCCTTTGTCAAAAGGAATACAGCATTTGGACCTTGATTAGATCTGTAGGCAAGATATTCAGTTATATGCTATTAGTAAACACAATTTACTGGAATGAAACATTTCACACCAGTAACCATTTCAAATAATGGACAGGTAGCTTTTTGTACATTCTCTGAGCAGATCGATTTTACTACCCTTGATACATAAATGGCATGCATTTTATAAAATATAGAAAGAATATTTATGATCTGATTAGTTATTAAGCCTATTCTGCTTTAATTGCTTAAGTGATTTTTTTTTCTTTTTGGCCAATGTGAGGTCATATGTTTGGCACCTGCATTTTAAAACCAAAACAATATGTCTATGTATTTTTAAATTTTGTTATGCTAGTGTATCAATAGATCTCAAAAGACCACTGACAATTAGATGCAAATTGTCAGGAAAGGTTAGCAAAGAATTTTCACAAATCTAATATTCTTTCTTAATTATAAAACATCATAATTTTAAACAACTTTTAGTAGTTGGGAACTACTTCTGGAAATCATTACTAAATACTAATTGCAGCCTTAATGTTCTTCCCAAACACAGAATGCATAAAATACATATACATACTTGATTTTCCATGAACAAAGAAATTTAGTAATTATCATTAATATGTAATTACATCATTAATATGTAATTAATATGTAATTAGTAAATTATAATTTAGTAATTATCATTATCATTTAGTAATTATCATTATCATTAGAAATTTAGTAATTATCATCATTAATTACTAAATTATCATTTAGTAATCAGAGCTCAAAAATAAAGTTGATAATTACAAATGACAGTGGGTGTGCAATATAGGCTAATAAAAATATTCCAGTAAATAATAACTTCAGCCTGGGCATCTAATTTTTGTTTTGATATTAACCTTGAGCAACTCAAATTTGAATCTTTGAGCATTATGTATAAACATATATATTATTATTTCCGTTTCTTTGGCTTGCAGAATAGACATAAAATAATGAGAATATCTATTCAGTAGTGCCACCTTGAGAATTCGAATTGGGAAATCTGTCAGAATTGCTGTTCACTGGTTAAATGATTGATAAATTATCACTACAAATTTGATGTAAAAAAAACTGAACTATGATACTAAAAATTTCTCAATAAATCCCCATTTAATATTTAATAGTACTTTATACTCAAAAGAAATTTAAGAAACATTTTATTAATCTGAAAGAGAATTCTATAGCTGTTTCTTTAAATTTGTGGGGGAGGTCACAAATGGTGGAGCTCCCCTTGAAAATTTCACAAACACTTTGAATCCCCCTTCCAAAGTTCACAGATAATTTCAAAGGGTTTATGGATCTACTGAAGCTTATCTAAGGATCCAGATTGATCTGAGGCTCCAGCTCATCTAAGGGTCCAGATTAAAAAAATGTTATTTTACAAAAAGCTAAACTCTTATGCACATTTTAAGTTTTTGTTTGTTTTAGGTCATATTTGTACATATTATTGCATATAAATTATAAAGAGACCATTGCATAAGGTTTGACAAATACATACACTTAAGTAATCCAAACTCTTACCAAGATATAGAACACGACCATCACCCCAGAAAGTTCTCTCATGTCCCTTCCAAGTAAACCTCTGCCTCACTCCCTGCACCACCAACCAGAGGCAACCACAATTCTTGTTTTACCAAGATTGGTTTTGCCCATAATGAACTTCATATAAGTGGAAATATACAGTATGCCCTTTCGTGTAAGGCTTTCTCTCAGCATACTGTTTTTCAGACTCAGTCATATTTCTCTCTGTATTAATTCACTTCTGCTTTCTTGCCGAGCCATGTTCCATTCTATGAATATATCAGCCATCGATGAACCCCTGAGCTGTTTACAGATTTTGACTGTGATGACTAAAACTGCTACGAATATTCCTGTAGAAATTGTTCTGTGCATATATGCTTTCATCTCTCTTAGAAAAACACTTCAGAGTAGAATTGTTAGGTGATAAGGTAGACGTATACTCAGTTTTGTAAGATACTGCCAGATCATTTTGCAAAGCAGTTGTAACATTTTACACTCAGCAACAACAAAGAGATTCCACTTTGTTCACCTTCCCTCCAATATTTGTTGTGGTCGGTCTTTATAATTTTAGCTATTTGGTGAGTACGCAAGAGTATCTCGCCATGGATCTAATTTGTATTTCCCTGAAAATTAGTTAAGATTAATTAAGATTAATGTTTTCATATCCTTATTGACTATTTGTACATATCCTTAGTAAAGTACCTGTTCAACTTATCTGCCCATTTTTTTAACCTTTTATTGTTCAACTGTAGGTATTTTTAATATATCCTGAATACTAGTCATTTCAGCACTGTATGTTTTATTAATATTTTCTTCTAGCCTGTGAGGGTTGCCAAGTCATTTTCTCAATTGTGTATTTTGATGAGAAGTTCTAAATTCAGAAAGATATTCCCCTAGTCTAGTTTTGTAGTTCTTACTTTTTTGTTTAGGACCATGTTCCATCTCCAATTAATGTTTTGTTTGGTGATAAGGAGAGGCTGAGGCTCATTTATTTCCATAATTATATCAGTCATTCCAGCACCATTTGTTAAGAAGACTTTTCTTTTTGCATGGATTTGGGGTGTTTTCATTAAAAGTTGACCAGATCACTGCAGGTCTATTCTGAGCTCTCTATTCTCTTCTATTAATCTATGTGTCCTTTCTTACGTCAGTACTACACCTTCTTGATAACAAGCCCTTATGATGAGTCTTGAATTAAAGTAGTGTTAATCCTCAAACTTCATTCTTCTTTGTCAAGATTATTTTACATATTATACTTCCTTCGTGTTTTCATATAAATTTTAGAATCAGCTTGTCAATTTCTACAAAAGGGCGTGGTTGCAGTATGTCTGGAATTGTGTCAGATGTATAGATCAATTAGGAAAGTGTCTTAATCATTTCACCGATATGCGTACCTAGCTTTTGAAACATTAGAAGTCATTTGAAATGCCATTACCACAAATCCCCAGGTAGTATCAACCTGCAAGCCCACTTTGATCCAATCTGGATTTCATCTTAAACTCTACTATTGTCGCCTTTAATAGCATCTCTCACTCACTGCTTTTTTCTAAATGGCATCAGAAGGTGAATCAAACCCAAAATATACAACAAGCTAGTTCTGGGATAGTTTATTGTTGAGGTTTCCAGATAGTATTTTGAAATAACAAACGATGTATGGCAGTGCTCTTCCCAAAAATTGTTCACTGCCTCTTGATCATAATCCTTAAGAACCTAGATTGACTTTAAAAAATGTTTACTATTTTATTTTTCACCATCTAATTGACAAAATTATGCTTTCTCCACCTGAGGTCTTAATTGTATTGCTCTTTCCTGCATGATCTTTAACGAAGAGTGCAATGTGTACTACTGAACGTGAAATTGACTAACTGTTCAATTTTACTTAAAAAAAAGTTCATTTCCACTGAACTCAAATAGAAAACTTACTGTATAAACTACTTCATACCTCTGAACAAAAAGTCAGCTTTTTAAGTTATGAATGCTGAAAGAAACAATATATTTTGTAAACAGACTTTGCCTTAGAATTATCTTATTTACATATGTTGGCGGTAGAGAGAACATAAATTTTTAGCTTCTTGGTTATCAGCTGCTGTTTAGGAAGTGACCAATGAACAAATGCCAAAACATTAAATCTATCAATTTAAAGATTCAGAGACACATCTGAAGCTAACCTCCAGTTTGATATTTCTTAGAGAAAAGGAAGATGGCATGCAGCTGCTGCTATTCTATCATGTGATAAGGGTAACAGGATATTCAAATGCATTTGCCATTCCCCTTCAGCCACCTCTTTAAATATTTTGACTCTCTTTCTAAAAATATCAAGTAAGCAAAGGGACAACCTCACACATATAGAACGTATTCATCAAATTTTCAAGTATATTAGTGCAGTTCATCTATAACACATCAAATTTTCAAGTATATTAGTGCAGTTCATCTATACCAGACACTTAAGCCCTGAGATTAAAATTAAGAAATACATGCTCACTGTCCTCATGAAGTTCTTATCTTTCAGAAGGAGACATACAATCAGCAAATAAATAAACAAAACTAAACATTTTAATCTGTGCTTTGAAGGAAACAGCAGCAGAAGTAGGGGAAAGAAAAAGAAGGTGGGCAACTTTAGATAGGTTAGTCAGTGAAGGAATATTTGGGGAGAAAAATGACATATAAGCTGTACCTAAAAGATGAGAAAGTTCTGGCAATGAAGGTACTTTGAGAAAGTAAGTTACTGTATTTTGTACTCTTGTACAAAAGGATGAGTGTAGGGGACAAGAAAGTTTTTCATTTAAAGCCAGCTAATATCATCAATATTACCTGCCTTAGACACACTGTGCTAGGTCAGTGTGAGGGAGAGTAGGTAATTTCCATCCACCTGAAGTCAGAGACTTGACATGGTGTTTCCAGTTCAAAAATTAGGTTGTTTGAGGGTTATACAAACCAACTTCTGCTAGCAACTCAAATTAGTCTGAAGGATCCTATTCTGATGGTGCTCTTCAGTGGCTCATGCAATGCAAAAACAAAGACTGAGCAGAAAAAAAATGAGCCAATGATAAATCTCTTTCCGTCTCTCCCAAAGAATGATGCAAATCAAAATGCAGAGTCACTGATCTGACGTCGGGAGTACGAAGAGATTGACTCACTTAAAAATGATAAATTTAATAACCACCCATAGTAATGTGTTTTTATGCTTAATATAATACCAGGCTTTCATATTTTATAGAGAAATAAACTGAAGGATAATTCTCTTTGCATTTTTATTTATTTAGTTCAGAATAATGAATTTTAAATGGCTAAATGTCTACCTGGTCATATATAAATTTTAGTCATATTATCATCTTGTTACAAAATTCAAGATGGGAAGATACTGAAAACAGGAGCAGATACAGAGATTTCGAAGTATTAGAAATATACATGCACATTCTAGTTTATATTTAATATAGTCACAGTCCACAAATCTTGTTTTCTCTTTAATCACTTTAGATGTTAGATTATCTTGAGTCAATCCTAACTCAGGTGTTCTTATTTTTTATCATGATAAAATAGTACAACGCTCACAAAAATAATAAATGTCTTATATTTCAGTAGTTTGTAAACTCAAGCCAAGAGGAGAAATCCACACTGAGTTTTACGATACTCGTAATTAAGTAATTTCTTGGTAATATTTTTGGAATAGGAACGAGAAAAGGGAACATATAAATTATTAATATAACCAGTTGTTCCACTATACATATAACATGTTTTCTTTTGTCCTTTGACTCTTTGAAAGGATTTAGTGGTGTAAAAAAAGACATTAAAATTTAAGTTGCCAATTCAAAAGTCTTGCTTCAGGGAGAAATAATGAGAAATGTATGAGGACCTCCAAAAATTAAGAGCCTATGATCTGGCCGAAATTCCTGTGCACCTGGAAAGCTGAAAAGGTCTGTGGTGTGGCTGTAAAGAACTAACTAAGGAGGGGAGGTGAAAGCTCAGCACTGGCCCAGCTTCCCTTAGTAGCTGTAAGAATGTTCTCCCAGAAGAGCGTTACACAAAGGGCTGGCCCTGGAACTCTTCGTTACCAGTCCCTGATATTACAAGGAGCTTGTGCCAGAAGGTGAGTCAACTATATCTCTAAGCATTTTGTTCAGTTTAACTGACTTTTTTTTCATAGTAAAACTTTTTCAATGCAGGAAGCAGTGTACTGGTTTACATGGTCTAAGATCTTCACCTCATTATTAAACTGTAATCTCAATTCACAGACTGGAATCTGTCCATGGACCACACTTTTAGCAGCACTGGTCTAGTGCTACTAAAACACAAAATGCATGTGATTTAGGTTGGCGGCTGCAATCCACAAAGCCTATGAATCAGGAAGAACTCCATGTATGGACTCCACCTGTTCCACACAGGAGTCAGTCAGCTAGTGACCATCTTCGGATCCCTGAAGACACCAAATATAAATTCCAAGTAAAGTGAAATAGAATTGTTATAACCCTGAAGGGCACAACCCATATGATGATAGGTGACTAGGAAAGAGCGATTCTCTCTCTTCCTCTCTTGTGTTCACAGATGCACACGTATGTGTGCGCACACACACACACACACACACACACAGACTGTCTTATACACACACAACTACTGTCAGGTACACACATATACACATGCAAAGAGACCCCAAGACTCCGAGAGACAGATTCTACCAATCCTATCATCATTTGCAGCAGAAAAAGAACTTCATCTAGAACAAGGCATCGTTGGTAGGGTTGTTAGGTGAGGTTTCAAGTCCATTCCTATCGTGAGTAGAGCCAGAGCTCAGCTCAGCAGTCAAGCCCAGTTCTGATGGCCAGGGCCCTGGGCCCCTTGCTGTATCCTCCCTCGAGCAGAAAGCAGCAGCATTCTCAGGAACTCCATCTAACCATGGTCCATGGCAGGGGAGATGATTCCAAAGCAAAAAGGGCACAGAGGGATAGTTTAAGACTGACTCCCAGAGCTAAGGTGCAGCCAGATAGGATGAATGCTTTGAAGAAACCAGAAGCTCATTAGGAAGGAAAGTGGAGTTTTCCCTCACAAGAGGGAAGACAGAGGAGGTTTACAAGAAACCACAAATACCTGGCACTTGGGCTGGCGGAGGTTGAGGAAGGTGTTAGGTGATGAGTACCTCTGTGCAGACAGAAAATGCAAGAGTAGGACAAAGGCTCAACTGTGGCAGTAAAACCTTTAACTTATTTTATAGACTTTTCAATAGCATTTTTAAGTAATTTATCTTTGTTAGGGAGAGATGTCTGCTTAGCTTAGGACCCACCACAGGAGGAAGCGATTTTGACCCTCAATTTTGTATTTCAAACTTAATGGACTGAGGTCTGATGACTTCCCTAGTTTATAGTACACGTTTTCCTAGATAATTTTCTCTCTTCCCTAGGCTACTCTTTGAAGCTCTGATTATATTTACTATCAAAGGGAAATCACAAAAGAGACCCAAGGAAGAGGATGAGTTTGATTTAAGGGATTAGCTTCATAAAATTGTTTCAATTTTATTATAAACAATGGCCTCTAAGAATGAGATGAGTCTGATCTGGAGGAAAGCAAGCAAGAATGTTCATCCAAAATAGAATTCTGTCTTAAAGAATGGGATAAGCGAAGTCATAATTCAGTTCAATGACATAAGATTCCCAACTACCGTATTCCTGGCATCAATTCATTGCACAATTTTAAAAGAAATTAGATAAAAAATTGTACTTTTCTTCTCATTCTCACTTGTTTCTCATCTTCCTCTCCCCAACAATAAAAATGAGATATCCATGTATCCTAAGCTGATTGGGTTCTGGTTGATTCCTCCATATTGCTAATATTTTCCCCTTTTTATGAAAGACCTGATAAAAATTATC
Organism: Grampus griseus; assembly: GCF_964374135.1. Lineage (NCBI taxonomy): Eukaryota > Metazoa > Chordata > Mammalia > Artiodactyla > Delphinidae > Grampus > Grampus griseus. The sequence continues at coordinate 95,704,674 of NC_139019.1, read as the reverse complement.
CTAACAATTACCCTGATGAGAAGAACAGATTCTGACAGAGCACCAGGGGAGGAAATATTCTTCATAAACAATCTCACTCTGGCCTCAAACTCATCCCATTAGCTCTGAAGAATGAGGCAACTAATTATACAAGAGGCTGTTGCCAGAATTTCCAACATGCTATAAACCCTTTAAATATAGGGACTGACAAACTGTATAATAAATTCTTTCTTTACTTCACATATGGCCTGTGATCATGTTGCTGACTATTTCAAAACAATAGTATAGTAAAAACTAAAATAGAGCCGCAGCATAGGAGCTCTCCAGAGAAAAGGGACTGAAGGATTCACAGATATGAATGATCCAGCTACGTAGCATTCCATTTCCCGGGGTGTTTCAGGGCAGTGCTGAGAGGTAGAAAAAGCTAACTTGATGTTATAATTGAAGGAGGCCTGGCCTAGAATGACATCATGTCTGCAGGAGCAGTCAAACGAGTGGTTTTGTCCATACATCTTACCACATTGTTTTTCATTTTTGATCATTTTGACGCCAAGCCTAAATAAATAAGGATTGAAGTCTATCTATTTCCTGCATATCAACTAATTTTTATAAATTTGTCACTCATCATATTTTTTTTTTAAGTCTAAACAAAAGTCACATTATTCACTGTAAAGGCAGAATTGAACTCCTGGCTATTCTGAACAAGTAAACAAACCAACCAACTAATGAAAAAGATCCTGAGTCATATAAACACCAGTCAGAAGTTTTGTTGAAAGAACAAATGAACTAATCATAAGAAGTGTTTGTTGTACTTAGGGTGACTATTTCTTTGAAGAAAGCATTTTCTATTATTGTGTAGAATTCTTCTTACTATAGATCATAAACAGGAATTAGCAATTTGACAATAAAGTATTAGTTGTTTTCTCAAAAAGGACCAATGTCTTTGGATGAAAAGAATGATAAAAAAAAAATTTGAGGGAACTGGAATATTATTTTAAGTATATTTCAAAATATTAAGATGAGCCGAAATAATTATAACTTAAGGGGAATCAACATTTTTGTTAACAGCTAATGTTTCTTAGGATTCATAGTGATCATCTTGAATATTTTCACTCACATCTAGTGGCTATGTTGTTGCCTGTAATGTCAGAGAGCTGCGGCCCTATTATGGTTAGTCAGGCAGAGATAGTATACCCCTAGGGGAAATTATAACAGTAAGTAAAAGTAATTGTATACTTGTCCAGGTTTGATTTGGCTTTAACTGAGATCAACAGATTTATTCCCTTTCAGATTATTACAGCCTCCTCCTGTACCATGGAATTCTTTTGAATGCCGTCAGTACCAGGGAACCCAATAGCTTGCAATGCCACCTTACTTTCGTCAATTATCGCTCAAGTTGTTTCTAAATTGTGGAGACACAGGGAGTAGAGTCAAAATCTCTCTTTTTCCTGAGGTCAGTAGCTTTCCAGATTATCTGTGATTGTTTATTATCTATGGGGTTGTATAATTTTCCCCCCTGAATTTTGTATTTTATTACAGGTAAACATCCCTTGTTCTAATTTATTAAAATTCAGATTAGTAAAGGAGAAGAGCCCTAGGAGGTCTTTTTGTTTCAGGTCAGAGGTGAAGCATTTGTTTATAAAATTAAGGAGGCTCATTGTAACCACCTAGAAGGGTTGAAAAAGACACTTCTTAGCACGCAGCAGTCTTGGGAATTAAGACCCTCACAATTACTGGATTACAGATACCCTGGGCTTTATTTTTTCCCCATTATAAAAGCTTATCAGTTTGATTTTTTTGTTCAGTTACTGCTACTTAAAATACCATCTAGAAAGGTAATCCCCAGAATGGTGCTTTTATCGTTTGAAACTCAGAAAAACAGCAATATGATCTTTCAGTCTGTGTGTGTGTAGCAAAAGCTAGGTCACCTTCTTGGGGTTCAAGGTCAGCTTATCTTTATGTTAAATTTCTGCCTTTAAATAGAGAAGAAAGACAGGAAAGGGGATGAAGCTTAGGCCCACAATTAACCAGTAGACTCACCCAGCCCTGGCTTAAATTGAGTATTCACACATCACATTTTGCTTCTTTTCTAAAAGATTTTTAAGCATAAAAAGTAAGCTAAGAAGGAAAGGTAACAATAGATGCAGCCATGAAGATACCCACAGATATAAGAAACCTTGGAGGGCAGAGGCTTCTGTGAGCCAAGTTTGCTCTCCCATCCCGGGAGTTGCTTGTCTATTGAAAGGATAAAAAAAGAACTATGTGAAGGGAATGAGAGACATCTGACAGTAACATTCCAAATGAAGAAAGAGAATACAATAGTGAGTGAAGAAAAGGCTGATTTAGGAGACGAAAAGGATAATTAACTAAAAACACATATTTTTCAAGGGACAAGTATCAGCTTGAGAGTAGGAAATGTTGAAAATATTATATTAATAGGATCATCACAGCATATTGAATTGACATGTTTATCTTAGCCAACATTAATTTGAAGAATGATATAATGGGTTCAGTTCAACTAAAAAAAAAAAATTAGTATGTCAACTATGTACTGGTCACTACCGGTGCTGGAGAGAAAAAGAAGAAGAAAGCATGGTCACTTCTCCTCTGGAAGTGGCATTCTCAGGATTATCAGACTATATACAGTTATTTTCTGTTTAACGTGGTAAGTGCCGAAACAGTATCAGGATGGGAATTTGAGGCAGACTACGGGATCAAGAAAGATTTCTTAGAAGACAGAATGCTTGAACTGTCTTTCTTCAGATCAAAGCTCAACAGTGTTTAACTCTGTGCTATAGGGCAACTTGCATAATCCCTTTGAGCATGCTCCCTCTTTAATTAAAAATGGGTGCAATAATACCAATGTCACAGGTTTGTTATGAGGATTAAAAGATTAAACAAATGAAGTGCTTTGCATGTTGTAAATGTTCAATAAATGTTTTTCTTCCTGTTCCCTGTAGGATCTTGAGATAGGAACAACTTAAGCTATTATTTCATAGATGGCCATGATGGTTGGGTAACTTGCCCAGAGGTAGACTATTCATACTCACCAGTCACAGAAGTAGGTGTCCTCACTCCTAGCCTCACTGCAACTCCACATCATAACGAAGATTAAAGAATGACCATGATGGGAAGTGCTCCAGGAAGAAACATATGCATGGTAAATATGGAGACACTTGAAGAAAGGAGGGAGGCTGTAGAAAATAAATAAATAAAAATTAAAAAATAAAAAAGTGTAAATGGGAACTTAAGAAATCACAAATGGATCAAGAGTCATGCATGAGAATGACACATACAAATTATGTTCAACATGTTACCAAGAGTTGTTTTAAACATACTTGGATGTGGATGGAACTAGTATCAGCGGGCAACTGATAAGTTAAAGTTAAAAATCTAAGTTTGTGGAGCTTCTTTAAAATTGTTTAGGTGTAAATTATGATATTAAAACGTTCGTCTTTGAACATCTTGTGGAAAACGTAAAATCATTGAGTTTAATTTTTGGAAGTAACTTTGGAGTTCACCTAGTCCGGAGTTTCTCAACAGTAGTTTACTTGGGGCTGGATAATTCTTTGAATTCTTTGTTGTGGGAGGCTGTTGTGTAGGATGTTTGCCAGCAGCATCCAGGGATTCCACCCACAAACGTCCCCAGCGTCAAAGTTGTGCCATCTAAAAATGTGCCTAAGCATCGCCAAATGTCCCATGGGACAAAATTACCCCCAGTTGAGCATCATTGACCTTGTAAAATGTTTTATCCATTGTAGGAATTCATCCTTTCTGGTTCCTACCTCATTAAGGATTAGAAAAGTCTGTATTTTGAGCCTTCAACCTCCTATCTGAACAGCCCTAATCATTCGGACAGTTATTTTATTGAGTTGAAATCTGCTCTTGTACATTTTTGCCCCATTATATACACTTTTTCCCTCTTATACATGCAGAACTTTTAATCCCTCTTCTGCTTTCAAATATTTGGAGGCATCTATCATGCTTCCTTTCTTATTCTCTTCTCCACTTTAACCTTTCCCAATTTCTTTAACCCACACTCCTGTTACATGATTTCGAGATCTCTCATTATCTTTGTCTTCAGCTTCTGTGTGCTTTGATTTTGTTAACACCACTCATACCAATGCTAGTTCCCTTATCCTCTCTTTGCAGGTAAAAAACTTGCAAACCAGAGTGGTTATCTGATTTGCTCAAGTTCACATCCATAGGGAGGAGAAGGGGTGGGACTAGGGCAGATCTCCTAATTCCTTTCCCACCACACACAGTCACTTACACCCTCACAAGCAAAGTGAGAGTTGCTGGGAGTGGAAACAGTTGTTCCTCAAACTAAGCATTGGTTTTTCCTAAATCAAAATTTCCTCCAGAACCAATGGGAAACTGACAGGACAGAAACAGCACACACCTTCCATTAAGATTCCCTCAGAACGCTGAACACCTACCACCTGGGTCAAGCTGCTTCAAGAAATTGCATAAACCAAGTTACCTAAGTCTCCACTCCTCAATTTCCTCACCTCTAAATTAGATATCACAGTGGCACTTGGCTCTTACTGTGGCAGTCAAAAGTAACATAAATGTTAAATCAATATTATTATTAACCTAATTACAGATCAAAAATATTATGTTTCCTAGTTTCTTCTCATCCACTACCCTGTGTACCATGGCCATAACATGAAGGGCGATGAGCTGGCTAAAGGAAGGAAAAGACAAAAGTGTAAAAATGAAGAATGTGTATATTCAAGCAAGTCCAGGCTTACTAGAGGCCAGATTTTGCCTAGATAGCACATCCTGGGTGTAACCAAAGTCTTCATTTAAAAAGCTGTCAAAAAGAAGTAAAGAATTTAGGAGATTTTTAAGGTACAATGGGAGTCAAGTGTCAGTAAACAGCCGTTTCTATTGCTGTTATTTTCTTGATCTCAAGAGGTTTTTTGTTTTTTGGGTTTTGGTGGGGTTTTTGTTTGTTTGTTTTCTGGTGGGGTAGCAAGGGGGCTAAGTCACAGTCTCCTTGACATGAGAAAAAAAGGACAAACAGCCTATGCTCAGAATCAGTTCACTTTATCTCTGAGTTGGGAATCTCATTTACGAGACTGGATTAGCAAAGGATGGTACTATTTCTGAGGATCATTGATTAGTATTTTTAAGCCAGTTTGCTTCATTTCAAATTTTAACACACTGACCAAGAAGGTTCTCAGGGTCACAGTCTCCTCTGTATCCCTTGTCATGGGAAAATACTTTTGTGCTCCATCAGGATTAAATTTGCCTATGCATGAATCTCTTAAGACAACCTGGGCCTAACTGCCTCTAGGTTTTTTCTCAGTGGTCCTCTTTGCTTTTGCACTTTCCCTTATCGTAAAGCCTCCAGTCTACCATGAAGTCAGCTCTTGATTACTCCAGCTCAGTAGGCAACTTCCCTGCAGTGACCTTCCACACAGGAAGTCCACGTGAAGACCAGGTGTAACTTCAAAAAGAAATGCACAAAACTATCTGACTCCAGCTCATTATTTTTCACACTGTGCCACACTGTTGAGGACCAGGCCTTGGCCCCTTAACCCCAGGCCTTGGTGGTTCTTAATTTGGTTGCCCAGTTTTCTTCTACTGCTGGAGGTCTTTGAAGTTAACAACAGCATGCTCTCTGATGCCCTTGGAGAGCAGCACTCTGAGGTGTGGCTTGCTGGGCACACTCAGTATATTACAATATTCAACTACATATTGGCACTGCAACAGTACATGTGTCTATAGGCATTTGGCACAAGTCAAGTGACACAGAGGTGTATTAAAGTACTGGATATGTGTGAAATTTTAGCTACCCATTTTAGACTCCCTTCTGATTTGGAGGGAACCCCCCCCCCATTTCTGGAGTCTTGGCAGGAGACAGAGTTTTGACCCCTACTCGTCCCTGACAGCTTTGGCACAGACACATGACATAGAATCAAGCAATATGGTGCTCTTGTTCAGGACTGAGGAACTTGAGAGTATGCTACTAATATGGAAAATATTCACATCAAAGGCAACAGAGTGGAGAAGTCAGCCATGAGGACAGACCATGCCCTAGGGCAGCAAAGCCAAGTGTGGCACTTAATTTTTCCTGCAGCCTGACCTTGGGTGTGTTTTTCCGCTACATAGAATGGCTCAACTATGCTTCCGGCCTCCTTCTCCCAGCTTCTGATCAATTCTGTGAATAGTCCAATATCCTTCCAATAAATACCCAATATGGTGCCATCTCTGACTAGCTGTGTGACCTTGACCAAGTCATCAAACCATCCTCATTAATGAACTGGGAAAATAACAGTACCTTCCTCTAAAGTGCTTAGCAGAATGCTGAGACACAGTAAATGCTAAATAAATGTTACCTATAGTCATTTATATCATTAAAACCCTGAATTTTTAGAAAAGAAACTTTGAGCTGGAATCCAAAGGATGAAGGAGTTAATTAGCAAAGATGGGCAAGAAGGGCATTCTAGGACAAGATTAACCACATGGCTGAAAGCCCTGTGTTGGAAGGAAACATGGGATATTCAAGAACGAGGACTGCCAAGGGCCAAGGGATGAGTGGAGAAGCCTGGGACTGAGAAGGCAGGGGTGAGGTCCTACAGGGCTTACAGGTGATGTCAGTATATTTAAAATATGCTCCGTGAGATAAGAAAGCATTGAGAGATCCAAGCAAGGTCATGCAAGTGGTTTTGTCTTAAGAAATATGCACTCTGGCTGCAGTTAGAAAAATGGGTTGGAAAGAACAACAAATGGTTGCAGGGATACTACTTAGAAGGCTATTATAGAGGTCGAGGTATAAGATACTTGTAGACTGAATTAGGGACAGGTTGTAGAGATGGAGAGAATTGGGTGACTTGAGGTATTTAGGATGTAAAGTTGACCATACAGCTTGTTACAGTGGCTGGCAAAGAACAAGGTCTCAGTAAATAGCAGTCAAAATGAAGGCTGACATCTTTTATGGGAATCAGTTTTTAATTTAAAACTGTATGTTACATAGTTGAAAGAAAAGGAAAGAAAAGGAGGCTGGGCATATCATCCAGTCATTTCAGAGGAATTTGGGTGGTTTCAAGGTCAGTTATGTGTCTAAGAAAGAGGACTTGATGTTTCTGAGGGAACCAAGGTTACTGATGCTTTCCTTTCTTCATGTATTATTAATTAGTGCTACATTGGCGACACAGAGCCAGAATCCCCAGTCCACCCAAGAGAATGTTATCACCACAAAGGAACCTCTAGACTCAACAGACCACATAGAGATCAAGAGATCATCTGGGGTAGGTCTGACTTTTTTTTTTTTTAGTAACTTTACAATGTCAACAGAGACTTCCATATCCCTATGGAAGAGAAATGGCCTTCAAAACTTCAGAGGAGTTGGCACCAACTGAGTCTCAAGACAATGTTATCATTTCTAAACTTGTGGTGATTACTAATCTCAAAGGCTCTGGCACAACAGTCTATCCTGTCATTGATGAAATTAATTAATCAAAGTATACATAAATACCTAGCATCTCCATCTCTCTCTTATATTCCTTATCTAGAAAGTATGGGGGTGCAACCACACATTCAACTATGATCTTAAGCTTCCTTATATCATTCAGAATCCAGGATTCTTAGATTTATTCATGAATTTATTTCTACATATTTAATGAGCATGTAGATACCAGGATTTGTGCTAAAAAACATCTTAGGTACACAAATGAATAAGATTATCTTTCCATCAAGGAGCTCCCAGTCTAGTGAGTGAAAAAGAGACATGGAAATGGTTAATTATAATATAATATGTTTGAAATTTTGTTTTGTTTTTCTTTTTTACTGTGTCTGACTCTTCCCTCTACCTACCTTGTTAGTACTTAGTAAACAATTAAATGAGAGTAACCTCATCTAGTCCCATAGCTTCAGCTACCAGTTCTATGCATATGGTTCCCAAAACCTGAGTCTCCTAAATGAAGTTTTAAGAGAAGTACTCCTCCAACCTAGAAACAATGTGAGAGCAAGAAATGTTTCTTTACTTTGCCTCTTCAAAGTTCAACAGAGTATAACACACACAGCACATACTCAATAAAAGTGTGTTGAATGAATACATGCATAAACGAACAAAATGCAATGATTTCGGCACCAGTGGAAAAACTGCATAATGGTCTGCTGCTTCAGGATCACAGGCTATAAATAGTCCAGGACGCTTTGCCTAGGGTTAGAGCTCATTGAGTACTGGGTCACCTCCTGTAAGTTGTTTTGCTAGCTTTTTCTTGGCCAAAAACGCCTTTCTCTCCTATCCACCTCTAGAAAATGGGAGCCCAAAGAGCTCTTTAGCACTTACAAAGCATGTTCATACTCATTTCTTATTTCATTCTCACTGAGGCACAAGAGACCTAGATAAGTGATGTATTTCTAGATGACAAAGCTAGTATGTTAGAGATCTGGGATGAGAGCCTGCATTTTCTGACTCCTGGTCCAGTGCAGGTCTGTTACACAATTGCTGACATATATCTCCATCTGAATGCCTCAAAGAGTGCCAACAGACTTCTCAATCCACTTCTCTTCCAAACACTTGGCTTTTCATTCAGTGGATTGTATTTAGTGAACATGTATGTTACCCAAGATGTACCAAATTTCCTGATATCAAGGAGGGACTAACCACATCATAATTTTTGCATTCCTTCTGCAAAATTACAGTCACAGACTATGGGCAACAGCTTGGAGGGCTGATTCTTTCTGATAGCTCATGACTCAGGAAGCTGGTAGAGAAATGTCTATGGAAACTAGACAAAATGTATGATACTAAAGAATTGCCTTTTAATATTTTATAATTCCTCTATATAATTAAAGAAAAAATATACATTTTGTCCTTATTTAGCCAAGTCTAATTTTCCCTTGAAGGGAAAAGAACATGGTTACAATTTCATACTGAGAGAGTCAGATAGCAGATGGGAGGACCAATTTTATACGTCAGTTATAGTATGGACATAAGAGATTCATTTTTACATATTGAAAGATTAAATAAATGAATAAACAATAATAAGGGTATGAACTCTAGGTATGTAAGGGAATTTTCACAAAGGAGGTCAGTTATACATTATGTAAGAGGAAATCTTAATTCTTGATACTATCAGATTAACTGAAATAACAAGCAGATTAACATGCAGATTCTTTCTTGGTTTTCTGTGTTGAAGGAATTAGGCATAAAACCAATATATATATACATATATATATATATACACATATATATATACACACACACACACACATATATAAATTTCTGTTCAGAGGAGTCACCTGTACTGCTTGCTTAATCTTCCTCATATTACAATTATTAGAGGGGCATGAAGTCAACTTTGATTGGAAAACTTAAGTAAACTTTCGTGTGGTCCGGCTCATTTTTGCCCCAGATAAAAACAAATCATACCTACTCGAGTTACATCAGATAGAGATGCTAGTTATCCTTAACCCAGGCTATACAACATAATCACCAAATGAGACTTTAAAGACTACTGTTATTGCCTGGGCCCCATCCCAGACAAATTAAATCAGATTCTCCCTAGATAGGGCTTGGTGACATGTATTTTTTTTTTTAAATGCTTCCCAAGGGCTTCTTATCTGTGGTCTGGATTAAGAAGTACTGAAACTCGCCCACACCTCCTGGCCAGCCAGAATACAGGGGCTAACCAATACTTCTCAAACTTCAATGGGTCACAGGTCATCCTGGGAGCTTGTTAAAATGAAAATTCTGATTCAGTAGGTCTGGGCTGGGGCCTGAGGTTCTGCCTTGCATACTAGCTCCAGGAGATGCTGATGATGCTGTCTGTCCATACACCTGGAATAGAAAGTGCTAAACCACTCATAACTGTGGCCTTCTGCAAGCAGTTAAGGAAAGAGTGGACCTCTATAGAGACAACCTCAGCAATGACAAGAGCTGGCACACACCAACATGGCCATATCAGTCGTTAAAGTAACGAAAGTCTTTTGTCCAGATGGGTAAATATCTGTGGCCTTGAGCGCCCCGACCTGGCTAGCCTAGATTTTGTCCCAGGAAGCCCCACATGCCACAATCAATCTAGCAACTCCAGTGTTCATGTCTGCCTCATTAGGGAACCTTCAGAACTCTGCTTTGGCACTGATGGGTTTTTTCCTTTCTGATTGTTCAGAGCCTTTGCGGAACTGGCTATTAAATCTTTTAAGTATCACTCGTGAGCACCATTCCAAGATATGATCCCTGGATGGGTCAGACCTAGAAAACTGTCCAATTGCTGCCTTCAGGTTACATTAGGTTGAAAGATGATCTATTCCATCACTAACGTGAGTGAGTTTTGATAAAAGACAACATGAGATCAGCAGGGCCTCAGGACAATAGACAAACTAGGTGAAAAAATATGAATTGGAGTAAAAAGGAGATCTAACAAAAGGGAAAAGAATGATTCATTATGCAAATTAATCATGAACAGGGAGACTGAATGAGAGGGAAACCTTGTTTTAATTAAAGATTAGAGATTCCACAGAACTGAAAAGAATAGGAAACATTTGTTCTACTGTCCTCAACATAAATCAGAGGCCTAGCTAAAAAATTATGATAATTTACTCGTAAAATATTTTTACAAGGCTTTGCCTTACTTTAACAAACAAGTAATTGCAGTGCACCATATGTATTACAATAATCAGTTCCTATAAAGTAAAATAGAGTATTTGGTTTTAAACATTTTTTTAGTTTGGTACTTATTTTTGTTCAATTATTATTTAAAAAAACAATTTTCCAGATTAGTAGTTTTAACTCAGTGTCTCTAATATGTCAAGAATTTTAAGAAAAACTACAAAAATCCTAGATCTTTATTTTTTGTATATTTCATCCCAGTCTAACTAATCAAGAAACAAAATAAGAAAAACAACAAGAAAAACCAAAGCTAATTGAAGATGTATGCCTGGGTTCTTAGGAAACTTCTTTGAGAAAAACAATTCTGAGATTCCTTGACAACTTGACAACGCTTGTTTAATAGAATAAACCTACAGTGTAGCTCCTCTGTCTTAATGCTGCAGTATTTTTATTAGTTTTAACTCTCTACCTAATTGGGGCCACAGAGTCATCATAATGTATTATGTGCAGATAGTGTGAATTTAAAGCACCGGAAAATCTATCCATTAGGGTTGACTTTGCAGCCAGTCTCCTAATAATTCTAGGTGCATGGTTTTAACAAGCTATAGCCATCTATCACGTGCATTACCCTGAATAATTTTTGTTTCACTTATATTTACATTAACTTGTACTTTACCTTGAATTTTTTTTAAAGCACAACCTAATTGTTAATGTGATTTCTGACTTTATTTTTCTCTTTTCCTATGGATCTAAATCAAATACTGTGTTATTGGTAACATACTTGACAAAGGAGGCTTTTGAAGCTCAGAAACATGTATGGCAAATTACCTACAACCAAAAACCTATTTTCCACAGCTTTCCCCGCTTTTCTGCAAGGGGCATCCCCCCTTGCTAGCACTTCTAATATCAGGACCTGAAAATCCTCCCACCATATGTCAGAGATATTTGATCTTTTTCTGTCTAAGCCTGTGGTAGGGCTTATAGTTCACACTGTCTGCTATGTCTGATTCTTCCTCAGGGGAGTCTGATTTCACATTCTAACTGCCCTAAATAGAGTTTAGAAATAGCTCCTTCTTGCTAGACTCAGAAAAGAACGGCCATGAAGAATAAAAAGAGAAACACAAGCGGTGTCCCCATAATAAAATGCAGACATCCCTGCATGACCAGCTCTGCTATCTGACCATCTGCAGCTCTTGCAGCTACCTCCTTCAGCTGTGTAATCACCCATCTCAAATACAAGCAGAAATCCAGTGTCAGACTTGCCAAGCATGGAGAGATGGAGCACAGAAGCAGGCATTTCCAGCCCCCTGCTTACTACAGAAATTTATCTGAAGCCTTTCTAATAAATCAAATAGAAAAATGTTTTAAAAATGTAATATAGTATTAAAAAAAAAAACCAGATTCCTTGAGTTTTATAAATAGTGCATCCGGATTCAAAAGAAACATGTCGTTATCAAACAGGAGGCAGTCTCCATTTTCCTCTCCACTTGCTCCTGACTTCTGTCTCCTCTTAGAGGAACTGGCGGGTGGTGCCCCTCCTACTGTTACTCAAAATGAATGGTCCTGTGATGGCAGATGAGATCTTTGTGGCTTCTGGTGTAAACTTTTCTTGTTATGTTTTTAACCCTAGCAAAGGCTAATTTAACCACATGTTGCCATCCTGAAATTGTGGGCAACTGGGACGTCTAGTGAATGAATAAAATTCCTTTCACACCCACTACGAGCCCCAACTACATCCCTGTGCAAATTTTGAAGGGTATATTTTAATTCCCAGGCAACAGAAACAGACTGACCAAGGTGGTATTCAGGATAGAGCACAGACGCAAAAGACAAAAGGACTCCACTTGGGCCAAGGTTGCTTTCCACTAGGATGGGGACGAGATCATGTCAGAGATATTAAAGAAAATAACTGGGTCTTAAGGACATCTGGCTGAGTATTATTTTATTAGAAGGAGGAATACAGAGGCTGCTCAGACCTCAGTCAGTGAGGCTTTTGGAGGCAGGGATACTTTGCACCTTACTTTCCTCTTTCTCCCTTCCCCCTCTCCCTTCCCCTGCCAACCCTCAAACTTTTAGCGCTGTCAGGTACAACACATAAGACCCAGGCTTTCTACATAGAAAAGGGTTCTGTTGTTCTACCAGAGAGGGCGGACAAGTCAAAAGAAAATACACAAATGACCTTCACTCAAAGGACTTTTGCATTATGTATTTTTGACCAATGTCTTAGAATTTGTACCTATTTTACTAAAATAACTTTCTTCACAATAAACGAGAAGAAGTGAGATCTTCAAATCATCTCCACTCAAATGGTGGAGTAGGAGGATCCTGAGCTCACCTCCTCCCATAGACACATCAAAACTACATCAAGGGCTTCCCTGGTGGCGCAGTGGTTGAGAGTCCGCCTGCTGATGCAGGGGACACAGGTTCGTGCCCCGGTCTGGGAGGATCCCACATGCTGTGGAGCTGCTGGGCCCGTGAGCCATGGCCACTGAGCCTGCGCGCCCAGAGCCTGTGCTCCACAAAGGGAGAGGCCACGACAGTGAGAGGCCCATGTACCACAAAAAAACAAAACAAAAAATCTACAACTACATATAGAACAACTGTCTCCAAGAATGACCTGAAGACCAGCAGAACAGCTCATCTACAACAAAGGATATAAAGAAAAAAACACACTGACGATGCGTAAGAGGGGCAGAGATGTGATCTAACCAGGACGCACGCCCCCAACACAGTGACCAACAAGTGGGAGGGAATATTACAAAGGTAGAGGTCCTCCCTAAGGAGTGAGGAATACAAGCCCCTTGTTGGACTCCCCAGCTTGGGGGACTTGCTTTGGAAAGACAAGCTCCATAACATCTGGCTTTGAAAACCAGAAGCAGGGCTCATATCCAGGAGAGCCACGGGGCAGTAGGAAATTGAGGATTGCTCTTCAAGGGCTCATGCACAAACTCATTCACTTTTAGTTCAGTGCAGAGGCAACAGTTTGAAAAGTTCCTCTGTACATGAAGGGAGATTCATTTCGCTAACTTTAGTGTGAATGAAGAAGTAGCAGAGATCTGTTGGAACTTACTCCAAGGACTGAAGCACTAGCAAGCACTATTTTTTGCTCTTTTTAAATTTCGTCTTCTATCTAGATGGCCGAGTGCTATTGGGTGCCATTTCTGATATTCACCATCGACCTTGTTAGCACCACTCATCATACCCCAGTGTACCCATGCAGGTCTGCCCGGCCCAACTGACCTGCCCAGGCTGGTACCCCTTCAAAGTGGCTCCCACCTGGGCCTCCCTGGTGGTGCAGTGGTTGAGAGTCTGCCTGCCGATGCAGGGGACATGGGTTCATGCCCCAGTCCGGGAAGATCCCACATGCCGCGGAGTGGCTAGGCCCATGAGCCATGGCCACTGAGCCTGTGTGTCCGGAGCCTGTGCTCCGCAACGGGAGAGGCCACAACAGTGAGAGGCCCGCGTGCCGCAAAAAAAAAAAAAAAAAAACAAAGTGGCTCCCACCCAACCACACCCGGCAGGTAGATTCAGATGATTCTACACCCCCCACACAAAGTACTCCTCATCCCAGAGGACCAGCCTTACCCACCAGCTCACACACAGCAGCCAGGGTCAGAACCCACAGCCATCCAGCCAAGGGACCAGCCCCAACACAAAGCACACAACAGCAACCACAGCATCACCACAACAGGAGGGTACACACACCTGACACAGGGGACACCAACGGAGCACCAGGCTCTGGTGACCAGCGGAGATTACTCTCGTGGGCCTCACAGGAAATCTTCCACATAAGGCCACTTTAAGATTATGAAACATAGCTGATTAACCTAATACATACAAACATATACAAAGTCAGGCAAAAGTGAGAAGAAAGGAATGTGTTCCAAATAAAAGAATAAGACAAAACCTCAGAAAAAGAACTAAACACAACAGAGATAAGTAATCTACCTGAATTCAGTGTAATGGTAAAAAAAACTCATGAACTTGGGAAAAGAATGGATGAACACAGTGAGACCTTCGACAAACAGAAAACAGAATAAAGAACCAGAGGAGGAGCTTCAAGATGGGGGAAGAGTAAGACGCGGAGATCACCTTCCTCCCCACAAATACATCAGAAATATATCTACATGTGGAAAAACTCCTACAGAACACCTACTGAACGCTGGCAGAAGAACTCAGACCCCCCAAAAGGCAAGAAACTCCCCACTTACCTGGGTAGAGCAAAAGAAAAAAGAATAAACAGAGACAAAAGAATAGGGATGGGACCTGCACCAGTGGGAGGGAGCTGTGACGGAGGAAAGGTTTACACACACTAGGAAGCCCCTTCATGGGCAGAGACTGCGGGTGGCAGAGGGGGGAGCTTTGGAGCTGCGGAGGAGACCACAGCAACGGGGGTGTGGAGGGCAAAGTGGAGAGATTCCCGCACAGAGGATCGGCGCCGACCGGCACTCACCAGCCCAAGAGGCTTGTCTGCTCACCCGCCGGGGAGGGCGGGAGCTGGGAGCTGAGGCTCGGGCTTCGGTCAGAGCGCCAGGAGAGGACTGCAGTTGGTGGCGTGAACACAGCCTGCAGGGGGTTAGTGCACCACGGCTAGCCGGGAGGGAGTCCGGGGAATAGTCTGGACCTGCCAAAGAGAAAAGACTTTTTCTTGCCTCTTTGTTTCCTGGTGCACGAGGAGAGGGGATTAAGAGTGCTGCTTAAAGGAGCTCCAGAGACGGGCATGAGCCGCGGCTATCAGTGCGGACCCCAGAGACGGGCATGAGATGCTAAGGCTGCTGCTGCTGCCACCAAGAAGCCTGTGAGCCAGCACAGGTCACTATCCACACCTTCCCTCCCGGGAGCCTGTGCAGCCCGTCACTGCCAGGGTCCCGTGATCCAGGGACAACTTCCCCGGGAGAACGAACAGCGTGCCTCAGGCTGGTGCAACGTCATGCCAGGCTCTGCCATGGCAGGATCGCTCCGCACTCCGTACCATTTCCCTCCCCCCAGCCTGAGTGAGCCAGAGCCCCCGAATCAGCTGCTTTTTAACCCTGTCCTGTCTGAGCAGGAACAGACGCCCTCAGGCAACCTACATGCAAAGGCGGGGCCAAATCCAAAGCTGAACCCCAGGAGCTGTGCGAACAAAGAAGAGAAAGGGAAATTTCTCCCAGGAGCCTCAGGAGCAGCAGATTAAATCTCCACAATCAACTTGATGTACCCTGCATCTGTGGAATACATGAATAGACAACCAATCATCCCAAATTGAGGAGGTGGACTTTGGGACCAACGATATATATATTTCTTCCCCTTTTCCACTTTTTGTGAGTGTGTATGTATATGCTTCTGTTTGTGATTTTGGCTGTATAGCTTTACTTTTCCCATTTCTCCTAGGGTTCTGTCTATCCTTTTTGTTTTTTCTTTATTACTTAAAAAAATTCTTTTTTCTTATTATTTTTTATTTTAATAACTATTTTATTTTACTTTATTTTATTTTATTTTGTCTTCTTCTTTCTTTCTTTCTTTTCTCCCTTTTATTCTGAATGGTGTGCATGACAGACTCTTGGTGCTCCAGCCACGTGTCAGGGCTGTGCCACTGACGTGGGAGAGCCAAGTTCAGGACACTCGTCCACAAGAGACCTCCCAGCTCCACATAATATCAAACGGAGAAAATCTCCCAGAGATCTCCATCTCAACACCAAGACCCAGTTCCACTCAACGAACAGCAAGCTACAGTGTAGGATACACTATGCCAAACAACTAGCAAGACAGGAACACAACCCCACCCATTAGCAGAGAGGCTGCCTAAAATCATAATAAGGCCACAGACACCCCAAAACACACCACCAGACGTGGACCTGCCCACCAGAAAGATAAGATCCAGCTTCATCCACCAGAACACAGGCACTAGGCCCCTCCACCAGGAAGCCTACACAACCCACTGAACCAACCTTAGCCACTGGGGACAGACACCAAAAACAACAGAAACTATGAACCTGCAGCCTGCGAAAAGGAGACCCCAAACACAGTAAGACAAGCAAAATGAGAAGACAGAGAAACACACAGCAGATGAAGGAGCAAGGTAAAAACCCACCAGACCTAACAAATGAGGAGGAAATAGGCAGTCTACCTAAAAAATAATTCACAATAATGATAGTAAAGACAATATAAAATCTAGGAAATAGAATGGAGAAAATAAAACAAATGTTTCACAAGGACCTAGAAGAACTAAAGAGCAAACAAACAGAGATGAAGAACACAATAAATGAAATTGAAAATTCCCTAGAAGGGATCAATAGCAGAATAACTGAGGCAGAAGAACAGACAAGTGACCTGGAAGATAAAATAGTGGAAATAACTACTGCCGAGCAGAATAAAGAAAAAAGAATGACAAGAATTGAGGACAGTCTCAGAGACCACTGGGACAACAATAAATGCACCAACAGTTGAATTATAGGGGTCCCAGAAGAAGAAGAGAAAAAGAAAGGGACTGAGAAAATATTTGAAGAGATGAGAGTGGAAAACTTCCCTAATATGGGAAAAGAAATAGTTAATCAAGTCCAGGAAGCACAGAGAGTCCCATACAGGATAAATCCAAGGAGAAACACGCCAAGACACATATTAATCAAACTATCAAAAATTAAATACAAAGAACAAATATTAAAAGCAGCAAGGGAAAAACAATAAGCAAAACATAAGGGAATCCCCATAAGGTTAACATCTGATCTTTCAGCATAAACACTGCAAACCAGAAGGAACTGGCAGGACATATGTGAAGTGATGAAAGAGAAAAACCGACAACCAAGATTATTCTACCCAGCAAGGATCTCACTCA
Organism: Grampus griseus; assembly: GCF_964374135.1. Classification (NCBI taxonomy): domain Eukaryota; kingdom Metazoa; phylum Chordata; class Mammalia; order Artiodactyla; family Delphinidae; genus Grampus; species Grampus griseus. Next base: position 95,687,317 of record NC_139019.1, on the reverse strand, counting down.
GATTTGATGGAGAAATTAAAAGCTTTACAGACAGGCAAAAGCAAAGAAAATTCAGCACCACCTAACCAGCTTTACAACAAATGTAAAGGAACTTCTACAGGCAGGAAACAAAAGAGAAGGAAAAGACCTACAATGATAAACCTGAAACAATTAAGAAAACAGTAATAGAAATATACATGTTGATAACTACCTTAAAGGTAAATGGATTAAATACTCCACCCAAAGACATACACTGGCTGAATGCATACAAAAACAAGACCCGTATATGTGCTATCTACAAGAGATCCACTTCAGACCTAGGGACACATACAAATTGAAAGTGGGAGATAGAAAAAGATATTCCATGCAAATGGAAATCAAAACAAAGCTGGAGTAGCAATTCTCATATGAGACAAAACAGACTTTAAAACAAAGACTATTAGAAGAGACAAAGAAGGACACTACATAATGATCAAGGGATCAATCCAAGAAGAAGATATAACAATTGTAAATATTTATGCATCCAACATAGGAGCACCTCAATACATAAGGCAAATACTAACAGCCATAAAAGGGGAAATCAACAGTAACACAATCATAGTAGGGGACTTTAACACCCCACTTGCACCAACGGACAGATCATCCAAAATGAAAATAAATAAGGAAACACAAGCATCAAATGATATGTTAACAAGTTGGACTTAATTGATATTTATAGGACATTCCATCCAAAAACAATAGAATACATGTTCTTCTAAAGTGCTCATGGAACATTCTCCAGGATAGATCCTATCTTGGGTCACAAATCAAGCCTTGGTAAATTTAAGAAAACTGCAATCGTATCAAGTATCTTTTCCGACCACAACACTATGAGACTAGATATCAATTACAGGAAAAGATCTCTGAATATACAAACACATGGAGGCTAAACAACAAACTACTTAATAACCAAGAGATCACGGAAGAAATCAAAGAGAAAATGAAAAAATACTGAGAAACAAATGACAATGGAATCACGATGACCCAAAACCTATGGGATGCAACAAAAGCAGTTCTAAGAGGGAAGTTTATAGTGGTACAATCATACCTTAAGAAACAAGAAACATCTCAAATAAACAACCTAAACTTACACCTAAAGCAATTAGAGAAAGAAGAACAAAAAACCACAAAGTTAGCAGAAGGAAAGAAAGCATAAAGATTAGATCAGAAATAAATGAAAAAGAAATGAAGGAAACGATAGCAAAGATAAATAAAACTAAAAGCTGGTTCTTTGAAAAGATAATCAAAATTGATAAACCATTAGCCAGACTCATCAAGAAAAAAAGGGAGATGACTCAAATCCGTAGAATTAGAAATGAAAAAGGATAAGTAACAACTGACACTGCAGAAATACAAATGATCATGTGAGATTAATACAAGTAACTATATGCCAATAAAATGGACAACCTGGAAGAAATGGACAAATTCTTAGAAATGCACAACCTTCTGAGACTGAACCAGGAAGAAACAGAAAACCAGGAAGAAAGAGAAAATATTCCAATCATAAGCACTGAAATTGAAACTGTGATTAAAAATCTTCCAACAAACAAAAGCCCAGGACCAGATGGCTTCACAGGCAAGTTCTATCAAATATGTAGAGAAGAGCTAACACCTATCCTTCTCAAACTCTTCCAAAATATAGCAGAGTGACGAACACTCCCAAACTCATTCTACGAGGCCACCATCACTCTGATACCAAAACCAGACAAAGATGTCACAAAGAAAGAAAACTACAGGCCAATATCACTGATGAACATAGTTGCAAAAATCCTCAACAAAATACTAGCAAACAGAATCCAACAGCACATTGAAAGGACCATACACCATGATCAAGTGGGGTTTATCCCAGGAATGCAAGGATTCCTTAATATACGCAAATCAATCAATGTGATACACCATATTAACAAATTGAAGGAGGAAAACCATATGATCATCTCAATAGATGCAGAGAAAGCTTTCGACAAAATTAAATACCCATTTATGATAAAAGCTCTCTAAATAGTAGGCATAGAGGGAACTTTCCTCAACCTAATAAAGGCCATATATGACAAACCCACAGCCAACATGTTCCTCAACAGTGAAAATCTGAAACCATTTCCACTAAGATCAGCAACAAGACAAAGTTGCCCACTCTCACCACTATTATTCAACATAGTTTTGGAAGTTTTAGCCAGAGCAGTCAGAGAAGAAAAAGAAATAAAAGCAATCAAAATCGGAAAAGAAGAAGTAAAGCTGTCACTGTTTGAAGGTGACATGATACTATACATAGAGAATCCTAAAGATGCTACCAGAAAACTACTAGAGCTAATCAATTAATTTGCCAAAGTAGGATAAAAAATTAATGCACAGAATCTCTTGCATTCCTATACATTAATGATGAAATATCTGAAAGTGAAATTAAGGAAACACTACCAGTTACCCTTGCAACAAAAAGAATAAAATACCTAGGAATAAACCTACCTAAGGAGACAAAAGACCTGTATGTAGAAAATTACAAGACACTGATGAAAGAAATTAAAGATGATACAGATGGAGAGGTATACCATGTTCTTGGATTGGAAGAATCAACATTGTGAAAATTACTCTACTACCCAAAGCAATCTACAGATTCAGCGCAATCCATTTCAAACTACCAATGGCATTTTTCACAGAACTAGAACAAAAACTGTCACAATTTGTATGGAAACACAAAAGACCCTGAATAGCCAAAGCAATCTTGAGAAAGAAAACTGGAGCTGGAGGAATCGGGCTCCCTGACTTCAGACTATGCTACAAAGCTACAGTAAACAATACAGTATGGTACTGGCACAGACACAGAAATATAGATCAATGGCACAGGACAGAAAGCCTAGAGATAAACCCATGCACATATGGTCACCTTATTTTTGATAAATGAGCCAAGTACATAGAGTGGAGAAAGACAGCCTCTTCAATAGGTGGTGCTGGGAAAACTGGACAGCTACATGTAAAAGAATGAAATTAGAACACTCCCTAACACCATACACAAAAATAAACTCAAAATGGATTAAAGACCTAAATGTAAGGCCAGACACCATCAAACTCTTAGAGGACAACATAGGCAAAACACTCTATGACATAAATCACAGCAAGATCCTTGTTGACCCACCTCCTAGAGAAATGGAAATAAAAACTAAAATAAACAAATGGGACCTAATAAAACTTAAAAGCTTTTGCACAGCAAAGGAAACCATAAACAAGACCAAAAGACAACCCTCAGAATGGGAGAAAATATTTGCAAATGAAGCAACTGACAAAGGATTAATCTCCAAAATTTACAAGCAGCTCATGTGGCTCAATAACAAAAAAAACAAACAACCCAATCCAAAAAATGGGCAAAAGACCTAAATAGACATTTCTTCAAAAAAGATATACAGATTGCCAACAAACACATGAAAGAATGCTCAATAGCATTAATCATTAGAGAAATGCAAATCAAAACTACAATGAGACATCATCTCACACCGGTCAGAATTGCTATCATCAAAAGATCTACAAACAGGGACTTCCCTGGTGGCGCAGTGTTTGAGAGTCCGCCTGCCGACGCAGGGAACACGGGTTCATGCCCCGGTCGGGGAGGATCCCACATGCTGCGGAGCGGCTAGGCCTGTGAGCCATGGCCGCTGAGCCTGCTCGTCCGGACCTGTGCTCCACAACGGGAGAGGCCACAACAGTGAGAAGCCCGCATACTGCAAAAAATAAAATAAAAAATCTATAAACAATAAAAGTTGGAGCAGTTGTGCAGAAAAGGGAACCCTCTTGCACTGTTGGTGGGAATGTAAATTGATACAGCCACTATGGAGAACAGTATGGAGGTTCCTTAAAAAACTAAAAATAGAATTACCATATGACCCAGCAATCCCACTACTGGGCATATATCCTGAGGAAACCATAATTCATAAAGAGTCATATACCAAAATGTTCACTGCAGCTCTATTTACAATACCCAGGACATGGAAGCAACCTAAATGTCCATCAACAGATGAATGGATAAAGAAGATATGGCACATATATACAATGGAATATTACTCAGCCATAAAATGGAACAAAACTGAGTTACTTGTAGTGAGGTGGATGCACCTAGAGTCTGTCATACAGAGTGAAGTCAGAAAGAGAAAAACAAATACCGTATGCTAACACATATATATGGAATCTAAAAAAAAAAAGTTCATGAAGAACCTAGGGGCAGGATGGGAATAAAGACACAGACCTACTAGGGAATGGACTTGAGGACATGTGGAGGGGGAAGGGTAAGCTGGGACAAAGTGAGAAAGTGGTATGGACATATATACACTACCAAACGTAAAATAGATAGCTAGTGGGAAGCAGCCACATAGCACAGGGTGATCAGCTCGGTGCTTTGTGACCACCTAGAGGGGTTGGATAGGGTGGGTGGGAGAGAAGGAGATGCAAGAGGGAAAAGATATGGTGACATATGTGTATGTATAACCGATTCACTGTTATAAAGCAGAAACTGACACACCATTGTAAAGCAATTATACTCTATTAAAGATGCTAAAAAAAAAGACAAAAAAAATAAAATAAAAAAATGGAATCAGATTGTATTTAATCCACATAGTACTATGAAATAAACACAAATTCTATTTCAAAAAAAAAAGAAAGAAAATGGTCAGAATGTCCTAGGGGCAAGACGGGAATAAAGATGCAGATCTACTAGAGAATGGACTTGAGGATATGGGGAGGGGGAAGGGTAAGTTGGGCCAAAGTGAGGGAGTGGCTTGGACATATATACACTACCAAATGTAAAATAGATAGCTAGTGGGAAGCAGCCACATAGCACAGGGAGATCAGCTCGGTGCTTTGTGACCACCTAGAGGGGTGGGATAGGGTGGGTGGGAGAGAGGGATATGCAAGAGGGATAAGATATGGTGACATATGTATATGTATAACTGATTCACTTTGTTATAAAGCAGAAACTGACACACCATTGTAAAACAATAATACTCTAATAAAGATGTTAAAAAAAGACAAAAAATAGTAAAATAATAATAATAATAATAATGGAATCAGACTGTACTTAATCCACATAGTAATATGAAATAAACACAAATTCTATTTCAAAAAAAAAAAGAACCAATCAGCTGAAGAATACAATACTGAAATGAAAAATACACTAGATGGAATCAACAGCTGAAGATGATGAAGAACAGATCAGTGGTGGGGAAGACAACATAGTGGAAATCACTAAATTGGTATGGCAAAAGGAAATAAATATTTTTAATAAATGAGGATAGTTTAAGGGATCTCTGAGACATCAAGCATAAGAACATTTGCATAATAAGGGTCACAGAAATAGCAGAGAGAGAGAAAGGGACAGTAAACGTATTTGAAAAAATAACGGCTGAAAACTTCCCAAACCTGGCAAAATAATCATGTATCTAAGTCCAGGAAGCACAGAGAAACCCTAAAACAGAAAAAAGATACTATAAAAAAGCAAATTAAAGGCCAATACCACTGATGAAATAGATACAAAAATCCTCAATAAATCATTGCCCAACCAAACTCAACAATACATTAAAAGAATCACACATTATGATCAAGTGGAATTTATTCCAGGGACACAAGGATGGTTCAACATCTGCAAATCAATCAACATTATTCACCACATTAACAAAACAAAGAATAAAAATCATACAATCATCTCATAGGTGCAGAAAAAGCATTTGACAAAATTTAACATGCGTTTATGATAAAAACTCTCAACAAAGTGGATATAGAGGGAACGTACCTCAACATAATAAAGGCCATTTATGACAAACCCACAGCTAACATTATACTCAGTGGTGAAAATCTGAAAGCTTTTCCTCTGAGTTCAGATTATGACAAGGATACCAACCCTCACCAAACTAATATTGGAAGTCCTAGTCATAGCAATTAGGCAAGAAAAAGAGAGAAAAGTGCATCCACATTAGAAAGGGAGATGTAAAACTAACTATTTGCAGATGACATGCTACTATATATAGGAACCCTAAAGACTACACCAAAAACTATTAGATCTGACAAATTAATTTAGTAAAGTTGCAGGACACAAAATTAATATACAGAAATCTGTTGAATTTCTATATACTAATAACAGAGTATCAGTAAGAAAAATTAAGAAAATAATCCAATTTACAATCATATCCAAAAGTATAAAATACCTAGGAATAAATTTAACCAAGGAGGTGAAAAACATGTACTCTAAAAACTATAAGATGTCAATGGAAAAAATTAAAGACAATGCAAATAAATAGAAAGACATACCATTCTCATGGATTGGAAGAATTAATATTGTTTAAAATGTCCATACTACCCAAAGCAATATACAGATTCAGTGTAATCCCTAACAGAACTCCAATAAACTTTTTCACAGAACTGGACAAAATAATCTTAAAATTTGTATGGAAACACAGAAGACCCCAAATAGCCAAAGCAATTACAAAACTAGAGGTATCATACCACCTGACTTCAAACTACACTACAAAGCTATAGTAATCAAAACAGTATGGAACTGGTTAAAAACAGGCACATAGATCAAAGGAAAAAAACAGGATAGAGGACATAGAAATAAACCAAACACATATGGTCAATCTACCACTAAAGAGGTAAGAATATACAATAAAGAAAAGACAGTCTCTTCAATAAATGGTGTTGGGAAAACTGGACAGCTACATGCAAAAGAATCAATCTGGACTACTATCTTACAACCTATACAAAAATAAACTTAAAATGGTTTAAGAAGACTTGAATGTAGGACCTGAAACCATAACACTCCTAGAAGAACGCATAGGCAGTCAGCTCCTTGACACTGATCTTAACGACTTTTTTTGTATATGTCTGCTCAGGCAAGGGCAACAAAAGCAAAAATAAACAAATGGAACTATGTCAAACTAAAACACTTTTACTTATCTAAGGAAACCAGAAACAAACTAAAAGGCTGCCTACTGAATGGGAGAAGATATTTGCAAATCATATAAGTGATGAGTCCATATGCAGAATGTATAAAGAACTCATACAACTTAATATAAAAAAAAGCCAAACAACCCAATCTAAAACGGGGCAAAGAACCTGAACAGACATTTTTCCAAAAAAGACATACAGATGGCCAACAGGCACATGAAAAGATGCTCAACATCACTACTTATCATGGAAATTCAAATCAAAACCACAATGAGACATCACTTTACACCAGTCAGAATGGCTATAAACAAACGGACAAGAAAAAACAAGTGATGCTGTGGATGTAGAGAAAAGGGAACTCTTGTGCACTACTGGTAGGAATCTAAATTGGTGCAGTCAACGTGGAAAACAAGATGGTGGTTCCTCAAAAAATTAATAAACTACCATATGATCTAGCAATTCCACTCCTGGGAATTTATTGGAAGAAAACAAAAACACTAATTCAAAAAGATTTTTGTACTCCTAAGTTCACTGCAGTATTATTTATAATATCCAAGATATGGTAGCAACTGAAGTGTCCATCAGTTGATGGATGGATAAAGAAATTATACACACACACATGCACACATGCACAATGGAATATTATTTAGCCATAAAAAAGAAAGATATCTTGTCATTTGTACCAACATGGTTGGACCTAGCGGGTATTATGCTAAGTAAAATAAGTCAGACAGAGAAATACAAATACCATATGATTTCACTTATATATGGAATCTAAAAAGCAAAATAAATGAACAAACGGAACAGAAAAGATTCATAGATACAGATACCAAACTGGTGATTGCCAGGAAAGAGGAGAATGGGGGGATGAGGGAAATAGGTAAAGGTTATTAAGAAACACAAAGTTCCAGTTATAAATAAGTCACGGGGATGTACTATACAGAATAGGGAATATAGTCAATAATATTGTAATAACTTTAAAGGGTGACAAATGGTAACTAAACTGATTGTGGTGATCATCTCATAATGAATTTAAGTGTTGAATAACTATGCTGTACACCTGCAACTAATAACATGGTTTGCCAATTATACTTCAATTTAAAATAAATAAAAATAAAATGAAGAAAGATTAACTCTACAGCAAAGCTCACCTCCCTACTCACCCTGAATGCAACCTCTTGGGAGGAGTACATAAAAAAGTAACATTGCTGTTCAGCATTTTTGTATTTTAAGTGGTGTTTAACCTTCTACAACTGCCCAAGTTATTTGTCTTGGAGAAGTGATAGACATTAGAATGTTTGTGCAATTCACTTATAAACTGGGGTCAGTTGGGATGAAAATGTTCCCGGAAATTAAATGATTTAGAAAAGCATAGGGAGAGAAAAAAGAAACAGAAAGTAATAGATAATATGCTTATTCTCTGCCACACATATGCATAGAAGGATCAGTTTTACATGGACTTCCCCAGAGGGACAAACACACACTTTAAGCCAGAATGTATTTGCATTGTGGTACAGCCTTCTTATTTAATACATTTCCACCTTATGTCCTACTTACGTAGGTAGGGGAGGAGTGGTGATAATGAAGGGAATTTAGTGGGGAAAGATACTACCTTATCATTTAAACTTCAACTTTCCCAGTTTCCATTGCTGAATATTTAAAGCAATAAATTGGCCATTCTAATATGATATGGCTTCTCAAAGATTTATAAGGAAAGATTGGGCTGTCCCATAACTGAAGTATTCTGGTTTCTTTTGTCAGTTTTATTTCTCATTGTATCTTAACTATTTCAACCTGTTATGCACGGTACTCTAGAAGACATAATGAAAATACTGAGAGATCTATCTTCACTCAGATTCCTAGAAAACAGAATAGGACTCTAAGATTGTGAGGATAGAACCAAGTCATTTCAGCCAAGTGGTCACTCTGTGCAGCCTCTTGGAAAACGTCCTTCTGGTCTTCCCCTTGGCGATCGCTCCTTGTTTTATATTTTTTGGTCTATTATTTCATGTGCTTTCCTAATTACAGTCTTAATACTGAATGTCCAAACAATGCAGAGACATATAGAGCAAGAGACAAACTAAAATGCCTTTAGAAGCCAGGCTGGTGACATAAATGTGTGAAGCAATCCAGCTGGTAAGGGCCCTCCCACCCGCTGGAGAACACGTTCAGCCTCAAAGCTTGGCATTTCAACTCATAAAGCTCAACAATAACAACATCACTCCTGACCAAAGTGAGTCTAAGAACCCACAAGCTGTCAACTTCAACAAAGTAGTAAGGGCCTCCTTCACATCCCTGCCCAGAACTACTACACATTAAATAATTTCAGAATATCGTTTATTCACTTGCACGTATATGCTCATGTGCTACGTGTGTCTATGCTTATATGTGTGTCTATGCTTATATATGTGTTTGCTTAGATGATATCATACCATTTAAAAGGCATCAGGCATTAAAAACTAACTAGCGAGACAGTACACAAGAGAAAGTACTCATGTGGCCAAGGCATGTTGCCTCAGATGCCTTGACAAGAAAAGAATGGACTGAATAAGATTTGCGTAGGTTTGCAAATATCACGTGACTCGGTGCATTAAATATGGACTTACGTAGAAAACAGAGCCTAAAGCAAAAGGATGGAAGATGAGATATGTGCCGCCAAAGGCAGCAGGAAATTGTTGAGGAAGATGGCTCAGATTCTGAGTTCCAGGGGGACAGAGAAATTCAGGTAAAGTTAGGTCAGTGAAAATGAATTGACCCCATTTGTAAACGAGAAAATCATAATGGCACAGAGGTCCATATGATGAAAGAAGGTCACTGATTTTTTTTAAGGTTAATGCATCAAAGTAAGAGAAGGAGAAAGCAAAGCAAATTCCAGTGCTAAATAAAGAAGCTAGAATTGAATTTAAAGGCACAAGGATTGGAAACTTTACAAGTGAAGGCTTTCAGAAAAAACTAAATCCTAAGGAACCACCAACAATTCTACAGCTGGTGAGCTTCAGACAATATTAGATATTTTTTAAAATGATATTCATTATGAATATTCAGATATATATTCTCCAGCCCTGTATTAAAATGCTGCATCTTTTCATTTCCACAGTAAGTTCTTTCTCCCTCTTTCCCTCTCTTCTCCAAAGAAACATGGGCTAACAGCAACTAATAAAAAGTGTTAACCATGCCCTAGGTATGTCATTGATGAGGTCACAAGGCTAAGCAGAGATCTTCCTAGCTCTTCCTTGTCAAAGGGTAGTAACGCACCTAAAATGATCTGAATCTGTTTCTTGCTCTGATGACATCTATTCAGCTCTTTTAAATGGTATGCTTATTGTAACCCTCACACCTGACCTACAGTCCTCCTTTGGATATGTGGCAAAATTACCATCTTCTTACTTCACTTTTGCCAGAAGACCTCCCATGGTTAATCTGTCAGAACCTCCCTGGATGCAAAATGCTGAGAAGGTGGGGTCTCCAGTCTCTCCCAAGCAAGCCCGTTTCTAACTCATCTTAAAGCTCAGGTTAACGAGTAATTTAGTCTATAGCCGTTCCGTAACTTTAAAGGTTGGGCTGGCTGCCTTTAAAGTGATCCATGAATCCATGTTTCAACCATAAACTTTAAATGTTGTACATCTGCATTCTAACCTAAAGCAGCCTTAAATACAGCAGCCGGCAGCAGGCTATGGCTCTCACTGCCTGCCAACGGATCCAGTCATTGGTGTGTTCACAGCCTCGGAGTTACTGCTGCTCTAACAATTGAATTCATGTTTGTTCTTAACTTCAAGCTGATGGGTTTACTTGGCTGTCCTAGTGTTTATTTCTTCCAAAGCTTTTGTTGTATTTCTTTGACAGTCTCTTATTTCGCATTTTCTCCAAGGGACCAAGAGGTCAACATACGTAATTTCATGGGCTCGTTTTGACTTTCTGTATAGTAGCAATACACAAGGAAAACTGTATCTGGGTGGTATTTAGAGCTGTGATATATCAGCTAAGGACAGGAAATTAAGTTAGGGTAATCACTCAGCTCTAAGAAGCTTTGTTGTACTTGGGTATTGAGGCATAAAATAATAGACTTTTTGGTCCTGGCAACTGTCTCGTTATCTTTTCTTCTCATTACCCTACAGTCAGTTAACCATGGTTAACTAGATTCCGTGTTTTCCTATTAGGCGAAACATCTTATAGACCTTCTCTTCTCCTTTCTAACTCCACTTCCTTTTGTTACACAAATAGCTCCTCCCCTGCATTGTTGCTTCTCCAATCTACCCCACACAATTCTGTCAAATTAATTTCCTCACGCTCTGTTTTGCAATCGCGTGCTTAAAACCCTCCACGGGTCCTGATTTGCCACTAAAGAAGTTCTCCCTGCAAACTTCCTGATCCAACCAAACGGATCTAATTACTCTCCTGAAACACTCTGATCACACCCTGGCTCTGACTCTTGGCTCACTTTCTCCTCATTCTTTTCAGCTAAGTAAATGCAGATTACTTCAAGGATAAACTCAACTAATCTTATCCTGCAAAGCCCCCTCTGTCACCTCAGATCCCCAGAGATGTCTATGAGCCAACACTCTTGCTCCTGTTCATCCTCAATAATGTTATCTAAGTGTTATCCACTACACATTTTATCTCATATGATTCTCACAATCTACCTATTAGGAAAGCATCTTCCGTCATCCCACTATATGGATAAGGAAACTGAGTCATCTGCAGGATGAAGTCACTTGTCTATTGTCATATGGCTATGAAGTGGCAGAGCCAATGTTCAAACCCTAATCATATCATTGTGGCACCTCCTCCAAACGACTTCTTTGAGATGTTCCTAGTTCACTAATTTGGCCAGCTTTCATGTGCATAATTTGCATATAATTACCATTGTTTTGTCTAAGTCATAAGCCCTTTAAAGGCAGAGACTCCTTCCCAGTGCCTTATATGTAATAATTAAGTGTAATAGTTAATTGGACTGTACTCTCCATCAAAAGGCTCTAGTTTTCTTGAACACACAGGACAACTGTACCTCACAGCTCCTTTGTATTTTGCCATGACCACATGGGTACTTGTGGTCAATGAAACGTCAGCAGAAATGAGTTTTTTTCCAGGTGGATGCTTTAAGACTGCATTTCACCTCTATCTTTCTTTCCCTTTGCTGGGACTTTCAAAGAAGGTCCAGATAAGTACCATTCTAAGAGCCTGGGTCCTGGAGTGAAGACCACACAGAGTATCCAGTGGACTTATGCTACGTCTGAGAGGAAACAAACGTTCACCATTTTACCACTTAGATTGTTGGGTAGTTGTTTGTTACTGCGGTACAACTAACCTGTGTAACTAATAACAGCTTACAACAGGTATCTGTGGAAGATCATAATAATGACACACAAGTGTCAGCCAAAATCAGAAGACCTCGCCAATTACATCTGAAACAGCCAGAATTTGTCTGCAAGAAAGGTAGTAAAGCAAAGGAGCTTTCCACCCAGGAGAATCTGATCCTTAAGAATTTTCAGCTCCATTGTGGTCCCAGACAGGTGTGGGATCATAGAAGGAGATTCTAGCCAGACCAGTTTTGAATTCAAACTCTTTTTAGAAGTTTTGTACATATCACAATTCTTCTATTTAGAGACCCTATTACTTTTCTATTTTCCCTTCAGCCAAACAACTATTCTCCAGTCCACTCTTAATCCCCGCTCTTCTTTCCTTTGATGTGTTTTACTCCTCAATTTTTAAGAGTCTCCAGTGTGTACAATAAATGTTCTCATCAGAGACTATAGCCAGAGCAGCCTTCTCTATAGATCACAGTACAATTTCCAATCTCTCCAACTGTAAATATGATAGAAAAAGTACAGGGCACTCAGCCCAATTTAATCAAGGAGAGTAGGAGGGTCTAGGTAACTGAGTTTTCTCACTCATGGGTAAAGATGACCTGCTCTCACTTCAGCTTATGTTGAAAACATATTGCTTTACCTCTGTAGCTTTGCTTACATTTTACAGTTAAAATAATGTAATCACTGTTTCCATATGTGAACAAAGTTCTCCAGATCACCGAATATTGTATGATACTACATCTATAGCTGAAAATAGTGCAAGCAATTATCTGAATATATATTTATTTCATGGCATTCCTGGAAGAGTAAATGCTCAGATATTAAATATTTATTGTTTGTAATTTATGAATTAGAGAATATATAAAATCCATGATAAAAATGTGATTGCACAAGAGTCTTCATTTTAAAAGTTCTATTTAAGTGAGGATACTGAGATAGGCATTCCCTAAATATAGGTTAATTGGAATGTTTATGGAACTCTTCCTAATAATGACTTACAAGATCAGCATACAAGTAACCATGTACACTGATTAGACATTTTGGAAGATCAGACAAATACATTCCATAACTAAATTGTTGTAGATTTCCAATGTATGGATGAGTGGTAAGGGCGAGGAGGACGGAGTCAGAGATATTCCTGGGGGAAAACAATCAGTGACACTGAAAGTACACTCTAGAGGCAAAAATATGAGTGCCTCTGGCTTTCTATTGCTAAGACCCACAGCTGATTTGAAACCTACTCAGCTAAGGGTCACTGCAAACTAGAAAGATTGGCACTTGCTACTAACCAATTTAATTTGGACTATCTCAGCCAGCCTGATTGAATTCTCTCCAAGACCCCAGAGGCAAAAAGGTACTGCTGTACTTAGCTATTCAATAAGGTTTACTTTTAGGCCTCCCTGGTACAGTTAGTTTGTACACTCAGCATCATCTAGTTTAAACATATTGAGTAATCAATTTCAACTTGTTATTGTCATTGGGGTTTGAAAATTTAATAAGCAATTACCTGAACACATTCCTTTATGTTTTTAATTTCTACTGAGATGTTGTTCCACTTTCAGGCCTAAAGCAATCTTGCCCTCCAGAATGTTTAACTGAATGAGTCCATAATGCAAGCCTTTTTCTTGCCTGTATTTTCCCAGTGTGATTTACGAATCTGAATGAACCAGTGTCTTACTAAGGAGGGAGCCAAGAATAAGTGAAAATTTCAATGACCAGACATGGATGGATGATACAACTCATCTTTTTGATATGGAAGGAAGCGGCAGACTCTCCTTAATCCAGGAACATATTTCCTATAGGGTAAATATGAAATACTTTACCTTCCTCCTATTTTCTGAGGCACTGCTGCAGAATTGCATTTATAAACATATGACTATATATATATATATATATATATGTAAGGTACAATTACATATGCGTGTATATATAAAATATATATAATTACATGTGCATGTACATATATATACCTATTTTGTTGTTGTTGACCCTACCACACATGAAGTGGTGGTCTTTCTAGAAGTCTTTGCTTACAGAAGTATCATAGAAAATCATTCTGAAAATTTAAGTTGAAGGTTCATTTTATCTTGTATTTGTTTTCCTTCTGTTTATATCTAGAATTGGGGTCCGCATACTTTTTCTGGAAAGGGCCAGATGGTAAATATTTTTGGCTTCACAGCCATACGGTCCCTGTCTCAGCTACTCAAATCAGCTGTGTGAGTACAAGAGCAGCCCTAGACAATACATAAATGAACAGGTGTGGCTTGTTCCAATAAAACTGTATTTACAAAAAACAGATGGCAGGCCAGATATAGCTCACTGGCCATAGTTTTCTAACCTCTGGCTTAGAATATTTAATAGAACAGATATTTCTCTATGTGTGGTTTTTGTTTGTTTGTTTCATTGGTTGTTAGGTTTGGGCTTGGGTGTTTTTGTTTGTTTGTCTTGAGGGTATTTTTTTTTTTTGGAAAACACATAAACTTCTTTATGGCTTTCCCAGCAGGTCTTCCTCCTTCATCTACCCCATAAATGTTGATATTTCAAAGATTTTTTTCTTTTGGTATACTTTTGGAGGGGTAAATTTTTGAAACCATCCCTATGACTTCACTTATCATTTAAGAAATGTTACCTCTCAAAATGTACCTTTGGTCCAGCTCTTTCTCTTAAATGCCAGAGTACCATACCTAACTCTTTATAAAATATTCTACCCAGTGGCCCAGCTATATACATCTTAACCATACATCACCCCAAATATGTCCAAATTAGAACTTGTTTTCTCTTCTACCAACTTGCCGTGCCTCCTGTTTAGCTATAGGTGCATAGCTACTCCCTGAGGTACCCTAACTCATCCTTTCCTTCCAACCCCATATCAACTTTTTGCAGGTTCCGTCTCCTAAATCTCTCTCAATTCTTCAGCTTCCTCTCTATGTCAACTGTCTCCACTCAGAGTTTTAAAGTCTCATTGTCTCCTCCCAGAAATACTGTGAGGATCTATTCATTGATCCCCCACTCTCCAGTCTTTTTCCTTTTTCAGAAGTACATCATACTGTGCTCAACTATTTTTCTAAAATGTTACCTGTCAACTGAAGGCCTTCAATTATTTATTTTCCTACAAAAAGATCATCATAGAATAAAAAGTATTCCCAGCACCAATCTACCAACCCTGCCTTAATTTCCTTTGCCTCTACTCACTCCAAGCCCACCCTCCCTAGAATTCCACGCTTGGGATCATTCTGGATAGCACTTCTTTTTCAGACAGCCCAACACCCCCGTGATTGCATCCTTTCTATACTCCACATACTATGCCATCTTCTGTGCATACAAACATGAAAAAGGCAAGAGTTCATAGTATAACTGGGATGACCAAACCAAACAAATAATTATAAAGAGATGATTAGAGAAGCAGCACAGTACAGTGATTTAAACACATAGTGGACTATGGAATGAGATTATCTGAATTTGAATCCCACTGTGCCACTTTAGCTGAGTGACCTTTGGCAGGTTACCTAGCCTCTCTGTGTTTTAGTAACCTCATCAGTAAAATAGTGATATAAAGCAGCCTACCTTAGAGGATTATTGCAAGGATTAAATGAGTGAATGGTTTATAAATCACTTAGAACAATGTCTGGCATAGGAAGCACTATAAAATACACATGGATAAATACATTGATTCATATATATATATATGTATATATACCCATAAAAATGTAGGTAAATATATATAGGTATATATATGTGTGTATGTGTGAATATATATTATTATTAATCATTTAAATTCAGAAAATGAAAATCAATGCTAAAGCAGAAGTAAGGAAAATTTTTCTTAAAAAGGAGACATTTCCCTGGAACTTGGGGAATGAACTAACAATTAAGAAGCAGAACAAAGCTTTAACCCAAGTCAGTCTGCTACCAAAGCCCATGCTCTGTGCTAGTGTTCTCTCGGGATTATCTTTCTATTAAGGAGCAAATTAGTCTCTTATCCCAGAATTCTTCTATACAAAAGGTCCATTGCAAAGTTCTTTGTTTTCTATATCACATCTAGACTTCAATAAGAACTCATGAAGGAGGAGACCTTCAAGATGTCAAAAGAGTAAGAGGCGGAGATCACCTTCCTCCCCACAGATACATCAGAAATACATCTACATGTGGAACAATACCTAGAGAACACCTACTGAACGCTGGCAGAAGACCTCAGACCTTCCAAAAGGCAAGAAACTCCCCATGTACCTGGGTAGGGCAAAAGAAAAAAGAGACAAAAGAATAGGGACAGGACCTGCACCAGTGGGAAGAAGTTGTGAAGGAGAAAAAGTTTCCACACACTAGGAAGCCCCTTCGCGGGCAGAGACTACGGGTGGGAGAGGGGGGAAGCTTCGGAGCCGCGGAGGAGAGCACAGCAACAGGGGTGCGGAGGGCAAAGCGGAGAGATTCCCACACAGAGGATCAGTGCCGACCAGCACTCACCAGCCTGAGAGGCTTGTCTGCTCACCCGCCGGGGTGGGCAGGGCTGGAAGCTGAGGCTCCGCTTCGGTTGGATCCCAGGGAGAGGAATGGGGTTGGCTGCGTGATCATAGCCTGAAGGCGGCTAGTGCACCACGGCTAGCGGGGAAGGAGTCCGGGAAAATGTCTGGACCTGCCTAAGAGTCAAGAGACCATTGTTTCCAGGTGCGCGAGGAGAGGGGATTCAGAGCACCACCTAAACAAGCTCCAGAGACAGGCGTGAGCCACGGCTATTAGCATGGACCCGAGAGATGGGCATGAGATGCTAAGGCTGCTGCTGCCACCGCCAAGAAGCCTGTGAGCAAGCACTGGTCACTATCCACACCTCCCCTCCCAGGAGCCTGTGCAGCCCACCACTGCCAGGGTCCCGGGATGCAGGGACAACTTCTCCGGGAGAACGCACGGCGCGCCTCAGGCTGGTGCAACATCACACCAGCCTCTGCCGCCACAGGCTCACCCTGAATTCTGTACCCCTCCCTCCCCATGGCCTGAGTGAGCCAGAGCCCCCGAATCAGCTGCTCCTTTAACCTGGTCCTGTCTGAGTGAAGAACAGACGCCCTCAGGTGACCTACACACAGAGGTGGGTCCAAATCCAAAGCTGAACCCCAGGAGCTGTGCAAACAAAGAAGAGAAAGGGGAATCTCTCCCAGCAGCCTCAGGAGCAGCAGATTAAATCCCTACAATCAGCTTCATGTACCCTGCATCTGTGGAATACCTGTATAGACAACAAATCATCCCAAAATTAAGGTGGTGGACTATTCCTTTTCCTCTTTTTGTGAATGTGTATGTGTATGCTTCTTTGTGTGATTTTAATTGCATAGCTTTGCTTTTACCATTTGTCCTAGGGTTCCGTCTGTCTGTTTTTTTTTTTTTAATATAGTTTTTAGCACTTATTATCATTGGTGGATTTGTTTTTTGCTTTAGTTGCTCTCTTCTTTCTTTCATTTTTTTCATTTTTTATTACTTTTTAATTTTTTTATTTTTAATAATTTTTTATTATAATAACTTTATAACCTGTGGGACAACAATAAACATACCGGCATTAGAATTATAGTGGTCCCAGAAGAAGAGGAAAAAAGAAATGGAATGAGAAAATATTTGAAGAGATGACAGTGGAAAACTTCCCTAATATGGGAAAGGAAATAGTTAATCAAGTCCAGGAAGCACAGAGAATCCCATACAGGATAAATCCAGGGAGAAACATGACAAGACACATATTAATCAAACTATCAAAAACTAAACACAAGGAAAAAATATTAAAAGCAGCAAGGGAAAAATAAACAAATAACACACAAGGGGATCCACATAGGTTAACAGCTGATCTTTCAGCAGAAACTCTGCAAGCCAGAGGGAGTGTCAGGACATACTGAAAGTGATGAAAGCGAAAACCTACAACCTACAACCAACATTACTCTACCCAGCAAGGATCTCATTCAGATTCGACAGAGAAATCAAAACCTTTACAGAAAAGCAAAAGCTAAGAGAATTCAGCACCACCAACGAAACACAAGACAAGGAAAAGACCTAGAATAACAAACCCAAAACAATTAAGAAAATGGTAATAGGAGCATACATATTGATAATTACCTTAAATGTAAATGGATTAAATGCTCCAACCAGAAAGACAAAGACTGGCTGAAAGGATACAGAACCAACACCCGTATATATGCTGTCTAAAAGAGACCCACTTCAGACCTAGGGACACATACAGACTGAAAGTGAAGGGATGAAAAAAGACATTCTATGCATATAGAAATCAAAACAAAGCTGGAGTAGCAATTCTCACATGAGACAAAATAGACTTTAAAATAAAGACTATTACAAGAGACAAAGGAGGACACTACATAATGATCAAGGAATCAATCCAAGAAGAAGATATAACAATTGTAAATATATATGCACCCACATAGGAGCACGTCAATACATAAGAGAAATGTGAACAGCCATAAAAGGGGAAATCGACAGTAACACAATCATAGTAGGGGACTTTAACACCCCACTTTCACAAATGGACAGATCATCCAAAATGAAAATAAATAAGGAAACACAAGCTTCAAATGATACATTAAAAAAGATGGACTTAATTGATATTTATAGGACATTCCAACCAAAAACAACAGAATATATTTTCTTCTCAAGTGCTCATGGAACATTCTCCAGGATAGATCATATCTTGGGTCACAAATCAAGCTTTGGTAAATTTAACAAAATTGAAATCATGTCAAAAATCTTTTCCGACCACAACACTGTGAGACTAGACATCAATTACAGGAAAAAATCTGTAAAAAATACAAACACATGGAGGCTCAACAATACACTACTTAATAACCAAGAGATCATGGAAGAAATCAAAGAGGAAATGAAAAAATACTGAGAAACAAATGACAATGAAAACACGAGGACCCAAAACCTATGGGATGCAGTAAAAGCAGTTATAAGAGTGAAGTTTATAGCAATAAAATCCTACCTCAAAAAACGAGAAACATCTCAAATAAACAACCTAAACTTAAACCTAAAGCAATTAGAGAAAGAAGAACAAAAAAAAATCCAAAGTTAGCAGAAGGAAAGAAAGCATAAAGATCAGATCAGAAATAAATGAAAAAGAAATGAAGGAAACAATAGCAAATATCAAGAAAACTAAAAGCTGGGTCTTTGGGAAGATAAACAAAATTGATAAAACATTAGCCATACTCATCAAGAAAAAAAAGGAGTGACACAAATCAACAGAATTAGAAATGAAAAAGGAGAAGTAACAACTGACTCTGCAGAAATACAAAGGATCATGAGAGATTACTGTCAGCAACTATATGCAAATAAAATAGACAACCTGGAAGAAATGGACAAATTCTTAGAACAGCACAACCTTCCGAGACAGAAGCAGGAAGATTTAGAAAATATAAACAGACCAATCACAAGCACTGAAATTGAGACTGTGATTAAAAATCTTCCAACAAACAAAAGCCCAGCACCAGATGGCTTCACAGGCAAGTTCTATCAAATATTTAGAGAAGAGCTAAAGCCTATCCTTCTCAAATTCTTCCAAAATATAGCAGAGCGAGGAACACTCCCAAACTCATTCTATGAGGCCACCATCACCTTGATACCAAAACCAGACAAAGATGTCAGAAAGAAAGAAAACTACAGGTCAATATCACTGATGAACATAGTTGCAAAAATCCTCACAAAGTAGTAGCAAACAGAATCCAACAGCACATTAAAAGGATCATACACCATGAACAAGTGGGGTTTATCCCAGGAATGCAAGGATTTGTCAATATATGCAAATCAATCAATGTGATACACCATATTAACGAATTGAAGGAGAAAAACTGTATGATCATCTCAATAGATGCAGAAAAGGCTTTTGACACAATTCAACACCCATTTATGAAAAAAACTCTCCAGAAACTAGGCATAGAGAGAACTTACCTCAACATAATAAAGGCTATATATGACAAAACCACAGCCAACATCGTTCTCAATGGTGAGAAACTGAAACCATTTCCTCTAAGGTCAGGAACAAGACAAGGTTACCCACTGTCACCACTATTATTCAACACAGTTTTGGAAGTTGCAGCCACAGCAATCAGAGAAGAAAAAGAAATAAAAGGACTCCAAATAGGAAAAGAAGAAGTAAAACTGTTACTGTTTGCAGATGAAATGATACTATACATAGAGAATCCTAAAGATGCTACCAGAAAACTACTAGAGCTAATCAATGAATCTGGTAAAGTAGCCAGATACAAAATGAATGCACAGAAATCTCTTGCATTTCTATACACTAATGATGAATAATCTTAAAGAGAAATTAAGGAAACACTCCCATTTACCATTGCAACAAAAAGAGTAAAATTCCTATGATGAAATCTACCTAATGATACCAAAGACCTGTATGCAGAAAACTATAAGACACTGATGAAAGAAATTAAAGATGATACAAACAGATGGAGAGATATACCATGTTCTTGGATTGGAAAAATCAACATTGTGAAAATGACTGTACTACCCAAAGCAATCTACAGATTCAATGCAATCTGTTTCAAACTACCAATGGCATTTTTCACAGAACTAGAACTAAATATTTCACAATTTGTATGGAAACACAAAAGACTCCAAATAGCCGAAGCAATCTTCAGAAAGAAAAACGGAGCTGGAAGAATCAGGCTCCTGGACTTCAGACTATACTACAAAGCTACAGTAATCAAGACAGTATGGTACTTGCACAGAAACAGAAATATAGATCAATGGAACAGGACAGAAAGCCCAGAGATAAACCCACACACATATGGTCACCTTATTTTTGATAAAGGAGGCAAGAATAACCAATGGAGAAAAGACAGCCTCTTCAATAAGTGGTACTGGGGAAACTGAACAGCTACATGTAAAAGAATGAAATTACAACACTCCCTAACACCATACACAATAATAAACTAAAAATGGATTAAGGACCTAAATGTAAGGCCAGACACTATCAAACTCTTAGAGGAAAACATAGGCAGAACACTCTATGACATAAATCACAGCAAGATCCTTTTTGACCCTCCTCATAGAGAAATGGAAATAGAAACAAAAATAAACAAATGGGACCTAATGAAACCTAAAAGCTTTTGCGCAGCAAAGGAAACCATTAAGCAGATGAAAAGACAACCCTCAGAATGGGAGAAAATATTTGCAAATGAAGCAAGTGACAAAGGATTAATCTCCAAAATTTACAAGCAGCTCATGCAGCTCAAGATCAAAAAAACAAACAACCCAATCCAAGAACGGGCAGAAGACCTAAATAGACATTTCTCCAAAGAAGATATACAGATTGCCAACAAACACATGAAAGGATGCTCAACATCACTAATCATTAGAGAATTGCAAATCAAAACTACAATGAGGTGTCCCCTCACACCAGTCAGAATGGCCATCACCAAAAACATCTATGAACAATAAATGCTGGAGAGGGTGTGGAGAAAAGGGAACCCTCTTGAACTGATGGTGGGAATGTAAACTGATACAGCCACTATGGAGAACAGTATGCAGGTTCTTTAAAAAGCTAAAAACAGAACTACCATACGACCCAGCAATCCCACTACTGGGCATACACCCTGAGAAAACCATGATTCAAAAAGAGTCTTGTACCACAATGTTCATTGCAGCTCTATTTACAATAGCCAGGATATGGAAGCAACCTAAGTGTCCATCATCGGATGAATGGATAAAGAAGATGTGGCACATATATACAATAGAATATTACTCAGCCATAGAAAGAAAATTGAGTTATTTGTAGTGAGTTGGATGCACCTAGAGTCTATCATGCCGAGTGAAGGACGTCAGAAAGAGAAAAATACCATATGCTAAGACATATATATGGAATCTAAAAAAAAAAAAAAAAAGAAATGGTTATGATGAACCTAGGGGCAGGACAGGAATAAAGACACAGATGTAGAGATTGGACTTGAGGACATGGGGAGGGGGAAGGGTAAGCTGAGACGAAGTGAGAGTGGCATGGACTTATATATACTACCAAATGTAAAATAGATAGCTAGTGGGAAGCAGTCGCATAGCACAGGGAGGTCAGCTCGGTGCTTTGTGACCACCTAGAGGGGTGGGATAGGGAGGTTGGGAGGGAGATGCCAGAAGGAGGAGATATGGGGATATATTTATATGTATAGCTGATTCACTTTGTTATAAAGCAGAAACTAACACACCATTGCAAAGCAATTATACTCCAATAACGATGTGGAAAAATAAAAGAACTCATGAAAATGAATCTTTGAGACTTTGTTAGTTACACTTTCTTCATGCCATTCTTAAATTGGAAGCAATTCTGATGGAGAGAAAAGAGATTCAGTCAAAAGTCTTGGGTTGTAGGTCCAGGTTTCTCTATGACCTGGGGCAAGTTACTTTAACTCTGGTGAGACTTTTCTCATATGTAAAATGGAGGTGCGAGTACTTTCCCCACAGCACACAGCATAGAATTAAAACAGACACTGCCTGTAAGAACAACTGTAAATTCTAAAGAATTATATACACAGATGGTAGTGTACTGGTCCCCAAATCCCACACATCATCCAAGACCCACCTCAAGCTCCAGAACTTTCACACAACTTTTCCTTCCTATTCAGTCTCAAGGATCACCTGCTATTATAAACTAATCATTTACTGTCTGTACCACTGAGGCCATTCTTAATAATAAGCTTTTTACTTTCATTATATCACTGCTGTATTACTTAACAGGTTATCTGTATATAATTGTTTACCCAAGTAGACTGAAAACACCTGAACAATATATCCTATGTTGGTGTGTTTGTAGGGATTATCCCGCTGTTTCAGTGACTGTGACAAGCACATAGTCACGTTCATAAATACTGGTTAGTAATAAGAGAATGAACTGAACACAGGGAAACAACCAAATTTCATCATAACATAAATAATGGGACGTGTGTATCATGTCAAATAAATTGTGGATTTACTCTTCATTGTTGCAATTTATATAACAAGCTAAATTATTTTCTGTTTATAGAAACCATTAGTCACAAGGTTAATTCTGGAAAACTGCATGAGCACCTACTGGGTGCTAATGCTTAGGCTAACAGGAGAGAATAAGCTAACAGGCCATGGAATTCAGGAAGAAAATGAGTGCGAAGACTCTAGCCATAACCCGCAGCCCATTTTAAAAAAAATTAAGTCAGCTCTCTGTAGGCAACATTGAGGATCTGGCAGACTAAAATAATGCCTAGCACATAATATGCACTCAGTTAACAAAGGTGTTTAAGATAATGTACAATATGTAGAAAAAGGGCAATTCAAAGTTAAAGGACAGTACAACCATCATTGAATACAGAGACCAAAGGTTAGTTGCATAGGACATTAAACATAAGCAATATACTCTTTTTTTTCTTTTACATTCAATTTAGTTTCCTTCATTATTGAAATAGTCAAAACAATCTAGCAAGTATTCAAAGACTGTGTCACTGACAATGTGTGTGAAATATACCACATATGACACTATTAAGAGTTAACAAACCTTGAGACTAAGCAATATACTCTTCAACAGTATGATTTAGAGAAGTGACATTGACACTGAAAAGGCAGAAAAAAATCAAAAGTGCAGAGCTAGGCAAGACTTCTCTAGCAAAAGTTTTCACCAAATGTTTTCCATGTATTTCCGTGGCATTTGTCAACTTTGTACTTAAATACTATGATCATACATTCAAATTTTAGCTAAGTATACCCTCTCCCGTTTAGCACTTCCTTATAAAACCAAGTCTTATTCTCACATTAGTATTTTGATAAAGTAGGAATTTTCATTTTCTTTCCCTTGATGCACTCTAATTTTAATGAAAGGAGAAATCACGGGCCTGAACAGCAAACATAAATATTAAATATGTCATGTCTTTGGAAGAAATGATGGGAAATGAAGATTTATTTAGTGTAATTATGAACCTAGTAAGTGTACGCTCTATTTGGATTGTTTATAGCTGGATTTTTAACTCATTCTGTACACGGCTCAATGATTCACAAACTGAAAGGTAACTAGGGTTTCAGGGATCTTAAAACAATGGCATTCTGTTGGACTTAAGAATGCCATGGGTACAGATGAACTAGTTTGCAAGGCAGAAATAGAGACACAGATGTAGAGAACAAACGTATGGACACCAAGGGGGGAAAGCGGGGGTGAGGGGTTGGTGGTGGGCTGAATTGGGAGATCGGGATTGACATGTATACACTAATATGTATAAAATAGATAACTAATAAAAATAAATAAAAAGCAATTAAAAAAAAAAGAATGCCATGCTACTTAAGTATACAAAGAGCTTTAAAAAGCCCACAATCCTTGGGTATTAAAAAGCAAGCCCTGTACTCCATTTATTTTTGAAATAGTCACTAAAGAGATTCAAAATTTAAAATGAAGTTAAACTCTTCCTTTGCTCTTTACTCATTCGAGGCAGCAAAATGATCCTGATTAAGTCGAACCTCTTTCACTTTCAGTATTCATTTGCTGTAGCAATACTAGTGTAAATGCTTCAGAGTCTGAAGAAGTTCCATTTTATCCCTTGATTTTGGAAGGATGAGAAGGAATGGGAGATGGGAAGTGAGCATCACAGCTGTAAGTTGTGTAAGACATTCCTTATGCAAAGACTTTATTTACTTGAGTTCTTATAATTGTAAAACAACTACAATAGACTGCATCTATGCAAATTCAGGGAGAATCTCAAAGGAGAAAATTCCATGTTGATGTATGCCAAGCACTGTACTTCTTTGTTTTACACGTTCTCTCCCTCTTCCTCTCTCTCATTCTCCTTCTCTGAGTTAAAAACAAGCGTGCTGAGAAATCCTCAGGGTAGAAAAATATCGTACCTTCTAGACTTCAAAAGTGAAAAAAAAAAAAGAGCTGTCTTGAAGAAAACCTTTATATCCACCCTTCTACCTGCCTTTTTTTAATCTAAAAGTGTACATTGCTTTAAAAAGCAAATATCTTATTCACTGACTGATTTCAATAAATGCAACAGCTCTGCTAATCTTTCTCAACTCTGCATTCCTTCTATTACTTTACTGCAGAGGGGTGATCAGTTGAATAGGTCCCATTACTTTGTGGTTAATAAAAAATTTTATATTCTGAGATGCACAGAAAAATAAGTCAGTCAGCAGTAGATTTATGGGATTGGGAACAGAAGGAAAATTGTTTATCTAATAGCTCACGGTCTTGAAAATGCTTTTATTCTCTTGGCAGGCTTCATTCCATCACCTTTGTCTCCTGAGCCAGAGAGAGAAATTGTCCAGATTACAGGTGTGAAGCCCAGAAAGTACTTACAACCTAGGTCCACCTCCTCCCTGCAATGCTATTTTCGACAAGCTGGCATTCTGGAAGTGCCTCTTTCAATAACAAGAAAGATGTTATCCAGAGATCAGCACATCCTCTTCAAGCCATCTTTGTTTTCCTCATAGTCTGAGTCATGTTGGACAAGCACATCTACACCCACTGAGTGTTCTCTCCACCTACAGCCCATCACCATGCCTGATTACCTCTATAATAAATCCCTCTCCTCCAACATAAAGCTCTCAAAAGACTGAAAGCCAATCTTTTTACTACTTCCTATGTGGTATTTCATTTTTCTCTACTTGCCAACTGAAATGGCTCTAATACACCCCAGCACTGTTCCCATCAAGCTCAGAGGTGCATCAGTTCTAATGCAGACAGGTGAGCTCAGGAGCCTGGAGATTCAGAGAGACCCGTAATGCAAAGAAGAGAGCCGAGCACACTTGGGAGGCAGTTCTCTTCAGAGGGAGAAAAATAGCTTGAACTAAGAGCAGAGGAAGGGAGGAGGTGATCCAAAAGCAAGGATGGAAGCCTGGTCATGTAGCTGTCTATCAGAAAGGACAGCCTGCAGCAACCAACAAATTGTCTTCATTTGGAGATAAGTAACGTGGTGAAGGCAACTCCCTGCCTCACTCTTCCGATAATGTGGATATGAATGAATAGGACTTTTTGTTCGATAGCACTCGAGAGAAGCTAAAGGGAAAATTCCTGTCCTGACTCTTAAAACACTTGTTCTGATTTCTTTCCGGGTAATCCAAATTACACACATGTGTGCACCTGCACTTGTTTTCTCTCCAGGCATGCCTCATGATTGGGGTAATTATGCACATATATTAGCATCCACAGAAGAACTAAAATTTCTTTCATCCCTGCCCCCCCCAACAGCTTTTCTGACAGAAAAATAGAAAAAAGGTTGATGTTTCTCTAACTTGTGAGGGCAAGCCGTACAGGTTGAGGCTAAACATCTTTGGGTAGAGAGAACTTCCTATAGTTAGAGCAAGGACCTCCCAAATGGGAAACCTCACAACTAGTTTTTAAAAAGGGGAAAGGAGATGAGATGAGGAGAGGGGAGGGGAAAAAATGTTGGTTATGGGTGGAGGAATGTAGGAAAAAAGATTTCCAAGAGGAGCCTCCAAACTGGTACTCTTTAAGCATCTTTGAAGTTGTTCATTAGCTTTAAACTGCACAAGTCTGTCAAGAAACAGAAGAGGGGTTGGCTCTTCAGGAGAGCAAAATATCACATGCATTCACATCCATGTCATTCCGTGAGTAAAGTCAGAAGAGGGATCCAACTGTCCCTGTGGCCACAGCATTTATACCTGTCCACACAAGTCTCACCAGCTCAACCCATAATTACCAGGTTCAAGTCTGTGATATGATAATCAATTTCATATCAAAAGTGTACACACAACTAATGTCATACTTTCTACCTACATTTAATGCCTTGAAATCCCAGCAGGTCTGTGACAGTTTGCTTGACTCGTGTAAATTTTCTTTCTGATTTGTTAAAGCAAACACACGTTATGAAGGAACAGAATTCCACTAATCTGTACTTCCTCTCAGTAATCTAATAAGAAGGTACTTTGCACTGCATGAATCCTTCACTGAAAATATAAAGTATTTCCTAACTGTGTACTCCTTTAAATAAATAACCATAAAGCAGTCCTTCATTCTGAAATATGACCAAAATAAATACTTTAAGTTAATGTTCACATATTAACTTTCCAGACTATCAGTCTAAACCGTCTCTCATAGTTGAATGCTAAGCTTTTCCATTAAAAGGTATCTCGCCCCCAGATTTTGTTTTACAAGATCCTGAGCTGAGCCGTGAAAAACTTTCTAGGAACGTCAATATTCTCCCCTTCCTGGGCAGCTTTCAGCACTATGGGGAGCTAACTGCAAATAATGAAAGAGGAAGCCTGCAGCCCATGTCACCTTCTGTCTAAGGCCTGGGATCCATGTCTGCAAAAAAGATTAAGATGAGAAGGGGGTGCCAGGTCAAAAGTTAACAACAGAAGGCAAGTTGGTCTTTATGAACAGTATTTATTGGCACAAACTCTCCTCTATTTACACTGGCCGTGAATCAGTGTAGCACAAGATTGCAAAATCAAGCAAAATACTTACAAGATCTGAGAAGGAATATATAAAGTTAGACTCCGCATTTTTAATTTTTTCATATATGCTAATAAGGACATTGTAGATATTATCACGTAGTCTCAGGACTGATTGATTCTCTGTTGTTCCAAACCAGAACTGGGAAAACCAAGATGAGAAATAAAGGAGAGAATGGTAAGAGGGCTGACTGAGGCTCACCATAGAAAGATGTTTTCTGACAACCGTGACCAATACATGAAATTATTCACTGTTGGATGAATACATCCAACAGTGAAATTAGCAACTTGGGGGACCTCGTCATCACAAAGTTTTATGCAGAGGCAGATATCTGTCATTCAGGAATATGCTGGGAATAATTCCTGCCACCTGTAAACTGGAATTAGCATAAGGTTTTGTGAGCCTTAACCAAGAGCAGCAGGATCCGCCCTGCCCTTCCCTTACACCTTCAAAATGACCTGCCTTCCACCAGCCCAGCACCCACTGTGACAACTCTTATAGTCATAGAATTTTATAAATTTACTCCGTGTTCCTCAGGACCTATATATGCATCAGAAATTCAGCATCAGTGGGATAAATTCAACATAACGTCAAGAGTCAACAGTTTCACTTATGTAACCATGGAAAGAAAAGTTAGCTAATGATGCAAGCCTGGATGTGGTGCTTTCTGTTGAATAATATAAAACTATTTTTTTAAAAAAAGAAACCGAGAAAATAGAGCAGCCCTCCAGTTTAGAAACCAGTGGTAACAATGTGATACACTCAGAGCACCAGATGTCTCAGTGTAGTAGAGTTAATTGAAAGCCATAGACCCCACATCAACAATCAGCCTCACACATGGTCTACCCACTCATGTTCCTGGAGCTTTGCATATTCCCTCTCCCTCCACTGCAACACTTCTTCTCCCCCAGCAATTAAACCAGATTTTCTTTCTGTCTCATGCAAAGCTGTGGGACATATAGTAATCTGAGTTTTTGAATAAAGACTGACCTGAAAATTTTCAGTTTTTCATGTTTATGTTTCTTTATGAAAGATGTAGCACATTTGATAAATAATTGATAATATTACTTTGTTAAGAATGGAATCTTCCCATTTAGAGAAGGTCTTATTTCTAGACCTCCAATGCAATCATGTATTAAAAAATACCTGGAAGAAATGAAAATGCATGCACATATGCATGTTCACTTGTACATAACCATGCAAGCGTGCGCACACAAACACACCCACAGAGCTCTCTAGAGTTTGTCCTGAGTACCTGGAGTTCGGCATGAGGACTCACAAATAAGCCATTAATATGATACCATGGAGAGACTTAGTCTGTCATCTAAGTAGTTGAAACTCTTAAACATACAATTCCAATATGCTCGTGTATTTGGCTTCCTAGTCCTAAGCAAATTAGAAGAAAAAACTAAGGGGTGTGACATGACTTAGGAGGAATATCGGATGCAAAAAGGCACATAAAGAACAGAGCAAAGACAACTGACACTGCAGGACTGAAGAGAAAAGAAAACCTAAAAAGGATGAGCAGAATTATAAGAACGTTACAGTGAAGAAGAATTGTGAATGTTCAATAATGTTATAATAATTTGTCTGACAGGGGTGACTTTATTGAGCTGGCAAACCAATGCTTTGCCCCCTTGACAACATTACCTTTGGAATCAAAGGCATCCATTGCTTCAAGGGGCAGCAGTGCTCAGCCAGGTTCATGAGAGTCAGCCCTTGGTGTGCAGTTTCAAAATAGAATTTTTAGGTCAATATAATCATCATGTTGAAATAAGCATTTTATTTTAATGGAGCTAGGCTTTATTGAAAGAGAAAAATCATTCTTAAAAATACAGAGATAGGGTTTTTGAAAATATGCTGTCATGTCATGGGGGATTTAAGATCACAGAGTTTCTTCTGTAAGTCATAGAACAAGAAAGGAATAAGACACAATACAAGGATAGTTCCATAAAAAGAAACGGCAAAGGCCTTTGGGTATTGAAATAAACTGGAGAAGAGTAAGAGAAGGGCAAAAGGTTTGATGTGAGTGATGTTGTCTGACATTTGCTTCTCTCCAAACTCAGGGTTGAACATCAAGGGGTGAGCAAATCTTAGAAACAGCTGGATCGGTTGGGGGAAATCTAAAAATATCATGTGCTGGTATCTTGTTTCCCTGGGCTACTGCAAACCTCTCACAGTATCTGCAGTGAATATTCTTGGGGCACCTCTCAGTCTCTCTCAGATTCCTTTTACCACTCAACCTATCCCCCAGACTCTGGGTGGTTTGCTGCAGTTAGCGTCCACGGGTCCTTCAGAGGGCTGCCCCAATGGAGAGCCAGAAGTGCCTGAAAATTTACAATCCCTTCAGGATAGCTAGAAACCGATAATGACAACCAGTGGAGAAGTACAAAAGTCCAGTTCTCCTGTCTCAAAATGAAACAAACTCCAAGGTAAAATACCTATGCCTCATGGGATTAGGCTGAGCCTAGAACTTGACCCAAAATTGCAACCTGTCTTATCTGCTTCTCCTTCAATGTTCTAATTCTCCCACGCTCTTACTGCTCTCTCCAGGGAACAATTTTTAATATATCACTGGCATTCCAAATTCTTGGTTCAGGATCTGCTTCATAGAAACTTAATCTAAAACAGCTGGTATATGAAGTGGTCTTAGAAGGCAGATTCTATGGATGGGATTCTAGAGTCGGGTCACATATAGGCCAGATATCAATGAGGGTCAGGTCATGTTGATATGTGAAATGTTCATAAGCCCTGGAATGCTGTAACTATGTTGTTATTGTGTAGGTAACTGTGGTGAACTGGGAAAGCATACAGGTAGAAGGGGCTGTACTAGCTTTTGCAATATCCTTGGCATTGGAGAGGTATAAGGGAAATAGTAATACTTATAAGGACTTTGACATTAGTGTTTGTCGCTAAATGGGGTTGATGCACTGAAAAATGAAAACGAAAGGCTAAAGTTAGCCAATTACCAACTTAAAGCAAAAGGTGAAAGTCAGAGAGCCTCCAAAGCAGCACGAAGAGAAACACTTATTGGAGCAGAATAAGAAGACCCTCAGCTTACCTTATCCCACAGGCACGTCAACATTGCAACTATTTACAGAGCGACTGATTAATGAGAAAGACTGGAATCTGTCAGAAAATATCTTCTACAGCTAAAGATATAAAAAAGAACCACAACAAGAGAGATAGGAGAGGCATAGTCACAGTACAGTCAAGACCCATACCACCAGGTGAGCAACCCACAAACAGGGGAATAATTACAATTGCAGAGGTTCTCCCCAAGGATCAATGGGTCAAAGTCCCACATCGGAATCCCCAGACCAGGGGTCCTGCACTGGAAAGATGAACCCCTAGAACATTTGGCTTTGAAGGCCAGTAGGGCTTATTTTGGGAGATCCAGAGAGCTGTGGAAATAGAAACTCCACTATTAAAGGGCGCACACAAAATCTCACACATTCCAGGACCCACGGCAGAAGCATAATTTGAAAGGAGTCTGGGTCAAACCTACCTGCTGATCTTAGAGGGCCTCCCAGAGAGGCAGGAGGAAACTGGAAGTCACCCTGGGGACACAGACAATGGTGGCAGCCGTTTTGGGGAGCTAAGCTAATATGTGGACACGTGCTCACAGCATCATTTTGGAATAATCCCTCTAGCTTATTAGCATCTGGACCCAGACCCACCCACCAGCCTATAGGCACTAGTACTGGGATACCTCAGGCCAAGCAACTAACTGAGTTGGAACACAGCCCCATCCACCAGAAGGTAGGCTGCCTGAAGATTCCCTGAGCTAACAGCCAGCCCAGGACATGTCCCTTTCCACCAGAGGGCCTAGGACCTGACCCCACACCTGAGGCCCTTCAGCCAGAGACCCCAGGATCCAGCTTTGCCCACCAGAGGCATGGCAGTAGCCCCATACACAGCCTCACACAACAGTGGGCAGATAGCACTGCCCAAACCACAGCCATGCAGCCTACCTTGTCAGGACCCAGAAAACCCACAAGCAGGTTGGCACCAGACCCAGGACACTGTGAGCCCCTGATCCAGTAGCCCTATGATCCAGCCCCACCCATCAGCAGGTCAACACCATTGCTGGGACCCCCCAGGGCCCTGTAGCCAGAGACCTTGGGACCCACCACACTCATCACAACAGAAGGACCCATGCAGCCCATATAGAGGGCACCCCTAGAGCATACAGCTCTAGTGACCAAAGGGGAGTGTGCTGCTTGGACACATAGGATATCTCCTACGAAAGGCCACTTCTCCAAGGTTGGGAAACGTAACCAACCTAACAGATACATAGAAATTAAAATAGTTAATTAGGCAAAATTAGGTGACAGAGGAACGTGTTCCAAAAGAAGGAACTATATAAAATTCCAGAATAAGAACTAAGTGGAGATAGGCAATCTACCCAATAAAGAGTTCAAGGGAATGACTGTAAAGATGATCAAAGAACTTGGGAGAAGAATGGATGAACAGAGTAAGAAGTTTAACAAAGCAGTATTAGATACAAAGAAGAACCAAACAGAGCTGAAGAATACAATGACTGGAATAAAAAATACAATACAAGGAATCAACAGGAGATCCGATTGAGCAGAACAGATCAGTGAGCTGGAAGATAGAGTAATGGAAAACACTGAAGCAGAACAGGAAAAAGAGTATAAAGAAATGAGGACAGTTTAAGAGGCTTCTGAGAAAACAGCAAGCATACTACCATTCGCAATACAGTGGTTCAACAAAGAACAGGGTGAGAGAAAGTGTCATAGAACATATTTGAAGACATAATAGCCGAAAACCTCCTGAACCAGGGAAAGGAAACAGACATCTAGGTACAAGGGTCCCAAACAGAATCAACCCAAAGAAGATCAGACCAAGACACATTGTAATTAAAATGGCAAAAATTAAAGACAAGGAAAGAATATTAAAAGCAGCAAGGGTAAAACAACAAGTTATGTACAAGGGAAATCCCATAAGGCTATTAGCTTGACTTCTTAGCAGGAGCACTGCAGGCCATAAGGAAGTGACGAAATGTGTTTAAAGTGATGAAAGGGAAAAGCCTACAACCAAGAATCCTCTACCTAGGCTCTCATTCAAATGTGGTGGAGAGATCAAAAGCTTTACACAAAAAAAGGCTAAAAGAGGTCATCACCACCAATCTAGCTTTATTAGAAATGTTAAAGGAGCTTCTCTAAGTGAAAAATAAAGGGCCAGAACTAGAAACATGAAAATTATCAAAGGAAAAAGTTCACTGGTAAAAGAAAATATACAGTAAAAGTAATAAATCAACCATGTACAAAGCTAGTAGGAAAGTTAAAGGACAAAAGTAGTAAAATTATCTATATCCACAATAAGAAGTGAAAGGACACACAAAACAAAAAGATGTAAATTGTGACATCAAAAACAGTAATCATTGGGGGAAGTGAGCAAAAGTACAGTGTTGTTAAAGTGTGTTTGAAATTAAGATATCATCAAATTAAAATAACCATATATATAGAAGCATATATACACACATACACACACACACACACACATGCTACATATAAACTTCATGGTAACCACAAACCAAAAACTTATAATAGTTATACACACAAAAAGAGAAAAGAATTCAAACATAACACTTAAGATACTCATCAAATCACAAGGGAAGAGAACAAAAGAGGAAGAAAAGAATAAAAAAGAACTACAAAAACAACCCTAAAACAATGAACAAAATGGCAATAAGTACATACCTAACAATAATTACTTTAAATGTAAATGGATAAAATGCTCCAATCAAAACACATACAGTGGCTGAATCGAGCCCCCAAATCAAGACCTGTATATATGCTGCCTAGAGGAGAATCATTTCAGATCTAAAGACATACACAGACTAAGAGTGAGGCGATGGAACCAGGTACTCCAAGCAAATGCAAATGAAAATAAAACTGGGATAGCAATACTTACATCACAAAAAATAGACTGTGAAACAAAGACTGTAACAAGAGACAAAGGAGGATATCACAAAATGGTCAAGGAATCAACCCAAGAAGAAGATATAACAACTATAAATATATATATATACACCCATCTGAGGGGTACCTAAATGCATATATCAAATATTAACAGACCTAAAAGGAGAAACTGACAGTAACCAAGTAATAGTAGGGGACTTTAACACCCCACTTACATCCATGGACAGATCATACAGACAGAAAATCAGTAGGAAAAACATTGCCCTTAAATGACACATTAGCTCAAATGGACCATATATATATATATATATATATATATACTTACATTTGTAATACAGTGATATAAACATGCCAACCAAAAGCAGCAGAATAAACATTCAAGTGCACGTGGAACATTCTCCAGGATAGATCACGTGCTGTTACACAGTCTCAGTAAATTTAAGAAAATTGATATATCAAGCATCTTTTTCAACCACAATGTTATGAAACTTGAAATCAACTACAAGAGAAAAACTGCAAAAAACACAAACACATTGAGGCTAAACAATATGCTACTAAACAACATATGGATCAAAGAAGAAATTAAAAATACCTGGAGACTGAAGAAAATGAAAAAACAATCCAAAATCTATGGGTTGCAGCAAAAGCAGTTCTAAGAGAAAAGTTTATTGAGAGATAAGCCTACCTCAGGAAATAAGAAAAATCTCAAATAAAAAAACCTAACCTTACACCTAAAGGAACTAGAATAAGAAGAACAAAAACCAAAGCAAATAGAAGGAAAAAAATTATAAAGATCAGAGCAGAAATAAATAAAATAGAGACTTAAAAAAAATAGAAGTGATGAATGAAATTATGAGCTGGTTCTCTGAAAAGATGAACAAACTTGATAAACCTTTATCGAGATTCATCAAGAAAAAAAGGGAAGAGGACTCAAAACAATAAAGATCAGAAATGAAAAAAAGTATGCTAACTCCATGATATCGCTTTATATATGACCTAAAAAAACAGAACAAATGAATGAGTATAACAAAACAGAAACAGACTCACTGTTATAAAGAACAAAGTAGTGGTTACCAGTGGAGAGAAGGGTTAGGAGGAGGAGCAAGATAAGGTGGTAAGGGATAAAGAGGTAGAAACTACTATGTATAAAAATCAATTAGTGGGCTTCCCTGGTGGTGCAGTGGTTGAGAGTCCGCCTGCCGATGCAGGGGACACGGGTTCACGCCCCGGTCCGGGAAGATCCCACATGCCGCGGAGCGGCTGGGCCCCTGAGCCATGGCCGCTGAGCCTGCGCGTCCGGAGCCTGTGCTCCACAACGGGAGAGGCCGCAACAGTGAGAGGCCCGCGTACCGCAAAAAAAAAAAAATGCATAGATTATATATTCTATTTAAAGATACTATAAAATACTGGCTGTATTCCCTGTGCTGTATAATATATCCTTATAGCTAATTGATTTTTTTTTTTTTTTTTTTTTTTTTTTTTTTTTTGCGGTACGCAGGCCTCTCACTGTTATGGCCTCTCCCGTTGCGGAGCACAGGCTCCAGACACGCAGGCTCAGCGGCCATGGCTCACGGGCCCAGCCGCTCCGCGGCATGTGGGATCTTCCCGGACCGGGGCGCGAACCCGTGTCCCCTGCATCGGCAGGCGGACTCTCAACCACTGCGTCACCAGGGAAGCCCTCTATGAAAATTTTGAATCACTGTGTTGTACACCTGAAACTAATATAATATTGTATATCAATAATATTTCAATAAAAAAGAAACCCTTGTCACCTACAGCTGGAGGAGAAAACAAACTAATGGCCAAACACATGTACTTGGCCAAGTACTGCTAATTTTAATTGTAAAGTAGCAGAACTTCAGAGAAGAATGAATTTGCAAGCTGGCACAGATAGCTAATGAGAATCTACTGTATAGTAGAGTTCCTGTATAGGAACTCTACTTAGTGCTCTGTGGTGACCTAAACAGGAAGGAAATCCAAAAAAGAGGGAATATATGTATATGTATAGCTGATTCACTTTGTTGTACAGTAGAAACTAACACAACATTGTAAAGGAACTATACTCCAATAAAAATTTAAAAAGAAAACACGTCCCTCACTACAAAGTCAAGTGCCTCATATTAAATAGCGGGAGCCTGACACTTAGGATAAAAATATCTGGTAGAGGCACATGGTGTACTAGTACCCAGAGATTCACTGGAACCTTCTGGATATGTTAGAGGATAGAAGACACTCCCTCCATCTCTATACTTAAAGACTGCAGATGCCTCAACTGAGTCAGAAATCTTGCAGGAAAATGGAATTTTCCTCAAAATCTGCTCTCATCTCCAACCCTGGAAACAAAACCAAGAACTGAGAACAAGGATGACCCTACTAAGGAAACTTATCCTATTAAAACAGGAAAGGGATTTTATACTGAATGACATTCAGGACATTAAGTGAAGTGAAAATACTAGAACTGACCTGACACAGTATGAAAGAAGAGAACAAAATGCTCAGAGAAGGTGGCATGGTGATAGCCATCTACTATTTAACACACTCTCCCCCCAAAATCACTAGTTGCCTATTTTCAGGAAGGCCTAAGGGACATTCCATTTACTAAGGCAATAAAAACTAAACTGATAGGGGGTCACCTGTAGTGTTGAAAAGTTCATAATGACTGTCTTCTGAAGTCTGGGACTGGTAGAAGAAGATGCTTTTATAGAACTGGGCTTCCTAATAACAACAGGTATGAAAGATTCCAGGTGGCAAACTTTAACCATCAGAGGCAAAGTAAATGTAATTACCATAATGAGCAGTAAGGTCAAAATGATAGCCAGGGGCCCTAGCTCTCTGGGATTTATGTCAATTGCTAAGAGATATGGTGTGTCAAGGTCAATAGAGGTAGGCAACTAAGGAAGATAAACATATATAAATATATAGATTATATAAAGAGATTAATAATGTTGATGTCAGTCAACTCAATTAACAGGATCACTTGCTCAGTTTCTATACCTGAATCAGTTTTCACATCTAGAATCCAAGGATTAAAGGATGAGGCCTCTGAGGAAGGAAGATACAATGCCACATGTTTTAACAGTAGTGACTCTCCTTGTCCTTTCCCAATGGGACCTGCAGCCATTTACCTCAGTAACTGCATATTCAAGAAAGAAGAATATGCAGATCTTCTGAAGGAGGTTGGGTCTGAACTGATTCTGATACCAAGGATAGAAAGCATTATCTTGATTCCCCTATTAGAATATGGGCATGTGAACATCTAGTGATCAATAGATCCCTGGCCTACATTCAACATGTAGAGTACCCCATGGATCCACAGATTCATCCAATGGCCATTACTCTCATTCATGAATGTATACATAGAACGCACATACTGAGGATCAGATGAAAACCTAACACTGCTTCTTTCATCTGTGGAGTAACAGCAGTCATAGTAGAAAAGGATATTGGTATCACAATTTAATACCCACCATGGAGTATCCATGGCAGAAGGGACATTTAATAATTAGGTGACCAGAACAGCTCATCAAACTGATATCAGTTGGCATTTGCCCTTGGTTACATAGTGCTTGCACAACGAATTCATAAACAGAATAACTATGGTGTTAGGGATGGAATGTATTCATGGGCCTCTTTCTTGTCAAGGATTATCTTGCTTTTGACACTAAATAATTTTGTCCAATATGTCAGCAAAGGAGACCAAGTCCTTGATACACTACCATCTACACGCTACTTTGTGGCAAGTTGATTGCACTAGACCCCCTTCATCCTGGAAAATGAAGCAATTTTATCAGGATTAAAAAGTAAAAGGGATTGCCTCCCCTGACCACAGTGCCTTGGCATGCACTGTATATGAGAGCACACATAATGTCTTATTTACTGATGAAGAACCCTGAAAAAAATATCCCCTTGGACCAAAGGACCCACTTTATTGTGAAGGATGTACAGAAGTAGGAATAACCAAAGGATCTTCTAGTCTTACTACCTGCCACCCAATTCATAAACTACTGACCTGAGAGAGACCTGGAATAACCTCTTAAAAGCACAGCCGAGATATTATCTTAGAGATAACCTCTTCTGAAGGTAGGAGATTGTCCCTCAAGAGACAATATAAACATTAAAGTAACAGCCATTATATGGTGCTGGGTCCCCAACCAGTATAAAGATGGGTCCCAGAACTAAGGGGTAGACATAGAGTGTCCTACCTTATTTTGTTATACCTAACAATACTGGAGAATAACACTGACATATCTGGAGAATCTATGCTTCCCACCTCTGAATTTTTAAGCTCTGTGAGTCTGAAAGTCCTAGTTCCCAGTGAGGAATGATTTAATCAAGACATACAGTAAGAGCCCTACTAAAAGTAAAATTTTCTTTGCCATAGGGTCTCTTAGATTCCTCACACAAACAGACCAGTAGGCAAAGGAAGGGATTAGCCATGTTGACAGGGGTAATTGATCCTGGTCATCATAAAGATTTAGTGTTAATACTAAGTATTAAGCCTAGGATTTCATTCTCAGCATCTCTGAGTGTTTCAATGACCAGCATTATTTCAGATACAGTATATTTAATTACAGAATTTCCATTTGGTTCTTTATTACAGTTTCTAACTCTCTGCTGAGATTTCTCTTTCTTTAATTCATTATTAGCATATTTTCCTATCATTATTGTAAAAACTATTGTAAAAACTTTACCTGCTTATTTCAAAATCAGTTCCATCTCAGGGTCAGTCTCCGCTGTCTTTTCTCTTGAAAATGGGTCACATTTTCTGGTTCCTCCTATTTCAAGTTATATTGAATTGTACCATGGACATCTTGAATATTACATTGTAGACACTCTCAATTCTGTTACATTGTTCCAAAGAATGTTGACCTTTGTTGTTTATTTGTTTTACCAGGTAATTAACTTGATGGACCCAAAACTGAAAACCGTCTCTGGGCTGCAGCTCAAATGTTAGTTCAGTTTGTTTTGTTTTTTTCCTAAATATGATAGCTTTTTCTTCCCCAACCTTATGTGATTTGGGAGTTATCTAGAGGTTTTTAGAGTTTATACACAAAATTTACAGAAAATTTGGGTTTTCCTCTTTCTGGCTCCCTCCTTCCTGTGACCCCTCCTACATTACCAGCTATCGTGGTTGCCTCAAATCAGGTCCTCTAGCTTTTCAGGCCAGAAAAAATCCAGGTTTTTCTATGGCAGTTTTATATTCTCTGTATGGTACCTAAAGAGGCCTGCCTGCAGGCCAGATGCTATGAAAATGAGAAAACTCTTTCATCCATACTATTTCCTTCACCAAACTTCTAACTCCTCTTCAAAATCTTCCATTTTTCAAATTTCCTCCAATGCCTTCAGGTAGTTGTTCTTTTGTATTCTGTCCAGAGTATACACTTGTTACCTGTTGGACTGTCACCTAATATCTGCTTACTTGATCATACAGGAAGTACAGATTGTCCTCAACCTACAATGAGGTATGTCCTGATAAGCCCAGCATAAGTTAAAAATATTTAAAGTATAATAAAGTGTTGAATGAATAGCTCATGTAATGTGTCGAATACTATACTGAAAGTAAAAAACAGAATGGTTGTGTGGGTTCAGAATGATTCAAAGTTTACCGGTTGTTTACTCTCATGACTGGGTAGCTGACTGGGAGCTGCGGCTCAATGCTGCTGCCCAATATCATGAGAGAAAATTGTTCCGTGTATCGCTAGCCGGGAAAAGATCAAAATTCAAAATCTGAAGCACAGTTCCTACTGAATGTGTATTGCTTTCAC
Organism: Grampus griseus; assembly: GCF_964374135.1. Taxonomy (NCBI): domain Eukaryota; kingdom Metazoa; phylum Chordata; class Mammalia; order Artiodactyla; family Delphinidae; genus Grampus; species Grampus griseus. The sequence continues at coordinate 95,647,944 of NC_139019.1, read as the reverse complement.
ACCATTGTTAAGTCAACAAACTGTAAGTCAAATAACAGTAAGTCGAGGGCTACCTGTATATGGCAGCAACTCCTGACAAGGTTTAACTGTGACTGAACAAAATTGCAGCAACTTTAAGTGCAGGAAACCAGAGCTCAGTCTCCTCAAATGATGGTCTGGTTTACTCCATTAGGCTGTCTACGAGAACAGCAGTAATGCTAGCTGAGCGTGAGTTTGAAATGGGTGTTGAAGGAGATTATGAGCATCAGTTTTGGTCATGGGCCCAACTATACCAGTGGGGATTAAAACTTGTCACACCATGCCCTCTTACAAATTTTTCCATACAGATTATAGCCAACCCATTTTTTAAAAAAGCTTTCAACTTAATGGTAAAGCAGTGCAAGGTGAACAATAGTGGACACAGTTGGTCCCCTGCACAAATACCTTCAGATCCCATCAGCTCTAGGCATCCACCCCTTGGCTCTGCTGCTCTACCAAAAATTTGCATCTATGATCTTCTACAGGGGATCACCTTCAGGTTATGAGAACAACCCTGCTGGCAGTGCCAGGGAGTTTATGATCAACTACACACTCCCCACCCCAGCCTCGTAGCAAATGTAACTGATTCAATAACTGAAGCAGGAGTGAAAAAGCCCAGCTCCCTTGGTGCAAGAAGAAAGAAGCACTAGGTATAATTTATGCTCCAGAACTCCTGCAAAATCAGGCTGATACCAGCACTTTATCTGACCTTGAACTCTTGCTTGTTTTTTTACCCTTCCATATCCTGCTCCCCTGCTTCATTATCAGTTTCTTCTGGGAGTACTTCCTTTAAGAATTCATAGGCACTCAAACCCCTGGCTCAAGGTCTGTTTCCTGGAGACCTTGTCCTAAAACACTCCAGTTTCAGTGCATTGCTGCCCGTAAGAGGGAATGAGTACTGAAGGCTGAGGGAAGACCTGAGGACAGCCTCAGTCTTGCCCATGCATCACAACAGGCGTCACTGCCAGCGTATTGCCCCCAGTGACAAGGTGTGACCAGCCACACCTCAGCAGATACAGAAACCTGTCCAAACCAGCAGATACAGGAATTTGTCCAACTGTGGCAGAGACTAGCAATAGTGTGAAAGATAACTCAGAGGGGAAAAGCCCCTGACCTACTGCCCACACTGTTCCAGAAGCATCTCTTGTTCAAGATGCCCCTAAAACAAAAAAATAGAAAGAAGAAGGGGAACGAACACTGACAGTTAAGAATTTTCCGTTATGTGCCTATGTTTTGAACTATAAAGTGCCTGACATAATAGTATATGTTTGTGAGTAGAAAATAGATCAGACTGAATATACTGGAATGTGAGAAAGAAGTGATTTAGTCTTTGAAGATTTGAGTTTTCAAAGCAAACGCAAGGTCAGTTATATAAAATTATTAATATTTTAGATTTTTACACATCTACATTTTAGGGTTTACATTTTTAATCCACTTAAACTTCCATTAGATGAAAATTTAGAATTTTCAAAGTAATTTCTCCTCCTTAATGAGAAAGGTTGGAATTTTTATCCCATTAATAGAAGAGAAAAAAATGAGGCTGAAATGGGTAAATGACTTGCCTAAGGTCACAAACAACCGAGTTGGTGCAGAACAAATATTCAAAATAATTTTCTGACCTTGAAGTCCAATTCAGTATATTTTCAGACCTTGGAAGCAGTGGAGGACTTAGTAATTAAATCCTAGGCAAGACAGTTAATCATTTTGATTCCCACACTTCTTTTTAAATCTGTAGCTTGGTCTCTACAATGCACAATCCACACTACTCCTAGCAACACCTGGAGCCAAATTTTCTCATCTGGATGGTTGTGGACATACTCATAAAAAACACTGCTCACTTCTTCAGAGAAGTACTTTAAAACTCACCTAATATACCTGGGACTTCTGATGATCCAATCAGGTTTTAACAAACTTTACTGTTCATCAGAATTGCCTAGAGGTTAAAAAAACAAAATCACCTACAATAGAAATCCATCCATCTCAACCCAGAAGTTTAGATTTAGTGGATCAGAGGTGGGCTCTTAGCCTCTGTATTTTTATTTTTTTAATTTTATTTTTATTTTTGAGGTACGCTGGCCTCTCACTGTTGTGGCCTCTCCCATTGCAGAGCACAGGCTCCAGACGCGCAGGCTCAGCGGCCATGGCTCACGGGCCCAGCCGCTCCGCAGCATGTGGGATCTTCCCGGACCGGGGCACGAACCCATGTCCCCTGCATCGGCAGGCGGACTCTCAACCACTGTGCCACCAGGGAAGCCCTAGCCTCTGTATTTTTAACATTTGCTCTGGATGATTCTCATGCACAACAAAGTTTGTAAACACCCCTTTCTACCTGACTTTGCTTAGTCCTGAATTCTGGTCTCACATTTTTCTTCTCTCTTGGGCCCTGGGAACCTTGTTTGGGTTCTCCCTCCATTGACTCCCTCGATCCTGCACCGTTCATCACTGGATTTAATTCAGTAATTCCCCAATGAGTTTCCCTTCTTAATGTGAATAATAGTCTTCCTCTGTGAATATTACTTTTAAAGTACAGACAAGCTCCTTTAAAATGCATGAAAATGGCCTCTTGAATAATGGCATCAATCTTAAACGTGTTGCCATATGTTGTCTCTTCAAATACAAATAGTTTGAGATTTTCCTATTTACCAGAAAAGTACATAAGAATAGTGTATGAAACACCTTCTGTTCCCAACATGCCAAAGAGTGGTTCAGTGAAAAAAAAATCCCAATAGAAAACTATTTGATGGTAACTTTTAGCTCAAATGTTATTTCCCTTTAATCCAGTAGTCAAGGGAGAGCTCTAAGACTAGTTTTTCTTGGTGACTTAAAGGACTCTACACCCTGACTAAAATAGAGGCAGAAGAAGGTCATGACCCATGTGTTTGAACATGTAAAGGCCATGTCAAGTAGGAGGTGGCACCTTAGGGCACTGGGCAGAGACATAAGCCCAGTGCTCCAAACACTCAGCAGTTCTGGACAACTTTTCTGGACAACTTAATCTGTGACCCTTTCACATAACATATGTTTCTCTTACTCCTTCCATCTACAATCAACACAGTCCCTCAATTTGTGTGTAATCAAGGAAAGGCCAAGCTAAGCACATAAGTGAATCACGGAGTAATCCCAGAGAAAATCAGAAGGCCTTGCGTATCCTGACAAGGAAGACGGCACATGTGAAAGAGCATTTAGGCTGCTGTGGATCCTGGGAAAAGTACATCAATAGGCCTACAACAGTCATTTCATTTCATCAACAGGGGTGTCAATTTTAACCTAAAAATATCTATTAGATATACACTTGAACAGTCCTTCATAAAAGATTTCCTAATGATACGCAGATGAAGAAGGATAGACTCAGAATAATATTTACCAAACACTCTGATTCTATATGTTTTGATCAATGTCACTGATCTAGTAGAATAGGTCTACCTAATTAAACAAAAGTTGCTGAAGAGATCCACCTGTACCTTTAACTTAGTCTAGATTCAAAGGCTGAAAACAAAAGGAATTTCATGAGGCAGAGATCACTATCATAATCTTATCAGAAGAAACAGAAGAAGATAATTTAACAGACCTATTCCTTCTGAGATATCAGAAGCATAATACTATTAAATTGAAGCACATTATTGCAAATATTTTCAGGTGTTATAAATTTCATTAAAACTGACTCTTCCAAAGAAGTAAATTTAATGCTAAGAGTTCCTGAAATGCTCATTTTTACAGGTGTTGGCCAGGCATGTAGCCTGACTAAACAATAGTGGTTGTGGTCTGAGGCACAGGTACAAACAATTACGAAGAGCCATGGGCTTTTGGAAGAATGGTGTCAGTGTACTACACAGTTCTCAGCATACAACTGTTCTGCCAGACCACCATTTCCAAATGCAATGGGTTATGCTACGAGGTAGCTCTGTGACCTACAGCCTTATGTGAATGACATCTAAACATACCACGTACATATCTCTTCACTAGAAATGAAAAAATCTTTTATCTCAAATGATGTTTAAATCCCAGTATTATGTGAAGTCTAAAACTGCTCCAAATACACTTCAGTAATGTTTCCATGTAATTGTACAACTTCAAAGATAATTTGGGGTCAAGTCAGGTCCTTTATAATTTTATCCAAGAAAATCCAGGCTTCACCATGTACCTTGTGGTATGAGAATGAATCTCATTCTCATCTCTAGCTGGTCTGCCATAAACAGAGCTCTGTGGATTCTAAAAGGCTGACCATCAATAACTAGGCTACTGAAAGATGTTATGATTTCCTATTTTGTACTAAACATTTTGAACTTGAAATAGCTCAGAAGACAAAGTATAGCTTTCTGGTCTAATTCGTTCATTCATGTTGCTTTGTGTCAAAATGCTTGGTAGGGTCTTTTCAAAGAGGTAAATTGTACCCAATGAAGTCTCTAGGACATATTAAAGAGACCTGGCAAAGGAATGACCTCTCATACTGGTGTTAAGATCTGTCTTGAGTTCTACAGTTCCAATGTTCCACTTCTCTGAATGACTTGATAATAGTAGCAACAAGGAATTCTGAGCAAGACAGTATAATGTGAAACTCTGCTTGCCCAGAAAAATAAAGTTGACAATTTACGCACTTTGGAGTTCCTGGTTCATGTCAGTTATGGCATAGATTTTGTCTGGATATACAGTTAAGAGACAGAACAGAGAAGAAGTTTAATTTTATAAAGAGAAAGATCCCTGTATTAGAATATTAAAGGAATCACTTAGATCTCCGAAAATTAAAATAAAGAATAAAAGAAGTCCAGGGGAATCTAATGCTACTATCGGCATTACAGGGTAGAACAATCAAGCTGGTTGTGGGGAGGGGAGCGTGAAGGAGGAAGCAGACACAGTTCAAAGGATGTTACTACTCAACTCAATCTCCACATCGAAATAGAAATTTAGGATATAGACTATCAGTCCACAAAGTCAAGGGTTAAACAGCTAAAACTTCTGAAACTGCTCTATTAATGCTTAGTTTCTGTTTTCACGCCCCCCTTACACCAAATAGCACAGATCGGTCTATATTTAGTCTCCTTCTCCATTTTCTCTGGGCTTCTGACCAATTTCTTAGAGGACTTAGAGGTACCCAGGTATGAGATGGAATGGGGATGGGACAGTGGCCCTATTTTTCCTCTGTCTATGTAATTAGAAGTATTTCTCACTTATATCTATAGAGCACTTTCAGGTTCTGGGGTTCTCTCTGCTACTTATCTATACATGGGATGCATTCCTTCCTCCCATACCATACTCAACTCAGGAATTTCAGGGAAATTTTCTCTGTAGATTCTCATCAGCTCATATGAAAACATATGGTTGGTACCTCCTTGAAGTTCTGCTGCTGCCCTAAGAACAACCTGAAATGCAGGCTCAATGCAGAGTTCAAGAATAAATGTAGAAGATAATGTCTAGGGCAGGTCTTGAAAGACAGTGAGAACTGGCCAAAGGAAGAAGGAGAGAGAACAGAAGGCATTCTAAGCAGAGGGAAAACACAAGCACAGGCATGAGGGAGTAATGCAGGCTGGTGCACAGAGAGGAACTGCTGCCGGGAGCAGCGGCAGGAAATGAAGCTGAAGGATGAAGCAAAGCCAGCTCACGTGGAGCCTTGAAAGCCATCTAAGGAGCTGATACTTGGTTATCATCAGAGCACCAGGTACCTCAAGAATGGTGCACACAGTGGAGAAAAGTGTATCCAAATATGGGGAGAAGGCATGTCAAATGGAGGGGAATTGACTCCACTGTCCCCCATCACTGTCCTCAACATAGCTGTGGCTATATAGCCAGAGTATGACCTGTGCAACCTCAACCTCTATATTGGCAGCATTACCCATGAGAACAGAGAAGGTAGATTTTCTTCAAGGATCTTCACACCTCTGCAGGGAAAATAATCATGGTCATCGTCAATTTTTATAGTTGCCTTGCAACTGTATCTTAAACAACCATGGTCTACAATATCCTCAATAGTCTCTGAAAAGATTCCACTTATGTTTCTTTACTAAATAAAAGCCATTTTCAGTATATGAATATATATATATACTTTTTTGTTTACTTTAAGTGAAAAATTCCATTTATAGCACCATTACCATTATATAATGGAGTGAGGAAAAATAAGTACCATTTACAGAAATAAAAAGCTAAATGATAAAGTCATGACTAAGCAATGCTAGGGAGAATTAAGAAATCGGGAAAAATGAAATCATGAAATATTTTTGTTATAAAATATTTCACATGTACAGACAAGTACAGAAATAGAACACGTGTGTACTCACCATGCAGACTTAACACCTGTTAATATTTTATTATCTTTACTTTAGATTTTTTAAGAAACTAAGTTTTCCAGATATAAGTGTACCTCTTTTATAGCCCTCTCCCATTCCCAGAAGTGCTTTTTCAAGTTCAGGTTTATATTTCTATCTCAAATTTTTCAGCAACTCTGTGTATCTAATAACCATATATAGAGAGTCCTTTTATTTACATATATAGCATCATATTGTAGCTTGCCTTTTTTCCCTAAAAATTATGTTTTAAAACTAATCCATGTCAGTACATACAAACTGGCTATGCACTATCTATATAACTCACAATTTATTCATCCACTCTTCTACTGATGGATTTTGTTTCTAATATTTTACCATTGCGCATAATGCTACAAAAACCATTCAAATACATGGTTTGTTGGTTTGTTTGTTTCAGTCCATATTCAAGAGTTTCCTCTAGGTCTATACCTAAAATAGGAATTGTTAAGTCATTGTTAGTTCTTGGTCAATTTTACAAAAAGTTATCAAATTACTCTCCAAAGTTATTTCAGAATTCACACTCTTGGATAGAATATACTATATTGGACAGACGTACTGTTTCTTCATGTTCTTATCAATCTTGATATTGTCATTGTTATTTATTTACCAATCTGATAGGTCAAAATGTATTTCACTATGGTCATAATTCACACTTCCCTGAGTACTGGTGAGGCTGAGTATCTTTACATGTGTTAACTAGTCATTCTTGTTTCTTCTGTGCACTGCCTGTTCATATCCTTCGCCCATATTTCAATGAGCTGTTTCCACTTTTCTTATTTGTTTATGTAAATTCCTTAACAGTTTTGGATTCTACCTCTTTGTTCAGCTGTATTTCTTACAAATATTTTCTCCAGTCTGTGGCTTAAATTTTTTTATTTAAAAAATTTGATGTAGGCATATTATCAATATTTTCCTTCATCATTTGTGCTTTTTGTGACTTAAGGATCCCTTACTACCCTAACATTACAAAGAAAGCCTCATATTTTTCTCTCAAATTTTACAGTTATGGTTTTCAAATTTCTATCTTTACTCCTTCTGGAATTTATTTTTGTGTATAATGTCAGGTACGAGTCAGATTTTTTTTTTTCATATGGATAACTAACTGTCCCAGCACTATTTACTGAATAGTTAGTCCTTTTGCCTTTGCTTTGTGAAGGCACCTCTCGTATATGCCAGAATATCATTATATGATTGTTTCTGTTTTGTTGATACACTGTTCTATGAGCTAAAAACGTAAATCATGATTTTTCTAAACAGCAACTTGAAGGTTAAAAAAACAGTTGAGCTCAAATTCCGTAGATCACAGTTTAGTGCCACTGAAATATATATTTAATGAATTTTCTTTAGTGGTAGCATATAGTAGAGGAACACGCGTGGGTTTTAAACTTCAATAGTCCTGGGCTAATCCCAGCTGGCCAGGGGCCATCAACATGTGGTTAACTATTCTCTGCTCCTATGTTCTTATCTGTAAAATGGAGAAAAAGAAAAATCATCCCACAGCTGTTTATAGTCTATTATTCTGCTTGTCTCCTTCCTTGTCATAAGCTATAATAATTTTCATTTGTTTACTTATTCATCTCTCCGTATAAATAAGAATATAGAAGAAGTCTTTCCATTTACCACTGTGTTCCCAGTACCTACAACAGTGCTTGATATATGAGATATATAGTCTAAAAGTGTATGTCAAATTGTGAACAAATGAGTGAATTTCTAGATTTAAAGCAAGAAGTTTAAAACAACAAAAATCTTTGTAAATTGCTATGAATAACATTTTGCAATTTATTTTAATGATGGAAAATATTTTAATACTGCTATAAAACCTTATGATTATTTCTTGCTAAGATGAATGTAACAGACTCTACCTCCTAAAGATATTGAGGGGCAGGAAATTGCAATATGTATTGGAATGGTCATGAAAGGTCTTGGGGTACTCTGAGAAAACTTTTGAAAAATGGATATAGGTAAGCAGCAAAGACACCACCGATAAAGGGGTTAGCAAGACAAAAAAGTTCTCACCAGGGAATGAATATGGAATGGTTGAGATGAGAATTTAACAAAAGGGTCAGTAAACATAGAAAGATGTGAAGTAACATTTTACCCACTAAAACAACTCCCCTTCTGCTGTTATATATATATATATATATATATATATATATATATTTATTTATTTATTTATTTATTTAAAAGGCATTAATAGTACACTTAAAATATTTCTTTGTGGTAAGCAAATAAGGTGAGAGTTTGAAATCCTGTATTCCTCCAATATCAGGATACACACAACATTAAAACCCTGTTGACCTGCAATCTTAGAGAAACCAGCCCTTCTGTTGGATTTCCGGTACTTCCTGCTTCCTGGTAGGATGTGTTCTGAGTATTCTAGCAGTGCTATCAAAGGCAAGGGCTAATTAGATCTTTCATATTATTTTAACACTGACTTCAATTATCAAAGCAAAATAACACTGATTCTTGAGTATCAAATTAAATTAGCTTATACGGGCAGAATTTTATGAAACCAAAAATTTATTTCTAAGTATAAGGCTTCCTAAACTGAGTTTGATTTTCAGTCTGTATTTTAATTCAAAACTTGGCTCTTTAACCACTGTAATATCAAAGTATATTTTACTTGTGTTTAATATTAAGAGCACTGTGATATTTCATCAAAGAAAGTGGATGAAAATTATATAAAAATTGTTAATTAGAGATTTGTCAATATCATTAGCATCTGCATTTTTGTTGACTATAGAAGTCCAGCTACTTTTCAGTTGTCCTTTCTTGGTTCTTCCTCTCTCTTTCATAGTGGCCCCTTGACTAATTTCTCTTGCTTATACCAAAAAACCAAAAATTAGTCTGGCTAAAGTTCAAGCTCTTAAAAACAACAACAACAAAACATTGAACCATAGGCAGACTTACTTAAAGAGACAACAAAAACAAAAACAAAAAACTTGACTTATTATTTGTGGTTAAAATTTTGATTCTATCAACAATTTCAAGAATCTTAAAATGTTAATACATGGTCAATTCTTAAAAAAATTCCTCTAGGGACTTACCTGATGGTCCGGTGGTTAAGACTCCACCCTTCCAGTGCAGGGAATGCAGGTTCTATCCCTGTTTGGGGAACTAAGATCCCACATGCTGTGCGGCGCAGGTAATCCCCCCTAAAAAAAATAAATTAAAAAAATTAAAAATAAAAGTGATGAATGGATCCTAAGCATTATGGTTTATTTTTTAAAAATTCTTCTAACCCATCAAGACACATTTAACTAATCAAATGTCACTACAGGGCAATGAAATAGACTTTTCTTAAGCAGATGACTTAATCAGGCTAAAGTTCTGATCTCTAACACACCGGATATATTTACATTATCAGGCATATTTAAATCAAATTCTTATGCAATAGATATCAATTTCCCTGTTTTTGAAAATGAAGCTGAATAAAAATAAAGGACTAATTTTAAATGCTATCTAAGAACAGTAAAGTTGGAGCAAATCCCAAACCAATACCTCAAGAAAGAACTTTCTGAAAGCAACTTTACCATTCTCAAATTGATCAATCCATCAGTATAGTTGGTTTGACAGCTAGGTTAACAATTTCATAATGGCTTCCACCTTTTCACTGTACAGATCTCTCAAAAGTTTATTTTCTGATTTCTTTACATCTTTGACAAACATATCATGAATTCTCTCTCTATAAGCTGAGCACTTCCAACATTCGGCCCATACAAGGTGTGTTCTAGATTCTTGAGAAGTGGCATGCCAATGAAATGGTGTGTAAGGTGGATGGGATGAGAAGGGAAGAAACATTTTGTCTAATAGTACTAGAGAGAGGTCTCTGCTCGAAGTGGAGATAAAACTCCCTTCACAACTGCTTTTCCTCCCACCTTCTCATTCAGGCTACAGTAGGGGCTACAACCCAGCCCTCCTAACTGAATTCAATGTCCTTTCCACTACATAATAAAGTATTTAGTGTCTGACTGGAACTGTCACTGGCTTTCCATTAACATATCTAGAGTGGTCAAAGTCAGAAAGTAGTTGGGATGACTCAAAGATTTATGAAAGCAGTATGACATTACATAGTCCATAGTCAACTAGAGTGAAAAATCTAAAATACACTGGCATCAAATTTTGGAAGGCATTATGTGGTCTTCCTTAGGACAGGATTTACTCTTCTCGTTCGTTTTCTATGCCTCAACCACAACAATTAGGGGAAATTTCAAGAAATACACTGTACAAAACTCATTATTTTTCATTTTGATATAAAAATAAGCATGTATAGAATACCTATTTTATGAAAATAATTACAATATTTCCAAAATTAGCCAAAATTGAATGACTGACAGTTGTATGCACCAAATTTTTTTCTTTTTAGAGATCTGTAGTTTTTTACTTTCAAAGAGATATTCAGAGATAAAATTCTATGTAATGTCTTCAGTAGAGCAAGGTTATTAATTGAAAATACTATTTCATATTTATGAAATCATTTTGAATTTTCCAACAAATCTTTAAAATTGGTATGGAATACAGATAGAAGTGTGCTCATACAGCCTCTCTGAAAACAGCAAGGACAACAATAACCACAAAAGTACCCTGGTTTGTAGCATGTGTCACTTTCCATGTTGTACAAATTCCCACCAAGGTCGATCAAGCTACCATAAAGTCACCAAATGTGGAGCTGGAGGAGATGCTCACAATCAGCTCTGTCTTAAGAACAGGCTCCATCACACCATGGCAGTAGAGATGGGAAGATCAGAGAGCCTAAGTGACGTGTGCAAAGTCATACAACTAGTGATAGGTCAGGATTCAAACCCATGTTTTCTTGATTCAAGTTCAGGAACCCTAGCAAATTGACCTCAGGTGTCTTAATTCTTCCACTGTCATACAAATGCACAGAGTAAGATTTTAAAATGAAGGTACATATTTCCCTAAGCTATCAGACAGCGATGCTCTGCCCAGCTAAGTCTATCTAATCTCATCATCAACTTTCTACCTTTTTTTCTAAACCAAGATTATAATTTTCTTTAAAAGTTGAAACTTTAGCATGGTTTCAAAGATAATTTTAGAATACCTTGGAAAATAAAAAATGCCTAAGATATACTTTGAGACACATGCCTCACTTGTTATTAAAAACTTCCTGTTATCCAATTCTGAATCCTGCTCACTTATTCTCACATTTCAGGATTCTGATTGTCAAATTGCCTTACTCTGCTCATTTCTTATTGATTACCTGCTTTCTCTCTCGGGGGGGGGGGGTTTATCTGTTCTTAATAAATAACTTATCTCAGATTAGTCATGGTTAGCCTTTGGAAAATCTTACTGTTGCCTGAGATCCTCCTTTCTCTAAACTTAAGCAAAGACAAGGAAATGGTAAAAGAGAAAGAAAAAAAGAAGAAGAAAGAAAGGAAAAAAATCAAAGTCAATCTTATAGAAGCATAAATAAAATGTTCATTCTATGAGAGGTATGAAAACACTTGAAGAAATCTTTCATATTCTGAAAAAAAGATACTAATGAGCAAAAATATGCCTTATAAAATGGTGAAATATAAAGGTACATGAATTAAAAGATTGTGGCACTGGCTTATACATAGATCAATAAAAAGAACAGATCAAGTTTCCCAAATTATGTGCAACTGAAGTGCTTCTCAAAAAGTTTTCATTGGACAAATATTCATCAAAAATGCGACCTTCTTTATTCACCTCTTAGAGATTTACAATGAATTTCAGCGTATTAAAGAATCTGAGGAGTACTGCTCTATAGAAACCTATTGAAATTTACGTAACCTAAATTTGCCAAATTCACATGATCATGAAATCGTTCTAAAGAGAATTCCTAAAATTATATTCCAAAGAACATTATTTGGAATATGCTGGAATAAGAAATATACTAATTGACCCAAGTAGGCATGGGAATATAGAATGTGAAAAAAAATGAGAGAAAAATTTGTCAGTGAAAGATGGTGGGAAGAAAACTGATACTGGAAAAACTGACTTTATTTTTAATTTTTTAAAATAAAAGAAGCCAATTCTCTACCTTATTTTTTATACCAAAATAAATTTCAGGCAAATAAAAATTTTAAACATGAAAACTATACCTTTAAAATAAATAAAACAAAATTTTTGTTGATATGTTTAAAGCATTGGGAAAAGCTTTCTAGACCAAACACTAAGAAAAAAAATTAAATAAAACTTTGTAAACATCATTACATAAAAATTAAAATTCTATATAGCACAAAAGCAACATTAATAAGAGTAAAATCAAAATTAAAAGCGGTTAAAACTTTTAATTTGCAATACATAAAAGGGCTCTTACACATCAATAGTAAAAAGAAACATTGAACAATAGGTACCATAATACGACAGGGAATTCATAACAGTAGAAATGTTAATGGCATTTAAATTCTAAAATGATGTTCAATTTAACTACTAATGAAATAAATGCAAATTTCTGCAATACTGAAATGCCACTTTTTACCTTTCAGATTAGCACAAATTGGAAAAAAAAATAAACAATACCAAGGGTTGATGAGAGAATAGAGCGATGGAAAGTCTCATCCACTGTTGGTAAGCACTCATAAATATTTCTGAGAAACAATTCTTAAATATCTACCAAAACTTAAAATACGGTTACCTTTTGCTTCAATTCCACATCTAAAAGTATATTTCCAAGAAAATATGCAAAGATGTGTACAGTTCACAATAGGGCATATTGACTAAATGATTGGATTTTAGAATGTGATGACATAAATTTTTTCTGTTTGGATGTGTGTGTCTGTTACAAATATTCATTAAGTACATATGGGTGCAGATATAACCAAGATAAAAGACTCATGACTCATAGAAGCTCTATTACACTGAGCAAAAACACAAGAAAAAGCAAAAGCATATGAAAAATTATCAGGAAATGCAGTCACCTGCAAGTAACAGGGTGACTACTTTTATCCTGAATGGTCAGGAACAGTATTCCCGAGTAAGTGTCATTTAAGCTAAGATCTGAATGATAACAAGAGTAATTCAGACCAGAAGATCATGAATACGAATTTTTTATTTTATCCTAATTGTAATGAAAATTCACTGTAGAGATGTTTAATAATGTAATTTCCGTACTAGAATCATCACTGTAACTGACGAATTGAAAATAACAGATATATTAGGGGGCAGTAGTAGAATCAAGAGACCTATGTGAGGACTCTTGCTCTAGGCCAGGTGAAACACAATGAAATCTTAGACTAAAGTGGCAATACCAAATCTGGAGAAAGTAAGGGGATTTGGAATATACTGGAGTAAAATTGATAGTGCTGGCTGATTTATTAAATATGGGGATGAGAAAAAGACAGGGATAAAAACAAATACCAATCATTTTGATCTGAGCAAGTGTAAGGAAGATTGTGACTTAGATGGGAAAGACAGAAGTTCTTTGTGGGATATAGGGAACTAGTAAAAAATGCTTCTGCTTTGGCTAGTTATGCGTAGCTGCCTAATCCATATCCAAGTAGAGGTATCAACCAGGCAAGTGCATGTATGATGTTAGAACTCCAGGAGAAGACAGATCTGGAAAAATGTATTTTGGAATAACATAATTAATTTTAGACCAAGAACCAGAATGTGATAACCAAGGAAGCAAGGAGAGGAGGACAGAAGTGAATCTTAGGCCAACATTAAGCATTGACCAGGTGAGGAGAAGAGAGTCTGAATCCTACTTCTGCAATCTTCCAAGCTTTAAAATTGTATCCACATTATCCACTCTGCTCCTCAGTTTCATCATCTGTAAAATGGAGATAATCATAATAAAAATTCCCAAGGTCTCTTGGAGGATTAATGGAGATAACTATAAGAGAAGTACATAGCATCATCTCCAACACACAGTAAGTGCTCAATAATTGCTTATTCTATGTTTCAAGGCAAAGATGCCCATAGATTTAACAGCAAAGGAGTAGAAGCAACCTAAATTATTTACAAGAAATAAATTTTTTTAATAATCAGTGAAAACAAAATTATATGCAAATTAACTGATTAACTTTGTTATAAAGCAGAAACTAACACACCATTGTAAAGCAATTATACCCCAATAAAGATGTTAAAAAAATTATATGCAAATTGAGAAAAAAAAAGAAATAATTCTAAGTTGGTATGAAATTACTACTTAGCAACTGAAAGCTACTAGAAGAAATAAAATCATATTGGTTTGGTTCCAACTAAAGAATTAAAGAAAATTATAAGGGAGAAAATCCAAAAGCAGTTCAGTGGAAAAGGACCTCAGAATGTAACTAGATGGTATCTTAAAGGCTTGGACAACAGAGAAGTTAGGCTCTCTGCCCCAGAGCAGCACTCTACATTAATTATTATACCTCCATGTAGCACTTAGCCCATGATACATGCTTGCCATGTAGCTCTAAAATTCAGACATGAGGCTTATTTTACAATTTCCATTGTACTTTCTTAATAAAGCATCCCTTCACTATATCTTAATTTTTAAAACTGTGCAGACTGCAAGAAATAAAGCACTGATTACCTTAAATAAAAGAAAAAAATTCTTACTACATTTTCATTTTTTTCACTAGGTCACTGGAGGGAAAAATAACCACTTACAACTGACTATTTCCTTCAAAATGTACATGGCTTAAGGCAGTTAAAAAATCAAGACTTGGAATACTCTAAATGGTGTTAATGAGACAGGTATAGTTAATTGCATTTTGAATAAACATTTCAACAAAATGAGGTCAAGAAGGAGTTCAGGGGCTTCCCTGGTGGCGCGGTGGTTGGGAGTCCGCCTGCCAATGCAGGGGACACGGGTTCGTGCCCCGGTCCGGGAAGATCCCACATGCCGCGGAGTGGCTGGGCCCGTGAGCCATGGCCGCTGAGCCTGCGCATCCGGAGCCTGTGCTCCGCAAACGAAGAGGCCACAACAGTGAGAGGCCCGCGTACCGAAAAAAAAAAAAAAAGTTACAATTCTCTTGCTCCTTTGATTTATCTAAATCTCTTTCACAGAACATTGTTTTTCCTCCGTCCATTCTGGGGTAAGATAATATCACGCACTACCCAGAGTCACATAAGAAAAGACAAAAATACTCCATATCTGTATAGTCACTTATGTGCAGCGGCTGAACTCTCCAAACAACAGCTGGGCAATTATGACTATCACCCTTGCATTCTAGAACAGGCTGAAAATCATTTGTATTTAAGTTAAAGCTTCAATGCTTCTGCTATGTGTTAATTCTCTCTTCTCTTTATCATCCCCCTTCCCACTTTGCATTCTGCCCACCCACTTCCCTGCTTTCTCATTTCTCAATACACAATTGTATTAAACCCACTAAGCATCATTTTCCCTCAGAGGAAACAATGCTAAACTTTAGTGCCTGTACAGTTATTTTGGCAACTTAAAATAACTTCCAGCTTAGATTTTTCTATCAAAAATGAATTATGAAGCTAATTAATACACGTCTTAATGTGTATCTAGGAATATTGGGGACTTACTATCACTCTTCATTTTCAAACTTCTTCCATACATATTTCTTATAAAAATTAATGTGAATGAACATAGATAGGGTTCTGAATTGTGTAAAACCAGAGAAATTGTAAACTTCAAGAATTATGTGAAAACTATATATGACTGTCTATGAATTTATTCATATGAATTTTATACTTGAAATAAATTTTTAGCCTATGCCACCATGTTCTTTGATCTTGAAGTCATGCCCTTACAAATTAAATGAGACAGAACTGCCCTTTCTGTACACCTCTACAATCATTACACTTCATCAAGGGAAGAAAACCAGAAAGCTCCTGACTCCAGTCAAGGCATGGACATTTTTGTGACTGGGGCCCATCAAGTGTAGACAACTGACTAACATAGTGTAATGGTGTTCTCACTGCCCTCCTGGCATCCCCCAACTCACTTCATTTATACACATACCCAAGCACCTTTCTATTTCTACTTCCCAACAACAGATGAAATAGAGAGAGAGAGAGAGAAGGAAAGAAGGAAGGGAGGGAAAAGAAAGAAAGGAAAAGGGAAAGAAAGGAAAAATGAGAGGAGAGGAGAAAAAAGACAAGAAAAACAGGTTGCACACCTTTTTGTAGAATGAACAAGGAGATGGAAGAAGTAAACTACAGACACCCTAATGGAATTAGGATACTAAGTATCCTTTGATCGTTATACCAACCCTCTGGCCTTTCTTATTTACTTGTTACAGTTGAGGAATTTAGGAAATTGATTACCAGAGTGTTTGTGCAATACGCCAAAGGTCACATCCCTAGAAAGTAGGAAGTGGAAGGACCAAGGCTGAGGGTCAGATCTGATAGATTCCAAGCCCCAAACATTTTCAATCTATCTTCCTGGGGATGTTTCCATTTGCAAAGGAAAGTGTGAAGAATTCTGTCTAATTTGCAGAACCACATAGGCACATCTCTGCAAGTTTGTGTGACATTGCTATCAGGCAGAGGAGCAGCCAGCAGTATTATTTGGGGGTAACACTGATCAAGAAACACCAAAGAAGGTATCTGCTAGTGTCTTCTCAACACCTTCCCTTCCAACCCCACTAAGAGTCTTGTCTACCAGGCAAGGGAAACCCAGTAGCCAAAAACTTTCAACAGTCAGCTATTGGTAGGAACTGAAAGGGAATGAAGGAAGTTGAAATGGTGTTAGAGAAACTGTGCAGTGGGAAAATCTGCAGACACAGTCAGGGTGCACGAGTACCCAGTGAGGAAGCGAGTGTTTGAATTACTGTCACAATGAAGGCATTGATGGTGGTCAACCAGTTTTAGCCAGAGAAAGAGCATGAGAAGACTATTTCAAAGCCAAGCTAAGTAAAATGACTTGTGTTCTTTGCCCTAGTCCTTTCTCCTTGCTCCCAGACTAGACTACTGAAGATGTAGAACATTCCCCATCATTGGCAAGCCTGAACTTGGGCAGAAAAAGTTGACTGAAGTTTTCAGCAGAACTATATGGACATTTTAATGGCTAAAAATAACCACAGAGGAGTTAAAACTGCCTCATATATTGAAGAGAAATAAAGAAAGATTCAGCCTAGCATAGCTGGGGATAGAGAATGGAGAAAAATTAAACCTTATGTCTGTACTCATAAAAGTCCTGCTTCTACAGGACCCTTTATTATTATTGAATCCTCAGGAAGAAAGTGAAGTGCGTACAGTGCTTTTGCCACTTTTCAGGCTGGATAGGTGGCATTCAGAGATGTAGAAGAACTTGGCAAATTAACAATAAGTGACAGAAGCTAGATTCAAACTTGGGACTTTCTAACTACATACTCTGCTGCAAACCATTATGCTATACTGTTTGGCAGGTTAACAACACACACACCAAACTGTTTTCCATTTTAGCTGTGTTCACAGTAATTGAGCTCAATTATGCACTACTTTGCAAACACCAGGGAATATTTATTTACAAAGAATTTATCTGATTTGAAAATATATATGATGCAAAAAAGAAAAGAAATATATACCATAATATCAAGCATTACAAAAACACAAAATTGAAGGAACTACACCATTATATCCAAATGTTTGACAATGGGAAGTGGAGTAGGAAGTGAGTTATGGTTCTTTTTCTTCTGCTTGTTTACATTATATGTTTTACAAATTCCCTGAAATGATCTTGATTGTCTTTATAATTACAAAAAATCTATAAGATTTGGGTGGGGGGGAAGTTCTGCCATTCTACTACACATTTTATACAAATTGGATAGGAATTTTATTGATTTAGCTGATTTTGAAATTACTAAAAATAGCCCGAAAGTTTTAAAAGTTAGAGGTTTATAAAACAAGAAACTTAATCTAATAAGGAAGATTTAAAAGGGCAGCTGAGTGATTTTCAATTCTTTGAGAGTTTATAACTTCCATTCCACCTCTTAAAACTTGATGCCATTTTTAAACACTGCCATGATGCCAAACTGTGGTTACAGATGTTTATTTCAGTTAGTAATAAAGAATGTTCAGTAAATAACCTTACGGTACAGAGTTCTGTAAGAATGCAAACTCTCCCAAAAGGTGTAAACTCTATTAGCAGTTTTTTCTAAAGTTACAAAACATGAAGCCAAACTTACAAAATCACTGATATTATACAAGAGAAGCGTAGCTTTCCATGGGCACAGAGCAAGCACAAATTTCATACACAGAACGACATGAAATCCATTCACACACGTCGCAGCCACACAGTAAAGCTACTGGGGCCTCTCCTCTTGCAGCTGTCTGGAAGCCACAGAAAAACGATTACAAGTCAGAAAGCAGTGAGAGTCACTGAAAGTCCTTTTGTTTTAATGCCACATTCCTTTCCAGTGCCTCTAGGTTTCATTCAGCCTCACACAGTATTTTTGGTAAAGATCCCTCTGTGTATAATACCCCTCTGAGGTCAGAAAAGCAATATTGTAATGACCATTTGGGCAACTGTCTTATTACAGATTCCCCCTGCAATTTTGCCGACAGACCAGAACGTCTGGCAAAATCATCTGATTAGAATGAATCTAACCTGCAAAGCATACCTCAGGAAAGCAACAGGGCTTGAGGCACATGAGTGTTCAGACACTGCCAGGAAGGGGAGCCCTCATCTCATTGGCTTCCCCTTTCAGCTCCATTTCATCTTATTGTGCCTTGATTCCCCTATTTGTAAAATGAGAGAATTAAGAGAAACATCCCCTTCCGGGAATGTGTATGGATCTGCACTGTATTTTCCTGAGCATTTTCGAAAGACTTGATATCACAGGATTGATAAGAAGATACTGAAATTTTTGATTCTGTAAAATGGAGATAATAGTATTATTGTTATTATTACTACTATTATTATTATGATGTGCTGCAGCCTTCTCAATACTGGCTCTTGTATGAAATCGTAAGTAGAGGTAAACTTTAAGCATGTGCCCACAAGTGGTTTTACTCAAACAGCAGTCGTCTGAAATATGATCCTTTGGGGAATTTTCTCTCCATGACCCACGCTCCATTTCCCCTGACCTCTATATAGTCTTTGCTCTTTGCAGTTTTATGGTTTCACTGATGACAGTATTTAGGTTTTTTTCCCTTCCTCTAAAGAATTTATAATTTAATTATTCTACTTTTTATATAACCTGTGTATTTAAAGACAGGAAATATAAATGCTAGCTACAGAAATTTGTTGTGCTGTGTTTAAGGTGATCCAATATAATTTAGACTTGGTGGACTCAGTTTACTAACCGATAACACATCATATATTTGCTCCTCTCTTTAATAGCGTTTTTGTTGAATTTCTGGTTTAAAAAGTGGTAAGGGGGCTTCCCTGGTGGTGCAGTGGTTGAGAGTCCTCCTGCCCATGCAGGGGACACGGATTCGTGCCCCGGTCCGGGAAGATCCCACATTACGCGGAGCGGATGGGCCCGTGAGCCATGGCTGCTGAGCCTGCGCGTCCGGAGCCTGTGCTCCGCAACGGGAGAGGCCACGGCGGTGAGAGGCCCGCGTACCGCAAAAAAAATAATAAATAATAAAAATAAAAAGTGGTAAGGAAAGCAAAAGTCAGAGAATAGTGCTTGTTTAAAGGAAGATAAAAAGAAAGGTTTTGGGAAGAGGAAAGAAAGGTAGCCCATAGTTTGTAAATGGAGAAAATAAGAGCATCGTGGAATCTTTGTTCTACCGAGTATGATAGCAAATGCTAGTTCTTCCTAAGGGTGAGAAAAAAAATGGATTAATACTTTGTATCTTGGAATTTACAGGAAAAATTGTGAAGTGGCCCACAAAAGGAAAAGTTGGTAGTAAAATTGTTGCAACGGGATATGTTCAAGGTATATATGACTATATTTTTTAGACACTAAACTCGAGTATTGCTCACCAAATAATAAAAATAAATACTCATGCATCTTACAGCCTTCAACAGGTCAGTAGTCAGTCATAAGAAAGACAAAGGAAAGTTGGTTGACCACGATGATGTCAACTTTTTCTACATGATTAAAGAAACAAATATCCACTCAACATGAAGCATTTCTCAGAACAGCTGGGTAACTTTATAGCCCTCTGTAATTAACATCTTTTAACACCAACACTTTCTGTCTGAAGACTTACAAAAAATGTTAAATAGGCAAAATATACAATAGTGAATATGGCCTCGTCTTGCAGCAGATCAGACCATTCATCCATAAAACACTTTACGAGCCATGTAAACAGTTTAGGCTCCTCTAGGCTCTTAGATTTAAGCTGAAAGCAACTAGCTGAAAGCTCTAAAATACTCCTAATATTCTGGCCTTGAAGCTTCAAAGATTCAGTTAAGGTCCATGTAGTATTTAAACCTCAAAACAAATCTTAAATTGTTACTACCTGTTGAATAATTTCATCCTCCAAATACTGTTCAGTTCCTTGAAATTCTTTGTTTTCTAGGCATCTTTTCACCAATGAAGTAAACACCACTAAAGACTTTGCTTTTCATTCTTTCCCTTTGAAAATAATTCTGACTGGGTCATAGTACGTTTACTGATGGACGATTTCTGAAGTTTGTGTGCTCCTCCCTGCTGTATTTTAGAACCATCTGCTTTGCTCACAAATATTTTCTTTCCTCTGTAGGACAGACTGTTTGGCATGAGATTCTGCATAATAAAGGGAGCACTCCAGAGCTTATAATAAAGAAATTAAATCAGGTCAGCTAACAGCCCAATGTTTATCTACGAATCTTCGAATGACCAACATTGAAAAGCCCAGAGAAAAAAAGGAGACGACATCTGGCATGAAAGCTCCAAGGTAGAAACATCAATGGCAGAAGATGGCTTAGCATTTAGTTTACAAAGGATTAGCTAATTCTTCCATAAAAGGATATTTTTAATGCACACCTGAAAAATAAGATACTGAAGAAAGAGGGAGGCGAGTGATGACAGAGTTACTGCCTGAATACTGGAAAGTATGGGGATGGGAATTTAACTCCCAAATACCCCTGGACCACCCACCATCCACTCCATCCACCAAGAATAAAGCACCCTCTGAGGGTGACACAAAGCCCATGGACGATTAGGAGCTAAGAAGAGATTTCTGTTGGGATGACCCAGACTTGAACTTAGAGGAGATAAAGAGAGCTGTGAGAGATACTTTCAATCCATTCAATAACTACAACTCTAGTGAACATAGTTAAAAGAAAGCATCCTCAAGGTCAGGTCTCCTGAATAGTTTTTATAACCATATCCCTATGAACATAGACTGATCTTCAGAATGAATGGTGGTCTCTAGCTGATTAGCTGGTTAGTGCCATATGCTTACGTAAACTGAAAGAGAAGACAAAGTTGATGAAGAACAGATGGAAAGAGTGCCTAGGTGAGGAAGAAAAGGAAAGTATGAAGCAAGAGGGGAAGTATAAAGAATTGTAAAGAAAAAAAGAACAAGGAGAGAAATAAGGATGAAAGATGGAGTATAATACAGTCCAAATTTAGTTTCAAAGAGAAACTAAAAAATATGAGAAAATTTAAAACTTTTTCTTAAAGCAAAGCAAGTTAAAAAGAAATGTCATCTTTAGTCAGTTGTAACATTAATCTAATTTAATTATTAGATTCTCAAATATTTGAGAATATTCTCAAATATTCTCAAATATTTAATGAAAAGAAATGTCTAAAACCACTTCTATTCTCACCTGATCCCATTACTATTTCATAGTCTTCTCCTGGCTTGGGGAATTACTCAATTTTTATCTATACTGCTTTAGAGCTTAAGGAAAAGCACAATGGAAATCCAAGCTTCATTTACACATAGGTTTTTTTTTTTAATAAATTTATTTATTTATTTATAATTTTTGGCTGCCTTGGGTCTTCATTGCTGTGTGCGGGCTTTCTCTAGTTGCAGTGAGCGGGGCCTACTATTCTTGTGGTGCACAAGCTTCTCATTGCAGTGGCTTCTCTTGTTGTGGAGCACGGGCTTTAGGCACGTAGGCTTCAGTGGTTGTAGCACGTGGGCTCAGTAGTTATGGCTCGTAGCTCTAGAGTGCAGGCTCAATAGTTATGGTGCACGGGCTTAGTTGATCCGCGGCATGCAGGATCTTCCCGGACCAGGGCTCAAACCCATGTCCCCTGCATTGGCAGGTGGATTCTTAACCACTGTGCCACCAGGGAAGTCCCTACACGTAGGTATTTTTAAAAAGAAAAAGTGAGTATTTCCTAGTGCAACCAAAAAGTCCATACATTTTTTAAAGTAATTGCTTCAGAGTTTGTTGGTTTTCTTACTCAGACAAAAACAAAGAAAGAGGTGCTAAACATGTTGGTGTCACTTTCCTTAAGCTTTGTAGTTACATGATGGTTTCAACTCTGTCATCATCCCCAAAAGCAATGTGAGCAGGTCTGAGCTCAGGAGATCAGTGGTATGCTTTCTGATCTGAAAAAGTGACTGACTTTCATCAGCTGTCCACCTTCCAGATCTCCTTGCCTGTCAACTGAAGATATGGCTCAAACTTGTCCAACCAAAGGAGTCCCTGTGCTTCTTGTTAAAGTCCAGATTCTTAGTGCTGTTCAAGAATTAATAATTTTGAATCTAGGTGAAGGGAAATTTGACTTTTTAGTAAAAGTCCCAGGTGATTCTAAATTCAGTTATGTTTAAGAACCATTGCAATAAGGGGCAATCCTTACAGAATAAATCATGTGTGATTTTGTTTTCCCATTTTGAGTGATATATGACAAAGAAATATTGTGCCATGGGAACTACTGCAATATACATGTAAAACTTTCACTAAGAAATGTTTAAATTGTGTATCAAACTGTCGTTCGATCACCTTTAAGAAATCTGTATAGAAGCCAGATAGTATCCTATGGGAACAAGTAGACTTGAGAAAAAAACTGCACCCGATTGCTCATAAATGTAGCCAAGAGCCAAAAGTTCGCTCCAGCCACCTGTGAACCATCCATGTTTGACATGTGACATGGAGAGTGGCCATTTGTTTTAGACTCCGTGGCCAGCACCTCTGTAGATTTATGGTGATAGAGATAGAAATTCATTTCCTTACCTTTTAGTCCAATAGAAGTTAAATTCTCAATTTATTACTTTTTGACCTTTGCCACAAAAACCAGTTGAACACTATAAACAGAAAGTTCTTTCTTTGGTTGTATAATATGCAGCCACAGAAGTTGAAGGACTTGAAGAAACCAGAAGTGACCAGGGTGGTGTCTCATGTGGCATAAGGAAATTAAAAAAAAACAAACTTGGATAATCTAAGAATTGATCACAGTGTTTTCTAAATTCTTCCAGAGCTGTCAGCTACTCTCAAGCTTTGTAGACTGGCACCTTAAACACTAACTGGCTTAATTCTTGTTAAAGTTCATCACATATAACTAATGAACTAAAAGACAGGAAGCATGAAGATTTTCAGGTCTGCAGTTTATAATCCCTCGGATTTTAAATTTACTTCACCTCTAGCCTCTCCTTCCCTTTAAACATCACATTCAGGCAAAAAAATGGAAGAGAACTTGCTACTCATTGTACTGATTAGCTCTGAATCCTAGTAAATAGTTGAAATGTTGTATCCTTAGATATTTTTAGTGTCTTTGTCCCAGGTTTTGTTAATTCCTCCCTAGCACTAGCATCATTCTCTTCAACAAAACATTAATTCTCATCTTTACTTTGCTCTGACCCCCACCCCTGACAGCAAAGATTGACTAAAGTTCTCCCTCTTAATATCCTCATAAAAATTATTTGCTACATCCAACACTGCAGTAGACACTGAAAGACAGTCTTAGGTTAAAAGATTTCTCCTTAGCTTTACAATATAAATAATCTGATGTTATACATTTAAATTATAATAGAAAATAAAATCTGAGCCTAAGTAGTAATTTTTAGAACACTGTGATAATCCTAACAAATATTATGTAAAATACATTATATTAATATTAATATCTGGCTACAATAATATTTATGTAAACTAGTTTGAGATTACTCTTTTAAGAATAAAACATCAAATTAAAATAATGAATTTAATATAAAAATAAGATTGCTTATTGAGCACATGCTGTGTACCAAACACTATTCTAGAACTTTATATACATAATCTTATTTTATTCTCATTTTACAGATGGAACACTTGTTATGAGAGGTTCAGTAGTTTGCCCAAGGTTGTCATGCTGCTTGATAATGAAACTTAAACTTAGGTCTGTCTGATCACAAAGGTCTCTCATCTTCTTGAATATTACATAAACTCCTCTCTCCCTTCCTTACATTTGAATAATTTTTTTAAACATGTCTTATTGGATTAGAATGAACTTTCTCAAGAATTAAGAAATGTTAGCTTGTCTCTATCTGTGGCAAAACAAAAAGATGCTGTTTTTAAAGTCAGAGGGCCTACTTTGTTTGACACTGCCATTTACTCGTTTCTTATGACCTGAAAAGTCACTTGAGGTCCCTCAGCTCAGGTTTCTTCTTTTATAAGGTAATGAGGGTGGGCAGGAGATGGTACTGTCTCACCTGAACTTCCTGGTCCATCCAGATAAATGTCCATCCAAAGCCAAGCTCAGTAGTTATAACCACCACTACCCCACATGAAGTACATGGCAGAACAAGTTTAACTGCTGCCTTCATATTTTATAGACGAGGAGATGCATCTGAGTGTACTATCCCCCAGAATGAGAGCTGTTGTCATGGTGTAGGATGATTTCTGATACCAGGGAAACTAGCACACAATGAATTTTCACAGTGAGAAGAAACCAGTCTCAACTTTCCTGAAATTTAAGAAATTTTGTATTACTCAGTCTTAGAATACAAACCATAAAAATGAACACAACTTTTGGTCATCATTAGGAATAAAACTTAAGCAATTCTTAATGTGTTTAGCAAAATTTTGCCTGCGTCAGCACAGATCCACTCAGTCACATTTGTCTGTTGGTCCCATGCAGTTGAGGTATTATGGGTCTATTTTGAAATAGTGGTATTATAGTTATATTAAATTTAGCTTGGGTTACCACTTTGAACTTGAAACGTATTCTCAGTATACAACATACATGCACACCATAATCTGATACATGAAACCTTAAAATCTGGCTGGCTCAATTTGCTATCAAGATGTCTCCAAAGCGAGAGATTGCTATTATTCTGAAAGGCAGTATGACTTAGTAGGGACAGAAATTTGAATAAAATAATAATAAAGTAATGTCAATATAATAACAATTATCTACCAAAAGAGGAATCTGACAAACAGGAAAAGCTCTAAGTCTTTTGTGATTTTGTTTTCTTGTCTTGCTTTGGTTTGGTGTTATGTGACTATGACAGGACACCCAGAACAAATATTAATAAATACAAGGGTAGCACAGATATTGTCATGAAAAACAAAAGCAAATAAAAAGGAAAGATGCTTTTTGTCTTAAGCTAAAGTTAGGCACAACTTCCAGAGACCTTTTCCATATGTTAAGAGGCTAGATAAGATAAAAGAAGGGTTTGGCCCATTGCTTGGGGTAAATGGGTTAAAGGCTAATAGTAAGCAGATTACTTTTTTCCAGGTATGCTATCAAAGAGGATAATCTTTGCCCTGCAAAGTGTAAAACAGATGGGGGTAAAATAAAATTGGAGCCCAAGATAAGGAAAATGATAGTAGGTAAACACCCAATTGTTCAATGAAGCTGAGTCTCTAGCCCCTTACAAATTACTTCTAAGCATAGAAGAAAATTTTGAAGTTGTAATCGGCTGTTCTACTCTTGATTATCTTTGAGGAATCAAGTGAGTGAGTTTCCATGGGTGAGTGTTCCATAGTTCAAAGGACAGATTTCAGACTTACAAATAGACTTGATACAGATACTTGCAAAGTTCCAAAATTATTCTTCAGCATTTAGAGAAGGGTGTAGTAAGCACCAAAGGATTGCACAGGTATGCTATGAATAAGGAATGAGACTTTAAAAATAAACTGACAGAGCAAGGCAAAGCTGTAGACAGTGAATTATAATTCAAAACAGAAATCTGATACCTCCAATAATATTCTTGTTTACGGGATGAAGAGACATTGCTGAGATAAAAGCAGGGTTAGTCATACCCTCAGTCTTACTCAAGAAGTCACTGTAGAGCAAAACACCAGTGATGTGCCATGTAATTCTGCTATTGATCTTTTTTTTTTTTTTTTTTTGCGGTACACGGGCCTCTCACTGCTGTGGCCTCTCCCATTGCGGAGCACAGGCTCCAGACACGGAGGCAGGCTCAGCAGCCATGGCTCACGGGCCCAGCCGCTCCGCAGCATGTGGGATCTTCCCAGACCGGGGCACCAACCCGTGTCTCCTGCATCGGCAGGCGGACTCTCAACCACTGCGCCACCAGGGAAGCCCTACTGACCATATCTTGATCAACATTTATGTTAAATGGCATAAAAGGAACCTTGGAAAGTCAGCTTATTGAGTTAATACATGACAGAACTCTTGGGGGGATGCCCAATTTATTCAATTATAGAAGACTAATTTCAATAATATAATCAGGCTGGAATAATGAGACTACATTTTTAAATGGAAACACATATATATGTACATGTATGTGTATATTTATACAAATACACACATATATATACAAATATTCATAATATTATTTGCTTAATAGATGAAAGGGAAAAAGTTAGGGTAACTTGGTTTGAGAGCAGTTAGGATAAAAAATAACTAGAGGACTTAGTTAACTATTAGTTTACCACCTAGACAAGTGAAGGAAGTACTAGGAAGCCCATTTAGGATCAGCACCATCTGTGCTCTCTAGTTCACCTTCATCAGCAATAAAGCTGATATTTTTATTCCTGGTTTATACCTGCATCAATTTCTCAATTGGACCAAAAATCACGGGGGAGAGAGGTATTTTCAAACTCAAATGAGTGGTTTATATACCTGATTATCTTTTCACTCTCTCATTCTCATTTTACAGATGAGAACACTGAGGCTTAGGAAACGTGCCTACTTACCTCAAGTCAGCCCCTAAGTAAAAGGAGGACTTGAGCCTGGATCTGATCTACTCCAAAGCCCTAACCATTAACCACACTTCTCCAGCCTTCCAAGAGGAGGGAGATTAGGGTCCTTCCCGCACTTGATAGAACTCTTTTTAAGAGAAACATGGAGCAGCTGAAGTGTAGCCAAAGAAGGAAGTGGGGAGAGGTGGGGTGAGGGTGTTGGAGATTTGAGAACTATGCAATATGAGCACCAGCAAAAGGAGGTAGAAAAGGTTTACTCTGAAAGGAGGAGACACAAAAAGGACAAGGACACTTTATCCATCATTTCAAGGGATGGAAAGCCAAAGGAGATTCAGTGTCTTCATGCTGTAAAAACTGACCTCCACTGGCAGAATAAATGGAAACTATGGGAGGCTGATTTTCATTAATATTTAAACAAACATCATAATTTAAACTATTCAAAAATATTCCTAGCTTCTTTGAATTCCATCTCAAACAGTGGCTGGATTGTCAACTTTTGGGAATCTGTAGAAGAAATATGTGTCATGGATTAATTTGTTTCTTTAATAGAGATGCACTGAGCATCTACTATGAGCCAGGCACTCTTCTAAATACTGAGGATGCAATGTTGAACAAGAGACATGGAATTATAAAATTAAAAACACAGTGTTGAACAAGAGGCAGGACCCTTCTCTCATAAAGTTCCATTCTGAAGAGAGGGTGAAAAAATAAACAATTAATGAATAACTTAATTTATGATACTGATAAATGCCATGAGACAGCCCTACAAATGGTGATATGACAGAGTATGACCAAGGGTAGGGAACTACCTTAGACAGTTGTTCAAGAAAGTCTTCTCTGAATGACACTTGACAACCAAACTGAGTGTTTCATGACAAAACAGAGCACACAAAATCTAGAGGAAGAGAATTTCAGTTGGGTTAATAGCAGGGACAAAGGTCCTTAGGCTTGAGTGGGCTTGTTGTACAGCAGGAAATTCACTACGAATAATGAGTCACAAGCTTAACTAAGAGGGTAAGTTTACATCTTGTTCTAATATTCTTGACTTGAAAATATGTCCTTGTCCGGTCTAAATGTCTAGATCATAGATGCAGCAGAATTCACTGGTATAAATGTGAAAAATTCATGACATCAGCTTTCAGTGGGAGAGTAATATATTTTGTGACAAGTTTTTAAGCTCTACTGATCAACACTTTGTCACTTGTAAACCTCTGGAGAGTATTAAACTCATTTTCCATTGATTTTGACACTGAAATCTTTGTCCAAAGTGTATTTTCAAAATAGATTAGAATGGTATATTCTATGACCGCTTCCAGCCTAGGCTCATGTGCTGAACATCACACAGAGAGCTGGGAGGTGCCAGCTCTTGTCTTCATGCTGTCACTGACTAAGTGTATGATCTTAAGTCAGGTCCTAATGTCTCAGAGCCCCAAGTTTCTCCACTTGTGAAGAGACAGGATTACAACATCCGCCTAACAAACTGATGTAACTGAGGATGATAATTTAGACAATGTTGTAAAGATGATTTGAACATTTTAAATTATTAAACAAGACAAAGATCTTAACAGAAATGTCAGCACTATTTTTCCTTGAAAGGAAAAGAAATCCTTGTACTTTTTCTATGATTTGCAGAGAACTGGAAGCCCAAAGCATGCTTCTAATTAAGAAGACACAGGAAAAGAAGCAAATTGAAACATAAGGGAAACATTGAAAGAAAAGAGACAACTGAATGACAGTTATCCAGATGAGTAGGGAAGAGAGAGATGTGTCGCTTAGAGAAAACATCATGACATAGAAATTGTGATTTAGAACTTTGTAAAATGAAGAAGAGGAAAACTGGGGTAAAACTGCAGTAAAACATGAGAGAAAAATGTACCACAGCAGTAGATCCCTTAACATTTTTTCTCTTTTTATTAAAAGGCAAAAACTATCTTGACACCTATACTTTGCGTACGACTCTGCCACAGTTCGGTTTTATCTGTAGAAACAGAAAATGTATGAATTTTTATAGGTTTCACCATATTTATTCCCTGTATTCTCCGCTAGAATGGTATTATGATTAAACTTTTTCCTCCCAAAGAAGTTAGTATTGTTAATGTTGTAAATATGGACTTGGATCCCTCACTGCCTCACTAAAATAAATCAATAGTTTTATTTCACAGAGAACATGATGGCTATCCAGTCTATGCAGGTAGTTTATCACTTTTCAGGTTCTCTATATACAGAAAAATAATGAAAATGATAAACTGAGGACTGCCAGGAGACAGACAAATGCATAAACCAATAAAAGATCAATACTTTAGAGGGTAACAGAGGATTAAGAAGGTTGAATGCAATCAAGACTTTAAAATGCAACAAGTTTCCAAGCTGGTTAGTGAAGATTTATGACCAGCTTTACATAACTCACGTTTATCTGATATTCCTAGTCTTCATAAACTTCATGACCCCTAAACATCTCTCCCAAAGCCTAGGCAAAAAATGAGATCAGAAAAGATGTCTCTACACCAGATTTTCTACCCTTCCCTCATTCTCATCACCTCCATCCCTGAAACTGTCTGAATTTCTATCATTTAAGAGTCCTTTTGTTACAGACTTTGTAGACTTTTAAGAATGTACTATCACAGGACAAATACCATGTTCTGAAAAGTCTAACTCCTAAAATACTTTATTAACTCAGTTTCTTGTGAAATGAATAAGAATGAGGTACAGGGCAGTTTCTCTTTTTTTTGGGGGGGGGCAGTATTAGAAGACAAAGATTGGTTTGGCAGAGTCAACGGTCCAGGAAAAGCGAGTCTGAGTAAATCGGCATTTAGGCTTCATGAGTTTCATGAAGATCTTAAGTGAGAGTAAGCAAGCAAAAAGAAAGGATGCTGAGGGGGATACAAGTGTCAAAGCATGACTTATTCAATGTCACATTTATGCTCCAGGAAAGGTTACCGTAGCCTCATACCATAAAGAATAATCATTAAACTCTCATCATACAGTATTGACAATAGATATGAAATGGATACTTGAATTTGAATGAAGAGAGTCAGATAAGAGAAATGTATGATAAATCATATGTCTTTAAAGGTCAGAGGTGGAGTCAAGATGGCGGCCTGGGAAGACACTGAGTTCGAGTCTCCCCACAACTAGGGCACCTGCCAGACGCTGGTGCGGGAACTTGAAGACCAGGGAGATGGGAGGAACCCCCAAACCACAGGGCAGGACACGGGGGGGAGGAGAAGTGGAGGCCAGACAGGACTGGCACCGCTGAGGGATGACTGGGAGAGGGGAGGGGTTCCCACACCTGGAGGGGCCCTGGGGGCTTGGAGGATCAGAGGGGAGTGCACCCAGCATTTCCCCAGCCCACTTGGGCCCCAGGAAGCCTGCTGGGCTCCTGGGCCTGGTCTTCCATTCTCTGGGGCCACCTCTGGCCTCATGCGTCCTAGAGGCATGGGAGGGAGGAGGGGTAAGAGGAGGAGAGGTGGATGGGGGAGACCCTCCGGGACCAGGGAATCAGGGGAAGCACTGTGGGCATTTGCTCCATGCACTCGGCTCCAGGAAGACTGTTGGGGCTTCCAGGTCTGGTCCCCTGCCCTCCGGGGCCTCCTCTGGCCACATGAGTCCTAGGGGCATAGGAGGGATTCGGGGTGGCGGGGGAGAAGAGAGGCCAATGGAAAGGGACCCTCCAGGTATGGATGACTGGAGGGAAACGTGCCTAGTGTTTCCCCCACCCACTCAGACCCAGGGAGCCTGATTGGGTCCCAGACCTGATCCTCTACCCTCCAAGGCCAGAGGCACTCCTGGGCCCCACCTGGGGCACTGAGCCTAAGCCCCAGGCCCCCACTCCCCCAGGGCCTTTTCCGCCCTGTGGGTCTTAAGCATAGTCCCCGCCCAAGGCCTAAACCCAGCCCCTGCCTAAGACCCGGCCCCCACAGCCAAGGCCTTTTCTGGCCTTTTTTTTTTTCCTCTTTTTTGCTACTGTAGTTCTGTTTTACCTTCTGGTTGTTTCATCTATATTTTTATTTTTTTAATTTTTTCTAATATATCTGCTAGTTCTCTAATCTTATTTATTTTTTACTCTTTGTTATTGTTCTGCTAATTTGTTTCTTTATCACTGCCCTATGCAGCTTGCAGGATCTTGGTTGAAGAGTCAGAGGTCAGGCCTGAGCTCCTGTGGTGGGAGCTCCAAATCCAAACCACTGGACTAACAGAGAACCTCAGAACCCAGGGAATATTCATAGGAGTGGGGTCTCCCGGAGGTCTTCATCTCAGCAACAAGACCCAGCTCTACACAACAGCCTACAAACTCCAGCGCTGGAGGCCTCAGGCCAAACAATCAGTAAGACAGGAACACAATACCACTGATGGAAAAAAAAAAAAAAAAAGAGAGACAACAAAAAAATATGTCACAGATGAAGGAGCAAGGTAAAAACCTAAAAGACCAAATAAATGAAGAGGAAATAGGCAACCTACCTGAAAGAGAATTTAGAGTAAGGATAGTAAAGATGATCCACAATCGCTAGAATAGAATGGAAGCATGGATGGAGAAAATAAAACAAATGTTTAACAAACACCTAGAAGAACTAAGGAACAAACAAACAGAGATGAACAACACAATAAATGAAATGAAAAATACACTAGAAGGAATCAATAATAGAATAACTGAGGCAGAAGAATGAACAAATGTGTTGAAAGACAGAATGGTCGGAATAGCTGCTGAGGAGCAGAATGAAGAACAAAAAATGAAAAGAATTAAAGACAATCTCAGAGACCACTGGGACAACACTAAAAGCACCAACATTCGAATTATAGGGGTCCCAGAAGAGAAGAGAAAAAGAAAGGGTCTGAGAAAATATTGGAAGAGATTATAATGGAAAACTTCCCTAACATGGGAAAGGAAATAGTCACCCAAGTCCAGGAAGCACAGAGAGTCCCATACAGGATAAACCCTAGGAGAAACACAACAAGACTCATATTAATCAAACTAACAAAAATTAAATTCAAAGAAAAAATATTAAAAGCAGAGACAGAAAAGCAAAATAATACATACAAAGGAATCCCCATAAGGTTAACAGCTGATTTTTCAGCAGAAACTCTGCAGGCCAGAAGGGAATTGGAGGATATACTTAAAGTGATGAAAGAGCAAAACCTACAACCAAGATTACTCTACCCATCAAGGATCTCATTCAGATTCGATGGAGAAATCAAAAGCTTTACAGACAAGCAATAGTTAAGACAATTCAGCAGCACCAAATCAGCTTTACAACAAATGCTAAAGGAACTTCTCTAAGTGGGAAAAACAAGAGAAGAAAAACACCTACAAAAACAAACCCAAAACCATTAAGAAAATGGCAATAGAAACATTCTAACCTTGAAGGTAAATGGATGAAATGCTCCAACCAAAAGACACAGGCTCACTGAATGGATACAAAAACAAGACCCATATATATGTTGTCTACCAGAGACCCACTTCAGACCTAGGGGCACATACAGACTAAAAGTGAAGGGATGGAAAAAGATATTCCAGGCAAATGGAAATTGAAAGAAAGCTGGAGTAGCAATACTTGTATCAGATAAAGTAGACTTTAAAATACAGACTGTTACAAGAAACAAAGAAGGATACTACATAATGATCAAGGTATCAATCCAAGAAGAAGATATAACAATTATAAATATATATGCATCCAACATAGGAGCACCTCAATACATAAGGCAAATGCTAACAACGATAAAAGGGGAAAGCGACAGTAACACAATAATAGTAGGGGACTGTAACACCCCACCTACACGAATGGACGGATCATCCAAACAAAATAAATAAGGAAACACAAGCTTTAAATGACACAATAGACCAGATAGATTTAATTGATATTTACAGGACATTCCACCAGAAAGTGGCAGAATACACTGTCTTCTCAACTGCACATGGAATATTCTCCAAGACAGATCACATCTTGGGTCACAAGTAAAGGCTCGGAAAATTTAAGAAAACTGAAATCATATCAAGCATCTTTTCTGACCACAACACTATGAGATTGGAAACCAATTACATGAAAAAAACTGTAAAAGACCCAAATACATGGAGGCTAAACAGTTCACTACTAAATAACCAAGAGATCACTGGAGAAATTAAAGAAGAAATTTAAAAATACATAGAAACAATGACAACAAAAACACGACGACACAAAACCTATGGGACGCAGCAAAAGCAGATCTTAGAGGGAAGTTTATAGCAATTCAATCTCACCTCAAGAAACAAGAAGGATCACAAATAAACAATCTAACATTACACCTAAAGCAACTAGAGAAAGAAGAACAAAGAACCCCAAAGTCAGTAGAATGAAAGAAATTATAAAGATCAGAGCAGAAATAAATGAAATAAAAATGAAGAAAACAATAGCAAAGATCAATAAAACTAAAAGTTGGTTCTTTAAGATGATAAACAAAATTGATAAACCTTTAGCCAGACACATCAAGAAAAACAGGGAGAGGACATAAATCAATAAAATTAGAAATGAAAAAGGAGAAATCACAACTGACGCCGCAGAAATACAAAGGATTATAAGAGACTACCACAAACAACTATATGCCAATCAAATGGACAACTATCAACAAATGGACAAATTCTTAGAAAGGTACAATTTTCCAAGACTGAACCAGGAAGAATTAGAAAATATAAACAGACCTATCACAAGTAATGAAATTTAAACTGCAATTAAAAATCTTCCAACAAACAAAAGCCCAGGACCAGATGGCTTCACAGGTGAATTTTATCAAACATTTAGAGAAGAGCGAACACCCATCCTCTCAAACTCTTCCAAAACTGCAGAGGGAGGAACACTCCCAAATTTGTTCTACAAGGCCACCATCACCCTGATACCAAAACCAGACAAAGATATCATGGAAAAAGAAAATTACAGACCAATATCACTGATGAACACAGATGCAAAAATCCTCAACAAAATACTAGCAAACAGAATCCAAAAACACATTAAAATGATCATACACCATGATCAACTGGGATTCATCCCAGGAATGCAAGGATTCTGCAATATATGCAAATCAATCAATGTGATACACTATATTAACAAATTAAGGAACAAAAACCATATAATCATCTCAATAGATGCAGAAAAAGCTTTTGACAAAATTCAAGACTAGTTTATGATAAAAACTCTCCAGAAAATGGACATAGAGGGAACCTACCTCAGCATAATAAAGGCCATATATGACAAACCCACAGCAACCATCACTCTCAATGGTGAAAAACTGAAAGCATTTCCACTATGATCAGGAACAAGACAAGGATGTCCACTCTCACCACTCTTATTCAACATAGTTTTGGAAGTCCTAGCCATGGCAGAGAAGAAAAAGAAATAACAGGAATACAAACTGGAAATGAAGAAGTAAAACTGTCACTGTTTGCAGATGACACGATACTATTCATAGATAATCCTAACGATGCCACCAGAAAACTACTAGAGCTAATCAGTGAATTTGGTAAAGTTGTGGGACACAAATTTAATGCACAGAAATCTCCTGCATTCCTATACACTAACAATAAAAAATCAAAAAGAGAAATTAAAGAAACACTCCCATTTACCATCTCAACAAAAAGAATAAAATACCTAGGAATACACCTACCAAAGGAGGCAAAAGACTTGTACTCAGAAAACTATAAGACACTGATGAAAGAAATCAAAGATGACACAAACAGATGTAGAGATATGCCCTGTTCTTGGATTGGAAGAATCAATATTGTCAAAATGACTCTACTACCCAAAGCAATCTACAGATTCAATGCCATTCCTATCAAACTACCAATGGCATTCTTCATAGAATTAGAACAAAAAATTTCACAATTTGTATGGAAACACAAAAGACCCCGAATAGCCAAAGCAACCTTGAGAACGAAAAAC
Source organism: Grampus griseus (assembly GCF_964374135.1). Lineage (NCBI taxonomy): Eukaryota > Metazoa > Chordata > Mammalia > Artiodactyla > Delphinidae > Grampus > Grampus griseus. The sequence goes on along the minus strand of NC_139019.1, from coordinate 95,612,881 downwards.
AGAGCTGGAGGAATCAGGCTCCCTGACTACAAACTATACTACAAAGCTGTAGTAATCAAGATAATATGGTACTGGCACAAAAACAGAAATAAACATCAATGATACAGAACAGAGAACCCAAAGATAAACCCACACACATATCATCACCTACTTTATGACAAAGGAGGCAGGAACATACAATGGAGAAAAGACAGCCTCTTCGATATGTGGTGCTGGGAAAACTGGACAGCCACATGTAAAAAAAATGAAATTAAAACACTCCCTAACACCATACACAAAAACAACTCAAAATGGATTAAAGACCTAAATCTTTTTTGACCCAGCTCCTAAAGTAATGAAAATAAAAATAAACAAATAGGACCTAATGAAACTTGAAAGCTTTTGCACAGCAATGGAAACCATAAACAAGATGAAAAGACAACCCTCAGAATGGGAGAAAATATTTGCAAATGAAGAAACTGACAAAGGGTTAATCTCCAAAATATACAAACAGCTCATGTGGCTCAGTATCAAAAAAAACAAACAACCCAATTTAAAAATGGGTGGAAGACACTTCACCAAAGAAGACATGCAGATGGATAAGAGGCACATGAAGAGATGCTCAACATCACTAATTATTACAGAAATGCAAATCAAAACTATAATGAGTTATCACCTCACACTGGTCAGAATGGCCATCATCAAAAAATCAGCAAACAATAAATTCTGGAGAGGGTGTGGAGAAAAGGGAACCCTTTTGCACTGTTGATGGGAATGTAAATTGATACAGCCACTACGGAGAACAGTATGGAGGTTCCTTAAAAAACTAAAAACAGAGCAACCATATGACCCAGCAATCCCACTACTGGGCATATACTCTGAGAAAACCATAATTCAAAAGGACACATGTACCCCAATGTTCATTTCAGCACTATTTACAACAGCCAGGACATGAAAACAACCTAAGTGTCCAACGACAGATGAATGGATAAAGAAGATGTGGTACATATATACAATGGAATATTACTCAGCCCTAAAAGGGAATAAATTGGGTCATTTGTGGAGATGTGGATGAACCTAGAGTCTGTCTTACAGAGTGATGTAAGCCAGAAAGAGAAAAACAAATATTGTATATTAACACATATATGTGGAATCTAGAAAAATGGTACAGATAAACCTATTCGTGGGGCAGGAATAGAGACATAGACGTAGATAATGGACATGTGGACACAGGGCAGGAAGTGGGGGTGAGACAAATTGGGAGATTAGGTTTGACATAAATATACTACCATGTGTAAAATAGATAACTAGTGGGAACCTGCTATATAGCACAGGGAGCTCAGCTCGTTGCCCTGTGACAACCTAGATGGGTGGGCTGGCAGGGCGGAGGGATGTGCAAGAGGGAGGTATATAGGTATACACATAGCTGATTCACTTCATTGTAAATCAGAAACTAACACAACATTGTAATGCAATTATACTCCAATAAAAATAAATAAATAAAGGTCAGGAAAAAATGTTCCTATATGCTACCTCATTAACTTACAAGTCATGATTTGGGGGTGGTATGGGGGAGAGAGTATTAATGCAGTTCTTTCTTCAGTCTTGAGTCCATTTTTTAAAAAAATTATTACTTTTAAGATGTAAGAGGGGAAAGAAAAAGAAAGAACAAACAATGCCAAGTTGAAGGGGATGGGTTGAGAAGGGAGGCACCAGGAAGAGGGAGACTAAATATAATGTCAGAAACAGCAGAGTCTCAGCGTGGAGAGGGGGGTATACACAGAAACCAGTCCAGGGCTGTTTGTCAGATTATATTTAAGTTGCCAAGGGTGGCTTAATGATTCTGGTAACTTCCATAGTAGCATTTGAAACTCCTCTCTGAATATCTGTGCTTTCACCCACCTCCACCTTCATTAACCTGATCTCAATTTTTTTTTCCCAAGCAAAAGAATATGGGTTCTGAACAGTGATGGAATGAGAAAGAATAAACACAGGCCAATTTTTTTTAAATTAGATAGCAAAGTAATTAACCTTGAAAAATCCATGTAGGATGAGGGTGAGATTTGCGAGTAGAGCCTCAGTTTCCCAGTAGGGCTGTTGACATTCATAATGTAGGAAGCCTGAGAGCATTATTACCTTTGTACAGGGGATTCAATTCTCAATTCTCTAAATCTGTGAAAAATTTGATAAGTGTATTTTTAAACGGTTTTCCTGATTTCTCAGCCTACTTTCTTTAAAAATGATTACCATATTCTTAATTTAAGTGTGCAAGTTCATTTTCTTCAAATCTTAGAAACATGTGTGTATGAAAATGCCTTTTCATCCCCAGATATTCAAGTGTTGAAATTACTTTCCAGGCCCAAGATGAACTGCTCCTGCCTGGGGGGGCCACTTCAGCAAACCCAGAGTCAGATAACCCTCAGGTCTCTGTAAATGCTCTGCTTGACCGGAAGCAGCATATCCAGTCAGCCAATCCCCAAGCCAAACAACCTGTGGGCCTTTTCACCTCAAACAAGGCTGACTACATGGCCCCAGCCAATCAGTTTCTATTTTTCTCTTCCTTGTTCTTTATTCTTCATCCTGTAAGACCTTCCTGCCTACTGCCCCACTGTACAGTGCTCCAAAATGAGATTGCCCACTTCATGAAGTGTTAAATCAAGTTCGTTGGTATCACCTAAATTGTCTTGTTGAATCATGTTTTAAAAAAAAGTTGGGAACACTAGTTGCTGCATTTTTTTATATAATCCTTTTCACATTACTACATTTTAAAAATTGAAAGTAGTATTAAATAATGATGCTTCTATTACTTTGCACATTATAAGTACGGCATTTTATGTTCCTAGCCTCATTTTCTTAGCCCATGCTAACAAATACTTAAAAAAATAAATCATGTTATCTTCTTAGTGTGGTTTATAAAATAATATTCCCTTTACTCAATTCAAATAGGGAAATGAACTTCTAATGGCATCCATGTACACTGCGGCTAATGCCACTCCCAAACTTTTAAGGACATACAGTATTATTGTATATTTAGACAAACTTAATCTGCTCCAGAGAATTCCTCATGTTTAGAGATCTCCATTACTTCCACACCACATATTTATGATTTCTCTTTTTATTTCTCTCCTCTCTCTCAAGTTGTTTTCCCACAGCATTTTTTTTGTCAGAACATCTCTGTTAGCTCTAAACTTTTAGAACTTTATTTTTAACCCTTGCATGTGTACCCCAGTTCATTTATAGAACAGAAATCTGTCTTACATAAAAAAGCCCCTCTTTTAAGTTCTACACTGTCGTTTCAGACTGACCAGTTGGACAGACACTTCATTCAGTCACAGACAGTTTATTCTGTCCCCAAGAGTGCAGCTGCGGGATTAGAACTTTTTCCGTCATCGAGTCATTTTTATTTGAGAAAGATTTGCAGTCTTCAAAAATGGGCTAATCTATTCCATATACCCTTAAAATGCCATAAGCAATCTAAGAATTTCCGCATCAGTACTTTGTTCCTGCTACATAGAAAAACAATTAGTGGGAAGAACAAAGAAGTGTAAGGAAAAGAAAAGAAAAAAAAAACCTTGGGAAAAAATATCCCCAGTGATTTGTTTGCCATATTGTTTTAAAGACACTTTCACAACTTTTGCTCTGGGACAACTGCTTTAAGACAAGTCAAATATGCTTTATTTGGCTAGAATTCACATAACGTCAGCAATGATTTATACTGGAACTGATCGATACAAATAGAAAAAGATAATGGTTCCATTCTCAATATTCTCGCGAGAAATCCATTGACAACAGATAATTCTAACTGTAATTTCCACTGTGTGCTAGAGAAGCACAGAAAAGGACTTACTCCAATCTGGGCTATGTGGAGTGAGAGGGCGGGTCAGTGAACTCTCTTCTGAAATAACTCCTGACCTGAGCCCTAAAGAATGAATAGATTTTATCAAGGTAAAGAAAACTCTTCCTTTTATCAAGGAAAGAGTATCCCAGAGAAAAATAATGGGCACAAAACTCTGAAACAGCATAATGTTTATAGAAAACTCTATGCTGGTCAGCATTTCTGGAATTCAGAGTTGTGGGGTATAAATTTCAGGCAGGCAGTGGAACTGAAGACATGAGTAATGTCTGGTAGCAAAGGTCCAAGGACATCATGCTAAGGAATTGGAACCTTAAGCTGTAGATGAAGGGAAATCATCGTATAAACAAATATGCAGGGACTTCCCTGGTGATCCAATGGTAAAGAATCCACCTTAAAATGTAGGGGACACGGGTTCAATCTCTTGTCAAGGAACTAAGATCCCACATGCCACAAGGCAACTAAGCCTGCACACCACAACTACTGAGTTTGTGCGCCTCAACTAGAGAGCCTGCTTGCGGCAAACTACAGAGCCCATGCGCCGCAGCTACAGAGCCCATCTGCCCTGGAGCCTGTGTGCCACCACTAAAGAAGAGAAAACCCGCATGCCACAACTAGAGAGAAGACTGCGTGCTGCAACGAAAGATCCCGCGTGCCTCAGCAAGGATCCTGCATGCCACAACTAAGGCACGATGCAGCCAAAAATAAATAAATCTTTAAAAAAATATGCATTTTGGATAGATCATATCAGTGACAAAGACAAATTTTAGGGGAGTAAGATCTAAGGCAAAGATATGTAGCGGAGAAAAAAATAATTTTTCTCTACTCCTCTTAGGTTTATTGGCTGGGGCCTTGCAAATTAGATTGACAAAAGACAGATTAACAAAAGGGAAACAGAAGTTTCTTAATTGCATTGTTCCTATACGTGGGAGTATATTCAGTGATGGGTAACTCAAAGGGGTAGTTGGAACTTGGGTTTATACAGCATCTTAGCAAAGAACAAAAAATTTATAGAGAAGTGACAAGACAAATGAGAGGACTTTGAGCCTTCAAGAGTGTAAATTGGAGGAGGCAAATATATGGGGGAAAATAATGGTAAATAAGGGCTGGTTGGAAGGTTTTGTTGAAGTAGACTCTTTCCTGGTACCATCTTTGGGCTGATAAGGCTCTGAAATTGTCCCTGTGATTAACTTCTGCCCTTCCTGGTAGAGAGAGGAGGGGAGCCACCTCTACAAATTTATATTCTGCTTTTAGACAAATAGGAGAAGCATAGACAACTCTTCTTGTATCTCCTTCTTCTCAATTGCCTTCAGCTCAAAAGAATCCTTATGCCAAAGAGACATATTTTAGAGTTGCATATTCTGCTACGCTTCAGATGCTAGTGTGAAGGAGATGGTAAATAACACGTCAAATAAGATAGGGTTCTAAAGAAGGTAGAGATAGTAGGGATGAACAGAGGAGGACACAGTCAATGTAAATTTAGAAGACAAAAAAATATATCAGTACTGACTAATTCTACAGCAAAGAGAGTGTGTAAGAGTGTATGCATGGCAGCCCTATCAACTAAGGGGAATTTTAAAAAAATAATACATAGCCTTGAAGAAGATGACTCCATCCTTATATTAGAGATGAACAGGAGGAAGTTGGGTTTCTCAATATACATCTCACAGAATGAAGCAAGTCTAAATTCGGAGTCTGTTATGAAAGGTGGTTAAAATGAAAAGTGTGACTGAGATCAAAGAGGGGGTGCTGAGTAGAAGTGAAACCAGAAATGGTCACAGAAAAGAGACTTACAGGGTAGCAAGGTGAAAAAATACCAAGGAAGACTGTTAATGATGAAGAGGGACACCAGAAAGGAGAGAGTTATTGGAGCCAAAGGAAAGTGGGAGTTTCAAGAACAGAGTAGGCAAAATTGTTACTGGAGCGGCTGTCTCCAGTGAAATAAAAACTGGGACTTTTTCCTTTACTGATTTAGACGTGCATGGGGATCTTTGGGGGTGGATGGGGGAGGCACCTTTGTTGCACTGTAATGTGTAAGTAAGAAGTAGAGACAAACAGAGACTCGTTACGCAGTTTTAAAATATAGATGATATCTAAAATATACATTCCACAGTCAGACTATATAATCAAAAAATGCCACTCCCACCTATCGTTCCCATGAAGGGACACACGCTTTTGGTTTCGTTATGTTTTTGAATGGGAGGAATGGAGTATGTTCACAAGGTGAGGAGAAAGAACCTGTAGAGAAATCACACTGACGATACAGAGGAACAAGGATAATTAAGAAGGAGCGGCAACCAATGCAAGAGCCAAGGTAGAGGAATTTTGCCTTACACAGGAGGAAGGCCACCCAGCCTTAAAACTGCAGGGAAGGAAAGACGGATACGTGCTTAGGTGGATGCATTCACTGGATTACCCTATTCAGATGTAGTTTGCAACTGTTGCTAGGCACGGTCAAATGAATCAAAGCTACAGATCTTTATTTTACCATTTTGCAGGCTGCTCTCAAGAGCTTAAGCACAGATAAGTGAAATGCCAAGGTCAAAGTGTGCTAACAAAGTAGAACTGGAAAAAGCAAGCTAAGGCTTCAGACTTAGACACAGCATTAAGATAAAGCAGCCTAGTAATAAATATTAAGCACCTACTACGTCCAAGGCACTGTGAAGCATTTTACAGGCATAAAGTATCCTCATTTGTTATTCACAATACTCAAATTAATTAGTCCTATTATTGTTCCCACATCACAGATGAGGCAACTGAGTCTTATTAGAGAAATTAAGTGACTTGCCCACCCAATGTTTCACAACCAACAAAAGCACAAAATGACAATGATTGTTTAGGTCTGTCTGACTCCAAACATATTTTCTTAACCACTCTATCATATCCCCACATCAAAGGCTCAACTCAACTTTCAATCCCGTCCCTCTCAACATGCAATCTCTCGGCAATGGACCTAATGTTGTGTCCCCTCAAAATGCATATGTTAAATTCCTAACCTCAGATGTGATGATATTAGGAGGTGGGGCCTTTGGGAGCTAATTAGGTCATGAGGATGGAGACCTCATGAATAGGATTAATGCCTTTATAAAAGGAACCCAGAGAGCTCTCTAACCCTCCCTCTGCCCAGTGAGGATACAATGAGAAGACGGCCGTCTGCAGCCCAGAAGAGGGCTCTTTCCAGAACCCAACCATGCTGGCATCCTCATCCTTGGACTTCTAGCCTCCAGAACTGTGAGAAGTAATCTTCTGTTTATAAGCTACCCAAGTCCATAGTACTTTGTTATGACAGTCTGAACTGACTAAGGCACTCTCCTTGTGGATATCAGGTGCAAATACCTTAAAAGTGCCGACTTTCCTTCCTTTGGATGTTATTCTCAATCCAAAGTTGGCCTCTCTACTCCCTGCCACAGTGACATGAGGAGTAAGGGAAGTCAACTTGATCTAAGGGTCATCACAGCTTTCAATGACTTACTAGCTACCCATAATGAGAAAAGACTTAGACACAACTGAATTGAATAAAGAGCTATGAAGCCTATACAAATTAAAATCTAAGGAGCTCAAATAAAAAGAGGAAAATGTGTGTTAAAAGTATTCATATAGGGACTTCCCTGGTGGCACAGTGGTTAAGAATCCACCTGCCAATGCAGGGGACACGGGTTCAAGCCCTGGTCCGGGAAGATCCCACGTGCTGTGGAGCAGCTAAGCCCGGGCGCCACAGCTATGGAGCCTGCGCTCTGCAGCCCACGAGCCACAGCTACTGAGCCCACATGCCACAACTAAAGCCCGCGCGCCTAGAGCCTGTGCTCCAGAACGAGAGGAGCCCCCACTCGCTGCAACTAGCGAAAGCCTGCACGCAGCAACGAAGACCCAACACGGCCAAAATTAAAAATAAATAAATAGATAAATTTATTTTTTAAAAAAAGTATTCATATATTAGAAAAGAGAAAGTGGTGCCTTCTGTCCAGTGCATCTGCATATTGCCCAGGTACAAAAAAAAAATAAAAGAAAAGTGAATCAACTTAGTACCTAAAACCAAAATTACATTTTACACTCCTTAATTTAGTTTCAAAGTAGTCAATTAAGACATAATTTAGTTTTTAAATCCCCATGTTATAGAGCTGCCACTGAATTAAATATTATTTTAAGAATCAGAGGATTTTATTCCATAAAACTTCAAGACATATTTTGTTGTTTTAATTCTGCAAAACAGAGCAGTTAATTTCACTGATTTTTAAAAATTCCTCAAAGTATTTTTTTCTCTACTTTTACTGGTTCTCTCTATGAGCTGCTTCTGTGTTGGTCTAATTACAGAGAGACCATTTCAGCATTTAGATTTATGTACACACACACAATTTCTTCATATATAACCATAAAATAATGTAATAACATGTATAGATTCACATCATGGAAAAAATATAGGATTGAAACCTAATTATTAGCTGAGGATGGTAACGGAGAGGGATAAAACGATGTTTAGAACTGGTCCTTCAAGCCATGCTGCCTAGAAAGAGCTTCACAGAGACGATACCTGATAGAGAAGAAGGAAAGGGGACCTGTGCATAAGGAAACACTTTTCTGTTTCAGAACCTGCGAGCCTGGATTTAAAAAGAAAAATCTTCACCAGTACATTTCTTTTTTATTCACTATTACTGCTAGAATTTTTTTATTATTATTATTTTCTTCATCTACGTGGTTAACTTGACACTGCTGAATTTCTAGCAAGTCTAATTTGAGAGGCCTCTTTCAAAACCTCTCTCCTTCCATATCCTGAGTAAGTAAGAGTTTTCTATCTTCAACCGTATGAGGTGTTAGATGCTTCAGTTGGTTCTGAAGGGCTCTGTGACATCTCCTTCTCAGCTTTAATTTGAAAGGACAGATTCTTTTCCTGGTTTAACTTGAATCTTCCCTGATGAGAAAGAGTTAGAAAAAAATGAGCTCTCAAGATCTTTTGGTTTTTATAAATGTAAGTAATCATTCAAGTTGAAGAGTTTGTTATTCTCAACATCATGAAAATAATTTTCCAGTAAGCATCATGTCTCTGCCACTTTCAACTTGTTAATAAACTCTACTCTGTCTTTAATTACAGCCTTTTTATTAACTCTCTAAATTAAGGAAAGGGGAACAACTATATCTTTTCAAGTTGTTGAAACTCCGTCCCTCTTCCATTTTCACCATTAGTTTTTAAATCACAACTCTATGGAACCACTTTTGAGAGTAAGTATTAACGGTTTAATAGGTAACTTTTGAAAGTTACCTTTAATCCAAATACCTACACATTTTGTTTCACTGGGAGGGGTGTGGTTCTGACAGAGTGAATGATTGCAATGTCTTATCTGATGAACTCAATTTGAAACTTGCCCAGTGATGGAATTTTGTTAAGTTAAACTATGTAATTCCAATAAAAATCTTGATCACACGTTTGAAGAGACGGCAAACATTTATCAAATTTTAAATCACCATCTCAACTACATACACTTATTTATATATCAGGAAAGGGTCGTTGTACCTATGATATATCCATGAGTAATAATTCTCCTTGGAACTGAATGCTAAATGAGCCCTATTTTATTCATTTTCAGACACAATCACAATTAGAGTCACGTGTACTCTTTTGCAGTGCGTGGACATTAAAAAATAATGAAAGTAAATCTATTGGTTTTTATTACAGTTACGTGAGGCAATACTGTGGTTTATGAAGGGATTTCTAGGACAGCTGCACATTTGGTTATATTTATTTTCTTGATAACTGTCCTACATAGACTGATATTTGCTATCTATTCACTTCTTTCTTTCCTTTTATGCTTTTAATAAAAGAAATTTCAAAAGCTTGCCTCAATCCTAAAAGATAATACTACAGGAAAAGGAAGAAAAGAAACTATTAAAAGTCAGAAATTACTGATTTAAGATATCTGATTAAAAGAATTAAACTTCTCCCACCTGACTACATAAGTAAGCTACTCTCTGCATTCCAAGTGAAATGGATTGAGGCAAATTTATTTGCATAATAAAAGCCCCAAATGTCACTTTTACCTAAAATATTCAGATTGTTAATGGTAAAATGTTTCTATATCGAATTATGCAAATAATTACTCAAAGTCTGTCATTTATAACAAATCCCTAAATTGTCTTCCAGCTCCACACCTCCATGACATTATTTGACATGGAGGCTGTTTTTGAGAGGGTAAACATGATAGCCCCTAGTTGTCTAAATATGAACATAAAAGTTAGTAAGATAAGATGTTCCAACATTATAAATAAGGTAGTTAGCTAATAAAAACTTTAGTTTAGCAAATTGGTTTCTAAGGGACTAGGTAAGAACCAAGTAAGATAATCCACCCATCTTTACTATGAATGAAATAGAAACTATGCTGATTACCAGAATTATAATTAATGATCTTTTTCTCAGGCTCTGAGATAAATGGACTTGAGGGTATCTCCTATCCTGAAAAGAGGCCCTAAAGGTCCTTAGCCTGGGCTGGTACAAGCCATGGTCTTCTTTCTTCTGTTACCTTGCTTCTCTACACCTAATTCTTCCACTTCTGCTGCTCTCCTGGGTCCAAAATTGTCACTGTACCTTGGACTATTAAAGATTATTCATGCCTTACAGGACATAGCTCTATCTTCAACCTCTTGGTCTCCTCCACCTTGATTACCTAACTCAATAGATAGGGGCCACTGTGAGTTATTTGTCAAGTGTTTATTATCTTTGAGCAATAGCTCCAAAGGACTAACAACAGAACTTTATGTGCTGACTATCACCTAGATACATTCTTCGTAATAGTTACAACAAGGCTTGCCAATAGCTTCATTTGGCATGTTTTCTTTTCCCAGTTGTCAATGAAAAAAGTATTGTTTTAAATACTTATACCTGACTTCAATCAGCTATCTTTGAGAGGTTTTCATACTCATTGAAAAACTTGGTGTCCTATGCCCAAAACTGTTCAAAGATATTTATCAGAATTCATGAACCAGCATTTGAATGACTTTCAGGTGTTAGATGCTCAGGCCAGAGAATGCTTTTTTTTTTTTTTTTTTTTTTTTTTTTTTTTTTTTTGCGGTACGCGGGCTTCTCACTGTTGTGGCCTCTCCCGTTGCGGAGCACAGGCTCCGGACGCGCAGGCTCAGCGGCCACGGTTCACGGGACTAGCCGCTCCGTGGCATGTGGGATCTTCCCGGACCAGGGCAGGAACCCGTGTCCCCTGCATCGGCAGGCGGACTCTCAACCACTGCGCCACCAGGGAAGCCCCAGAGAATGCTTATTTAATGATGCTTAACAACTAAAAGTGTAACTAATGGGAGTTTAAATAGGTGGCACAGTGATTGTACACCTCATCGCGCTAGTAATACTTATTGATCTCACCACATAAGAAAGCTTGGGTTTGAATCTGTGAGCTTCCAGAAAGGTCAAGAGAAAAGGAAAACCATTCAAGATTCCAAACACTCATGTGAGTAAGCAAAATAGGAGAAAATATTGATTGTCTCCCCGTCTCACAGAGTATGGAACCAATACCAAAATAAAAGAGGTAGAACATTTGAACATGTTCCATTAGTAGCTCTTCATATCGCATCGTAAACAGTCTGTCCTGATTCCTGCCAGTGGCAGAGGGACTTTGCAGAGGGCCATGATGCTTGTATAGGAATTGAGAGATGTTACCTTAACTAGGTCCCACACTTAGAGCCAGAAGATAATCAACTCTGAAGCATTATTTCTTAAAAAAAATATATATATATATGTTGAAGGAGAATCACTTTTCTAATGAAGGAATCCTGAAAAATGGTATGAATGCTTTTCTTAGAGTTTTTAGACCATGAAAACATAAGAAAATCACACAGCAAGCAGGTTAACGCTATCAGCTTTTTTAGTCTTGGAACACAACCAATGGTTTCCCTATGAACAATGTCCATTTTTAAAGCTTTATTTTATAATGTGTTTCATAGATAATGAGGAAACACCATTGTGACATATATAATTGACTTAATTCAATATACTATATATACACATATTAAAAGTGAACATATAGAAGGATTTGATTACATATAAATGTATGTGTATGTATATATACAAACTTTTAATTAACTTTATGTTTTACTATCTCATCAACTTTAGTACCAACATCCACACCTGTAGCATTATTCATAATGAGCGGCTTACAGCACTTCTATGAAATGAGCAGAGGGACTTAATGGGACAGGCGTGCTGTAGCCTGAGTTGCCACTCTATTCTGACATTTTCCACTGCTTAAGTTACTCCAGTCATTAAACGCTTCCAATTCTACGCATGAGTGCCCTATTGAGCTGGCCACTTGCAGACCAGATGAAAAGGTACAGGGAGGAGTCACTCTGTATGACCTTTGTGTAGTCTATTATGTGCCATACTCCTGCCTCTGTCCCCACCGACACCCAGCATCATTCCTGCATAGCACAGACGGGGGTTGAGGTGAACCATTCTAAGGACCACATCCTCAAATGGAAAGGAGCAGATGTAGCAGCATTTCTCAAGGGCCTGCATTCCACAATTAACATTTTCTAATCCAATCAGAATCTGTGTAGGCAGTTTCACCTATGTATTTATAAGTTATATGAATAAATGATCTAGTCCAAACGGCTTGTTCTTTTAGTATTTCTCTTTCTTCCTGAGGAGGAAGAGTTGTTTGGGACTAAGAGTTGACCAGATGGACCACACAATGGTGTGCTGATACCATTTGTGCTGTGAATGGAAGAGATGATTTCAGAGCTCACCCTATTCTCAAAGGATCCAGGCCTCCATCTGTTGGGAATGGCCAAATTCAATCCTAATAGCCCAGTGGAGATACTAAATTCAGTCAGTTATTTAGAGAACTCCCTCATCAGTGCCAGTTTCTCACTGGCTTCCAGTTTTAGGTCACAATTTAGAGCCCATATTTGCAAGGCAGTTAAGGTCACAAGAGGAAACGTAGGACACAAGCGTCCAAGTAAGGACAACATGTTTGCCCTCTTAGAGAAGAAAAGGAAAAGAGGCACACAGTGGAAAAGCAAAAGCTTCTGTGACAAATCAAGGGCAGAGCTGGGAAGAGGACACAAGCTTTCTAGTTCTCACCCATGAGAATGCCAAGCAGTCACACAAAAGAAAAGTTTTATGGGTTATGACAGCAGCCAAGTAAAATAAGATAACAAGAACCAGCGGCTTATGTTTTTAGCATTACCAAGACCCTTCCCACCATTGTTTAGAACAATAACATTTGGTGTTAATCAACTCCTTAAAAGGCACCCATCATTTTTAGTAGAGGTGACTGTCTATTATTCTCTGCAAAAAAGTCCCTGCACAGTCTGTCTAGGTTGGAAGCAAGGAGGAGCAGTCGATCTTGCCAAAATCTCAATTGTGCAAGTTGTCATTGAGAAAAGCCAGCAGTGGATTCAGGGCCCTGCCAGCTCATTCGAAAGAGAATCTTTGTGTTGGCTGATGCGCTCATAAGGAAATGAGGCTGAGGATGGAAAAAAGACCAGTTGGGATACACACTCACAGGAGGGTTAGAATCCAGAGTAAAAGAGGTTGACTCCCTGACAGCTGGGATTTATCCACTTCAATAACTAGGGTGGGGTACTTAGTGTTGTTTCCTCACTTCTCAAATTTAGAGGAGCATGCTGGAAAAGCAGAAAATTAGCCTTCGAGGGGAGCTGCTCTGTGTTTCTGCTAAACACAGAACCTTTTTTGAAATGGAATCAGGTGGAGAGTAATTCTCCTAGCTGGAGTTAATACCACTATGATTCATAATCTTATTGAGAATGAAGCCAGCATGGCAGCGTAGAGGTGACCTATATACAGAGAGGGACAGAGAAAGGAATACTTCCTCTGAGTCGACCTGAGCTGCAGGGAACTTACTCTTATGCCCCTCCAACCAAAGACATATAGGCTTTCTTATTAAATAGTTCCATTTGACTACTAACTAGGGCAACTCATCTATTGATTTAGTGCCCCTCAGTCAAATGGAACTATGTGTCTCCAGGGCAGAATATATATGACATAGTCTAGAGCACAGATTCTAGAGCCAGGCTGCCTGATCCTCCACTTCAAGTTCTATAACCTTGGCACATTACTCCAACCCTCTGTACCAACCACCACACAGGACTCTCCTGAGGCATAAATGAGTTCATATGTGCAAAGAGCTAATAGCTGTGACTTTGTGCCTCTCTCCCCCATTCCCCTATTACCGGCAGTAAAATGTTTGGTTTAAAAGAGGACTTCAACATACTTTGCATACAACTCTATTCACATTTATTGAAAACTTGCTGAATTCGAAATTCTAGAAATTAGGATGATAGCGTGGCTTTGGAGTCTGACAGTCTGGATTGAAATCCTGACTTGGCCACTTGCTGTACATAATTTTTGCAAGTTTCAATCCTTACACATGTAAAATAGGGAAAATAATGCCTAACTCTTTATGGTTTGTGTTAAATGAAATATCAGCTATTGTATATTCTCCCTAACCCTCAGGAACTAAGTAAGATGACCTCAACAGCCCATTTCCATACCTCAGAATTGAAAACAATTTCCAAGATGACAGGAAACTGATGAGAAAATTTTCTTTCTCATGGTCTCTTCTACCTCTTGAACAACTCTTTCTAAATATGAGTGGTTACAGTTGCATTAAAAATGAGCAGAACTCTGTGCAGTGTTTGAATCTTAGAATTTGCAAAAAGCTGCTGGTTTTCAGATGGGGCCTACGAGGCATATCTCGAAGGAAGCAAATTCAAATTCCACATCATACACCCTTGTCCTCTGAATTCCTTGTTTGTTTGGGTTTTGGCTTGTTGGTTTCTTGGTTGGTTTGTCTTCACTTCCATTGGTCCTCTCCTGACACTTCTTGCCCCGACCAGATTTCAGTCTCACGTCGCATAGTTGATGACTCTTTCCTTCCAGGTTACCCTCCAAACACCAAATTCAGCAGAAACTTAGCACTGTGACTCCCAAACTCACATAACCTAATTTATCATATGCTAAACATATAAATGTCTTCCCATGCAATGACAGCCTTCTTCTTCAGGAAACAAACATCATTACAAGGAGCATTTTCAGATAATTTTTAGTAAAATGTTTGTCACACATTGAACACATACTTTATGGTAGCTATATAGAAAATGGTAAGGTTGGATATTGAAAGCTGAATAGTCTACTGCCCACAAACAGGTCCCAGCTAGTGAGGCACAGTATGTTAACTCCATATTCAAGAGTTTATGAAATTGTGCATTCATGTAAACAGGTTGTCATGTGTGACAAGTAATCCTCTAATTCTATTGACGTCATATGCTATTACTTCTTCGCAGAGGGTGAAGACGTGAAAGAAACAAAATGTTCTACATTTTTTAGTGCACACTTTTCATCCTTAACTGAGGTGGACTGTATTCCAAAAGTGCAATAAGAAGCACACTGGGCTTTAACTTGACTTTTCATAATATATGCAGTATTAATTGATGCTACTATTCCATTCTTAATCAGCTTCATGAAAGGGATGCAATAGGTTTACAAACAATCCCCTGTCCTTCATCAAGTTATTGCTGGTATATGCATATTCACAAATTGAATCTAAAATAAAGTTGGCAAAAGCTGTTCACAAGTGTATTTACTCAAACATTTAGATGAGAGTTGGCTCTCTTTGGTTTAATCCTCCAGCAAACATTTATCCAGATGCATTTACTCCACCCTGTCACAGGAAGGAACTAGTAATTGTTTCTGTGTACTGATATGCTCTTAATATTAAGGCTTTGGGGATGTGGGTAAAAAGCTGCTTGGTGTATTTAATTAAAATTAGTAGAAAATTTAAAACCAAGCAAGCATTGTCAGTAGTACTTAGTATTTAATGCAAAGAAACCCAGGTGCTTAGAAATGTACACCAGAAGAAAGAAGAGACTTGCTGTATTCAGAAAGAAACATCATGCTCTCAGTTTTCAAATTTCTTAAAGAGAACTATAGAATCTTGAATTTTGAGTGAATAGAACTATAATTTTGTAAATCAACAGGCTAATCAACCAAGCTGGAATCATTTGAGTAACTACTATGGGCTTAATCCTGAGATTCAGTGTTTAATTTTGAAAGTAAGGAGAAATTGAAGAAATACAAGAAGTTATTTTTTATCTGGGAGATGATACTAAAGAATAAAAAATAGTTAAGTGAAAGTAAAAGTATTAAAACTAGTGCTATAATGTGCTACTAACTTCAAAGTACAATAAGAATTCAGAAGGAACAACAAACTTAGGAGCAGAGTCATCAAGAAAAGCTTCATCAATCAGCACACGGCAAGGCTTCAAGAATGGGAGCCAAGATGAAGGGGCCCCAGGGACCAAATCTTGGACACTTTGAGCAAAAATAATAATGATGATAATAATAATGGATTTTAACCCCTGGAACAAAATGGGAATCCATGAGTTCATGATAATATAAATAATGTTTAAAAACTGTGTAAGAGAGCAAGAACAAATTTTTTATGGCAGAATATTTTTATATAAATTTATTTTATTTATTTATTTTTGGCTACATTGGATCTTCACTGCTGCGCGGAAGCTTTCTCTAGTTGCAGCAAGTGAGGGCTACACTTTCGTTGCGGTATGCGGGCTTCTCATTGCAGTGGCTTCTCTTATTGTGAAGCACAGGCTCTAGCCGTGCAGGCTTTGGTAGCTATGGCACGTGGGCTCCAGTAGTTGTGGCGCACAGGCTCAGTAGTTATGGCACACGGGCTTAGTTGCTCTGTGGCATGTGGGATCTTCCTGGACCAGGGATCGAAACCGTGTCCCCTGCATTGGCAGGCAGATTCTTAACCACTGCGCTACCAGGGAAGTCCTTTATGGCAGACTTCTAATTGACAAATGCAGGAGAAATGTTGGAGATTGAATCTCATCATTTTACTGCCCCACAGTAGTAATTGTGGCAGGTGAGAATCATTTTTGGATCCTAAAATTAGTGGGCAAAAGTGTTAAGGAGAAACAAGATATTTCCATAATCTCAAAGTAACTCCCCCCAAAGTAACAAAGATACAAAAAGAAAAATAGTAACTCCATTGACCTGGATAGTATCCCTCCCCAAAATCTATGTCCTTCCTGACCTCAGAAGGCAGCCTTATTTAGGGTCAGTGTAGATCCAGTTAGTGAAATCACAGTGAGGTTACCCTAGAGTAGGGTGGGCCCTTAATCCAATTTGACTGGTATTTTAGAAGAAGAGAAAGACACAGAGACAGACACAAGGACGCCACATGTCCATGGAGGCAGAGATTGGACTTATACTGCCAAAAGCCAAAAAATGCCTGTGGCTACCAGAATCTAAAAGAGGCAAGGAAGGATCCTCCCCAAGAGGCTTCCATGGGGCACGTCCCTAAGCAAAACTTGGTTTCAGATATCTAGCCTCTAGAACTGTGAGAGAATAAATATTTGTCGTTTGAAGCCACTCAGCCTATGGTACTTTGTTATGGCAGCCCTAGGAAAACAACAGTAACTTTAGAGTAGAAAGACCTGGCAGACACCACCTTAAGTGATTGAAAGGAACATCACTAGTAAAAAGACATGTCAACAGCATGTACCTCCTGACACAATGTACCGAGAAGGGCACAATTGCACTTTTGCAGTACTCTTGACAAAAATATATAACATCAATCTAGTAGGAAGAAAATCAGACAAATTGAAGTTGAGAAACATTCTATGAAATAACTGGCCAGCACCTTTTGAAGTGTCAAGGTTGTCAAAGACAAAAAATGACTGAAATGAGGAAATTGTCCCAGATTTGAGGAGACTAAAAAGATGTGACAACTGAATAGAATGTGGTATCCTGGACTCTGAACTGGCGGAAAAAGACAGCAGTAAGGACGATTTGCAAAATTTAAAGAATGTCTTTAGATTAGTTTATGCCCTGGTTTGGATGGTTGTACTATAGCTACATAAGATGTTATCATTAGGGGAAGCTGGGGAAGGGTATTCAGGGATTCAGTGTACTATTTTTCCAATTTTTCAAGTCTAAAAGTATTCCAAAATAAAATAATTGTGAATAAAATCCAAGGGCAAAAATGGTCGGGTCAGACAAGATGGATAAGGAAAGGGTTTCCTTGCCACATAAAGGACAGATGTGAACAAAGGCGAGATGGAGGGAGCAGAACCCAGCTGACAGGTCTGTGTTGCAAGTAGCAGGAGGGCACACAGGAGCCTGCAATATGGGCTGCTGGAATAGGGAAGCCAGCCAGGAATCTCACGCTGATACACAATGGAACCTGCATAGGGTTTTGAGCTGAAGAGTGATGTGATGAAAGCACTGTTGAATGACCATTTGTCTGGCAGGAAAATGCAGGATTGAATCCACTTATATAGACTCTTCCTGTCAAATGAATCTACTCCCCTTTAGGACAGTAGCCGACTGAGGAATTTGAAGGCAGCCCTTGTCGATACTTCTGTCGCTATTTCTGGAACGCTTTCTCTCTGGGGTCCTCCTTCCTCCTTCCTTAGAGGCAGAGTGGAGGTTTGTAATGAGGGGTGATATAGACATCAGAAATATTGTCAGAAAAGCACTAACAGGAAAATACAAGTGACAAAACAGTACTTAGGAAATAAAAAATCCAAATACAAAAATATTTAGGAAATATTGTAACATTTAGTGTTTAGGAAACAAAAATAAATAATCCAGATACAAAAATAATAGAAATTGTGTGGGTTAAACCAAAGGAAGAACTTAAGGCAAGAGCGATCACACTGTAGGCAGCAATAATGACCCAGATTCTTGGAGAATTAGTGGAATAAGAAGAAGAAACTCAAACCATCCTCTTCCTCTGTTTAGGGTTGGTATGATTTTTTCTAGATTACATTTCAAGATCTAGGCCACAGAGTAAAGACAGATATAAAGAACCAAAAAAGGATTGAAAGAGGCAAGTGACCAAGAATTTAGAGGTTTCAGAAATAACTGTAAGTAACAAAAGGTCCTAAAATAATGAAGTTTGAAAAGATTAGGGAGAAAAGGGATTAAAAATGGACTCTACCATCATAAAAGCTCATTAATTTCAGCTCAAGTAGTGGAATTGGCGATCATTTACCATAGATTACGCGGAAGTTTACCTTTACGCTATCTCAAAGAAATATTTTGTTAAGCAGATTCATATAAACTAAATAAAGAACTATTTAAAAAGCTTTTTCGGAGACCAAGTATGCCCCGAAAGGGAAAGTTACAATGTTACAGAGTAAGACTCAAACTTTGCTGCTGACCTATTAAAAGCTAAGCTTTCATTTATTTTTAAAGGTGTTTAAATCTCACTGATGAAGTTTAAATCTCACTGTTTAAAATCTCAGTTTTTTTTTTTTATTGTCCCTATTGCCAGTCTTTAGAGAGCTCAAAGTCACAAAGCAATAAAATCTTTGTGAACCGACTGGAACTTCTTTCTCTTGCCCATCTGTCTCTAAGGAGTCTACCTGCCCCAGGTTAAGCATAGGCAACTCAACATGCAAATATCCATGGGGATCGTGGGATGGTAGGAGGGTAGCCAACAGTGTGGGGATCTGTATGAGGAAAAGGTGGGTCCCGTCCTTTCTAAATAATAGGAGAAAATGTTTCTTATACACAAGTAATAACCGAGGTCTGAGGGAAGTTTTCTAGAAATGAGAGAGGGACACTGAAAAAAGAAAACCTCAAACAGTAGAGACAAATGGCCTCCATCCAAGATTATACACCAAACTAGAAAAGAAGTATCCCACTAGAAAAAAAAAATTCAAAGTTACCAAAGGGTTGTTTTGTCCCTTTCTTTCTCCAGTTTCCTAATTTAGCAAAACCATTCCCTCCTCTCTCCAAAAATGAGCCCTTGCCCACAACCAGCTCTTTTAGGCGCCCAGACTCCCCTGAGCCTTCCCACTTCATATACTTCCTTGAGGGAGAGAGTAAGTTGTTCCAGCTGGGCCCGGCCTTATGTTCCTGTGGTCCAGTTCCCTGGCAGTCCCCTAACAAGGGCTTGCAACCGTAGGCTTGCACTGATGTGTGAGAGTCCCTGCAAATCCCAACAGCCCACCCCCTACACTCTGCTCCCAAAGCTTCAGAACCACAGGCAAGTACAACACACAAAATCAAGATGCCTTAAAATAATTCCATTGTAGCCTCTAAGCCTGCAGTTTGTCTCATTTTCCCAGTGATCCCTTACAGGAAAACCTCTGGAGCTTGTTCAAAAATACGCTCACGCTCCGTGTGAGTTCTGACTCAGTTCCTTTCTTGCTGTTCCCTCAGGTATACAAGTTTGGAGTTCTTGGTGATAATGAAGGCTCAAGAGAAGGCTTAGGTTATTCTTGGCTTTCGCTGTTATAGGGCAACAGACTTGCTGACAAAGGGTCTTTGTAATTGGGTGTCCCTAGGAATTCCCTAAGTACCTAGTTTTATGAAGTGCATGCTTTCCCTGCCTGAGTATGAATCTGAGGGGTTCTGCCTGGAAGAACTAGATACTATCAAAAAAAAATACACACACACATAATTACTGGCCTCTAAATACTGGTGAAGCTAACATCACATCCTACTCTTCTCAAATTCCTAATTCAACAATCTCTAAAGCTCTCAGGAAAACTAGTAACTGATAATATTTAAGAGGTCAAAGGCAGCTAGATCCACTTGTAACCAATGATTAATTTTATCGCTTAATGCCTAAGTTGTATGAGACATATGACTTAAACAGTTTTGGAAAATTAATATTAATGCATGTATTTCCCAGAAACTTTTTAGTTGCAAATGATAGAAGTTCAACCCAAACTGGATGAGTTGCAAGAGAAGAAGAGTCATGTGGAGAGGAGTGGGCTGGAAATGGGGAGAAATGTATGACCTCATGTAAATGATAGACCCACACTTTTGCTGTTATTAGACATTGCCCTGTCATATCACATGGTGTTATCTAGAATCTTCTCTCTTAGGTCCACCTTGTTCTTTGTTGACTTTATTCTCACACAGATTTCCTCAAATAATAGGAAAATGTCCTCTCAAATTTCCAGATTTACATCCTCTTACCTGAGCAATCATGAAAGCAAAAGAGCGTCTCTTCTCACATAGTTCCAACAAAAATTCCCAAGTTTAAATCTCAGGGGTGAACACACATGTGCTTGCACACACACACACAAACACACACAGGTAAACCACAATACCACCACCACCAATAACAACAGTCACCATCCACATTTAAGTCATTTGCCAGTCACAGTGCCAAGGTTGGCATGCTCTAATTGGCCTATCTGGTTCATGTGCCAACATCTGGAACTTGAAGTAGAAGAAAGAAAAGGCCACTTGCACCACATGAACATAGAATGGTGATGGAATCAATTCCCAAAGGAAAATCAAGGTGCAATTACCTGAAGAAAGGAGAATGGATATTGGGGATGCAAAAACTAAGATCTCTTGCAACTCAGATTTCAAGCTTCTGATCATCACAGCATACTTCAGGGATGTTCCCCCCAATACCATTATAAAATCCTATCTATAATGAAACACCCTTACTCCATTTTTAAAAGTTTCTTCTGTGAGATGTGTGTATGAACCACTATGATAAAATAACACCAATTTTTACAACCAGAATTTGTAATAACATATCTTTAGATGAATAAATGAATAGCCATTGGGGTCTAATAACCATTTACTGAGGACTCTTTTATATCAATTTGGGTTTGCATGACTCTGAGGTTTTATAAAATTATAGAATTCCACTTCCCCAAATGTAACAGAGAACGTAAACTGAAAACTCATCTGCTAAAGACATTCTGATGTACTACTTTAAGAAGATGTATTGATGTGCTTGTGTAATGGCAGTGGGAGGAGATCTGCAGACCTACTCCTCAGAAACAATTGTAATTAAAATTATTAGTGTAAAAATTACTAAAAGTATAAAACCATCCAAAGTCTCTGGAAGCTGTCCTAAGAGCATACAGCATGTGGTAGGCTGGATAATGGCTACCAAAAGAGATCAGGTCCTAAATCCTGGAACCTGTAACTATTATAAGGAAAAAGTGTCCTTCCAGATGTGACTGTGTTAAAATGGAGAGTTTAACTGGATTATCCAGGTGGGCTCTAAATTCAATCACAAGCGTCCTTATAATAGTGACTCAGAAGGATATTTAATAATGACAAACACAGAGAAGATAATATGACCATTGGCACAGAGATTAACGTGATGTGGCCACAAACCAAGGAAAGCTGGTAACCACCTGAAGCTGGAAAATCCAGCTTGATTCTTCCCTAGAGAATCCAGAATGGATTCTTCCCTAGAGAACTCAGAAAGACCAAAACTGCCAATGCCTTGATTTCAGTCCAATGACACTAGTTTAAGACTTTTGGCCTCCATAACTGTAACAAAATAAATTTCTGTTGCTTTAACCCACTGGGTTTGTGGTAATTTGTTACATCTGCAACAGGAAACAAATATACAGCAAATAAGAAAATTTACTTAATCTTAGAACAGGCAGCATCTGTGATACTTGAGCCAAGATCCAGTGTTATTTTGATATTCAAACCAAACAAAGTCAGCACGAGGAAAGAAAGTTTTAGAAAGGTTAATTTAGTGTTTGAACTGACAGTTTTTTGTGAAGAAACTGAATTTTGTGGGAAGATGTGGGTCAGAGAGGGTGGTCATAAAAAAAAAGAGAGAGAGAGAGAGAAGGTGCTGTGTAATAAAAGTAGATCAAAAAAGAACAATGATTTTTATCCAAGCAAGAAGGAAATGCATCCAGGAAAAAAGAAAAAGAAAGAAAGAGAAAGCAACAGCAGCAGCTGGAGTAGGAGTTTTCTTAAAGCAATGCTAGGTGCAGTTCACAAATGACAAACACTTGCTTAGAGTCTGGCGTCTGCAAGAGAACAAAGTTTTCATCTGATATCACAAGGTTATACCTGGAAGACACAGAGAGAAAAGGATAAGATTCCACAGAGATGGAAGATAACACAGATGATGAATGTAGGGAACCAGACTTACATGTAAGATTTATCAAATCAGAGTCAATGGAAAATTTCTGAACTTATACATTATCTACCTGGACATGTTTCAACACCCATTCTTTCCACATTTAAAAACAGTGCTTTTGCTCCCTAAATGGGTAACTAGGAGTGAAATGTGTTCAGGATCTGTGACAAAGAAGGCAAACACTCTTAGAAAGGGGAAAAGGCTTCAATGTTATATCTAAATTCTGATTCAGAAATGAAAGAAAAATCTGCCATACCACTGCTATGAATTTCAAAATGCTTATATTCGTACATCACCCTGCAGTATAAAAGTTTCATTAACAGGATGAGCCTCACAAAATCTCTTGAATAGAGAGGGCGAATACCCACAGAGTTTTATGTTTGTTTGCTTTCAACAAAGGAAGAAGGCACATGAGTTGACTAATGACTGTGTTACTGAGGACTCCAGACTAGATTATCTGACACTAAATAAGGAAATCAAGTTCCTGATCACATGTGTCATGGCTACCGAAACATACTGGAGATAAACCCCTAAACCCTCCTGTTTATTGCTCTTACCATCTTAATGTTTATGACAGCCACTCTATTGAACATTGACAATCTGAAAGTTACTATAACAAGACCTTCATTTACCCTCACATAATTCAATGAGTCAACTATCAGTGTTCTCCCTTTACTTAAGAGAAAACTCACAGAGTGTCTTGTTCAAGTTCTCACTACCAATAAGCATCAAATCTAAAATTTGAATCTAGGTAGCTTTGGTTTCAAAGCTGGTATCCTTAACTACTATGTTATACTGTGGTTAACCAGTTCATTTCACTTTCAACCCAATATGGCTCGTACCCTGTACTTTCAGTCATGACAATATAGGTCATTGTACTTTACAATTGAAGAGGTTTTACTATCGTACTATGACTGTTAAAATTGTGATATTTTGATCAATCTCCAAGTTAGAGGGGTGGGATAGGGAGGGTGGGAGGGAGGAAGAAGCAAGAGGGAAGAGATATGGGAACATATGTATATGTATAACTGATTCACTTTGTTATAAAGCAGAAACTAACACACCATTGTAAAGCAATTATACTCTAATAAAGATGTAAAAAAAAAAAAAAAATCTCCAAGTTAAACTCAACTAAGACCAAAAAGAGCACAGTCATGAAGCCACAGCATAACACAGAGTCAGTCCAGAAAAAATACTGAGACAATGCCCCGTCCATATCACCTGTGCATTCATCATTATTCATTATTTTCACTGCAAGCACTTGGTACGCCTTGTGCCGAGTCAAAAGGCAGGCCAAAAGAACTCCCAGGGTGGCTCATGCCCCTCGGAGCAGCCCTTAGCGAATGAAACAGGACTTCGTGTCTAAATATCCAGCTTCCTCATCGCTGGTGCAAGAGAATTCTGGGGCATATCCTAAGCTGTGCCCCCAGGGTCCCTGTGGGAACAAGTTCCAGCTGCCCACAGCAGAACCTGCCCATCAATGCTCCTTGAATTGGCTGCCTCCTCTTCTTCACTTCCTTACTGGCATTTCTGGGGATCACCTTTCTCCCAGAAACTACTTAGGTTTAGTTGTTCCACAAGATGAAGTCATCTATTTGGGAATCAGACATAAGTTTTACATATCAAAAAGAGGCAGCAACTGCATTTTCATATTCTACAAAAATATATTCTTTGCCTCTCCTCCCTTAGAGTAAATATATCCCCCAAAGATAATGAAGTAAACTAGACTGTTACTTACTACTGTAAGCCAACATTATGGGCTGAATTGTGTCCCCGCTGCTTCCCTCCCAACACCAAAATTCCTATGTTGAAGTCTTACGCCCCAGTACCTCTGAATGTGACCATATTTGAAGACAGGATCTTTAAAGAGGTCATTAAGTTGAAATGAAGTCATTAGTGTGGGTCCTAACACTGTATGACTGACATCCTTCTAAGAAGAAAGTTGGATACAAACGTGTGGAGGCAAGGTCATATGAAGACAGAGGGAGAAGACGGCCATTCACAAGCCAAGGAGCAGAAGTCCTGAGCCAACACCTCGATCTCGAATTTCTAGCCTCCTGAATTGTGAGAAAGTCAGTGTCTGTTTAAAACACGAAGTCTGTGATACTTCGCTATGGCAGCCCTAAGCAAACTAATATAGTCAGAAACTGATTATATTCAGATATTATCACTGTATTAGAAGCACCAGTTAAATATACACAATAATAATAACAATAAAGAAACTATCATACATAAAGTAGCTATTGTGTGCCAGCAGTGAGGCTGTATTAGTTATAGTCATGGTAGCAAATTTTTATTTCAGAGAAGTGTGATTGTCCCCATTTTACTAATGAGAAAACAAGAACTTTAGGAGGACAGATAACTTGCCAGAGTCCCACTGCTTCTAAAAAAGAGAGCAAGGCAATGAGATTGCAACTTAGACTGCAATCCTTATACTATTACTGAGGTACAGTCAAGGGTTAATAGCTTCATTTCTCCATGATGTAGTTTCTTCTTTTGTAAAAATAAAAAAAATCATATCTATCAGGGCAGGAATAAACCATAGGAATAAAAAAGGGTAAATTTCAGAACACATTTAAAAGACACTTGGATGAAACTGAAAAAAAAAGTTAGGTGAACTGAAAAAACTATTATTATTCAAGCCACTGTTATAATTTCACGCAATGACAAAGCAGCCTTTCCATGTTCAGTTTTGTCAGTGTTCTCGGCATTACATTCTCCTCTTTCACTCTGAGCAATAAGTCATCTGCATTCAATCTCTTCATGCAAAGTCAGCCTAATCAGCCAACAACAGGGAGTTCACAAGTGTACAGGGGCTCATTATTCATCATTTCTGAGGAGCAGCTACTGTAGTCCTAGTTAGTGATTAAATATTTAGTGTCAGTAATATAGGCAGCAGAGAAAAGAAAATACTGCACTTCTTAAATGCCTTGGAAAGCATTTTGAAGGCAGCCAGTGAAACACATGAGTGACAGACTCTGACTACCTCATTAAAAGTGCTAAAACACAAAATATGCTCCAGATCCCTCCCACTTGCTCTCTTCCCATTAGGCACTATTTGGGACACTCTTGTTTGGATTTTATAACTAGTGTGAAGTGAAACTCACCACCAGGGACAAAGCAGAGGTATTATAAGTGATTTTCTTTGCCACCAACTCTAGGTGAACTTGATATATTGCCTGAGGTATCACAATGCTGGGGAAACTGAGAGCTGTCCCCCTTTCGGAGCAAAAGACAGCAGACTCAAGGCAAGACAAAATAGGATAACCTGCCTCCACTCCACTGCCCTCCTCCCAAAACAACCTAACATAACCTAACGCATTAATGCGCTGGCCCGTAGCTGTTTCTAAACTAGACACATGCATAACTGCAACAAGATATAGGGGAAATATTTGCATCTTTATTCCTTGAAGCCAGTGTAGGCCATGTCAAGCTTGGGTATGAAATCATGGGTTCACATATCCAAATTAGATCTCTTCAGATTGCAGAAAGGGCAGAAATGATCCAGAAACTCAGGCTATGTTGGATCTGTAGATTTTAAATCAGGCGCATGTGCTCAAGTTGGGTTACTAGACATCGGTCAGGTCCTTCATATTTGGGGTTTAGGCCCCATTAGGTGGGCTTACTTTGCAGTTGTGAGGGTCCGCTGATTGTGCCACAGGCTAGAACGCCCTATGTGTACTCAGGCTACACAAGGATTTTAGCTTTAACTGCTGTGTCCATCTGCTATGCTGTCTCAAACCTTCATATTTGAACTCTGAGCCATTTCCCTCTGCTTCACTAGGGAAGCAGTGGTCTGTGCTCCTCTCTTGGCTATCACAGTTGTTCTCTGCCTTGTACTGCTGGTCCCTACAAGTCTCAGGCATCCTGGTCCAACAAGGAGACCCCACAGAAGAGCATGATCACGTGAGCATGTGACTTGAGGTCAAGGACCCACCACTGACTATTCCTGGAACACACTCCCCTTGAGCAGCCATGCTCAGTTGGGGCCCATTACCAGCAGTGGCTTATACTCAACTATCCCATTTGCCACAACTTTCTGTTCACAGGGCTTAATGTTTCCTCCAGATTTCATTTATTATCTACTCCCGCCAAAGGGATTCTTTCTTTTTCCCTGACCTCAACAATCATTCCCATATATTTAGCGGCAAAGGAACAGCTTTAGGTCACCTAAGACGATTGTACTCTTAAAAATTAATGGATGCTCCTTCTACAACCTTTCCCAAGACTTTGAACCACTGTTCCATCATTTCCCTGAAGGTCACATTGGGAGTGGTCCTGAGTTCACACACTGTCCTCTGGGTCTGAAGGTCTTTGTTCCTGCTACACAAAGTCCCAATGGAGGAGGCAGCGATTTGAAATATGGTTCCACTAACTACGTAGCCACATGTTTTTATCATGTATACAGTTCATTCTGAAGCAAAAATTCTAGCCCCGCACACTGACCGTGATAAACAATCAGCATCAAGCAAACAGTTTTATAATTTCTGTGTACATGGAAAGAACAGCTGAATGAATCGGTTTATGGCAGCATCATTAAATGTGCCTTTGTTAAATACTGCCTAGAAATCCACCTTTTAAAGAAAAATGAAGACTACAGGGAAAGATGCTTTTTTACTGAAGGATCATTAACACATTTACATTTTAAAATTACCTCCCTGAGGGAGCCTGGAGAAACTAGTTATTTTTTATTTTGAGTGTCATTTGGTATTCCCTTTATTGCTATCCCTTTGTAGGTCAGGACACCATAAAGAACTTGAGATGCAAACCACCTGATAACAAAGATATAAAAGTCAAAAAGTTCCAGGAAGGACAGAGATATTTAACTTGGGTGAGAAATTACCCACAAGCAAGCTTCAGATTCTCTTCTTTTGTGCTGTGAAACAAAGGTGTTTAAGTATAAATAATACACTATACTCAAAAGGATAATCCCTCACCCCTTCAAGGGAGAAGTTTCTTCAATGGTTTTTTTTTAATTGTGCTGAGTTGCTTTTGCAAATGGAGCCTGCTTTGTCCCACTGAAACAGAAGCCCTGTTTCAGAAACAGACAGTAAAAAAAAAAATTAAAAGTATGACCACAGCTTGGGTTGACTTGCTTTAGCCCCAGGGTCCAACTTTGGACTTGAATAGAGTCTGTGTGGCTGGCTTCCATGGTCTGCTGCATCATCATATAGCAAAACTGAATTGTTTTGACGAGAGTTGGTGAATAGGCTATGTTTGGACAGACTGGGTCTGTTTTTAGCCATTAAAAAGGGCTATTAAAACTGCTGTGCTGTCATTAGAGCACATTGTGAGGTGCCCAAGACAAAGCAGCAAGAAGTAAATTGGCTTTCTGCATCCAGAGGCCCTAAGTCTGGGAGGACATTGCACTGTCAGGCGACTTCCATTTAACGGTGCAGAGCAGAAATCAACACTTATACCAGGTGTGAGTGAAAGGAACTCAGCTTGAATCATCTCTGGAAAAGTGCTTTCAGTTAAAATAAAGAAAGAAAAAGAAAAACACAGCTTAAAGTTTCAAGTCCTGGTCAGCAAATTGGGTTCGCTCTCTGCATTACAGCAAAACCTCATTAATTTGGAATAATTGGGAGAAGGAAAGTGTTAGGCTCTCCAAGTTAAAATAAGGAATTATATAATATTTTTGGACCACTGCCATTGTATTACTTTATAGAGTCAGGCTAACAATTGTTATTAACCAAAGAGCCTATTTAATATCCACAGTCCAAAAGAGCAATTTGTAATTAGCACATCACTGCTAGTATTCAAATAGAATGCTTTTCTTTTATCTTTTAAGACTTCTTCAGTGGGATAAACATCCCTCTCAAATTCTCTTTACACTACTGATTTCATTGGTAAAACCAATTAAAATATAATAATAAAACCTGTCAAAGATAAACTTTAGCTCTGTCCCTATGTGAATAATCCCAAATTCTGATGTAGTCTAATTATAAATTAGTAAATCCAAATAAGCAAAATCTTATTGCATATTGAAACAGATGAGACTTTTGACTCTGCTGAAAAATCAGAAAAGCAATATATCCCTCTTCCTGGGTCCTGAGCATATTGCATTGTTTTCCTGGCTTTTTCTTATCCATATTTGAACATATTTTAGTCTTTCCTACCTTAATGTTTAAATCTCCCTGAACTCCATGCCCATCTCAAGGCACGCCCTTCTTTCTTCATCGAAGTCAGATTTCGTGAGTCAACTACACTCTTGACTTTCCACTCTGACACTCCACACCCTTAGGCCACTGAAATTTCACTTCCTTCCCCATCATTCTGCTGAAACCACCCCATCTCACAGGGATTCCTGACATTTACTCCTTATCTCATTTGACTTTTCTTCCTGTGCTAGAGAGGACCTACAAGACAATGTTGAATAGGAATTGGAATAGCAGGCATTCTTAGAGTGCTTCCAACTGAAAAGAGAATACTTCTATTTTTTTTTTTTTTTTTTTTTTTTTTTACCATTCAAATGATGTTAACTAGACATTGTTGGTAGATATCTTACCTCAGACTAAAGAAATTTTATTCTGTTTTTAGTTAGTCAAGACTTTTTTTTGAATAATGGATAAAGAGGAGGAGATGAAGATGCTGAATTAGGAGGATGCTGGGCTCACATCCCCTTGTGAACACATCAAACCACAGCTACATATAGAATAACACTCACTGAAATTGACCAGGGACTAGCAGAGCAACTCTTCTACAACCAAGGCTGTAAAAACGATCCACATGGAGTCTGGTGGGAAGGGATGGAAAGCAATCTGGTTGGAACCCACATCCTTAGCAGGGGACACAGAAGAGGAAGGAGATATCAGAGGCTCAGAGATCCTCCCTGAGGCGTTCAAGCTACATATTAGTTACCCCAGCCCTGGGGTCTGACACCAGGAAAATGAGCCCCTTTAGCTGGTGAAAACAAGTGGAGCTTACCTGAGGGCCATAAGAAACTGAGACTCTGCTTTCAAAGAGCAAGCACCCAGAATTGCTCACTCCTGGTCACAGCAGAGACATCAGATTTAAAAGAACCTGAGGCTCTGGGAGACTTGCCAGGACCACCATAGCACAGCCCCCAGCCCACACCATGTTTCTGCTCCAACCCCTCTTGCTCTGTCACTGCTCCCCACAAAGGCAGTCTGTCACTGCCAATAAGAGTGTGCACACATGGAGGGAATAGAGCAGGCTCAGACCACAGCCTCTGGCCAGTGTGTAGGCACACACTTAGAAGGGAGTGAGGCTAGATCCAGGGTGGAGATGACCATTGCCTGAGCATGCATCCTGGTGCACACTTGGGAGGGAATGAGGCCAGCTCAGTGGTATGTCACCAACACTTCAGCCCTGAAGCAACCTTTAATCAAGGTACACACATTGGGGGACAAGTGAAATCACCACAGAAATGTAGCCCCAAGCCCTCAGAACCTGGCCATGTCCCAAACCAGTCACCAAGGTGGAGACCGCCATCACACCCAGGAAAACCCAATTCCCTCAGGGCTTCTGCTCTAGCCCCTTGGCCCCCCACCACTTGCAGTTGGGCAGTGATGGACATTAAACACAGGAGAAACCCTATGCACCTAGTTCTGGTTCTAGCCCCTCCAACTCTAGCCCTACTTCTCACCAAGGCAGTTAATGCCAGCACTCCCTGGAGGAAGAAACAGCCCATGCTCACTTCAGATCCAGCTCTCCTACCAAAGGCATTAGGCACACACAGACTGCATAGGGATGCTCCCACACAAGGACATGCCTTCAAGACAAAGATAGGTAACTGTTTCACCTAATTTCATAGAGAGAGAGAAGGATAAAATAAGAAGACAGAGATATGTCGGGGGGATGGAATAAAAAATGTAGAGCTTTAAGACTGAGTCAGAAGTAAAATGAATACAGTTTAAAATTAAGTAGACATAGTTATAACTCAACATGTATGAACTAAATGGTAACCACAAATCAAAAACCTACAATAGATATACAAAAACTAGACAGTAAGGAACACAAATATAAGACCAAAGAAAAACATCAAACTACACAGGAAAAAACTAAAACATGAAGAACAGAGACAAACTACAAAAACAACCAGAAAACCAATAATAAAATGGCAATAAGTACATACCTATCAGTAATCACTTCAAATGTCAATGGAATAATGTTCCAGTCAAAATACATAGGTA
The DNA here is from genome assembly GCF_964374135.1 of Grampus griseus. NCBI lineage: Eukaryota > Metazoa > Chordata > Mammalia > Artiodactyla > Delphinidae > Grampus > Grampus griseus. Next base: position 95,581,979 of record NC_139019.1, on the reverse strand, counting down.
GCTGATTGGATAAGAAAAGAAGACCCATCTGTATGCTGCCTGCAAGATATTCACTTCAGAGCTAAATATACAGACAGACTGAAAGTAAAGGGATGGCAAAAGATATTCCATACAAAAGGAAATGAAAAGAAAGCAGGGGTAGAAATACTCATATCAGACACAGTAGGCTTTAAAACAGAGTATATAATAAAAGACAAAAAAGGACATCATATAATGATAAAGGATCAATAGAAGAAGAGAATATAACATTTGTAAACATATATGCACTTAATATATGATTGCCTAAATATATAAAGCAAATACTAACAGACATAAAGGGAACAATTGACAGAATTACAATAATAGTACAGGATAGTAGTACAATAATAATAGTACACCCCACTTACATCAACGGACAGATCATCTAGACAGAAAATCAGTATGGAAACAGTAATCTTAAATGACACATTAGATCAGTTGGATTTATTAGATATCTACAGGACTTTCCATCCCCAAACAGTAGAATGAACAATCTTTTCAAGTGAGCATGGAACATCCTCCAGTATAGATCACATGCTAGGACACAAAACAAGTCTCAGCATATTCAAGAGAACAGGAATTATATCAAGAATCTTTTCTGACCACAAGGGTACAAAACTAGACATCAATTATAGGAAGAAAAATGGGAAAAACACAAACAAGGAGAGATTAAACAACATGCTACTAAAAAAACAATGGGTCAACAAAGAAATCAAAGAAGAAATCAGAAAATAACTCAAGACAAATGAAAATAAAAACACACCTTTCCAAAATGTATGGGATGAAGCAAAAGCAGTTCTAAGAGGGAAGTTAATAGCAATACAGGCCTACCTCAAGAAATAAGAAAAATTTCAAACAGCCTAACTTACCATCTATAGGAAGCAGAAAAAGAAGAAAAAAAGAAGTCCAAAATCAGGAAAAGGAAGGAAACAATAAAGATGAGAGAGGAAAAAATAAAACAAAGTCAAAAAAAAAAAAAAAAACACAACTGTAGAAAAGATCAAAAAAACCACAAGCTGGTTTTTTGAAAAGATACACAAAATTTGTAAGCCTTTAGCCAACCTCATCAAGAACACAAGAGAGAGGACCCAAATAAACCAACTAAGAAATGAAAAAGGAAAATCACAACCAATATCACAAAAATACAAACCATGATAAGAGAATATGATGAACAGTTATATGAAAACAAATTGGACAAGCTAGAAAAAAATGGATAAATTCCTAGAAAGATACCATCTTCCAAAAGGGAATCAGGAAGAAATAAATTGAACAGACTGATTATTACTATTGAAATTGAATCAGTAATTAAGGAATTTCCAATAAACCAAAGTTCAGTACCAGATGGCTTCGTGGGGGAATTCTACCAAATATATAAAGAAGAGTTAATACCTATGCTTCTCAAACTATTCCAAAAAATTTAAGAGGAGGGAACATTGCCATATTCATGGTATGAGGCCACCATTACTCTGATAACAAAACCAGACAAAGACACTACAAAAAAAAAAAAAACAAACAAATCTAATGAATCTAATGAATGCAGACCCAAAGTCCTGATAAAATATTATCAAACTGAATTTAATAATACATCTAAAGGATCAGACACCATGATAAAGTGGGATTTACTCCAGGGTGCAAAGATGGTTCAATATATGCAATGAATGTGATACACCATATTAATAAAATGAAGGATAAAAATCACATGATCATTTCAATATAGACACAAGAAAAAGCATTTGGGGCTTCCCTGGTGGCACAGTGGTTTAGAGTCCGCCTGCCGATGCAGGGGACACGGGTTCGTGCCCCGGTCCGGGAAGATCCCACATGCCACGGAGCGGCTGGGCCCATGAGCCATGGCCACTGAGCCTGTGTGTCTGGAGCCTGTGCACCAAAACGGGAGAGGCCACAACAGTGAGAGGCCCGTGTACCACAAAAAAAAAAGAAAAGAAAGAAAAAGCATTTGACAAAATTCAACACCCATTCATGTTAATAACTCTCAACAATGTGGTATAGCACAACATAACAAAGGCCATTTATGACAAACCCACAGCCAACATAATATTCAATGGTGAAAAACTTAGTTTGTCCTCTAAAATCAAGAACAAGACAAGAAGCACTCTCGCCATTTCTATTTAACATAGTATTCAAAGTCCTAGCCATAGCAATCTGACAAGTAATAGAAATAAAAGACATCCAAATTGGAAGGGAAGAAGTAAAACTGTCACTATTTGCAGGTGATATGTTCTATATAGTAGACCCCAAAGTGTTCATAAAAAATTTATTAGAATAACATAATTCAGTAAAGTTGCAGTGAACAAGAATAATATATAGCAATCTGTTGCTTTCCTATATATTAATAATGAACTATCACAAAGGGAAAGAAAAATAATCCCATTTACAATCATATTAGAAAGTATAAAATATCTAGGACTAAGCTTAACCAAGGAAGTAAAAGACCTACACTCTGGAAATTAAAAAACATTGATGAAGGAAATTGAAAATAATACAAAGAAATGGAAAGATATCTCATGTTCATGGATTGGAAGAATTAATACTGTTAAAATTTTAGGCCATACTTCCCAAAGCAATGTACAGATTTAATGGAAGCCCTATCAACTACCCATGACATTTTCCAGGAACTAGAACAAGTAATCCTAAAATCTGTATGAACCACAAAAGATTCTGAATAGCCAAAGAAATACTAAGAAAAAAAGAAGAAAGCTGGAGGCATCATGCTTTCTGCCTTCAGACTATACTACAGTCATCAAAACACTACCATACTGGCACAAAAATAGACACATAGATCAACAGAACAGAATGGAGAACCCAGAAATAAACCTAGGCACAAATGGTCAAGTAATCTAAGATAACCGGGCAAAAATACACAATGGGGAAAAGACAGTCTCTTCAATAAGTAGTGCTGGGAAAAGTGGACAGCTACATGTAAAGGAATGAAATCAAAACATTTTTTACACCACATTAAAAAAAAACTCAAATTGGATTACAGACTTACATATAAGACCTGAAACGACAAAACTTCTAGATGAAAACATAAGCAGTACACTCTTTGACTTAAGTCTTAGCAATATATTTTTTTAAATCTATCTCCTCAGGCAATGAAAACAAAAGGAAAAATAAACAAATGGGACTTAATTAAACTTAAAAGCTTTTACACAGCAAAGGAAAACACAGACAAAACGAAAAGTCAACCTACTGAATGGAAGAAGACATTTGAAAATGATAAAGCATTAATACCCAAAATATATAAAGAGCTGATACAAGTCAAGACAGAAAAAAACCAACAACATGATGAAAAAATGGAAAGAAAATCTGAATAGACATTTTTCCAAAGAAGATGTACAGATGACCAACAGACCTAAGAAAAATGCTGTCCATCACTAATCATCAGGGAAATGCAAATCAAAACTGCAATGAGATAGCCATTCTGACTGGTGTAAGGTGCTATCATCAAAAGACAACAAATAATAAATGTTGGCCAGGATGTGGAGAAATGAAAATCCTAGTATACTGTTCTTATGAATGTAAATTTTTATAGCCTACTATGGAAAACTATATTCAGGTTTCTCAAAAAAGTGAAAATAAAACTACCATATGGGGCTCCCCTGGTGATGCAGTGGTTGAGAGTCCACCTGCCGATGCATGGGACGTGGGTTCGTGCCCCGGTCCGGGAAGATCCCACATGCCGCGGAGCGGCTGGGCCCGTGAGCCATGGCCACTGGGCCTGTGCGTCCGGAGCCTGTGCTCCGCAACGGGGGAGGCCACAACAGTGAGAGGCCCACGTACAGCAAAAAAAAAAAAACAAAAAAAAAACTACCATATGATCCAGCAAGTCTACTATTGAGTACATATCTAAAAAAAATTAAAACAGTAATTTGAAAAGATATATGCATTCCAATGTGCATAGCAGCATTATTTACAATAGTCAAGGTATGGAAGCAACCTAAGTCGCCATGAATAGATGAATGGATAAAGAAGCTGTGGTAAGATGGCAGAAGAGTAAGATGTGGAGATCACCTTCCTCCCCACAAATACATCAGAAATACATCTACACGTGGAACAACTCCTACAGAACACCCACTGAAAGCTGGCAGAAGACCTCAGACCTCCCAAAAGGCAAGAAACTCCCCACGTACCTGGGTAGGGCAAAAGAAAAAAGAAAAAACAGCGATTTTCATTTACACTGTCCTACGGCACTGGCCTTAAGGAGGAACTGGATGCAACAGTGGTTCATTCCAGGCTGGCACCAGTCCTGAGTTTTCCCCTTTATGAGTTGGTTATAGAAAAACCCTTATAAAGCCATATTGTGGGCTGATAAAGAGGGGTTGGTCTAATAGAAGTGGGGAACATACAGCTCTGGCTCAGCTATTTATGGGGTTTGTTAGTATCTTCTGATTCTACCCAGGCTTGATCCCAAGTATGCCATTTTCATCATGCATTGGATTGCCACTGCCTTGCCTGATCTCATGACGTGGTGCATCTGATAATACACAGTTCCTGATGGGTAGTTCTGGTTGCATAGACAATGGGTGCCCTCTAGTCAGGCTCTCAGTCTCTACTAGGGTGAAGCATACCAGGAACAGTGTTTTTAACCCAGAGTACTTATTTTCTGCAGAAGGCACGAACTTGCTCCAGAATTTTCCTATGGACATTTTCCAGAGATGCCTCATGGCATTTTTATGCATAGTGCATACCTTGAACTTCCATGCCATGAGATCTGCTGGGTGATACAAACTGAGCAGCAGAGCAATCAACTTGCACCTTGACCCCTACTCTAATCTGTTAGCCTTGAGAGTCACACAGGAATGGATTAGAGCAGCAATCTCAAGTACGGCATATGCTGACTCCAACACCCAAAGAGTTCCAAAAGGTAGAAGACCTAACAACTTGTTGTTTACTTTAGAGGGGATGTCCCACTGTGCCCATATGACTGACATAAACACTATCACTGAGGGTGTATTAGTTTACCACTGTTGTGTAACACATTGTCACAAGTTCAGTGGCTTAAAACAGCATATTTTTATTATCCTACAGTTTCTCTGGTTCAGGAGTCCAGGCATGGCTTTACTGGGTTCTTTCCAGGCTGCAATCCAGGTGTGACTGACTCAGGTCTCCTTAAAGGCTTGATGGGAAGATCTACTCCCAAGCTCGCTCCGTTGGTTGCTAGAATTCCTCTCCTACAGCTATATAGCCGAGTCCTCATTTTCTTACTAGCTTTCAGCTAGAGTCCACCTGTAGGTCCCAAGGCTGTTCATATTTCCATGACAAATGCAGAGAGTTCACAACTTAGCCATTTGCCTCTAGCAGGAAAATTTCTCGCTCTTCAGGAAGGGCACTGTTCCTCTTTTATGGGCTTTCACTTAATTAAGTCTAGCCCACCCAGGATAAACTCTTTTTTCATTAACTCAAAAGCAACTGATTTAGGGCCCAATTACAACTGCAAAAGCCCTTCACCTTTGTCATATAACATAACTTAATCACGCGACTGTAGTTCCAAGATACTCACTATGTTCTGTAATCATTAGTCAAGAGTATGTCTATGTGTTGTTTATAAAATGTCTGAAGCACCGAAGGGAACGTGACATATTTCATTTGTGAATTTTTTTTTAAGGTTTGCAAAATTTGATTGAAACTGATGTTTGCATGTCTAAGAATTTTTCAAATGTCCCCATTTCAGTCATTAGCAGAGTTTAAATATTTAGGTTTCGGTGCGTGACTGATTTACAATCGTATTTTGAACATTAAACAAGAAAAAAGTAGTAGTAAATACCCCCACTCTACACAGGAAAACCACTGGAACATTAAAATCTTGGCAACTTTTAATTACCCAGTAATTTTAATGCCCGTTTTTAGTTTCTGGGAGTTCTTTACATATCTTTCACAAACCTGTTTTTCCCCCAACAGTCTATAGTTCTTTCATGGTGGTTTGTATTCCTACTTTTATCTCTGTAATCAATTTAACTTATTTTGAAGTGTTAGATTGCTTTACTCAAGCTCTTGGGATGTTTTGTCTTCTGAATCTTCTTCATAGCATGCATTCCTCACATGGCTTGTATGTACCTTTTGTTCCCATTGTGAGGTCATCTTCATTGTTATGTGCTCCCGGACTCACACTCCCACCAAAAAATTCCTGTGTGCCCTGTGTTGTAAAAGTGTCCTTCCAGAGTGGTTCTGTCTTTGCTTTCACCATGTTCCACATTTCATCAATGTGGGACCAGATTTTACACTGGTCGTATCGTGTGAAATATATACGTTTGAACTCCATGTCTATATGTAACAAAGAGCTTGAGTTTTGATTTCCCGTGGGAGATTTTTTTCTCCATCTTTTTTTCCTGCAGCTTTCTTGTTCCTTCCCTTAGCCTGTTGGAGACCTTTTTCTTATACTAAATGGGCAGCTCTTCTAGGATTCCATCTTTAGAAAAGGGTCTCAGTCAAGCTTTCTGCCTCCTGCCAATCCAAAACCACATCTGCTATCCCTCTAAGGATAAGTCCTCAGTCTCTTGTTCGTAGAACTCAGAGTTAGTGTACTCTGAACTTCCCCAGCATCAAGTCACATGCTTGATGCTCAGGCCATGAAACCCTTTGTTTCTTTCAAATCTGGTTATTTTTCAATGTAATTTTGTACTTTTTTAGTGAGATGATGTTCCACAATACCTCAATCTGCCATGTTGCCCAAACTGGAAAGATAATGTATTTGGAAATAAATAGTAATGGCATGTAGACTTTTAAAAATCATGACGATTATACAAAGGTGACTAAAGTCTGAGAAACATCTCCTGTTTCATGGTTTTACCTGTTGCCATGACCTATACCTCTGGCCACTAAGAAGCCAGGAATGTGACTTAGAGAATGTGAGTCACATGCCACTTAAGACATTCATAGAAATGGTGAGATGAGCTGTCAGCTGATTTGGTGTATAACAAGTATAAATGCTACAAACACATTTTCATTGAAGTTATGCATTATTACAATAAACATGCAAACAAAAAAAAACTCTTGAGAGGACTTCATTTTCAACCATTTACTTAAAAGAGGTGGTAAATTTCCACATGCAATGTGAGAGAAGGTACCTCAAAAGTTATAAGCCTGTCCTAGAAAGCTATGACACTCTGTCATTCCTGGTGTGGTCTTTCCAGTGGCAGCAGTAGCAATACCCAGAGGCTTATTAGAAATGAAGCCTCTCAAAAGGGAACCCTCCTATATGTTCCCTCCTATATGTGGGGATGTAAATTGGTACAACCACTATGGAGAACAGTATGGAAGTTCATTAAAAAAAAGAGCTAAAATATGATCCAGCAATCTCACTTCTGAGCACATATCCAGAGAAAACCATACTATGAAAAGACACATGTATCCCAATGTTCATTGCATCATGATTTACGATAGCCAAGGCATGGAAGCAACCTAAATGTCTACTGGCAGAGGAATGGATAAAGAAGATGCAGTACATATATACAATGGAATATTAGTCAGCCATAAGAAAGAATGAAATAATGCCATTTGCGACAACATGGATGGACCTAGAGATTATCATGCTGAGTGAAGTAAGTCAGAGAAAGACAAATATCATATGATATCACTTATATGTGTAATCAAAAAAAATGGTACAAATGAACGTATTTACAAAACAGAAATAGAATCACAGACTTTGAAAACGAACTTATGGTTACCAAAGGGGAAAGGTAGCGGGGGGGAGAAATAAATTACAAGCTTGGGATTAACTTATACACACTACTATATGTAAAATAGATAAACAAGGACCTACTGTATAGCAGAAGGAACTCTACTCAATATTCTGTAATAACCTATATGGGAAAAAATCTGAAAAAGAATAGATATATGTATATATATATATAGATATAGATATAGATATATAACTGAATGACTTTGCTGTACACCTGAAACTAACACAATATTGTAAATCAACTATACCCCAATATAAAATAAAAATTAAATCTAAAAAAATGTTTTAAATTAAAATTTAAAAAAGAAATGTAGACTCTCAGGTCCCACCTCAGACCTACTCATCAGATTCTTTATTTCAACAAGATCCCTTGTTGATATACATGCACATTAAGGTTTGAAAACAGCTAGAAGAAAATGGTAATGCTAATATGCCTTTGGAATCTTGAAGAAACTTAAAAGATATAAAGTAAGAAATTTCTCTAGTAGAAGATCTTATCATTTAATTACCTTTTTGCCAAAATGATATATTGACAACTATGAAATGGCTCCCTAATTAATGATGATATTAATATCAGTGTTTATATCAGTGTAATTTCAACATCATATATTCTGTGAAATATTAGTAAAATTAGGGTCTGTCATTGACTGACTTTGCTTTTTATTAATAATCTAACTTAATTTTATACTCTGCCAATGGACACATATGGTAATAGTTGTCAAAAACAGTAATTTGGCTAGGAGAAATACTCATGTTTCATAAGTCAGGGTCTCTGGAGCTATGTCACTGCATGGTTTTCCTTTGCAAAACCTAGTAGGGATTTGGCAGAAGAGAACTAAACCATGTAAGTATGGCCCTGCAGGAAGAGGTTGGTTGCTTTGATGGAAAGCCCCTTGGCTTTCCAAGTCGTTACTTACCAGCCATATCAACTTACTTCATCACTTCACTTTTGTGAGCTTCAGTTTACTTATTTGTAGTAAAGAAAAAATGTTTACCCTTGTAGATGAGAAACTAATAAAATGACACATACAGAAGGATTTTATGAACTATTAAGGCCATGCATGGGTAGGTGGTTAACTGGCATCTCAGTGGAAGACTGGCAGTCTACAGTCACCTGTAATCTGCCAAGTTCAGGTTCAGACAATTGGTTCCATCACAGAGTTCTGTGATCCCCAATTTCTCAGAGATTAAAAAGATTTCATGTTAAATTCGATTGTATTTTAGGAATCTAATGTAGCTTTACTTCAAGTAGGATGTGAATCTTTGGCACCAGCATCTGGTTTCCCCTTTGCCAAAGGAAAGAGTGGTCTTTGCCCTTCAGATAATCATTGAGGTCCAGGTACTTGGTTCCATCAAACATATGTTCCCAGAAAACAAAGAGCCAACACCACTAAGGTTATAAATATATCTGAATTCTTAAACCAAGTCTGTAACCTGGTATTTCAAATATGTATTTTATTTGTGCCACAACAGTGTGTTTTTAAAAATTATGGCCAACATCTAATAACAGAGATTCACATAAAAATCGGAATTTCTTACATCCTGAAAAATCAGACCTAGCAACCCTCAATCTAGTTGCCAATATGGTGGACAATACTCTACTATAAATGAACATTGGTATCTGGGTCCCAGGTACCACAATACTCATTCTCAGGCTCCACTCACTCATTTGCTATAGCTATAGCCATTTGACTTACCAAGCCCTGACCCTTCTGTGACTTCTGAGTTCGCCGTAAGTTGCTCCAAAGTGATGGGAACTATCTGTAGCAATGTCAGGCCATTCAACTCTCAGGCTTCCCTGTCTGGCTCATTGAAATCCATGTGCTTCTGGATGGGAAGCCAGGAGACTGAATCCCTGAGCATCAAAGTATGAAGGGCCCCTGAGCTGTACTTGGACCTTAACTCATCTCACAAAGCATAATATTCTATCACCTGGATGTGTGCACATATCTTCAGGAATATCTGAAACACTAAAAATACTTCTCTTACATGTACATTTACTCCTTTCCCCGAGCCCTTCTCTGCCCAGGTGCACTAACAGTTCTCTGATGCACATTGCTCCTCCTAGCTCAGAACTAAAGCCATTTAGGAACAAACTCAAAGAAGGTATATCCAGGAAAATGGAGATGACTTAGCTAAGGGAATAGGACCTGTGAGTCATGCCATCCTGCTAAAGAAGGTGATTTTCATGGCATTGCATCTCTGATAGAACAGATATAACCATATTCACCCATATTACTTATCAGCAATAATCATAAGAAGGGTTTAAAGCCAGCATCAAATACAAAATGACTTCTACTTTGACTCTTCACATGCTTTTACTTCTTCAGTTCTACCCCACAATACAAAATCAGACAGCCATATTTTAGTTGGCCAGCAACAATTCTGATGTCAAAAACAAAATTTACCACAAAGAGAGAACTAATTAGTATGAAATTATGACACAAATCCAGTGGGGGAAAATGTGCCTAAGATGGGGTATTTACACACTTTCCCCCAAATTTAATAAATGCCGTGGGAATCAAGATAATTATATGGGGATTTATTCTTAATGTAATTAATTAAAGTCTAGGAGCTGTTACCAGAGTTGACAATAACGTCTCAGATTTGTTCCAGTTGCTAAAATGCTGGTGGGAGCACATCATGGCTATATTTGACTCTTTGGGCTCACGCAGAAGGGCTTATAAGGAATGAATTCTGAATTAGCCACCAGCTCTGTGGATGTGTGAAGGAGTTGATGGAATGTGACGGGGGAAGTGTGTAAATACCCCATCAATACTATAACATTGATTGTCTTATGACTGCTAGCAAGAATCTAAATAAATAGACTTTCCATGCTCCAAATGAAAGGAATAGTACCTACAGATGGCAGTGCTTCAAGTACCTCCCAGTCAACCGTTTTGCTATGCCTACCCCTATGCCAGGCACCGAGGACACATGAACCTTGTCTTCTAAAACGAGGCAATACAGTCAGAGGGGCCAGAGAGATTCATCACTCTCTTGTCCCTAGATCCCTTACCATTAGCATCTATGATCCATGAAAGCAGGAACGGTTGCACCCCCAGTGTATACATAGTGCCTGACACATAGCAACTGCTCCGTAACTACGCATTGGTTGACCGAAGGAGTGAATGGAGAGATGGACGTGTGAATGAATAAATGAATGACTGTGAAGCTACATGCTACCAAAACACAGATGAGGAAGCTTTTTACTTATGAGTAAAGATTGAAACCCAAGGGGATTAATGATGCAATTGGCAGGCCCTGTGACACGCTTTACTCCAAGGCTCAAACAGGTTGTCCTGGACCACACTCCCACTTAGGACCCTGTGTAAAATCATCCATCCTCTTTTCTTTTGTTCACTGACTTGGATTGTCGGCACCATAATACCTAATCCCCTGATGGTATTATGAATTCAAAGAAAGAAAAATTACATTCTGTTCTGAAAAAAAATGAGATTCTTAGAGTTAGACTCACAGTGAGTCTAATATTCAAAACTTCTAAAAATCTGCAAAGGGGACAATATTAATTCGTTTATTTTTCACTGCAGTATGCCAGAAGTTTCCTCCATGCTGTTTTAAATTTCATACTCACCTGGGTGCAGTACTAAAGAGAAAAATCTCAAAAATGAATTTTGATATATGTAAATAGATTAGCCATCCCTGATCTGCCCTTCTCCTTTGGGGGAAGGTATCCTATCTTTCTTTATTGGTATCTGGAAACGGCCAAACTCTGGTACAACTGAGTTATATCAGATTATTTCTCAAACATGGTTTTGTACCAAAATATTATCTTGATGAAGCAATCCAGGTGAGTAACATATGGGCATTAGGATCCTCGCTCTGGCCATCAGAGCCAAGCACCCAACCAGATGAACTGACTCACCTTCTCCCAAATGACCGGTCTAAGAGTTCAAACAAAGCAAAATGAACCACAATGGTTCAGGATGTTTGTGTTCCTGATGCTACATGGTTAACCCAAACCCCTTAACTGCCTTTCTCTAACATGGATTAAGAATCAGCTGTTTGGAATATAGCTTTTTCCTCATCTTACTTTCTTTTTAATACTGTAAACTAAATTCAAAAAACATTTTCAACTTTCAGAAATAACTTTGACAGAAAAAGCTTTGCATCTCTTCTTCAAAGTAAACATCTGTTAATTACTCTGGTGCTGGAGCTGAAAAACTTCAGATTGTGTGAAGATTGTTCCAGTTTAATAAAACAGGACTGAAAAACAGCCAACATGGCGGCACCATTAGACTGATTGTTTTCTGTAGATACACGGAATATATGAATAATAATGCTTTCCTTCTTAACTTTCTGACTTGAAGGCACAATCGAATAGTATATTTCTGATTAATCCAGGGCCCAGTCCACATCAGCACATGTGCAGAGTTCTGATAAGGTGAAGAAAGATGTGTTTCCATGTCAACAATTTAAAGGTTGGAACTATTTTGAGTTGTTAATATAAACTTTGATATTAGCTCATTGACTCTGACGGTTTTGCAAAGAATAAATTCTCACACAATTACAATGACTGCTGAAATGTATTAAATCTACAGAGAAGGTAGAAAAATGTGTACGCGTGACAGGTTTGTCAATCATCTTTTGCTCTGGTTATGTGACATTAGCATGTGATTTTTGTTAACTAGAAAAATGACAGTATAATGTTTCATAATGGCCCCACACTAAAACATTCTGTGACTCTTTATATGTTCTTCCTGTGTCTTTCTGTAACGACCAAAAAAAAAAAAAAAAGGCCCAGTGGCTACATCTTGAAACATCATACCATCTCATCAGCTTATTAATACTCAGAACCTACAACATCATTATCATAACTACAGGCAAGAATATTTTTGGCAAAAATTAAAGAGTCACGATGATTCTTGTCCCTGGATATTATCCCCATCAGCTCTCTCCTGGTTTTTTTTTCTGGGACTCCCTTACTCAGAGACAAAAGGATGATTATCTCATGTCAGGAATCTTCTATTATCAGTAGAAAGAACCAAAGAAAACAAAAACAGAAGAGATAGTTTGTCAATGGTTATGAAAAACCTAATTTTATTCTAAGGGATTAATAGAACTCAAAGCATTTAAGTGGGAAGAGAGGCCAGAAGAAAAGAGATTCAGGGCATGACTAAGAGCGGACTAAGGGTCAAGTCAGTAAAGATTTAACTGGGAGTGGAATGTGGGGTAGATGCGGGAAAGAAGGCATAAAGGATGCTGGAAAAATTTAACTTATAGACTAATTATTCCCAAAATTCTCATTTCAATCTTCCAAGATTAATGAGTAACACATTACACTGATTAATGCCTGATATTCACAAGTGGTGGCTATAAGAAGGTGCCTCTCTGATCTCTGAGTGGGAGGCCCCAGGGGTTGACCTCTGAAAATCCCACCTTCCCAGGCGCTAAGGCTCTGCTTCCCACATTACTCCCAGCCAACAATAAAGCTTGGCAGGGAGACTCAGGCAAACCAGCTCCTAGGAGACATGGGACTCCTCAAATGGGCAACCTTGGCTCCACAGCTCTTGATAGCCCTGACAAACTTTCCTCAAAACTGCAAGATGTTCTAAAATTCTTCCATCCAGCCTTCCTTCCCTTCTTCCTTCTCTCCTTCTTTGAGGTCAGACCTCCATCATGGTCTGATGGTTCCACCAGCCTGTACCCACTCCATCTCCTCTGAGAAGCATTTTCCTTAAGAAGTCTCTTATGTATTTATTCCATCTTGGGATCTACTTCTTGAAAGACCCCCATTCACTCACCCACCAAGCGTATTCTGTATTCCCAATGAAAATTTTAGGATAAGCAGTTAACATTTGTTGAATATCAAGTATATGCCAACTAATTTACAAATATTATCTAATTTAAATTAATTCCCACATCAACTCTGCTAGAGAGTATTATCCTACATTTAATACTTGAAAAAGCTATACTCGAAGAGTTTAGGAATTAGACTGAACCATATGAAATTGCCAGTCTTGTAAGTCAAAAAAGGTCAAATGTTGGCAGTTTCATAATGTTTAACCTATATAATTTTGCCAAGGTTGCACAGCCACTAAGTGAACAAAGTAAAATTTGAACAATTTCTGTCTGCTTCCAAAACTCAAGTCTTTTCACTCTACCACAATGCTTCACAGTACTCAATGAAGACAGACTCTATGTGTAAATCTCCCCCATGAGATTATTCAATGTCATATTTGACATAATATATATTGAAGATATCTGAGAACATCAAACATACTAGGTACACTGATAATTTAAGAATGTTCTAGTTCTAAGTCTTTCCTCAATGTTCCTAATAATATGAGAGTTACAAAACAATGTGAATAATATATATGTGTACATATGCATAGAAAAAGCCTGCAAAGGGGAGGCCACCGTTGGTAGGAATTGGATAATTTTTGTTATTCTTTTCATTCATCTATAGTTTATCTTTTCCATAGTGAGCACATATTCTTGTATAATAAACAGTTATTAAAATAAAACATAAAGGTGTAATGCTGGCAAATCTTTCTCAAAATGCATCCATGATCCTAGTGCTATTAGTCATAGACTCTAGGCAGCAAGTAGACTAGTCAACAGGGAAGAAAACATCCTCAGGACTTCTCTGCCTCCAATATCTTCTGGCCATGGACCTTTCTGGCTGCACCACTCTGTGCTCGGTGTGAGGACCTTGTCCTCCCCCTGGCAGACACAGTGTGCCTCAGTGTGAACAGGTCAGGAGAAGGCAGGGCACCAAGTCACACACAGCTCTGACTCACACAGCTCCCTCTGGGGCAGAGGAAACCTGAGCTTTACAATGATTCCTGTATGAACTCCCAACTTTGTGCTACAACTAATGGGGTCTACTTACTACCCTTCAACGAATTCCAAAGAGAATTCAAGTTTCTGTAACAGCTGTTTGTTAATGTGAGGTTAAAAAAACAGCCATTTTTGTGATGACAGCCATGAAACAGAGTTGCACTGGGTAAATATTGACCCAAGTAAAGCCTAAACCAATATTTTACCTTAGGTAATAAATCTTGATATTGAGAAAACCTAGATTTTGTTTCCTGCTGTAAACATTATTATAATTTTAGAGAGTGATAATAATCTCTTTATCCTGACCTTGAAATTTAATTGGAGTAAAGTTTAGATTTAGGATCAATTATTCTGAAAGAAGGAAAAGGCATTTTAGCAATAAAATCATTTGTCATTTTCTTCTATTTCCATACTGCTTTGTACATTCCTTCAGGGCAGCACAATAGATTACAAAACTGTGTCCTTGTCTGTAATCTGTCACTAGAATTGGTGTTGCATGATGGAAAAACCCATGACTAGACCATTAAATAACCGTTCCAGTCCTTAACTGAATACGTGATACCTCATCCATACTTGATAGATATATACTAAATGGGCAAACAAATGGGTGAATTTGTAATAACTCATTACACCTTATGAAGAACTCTTCCAATAGCTTGTCTCATTTAATTACAATGGGAAATGATGGAGAAAGGTGGAAGTAGCAAAATGTCTTCTAAATACAGTTACCCCTTTCAACATGCTAATAGCAAATAATTCATTGCTCTATTACTTAAGGAAAGAACTCGATTTCTCTAATATTCAAAGCTTAAGGAAAGCACGTATTCGAAGAACAAAGATGACATCAATATGCAGATAGACTTCTAAAAGTCCCTTACAGGGACTCCCTGGGTGGTGCAGTGGTTAAGAATCCGCCTGCCAGAGGGCAAACAGCAGAAGCAAAAAGAACTACAATCCTGCAGCCTGTGACAAAAACCACATTCACAGAAAGATAGACAAGATGAAAAGGCAGAGGACTATTTTTCAGATGAAGGAACAAGATAAAACACCAGAAAAACAACTAAATGAAGTGGAGATAGGCAACCTTCCAGAAAAAGAATTCAGAATAATGACAGTGAAGAGGATCCAGGACCTCAGAAAAAGAATGGAGGCAAAGATTGAAAAGATGCAAGAAATGTTTAACAAAGACCTAGAAAAATTAAAGAACAAACAGAGATGAACAAAAACAATAACTGAAATGAAAAATACACCAGAAGGAAACAATAATAGAATAACTGAGGCAGAAGAATGAACAAATGAGTTGAAAGAATGGTGGGAATAGCTGCTGAGGAGCAGAATGAAGAACAAAGGATGAAAAGAATTGAAGACAATCTCAGAGACCACTGCGACAACGTTAAAAGCACCAATATTCAAATTATAGGGGTCCCAAAAGAAGAAGAGAAAAAAAAAGGGTCTGAGAAAATATTTGAAGAGATTGTAGTGGAAAACTTCCGTAACATGGGAAAGGAAATAATCACCCAAGTCCAGAAAGCACAGGGAGTCCCATACAGGATAAACCCTAGGAGAAACATGTCAAGACACATATTAATCAAACTAACAAAAATTAAATTCAAAGAAAAAATATTAAAAGCACCAAGGGAAAAGCAAACATAACATACAAAGGAATCCCCATAAAGTTATCAGATGATCTTTCAGTAGAAACTCTGCAGGCCATAGGGAGTGGCAGTATATACTTAAAGTGATGAAAGAGAAAAACTTACAATCAAGATTGTCCAGCAAGGATCTCATTCAGATTCCATGGAGAAATTAAACCCTTTACAGACAAGCAAAAGCTAAGAGAATACAGCACCACCAAACCAGCTCTACAATAAATGCTAAAGGAACTTCTCTAAGAGGGAAACACAAAAGAAAAGGACCTACAAAAACAAACCCAAAACAGTTAAGAAAATGGTAATAGGAACATACATATCAATAATTACCTTAAATGTGAAAGGATTAAATGCTCCAACCAAAAGACACAGGCTCACTGAATGGATACAAAAACATGACCCATACATACGTGTCTACAAGAGATCAACTTAAGACCAAGGGACACAAACAGACTGAAAGTAAGGGGATGGAAAAAGATATTCCATGTAAATGGAAATCAACAGAAACCTGGACTAGCAATACTCATATGAGACAAAATAGACTTTAAAATAAAGAATGTTACAACAGACAAAGAAGGACACTACATAATGATCAAGGGATCAATCCAAGAAGAAGATATAACAATTATAAATATATATGCACCCAACTTAAGGGCACCTCAATACATAAGGCAAATGCTAACAGCTATAAAAGAGGAAATCAACAGGAATACAATAATAGTGGAGGAATTTAACACCTCACACCAATGGACAGATCATCTAGACAGAAAATTAATAAGGAAACACAAGCCTTAAATGACACAATAGACCAGATAGAGTTAATTGCTATTTATAGGACATTCCACCTGAAAACAGCAGATTACACTTTCTTAAGTGCACATGGAACATTCTTCAGGATAGATCACATCTTGGGTGATAAATCAAGCCTGGGTAAATTTAAGAAAATTGATATCATATCAAGCCTCTTTTCCGACCACAGGCTGTGAGATTAGAAATCACGTACGGGGAAAAAAACTTAAAAACACAAACACATGGAGGCTAAACAATACACTCCTAAATAACCAAGAAATCACTGAAGAAATCAAAGAGGAAATTAAAAAATACCTAGAGACAAATGACAATGAAAACACAATGATCCAAAACCTATGGGATGCAGCAAAAGCAGTTCTAAGAAGCAAGTTTATAGCAATACAATCCTACCTCAAGAAACAAGAAAAATCTCAAATAAACAATCTAACCTTACACCTAAAGGAACTAGAGAAAGAAGAACAAAGAAAACCCAAAGTTAGTAGAAGGAAAGAAACCATAAGGTCAGAGCAGAAATAAACGAAATAGAAACAAAACAAACAATAGCAAAGATCAATAAAACTAAAAACTGGTTCTTGAGAGGATAAACAAAAGTTATAAACCTTTAGCCAGACTCATCAAGAAAAAGAGGCAGAGGACTCAAATCAATAAAATTAGAAATGAAAAAGAAGCTACAATGGACACCTCAGGAATACAAAGCATCTTAAGAGACTACTACAAGCAACTCCATGCCAATAAAATGGATAACTTGGAAGAAATGGACAAATTCTTAGAAAAGCACAACCTCCGAAACTGAACCAGGAAGAAATAGAAAATATAAACAGACCAATCACAAGTAATGAAATTGAAACTGTGATTAAAAATCTTCCAACAAAAGCCCAGGACCAGATGGCTTCACAGGTGAATTTTTATCAAACATTTAGAGAAGAGCTAACACCCATTCTTCTCAAACTCTTCCAAAAAATTGCAGAGAAAGGAACACTCACAAACTCATTATACGAATCCAGCATCAGCCTGACACCAAAACCAGTCAAACATACCACAAAAAAAGAAAATTACAGACGAACATCACTGATGAATATAGATGCAAAAATCCTCAACAAAATACTAGCAAACAGAATCCAACAACACATTAAAAGGATCATACACCATGATGAAGTGGGATTTATCCAAGATTTATTTATGCAAGGATTCTTCATTATACACAAATCAATCAATGTGATACACTGTATTAACAAACTGAAGAAGAAAAAACATATGATCATCTCAGTAGATGCAGAAAAAAGCTTTTGACAAAATTCAACACCCATTTATGATAAAAACTCTCCAGAAAGTGGGCATAGAGAGAACCTACCTCAACATAATAAAGGCCATATACGACAAACCTACAGCAAACACCATTCTCAATGGTGAAAAACTGAAAGCATTTCCTCTAAGATCAGGAACAAGACAAGGATGTCCACTCTCGCCACTATAATTCAACATAATTTTGGAAGTCCTAGCCACGGCAATCAGAGAAGAAAAAGAAACAAAAGGAATACAAATTGGAAAAGAAGAAGTAAAGCTGTCACTGTCTGCAGATGACATGATATTATACATAGAGAATCCTAAAGATGCCACTGGAATACTACTAGAGCTAATCAATGAACTTGGTAAAGTTACAGGATACAAAATTACTACACAGAAATCTCTTGCATTCCTATACACTAAGGATGAAAAATCTGAAAGAGAAATTAAGTAAACACTCCCATTTACCATTGCAACAAAAAGAATAAAATACCTAGGAATAAACCCACCTAAGGATGTAAAAGACCTGTACTCAGAAAACTATAAGACACTGATGAAAGAGATCAAAGATGACACATATAGATGTAGAGATATACCATGTTCTTGGATTGGAAGAATCAATATTGTGAAAATGACTATACTATCCAATGTCATCTACAGATTCAATGTAATCCCTTTCAAATTACCAATGGCATTTTTTACAGAACTAGGACAAAAAAAGTGTTAAAATTTGTATGGAGACACAAAAGACCCCAAATAGCCAAAGCAATCTTGAGGGGGAAAAACAGAGCTGGAGGAATCAGACTCCCTGACTTCAGACTATACTGCAAACTACAGTAATATGGTACTGGCACAAAAAACAGAAATATATATCAATAGAACACGATAGAAAGCCCAGAGATAAACCCACACACATATGGTCAACTAATCTATGACAAAGGAGGCAAGGGTATACAATGGAGAAAAGACAGTCTCTTCAATAAATGGTGCTGGGAAAACTGGGCAGCCACATGTAGAAGAATGAAATTAGAACACTCCCTAACACCACACATAAAAATAAACTCTAAATGGATTAAGGACCTTCATGTAAGACTAGACACTCTAAAACTTTAGAGGAAAACATAGGAAGAACACTCTTTGATATAAATCACAGCAACGTCTTTTTGACCCACCTCCTAGAGAAATGGAAATAAAAACAAAAATAAACAAATGGGACCTAATGAAACTTAAAAGCTTTTGCACAGCAAAAGAAACTATAAATAAGACGAAAAGACAACCTTCAGAATTGGAGAAAATATTGGCAAATGAATCAATGGACAAAGGATTAATCTCCAAAATATATAAACAGCTCATGAAGCTCAATAGTAAAAATACAAGCAACCCAATCCAAAATTGGGCAGAAGACCTAAATAGACATTTCTCCAAAGAAGACAGAAATGGCCTCATGGCCAAGAGGCACATGAAAAGCTGCTCAACATCATTAATTATTAGAGAAATGCAAATCAAAAGTAGAATGAGGTATCACCTCACACCAGTTAGAATGGGCATCATCAGATAATCTGCAAACAACAAATGCTGGAGAGGGTGTGGAGAAAAGGGAACCCTCTGGCACTGTTGGTGGGAATGTAAATTGATACAGCCACTATGGACAACAGTATGGACATTCCTTAAAAATCTAAAAATAGAATTAGCACATGACCCAGATATTCCACTACTGGGCATATACCCAGAGAAAACTACAATTCAAAAAGACACATGCACCCCAATGTTCACTGCAGCACTATTTAGAAGAGCCAGGTCATGGAAGCAACCTAAATGCCCATCGACAGAGGAATGGATAAAGAAGATGTGGTACATATATACAATGGAATATTACTCAGCCATATAAAGGAACGAAATTGGGTCATTTGTAGAGACGTGGATGGACCTAGAGACTATCATACAGAGTGAAGTCAGGAAGAGAAAAACAAATATTGTATGTTAACGCAAATATGTGGAATATGCAAAAATGGTACAGATGAACCAGTTTGTAAGGCAGAAATAGACACAGATGGAAAGAACAAGTTTATGGACACCAAGCAGAGAAAGTGGGGTGGGAGGTGGTAGTGAGATGAATTGGGAGACTGGGATTGACATATATACACTAATATGTATAAAATAGATAACTAAAGGAGAAAAAAAATAGAGAATCCTCCTGCCAATGCAGGGAACATGGATCTGATCCCTGGTCTGGGAAGATCCCACATGTCATGGAGCAACTAAGCCCGTGAGCCACAACTGCTGAGCCTGCCCTCTAGACCCCGCAAGCCACAACTACGGAAGCCTGCACACCCTAGAGCCTGAATGCTCTAGGGCCCATGTCCCGTAAATACTGAGCCCTCGCACTGCAACTACTGAAGCCCGTGTGCCTAGAGCCTGTGCTCTGCAACAAGAGAAGACACTGCAATGAGCAGTGCATGCACTGCAACAGGAGTAGCCCCCACTCACTACAACTAGAGAAAGCCTGTGCACAGCAGGAAAGGCCCAACACAGCCAAAAAGATAAATAAAAAAATTTTTTAATGTGAAAAGCAATTTAAAAATATATAAAAGCCTTATATAGCTTCTCTAACAATTCTAGTTTTGGTTTCTGTTTGTTTGTTTTAGTAGTGGATAACTTTACACACCTCATTAATTCAACAGTACATTCTCTTCCACCACAAAAGAGTATCTATTGAGTATGTTTCTGTGTTGGGTAATTTATAGATATTACTTTATATCATCCTCCTAATAATTCTATAAAATATGGACCATCACAGTCTCATTTTACAGATAAGGAAACTGAGGCCATAGAACAGGTATGTGATATTCCCAAGGTCACAGAGCTAGTGTTATCATCAGGATTTAGCCCCAGACCATCTGGTTCCAGAGCTCTTAAGTTTATGTGCTTAGCCATTAGGCTTTACTAAAATTTTCTTTAGCTCTGCCTTGCTTCTCATTCTGCCTAGGGTAGATATACAAATAGATGGCAATAACAACCATGCCAAAGAAATGCAAATACATACCATAATAGTCATGAAAATTTCCCCTAAACCTTGGTTCTTATAGGAGAAGAAAGAGCACACAGTGAGGTTCAATTATTAACCTAATTATTTGGGAGCTCACATGCAATTTACTCTTTATCCTGACGCTGTTACATTTCTTAATACTTTTCTTGAAGCGTTTATCTTTTCTTGAAGTACTTACCTCTAAAAGCTTGTCTAAAAATAAGGTGTGGTTCACATGGGCCAATGGCATGTTTTCTATTCAGGCATAAGGAGGGAAAAAAACAGCAGCCCACATCATACAGGTAAATTATTGAAAACAAATCTGGGACCTAGTTCTACGTCATTAAGGTAAAGCTAATTACTCTAACAAAGAAACTCAACCTTAACACAGAAGAAATACCTATCTAGCTCAGAAAGATCAGTTATTGGAAAAGAAAGGACAGGGTAGACAGAGTGAAAGGCTTGCTTCACACAGTCATCCAGAAATCCAAAGACAGCACTGCCATCTTCAAATATGGCTTCCAAAGCTATCTGTGGCATTGAAACCCAGCCAGCACACAAGGGAAGGAAGATAGGCACACTTGCTTCTTAACCTCTTGTCTCTCCAATGACTGACATCATTTCCACTCACATTTCATTGGTGAGATCTGGCCAAATGGCCCCATCTTGCTAACAGAGTGGACGAACATCTCTTGCTGTGCACTCACTTTCTGGCAATCACACTCCTTGTGTAAGGGAAGCTGGTATCTTTGATTTACAACCAGCCTTCTCTACTGTGCCTTGTAACTGAAGTCTCTAGGCCATCTCGCCTTATTTTTCCTTTTGTAAATTGTGGATGTTGAACTAGATGATCTCTAGTCACTCCCAGGTCATAGAAAGTTCTATGGCTCAAAGTTTTCAGGTCATATACATTTTTATTTTAGGATTTAATTGCAATCCCTGAGTGTATTTTAAGATTTCTTGTGTACTACTATTTTAATGTCTCTCTTTATTTTCATTAATGTCTCTCTTTATTTTCACTGACATTAAGTGACTGAGTGCTAATTGTTCATAGCCTTCATTTCCTCTGCGATTTCATCGTTTACCCAATGATTTTTTAATAGCATGTTTAGAACTCATAGACTTCACTGCCAGATTGAGAGCACTGTTCTTAGGGTACATCCATGTAGAGGGCTCCATCCTAAGAAAAATACGCCTTCAATGGCATATCACATTGTAATTCTAAGAAAAATGAGGGGCTGCTAGCTGAAATATCAAAGTGAGATTGGATCTCACTCTATAAAAACGAAGATCTATCTGGTACCTTATATTGAACATATTTAATCTTCACTAACCAGCCGATGAGGTAACAGTGCCAGTCCCCATTTTAGGGATGAGGAAAAGGAGACTCTAGGAGGAAAAATGGTCTGTAAGAATCACAGCTGGTACATAAACCCAGGACTCCTGGCTCTCGATGCCATTTTCTAATAAATCAAGATTCCTGTTACTGTCCTGAACGTCCATGTTTCATAAGCTTCTTTCCCACTTTATCTCCTCTGACTTGGTGAGCTTTTCCCTGATGCCTGTTTGCTGCATGCTTTGCAGCTGCCTCCCAATACATGGTTAATTTCCCAGCATTGTCTGTGAGCAGATGTTCCTGAGGAGCAGAGCTGCTTTCCCATCCCTGGCACCATCTCCCGCAGATTACTGGATTGAACACAGTAGCCGCTGGCCATCCTTTTGATCTGAAAAGAAAAGATTTCCCCACTGGGATATTCCTCATGATGATGTAATTAGTTTTCTAGACATACCTAACAAATTTCTTTCTAATCACAAGGGACGAGGGGAGAGGAGAAAGAACCATTCATCTTGGATCGTGTGCAACTACTGCCATTAACACGCATGCCCCTCGTGCAATGTCTTCTTTGGTGACTGTTCAAAGGTTCGGGGGCAACAGGCTGCTCTTCAAAAGCAGTGGGGAACTTCACATTCATAAAGGGGTTTGGGCACTATTAAATTGCTTTTTCAAACCTGGCAAAGACATTAGAGCTGCAAGTCCTTTCAACTCCCCACTGTCCCCAGCATTAAGAACAGGGGAAGCTCTTAATAACTTCTGGAGGTTTTGTTTGATTCAAAGACACAACATGGAATATTCTGTACAAACAAACCCAACTGTTCAAAATTTCCAGTCCTGGGCTTATTAGCAGTAGTATATTTTTGCCCACAATTATGTCTTGAGGTATTGTCAGGGATATTGTCTTTTAAAAATCATGTACCACACATGAAAAAAAAAAAAAAAAACCTTTAACTAACATACATACTACATCATTTTAATAATGAATCACATATATAATCTGAGGTCTGCCTTTTACCATTAAATGTTTAAGCAAAGAATGGAGATCAGGGATGGCTGTGACAGTTGGTTCTGTGGATTGCTAGAGAATACTGCAGAGTAGAAGAGGGGAAATGTTGGTTAAAGCCAGTCTAGTTGTTAACCAATCAACCCTTCATTTGAGACCTACATAGCATGCACCACCAACTCCTTTTAAGGGCATGCTTAAAACAAACGTTTCACAGGAAGAGAAGCAAAACGCTATCAGTTAGTTATTCCTGTTATAAATGAAGGCAATGAGCAAGAACATGGCCTGTAGCCAATTCCCACATCTCTTTGAATGTAACACTTAGCCTTTTATCAGAAATAAGAACTCACTGTGTGCAGAGGGCAGTTCAAGAGGGGTGAAGAGGTTGGAGAGAGGATTAAGAAGAGTCAACTGAGGAAGGAACACTGGAAGACATTTAAAATCATTATTTCAACAAATAATACTTATATTCTGGGTCTTATTCTTGAAGTTTTGAATTAGTCTTCTGGTTGAGATAGATTTTAAAAACTGAAAAGTGTGATGAGTTATATAGACAGTTGAGCACCCATGGGACAACAGGATCAGGAAAAAATAATTCATAAAACCAAATGCTACATTTTCCAGGCTACAGAAAGTTTGTCATGCTCCTCCCCCGTCCTAGAGACACTTAATCTAGGAGGCAGGGACTAATTTATGTGTCTATTTTTCTCCTCCTAAATGACCACCACGAGTTTTTAAGACTTGCAATAACCATGCCTGCTACTGCCCCCCAAAAATCACATTGCATTTCTTCTCACAGACTTTTTAGAGTCTCCAAACAGGCGTCCTTGGGTTCTTTGTTCGATAATGGAGTTATAGATAAAATTAAATGAGATAACGTACGTAAGATCACTCAGTAGTTTGTCTGACATATAATACAAGCTCCATATATAGAATATGTAGATGTAACATAGACAGATATAATAGAAGCTTTCTTTCTTTTTTCTTTGTCATTATACACATTCATAGACACCCTAAATAGTCAAGGCCAGTTGTCAAGCTAATATAGCAAGATACCAATAAGAATCAAAACTGGAAATGGTCTCCAAGACAGTGCTGAAGATGCTGAAAAGGAAATGACTGTTACATCCTCTTTGGCTGAAAGTCCCCAATTTGTCTTTCCTCTCTTTCTTATTGCTGTTCTTTAACTCAAAGAATCCCCCATATTGCATGTGTTTTGGGCCCTTCAAGGATCTCTCCACCTTCTATGGTACTCTGTTATTATTTTATTTAATACTATAGTATTATAGAATTTATAACCCATTTTTAGTATAGTTTAATAATTACTTCTAGATGAAAACTTTTTTCCTTTGGGGCGATGAACCATACATTAATTTGATTAACAAAACTTGTCAGTGTGAGGGGAAGCCCTGGGACTCAGCTGTCTAGTCAGAAGACACCATTCTCCTGCCAGTCAGAGGACACAGAGGACAGTCTGGAGATGTTCACAAGGACTCCGGGGCAGTGATATGGAGGTCAACGTGTTTGATTCTGTTTAAATCATAATCTTGTTTCCAAAATAACAAGTTTAGCCACTGAAATATCACTGCTGTGATTGCTCAGTCAGTTTTCTTCCGGACATTCAAAGAATAAATTGAATGAAAATGGATGAAATTGTTGCCACAGAGGTTTCTCTGGAAAACAGACATTTCCAATTTGGATTGTTATAAAATTGTCTAGAGAAACTGGCATGTTTCCAACTTTGTGGATATGTGTGTGGATAATAAAAAGGAAAAAATGGTAATAAAGGAATGGAAACAAATTAAAATCAAGTTAATATCTGCCCTCCAGACATTTCTCTGAATGGCATTTGTAATCAAACGCAAGGTTTTTCCTCTTCCGGAGAAATTAGTGATTTAAAAATAAGTTCTCTGTGCAAATATACTAGTCTATACCTACACAAAATAAAATGAATTTTCAAGCAACGTCTGAATAATTTGATCCAATAATCTCCTACTTCCCTTTGAAATTTAGAGTAGGTCCAAAATGCTGGAATGTTATCCTATAAATCTGGGCAGAATCCTCAATGTGAAGTCAATGAATGGGTTTGGGGACATCAAAACCTTAGACTATGAAGCAAAATTCATTCAATCATAACAGCATTTCAGCTTTCTGTAGACAAGAAGAGGTTATCCTTTCAAACAGTAATTATTTTAACACAAAGGTAAGTCCTGTCTTATCTTGTCACTATCTGCATTTGTATGAGATGATTCTCATGTCAGCATGGAGCATTCTGAAAGTCCCCTGAGTCTTTGGTGACTTAGAAGAAATCCCTAGTATCTCTACCTCAACTTCTGTAATACACTTCTCTACAATAAATTACCTCTACAATGAATTCCTTATTAGGTAAATCCCATTTGAACTGATGCCAGGGAGCTGAGACACAGACTATCGATCTAACATTCATTAGAGAGGATAAATATAGTTTTCATTCTAAATACTGTGCCCAGATGCCTGCTGTGACCATATACCTGTGACTTTCCACTGTGAAGAGAAAATCAGATCATCTTCAAAGAAAATGAAATAAAAATTGAAAAGATTCTCCAAAGTCTTTGTGTCCTTGGCATGACTGTGGTGAACAGCTAAGTAGTAATAGCATGACATAACATCCCAAACCCAGCTAAAGACACATTCAGGACAATTTGGACCCAACTGTCCATAGTTATGGGTTATCTCAATTTCCCCACAAGTTATTACTAACTTCGTAAGAAATTTCATTCTATTCAGTTTCTACTCTTAATTAAATGCAAAGTGATCAGAAGCATAACTGAGAAGTGCCTTTTGAGTAATGTTTGTCACAGCACTACTGTTTAAGAGTCATTCCTGTATTATTCTAGTTCAGAACCTCCTTACTCCTTACCATATTCACCACCTGAAGTACGTATGGAATAGTCTCCTAACATCCAGTCTCTCTCTTCACTCTAACCCATTTTAGACCACTGGAAGAGTCTAAAGGATCTAACCCGTACAATCCCTCTGTGATTTATTTTCTGTGTTGGAAGCAAGGAAATAAGGTCCAGAAGCTATGGTAGCTGAAAGGCACACAAAGTAAATGACTAGTAAAGGAAGTAAGACACCCAAAGCTGGAGAGGGGATTCCTTCCCAGTGTTCCCACAGAAGGCAGAGCACTGCCTAAGTGAGCTCCAGAGAAGGGCATGAGCCACAGCTATCAGCTTGGACCCCAGAGATGGGCTTGAAACACCATGGCTGCTGCCGCTGCCACCAGGAATCCTGTGTGCAAGCGCAGGTCACTATCCACAACCCCCAGGTGCCTGTGCACCACACCACTGCCAGGGTCCCAAGATCAAGGGACAAGTTCCCCGAGAGAACACACTGCGTGGCTAAGGCTGTTGCAATGTCATACTGGCCTCTGCTGCCTCAGGCTCGCCCCGCATTCCAACTTGACTACCGTATCCCTCACTCTCCCCAGCCTGACTGAGCAAGAGCCCCCTAATAAGCCGCTGCTTTAACCCCCTCCTGTCTGGGTGGGGAACAGATGCCTGAGGGCGACCTACATGCAGAGGCAGGGCCAAAACCTAAGCTGAAATGCAAGAGCTCTGCGAACAAAGAGGAGAAAGGAAAGTTTCTCCATGCAGCCTCAGAAGCAGCAAATTAAACGCCCACAATCAGCTTGATAAACCCTGCATCTGAAGAATACCTGAATAGACAATGAGTCTTCCCAAAATTGAGTCAGTGGACTTGGGGAGCAAATATAGACTTAGGGTTTGCCTTCTGCATCTAATTTGTTTCTGGTTTTATGTTTATCTTAGTACAGTATTTACTGCTTATTATCACTGGTGGATTTGTTTATTGGTTTGGTTGCTCTCTGCCTTTTTCTTCGTTTTTATATACATTTTTTTCCTTTTTCTCCTTTTGTGAATGTGTATGCATATGCCTCTTTGTGTGACTCTGTCTGTATAGGTATGCTTTTACCATTTGTCCTAGGGTTCTGTCTGTTAGGTTGTTTGGTTGTTTGGTTGTTGGTTTTGTTGTTTTCCCTCTTCCTTTTCTTCTGAGCCGTGTGGCTGACAGGGTTTTGGTGCACCAGTTAGGTGTCAGGCCTGGGCCTTTGAGGTGGGAAGGCTAAGTCCAGGACATTGGACAACAAGAAACCTCCCAGCCCAACATAATATCAATCAATGAGAACTCTCCCAGAGATCTTCATCTCAACACTATGACCCAGCTCCACCCAACAGCCAGCAAGCTCCAGTGCTTGACGCCCCTATGCCAAACAACTAGCAAGACAGGAACGGAACTCCACCCATTAGCAGAGAGGCTGCCTAAAGTCACACTAAGTTCAGGGACACTCCAAATCACCATCGGATGCGGCCCTGCCCAGCAGAAGGACAAGATATAGCCCACCCACCAGAACACAGGCATCAGTCCCCTCCACCAGGAAATCTACACAAGCCATTGAACCAACCTCACCTACTGGGGGCAGACACCAAAAATAACAGGAACTACGAACCTGCAGTCTGTGAAAAGGAGACACCAAACAGAGTAAGTTAAACAAAATGAGAAAACAGAGGAATATGTAGCAGATGAAGGAGCAAGGTAAAAACCCACCAGACCAAACAAATGAAGAGGAAACAGGCGGTCTACCTGAAAAAGAATTCTGAGTAATGATAGTAAAGCTGAGCCAAAATTTCAGAAATAGAATGGACAAAATACAAGAAACATTTAACAAAGACCTAGAAGAACTAAAGAGCAAACAGACAATGATGAGCAACATACTAAATGAAATTAAAAATTCTCTAGAAGGAATCAATAGCAGAATAATTGAGGCAGAAGAACGGATAAGTGACCTGGAAGATAAAATTGTGGAAATAACTATCACAGAGCAGAATAAAGAAAAAAGAATTGAGGACAGTCTCGGAGACCTCTGGGACAACATTAAATGCACCAACATTCGAATTATAGGGGTATGGGAAGGGAAACAGTCAATCACGTCCAGGAAGCGCAGAGAGTCCCATACAGGATAAATCCAAGGAGAAACATGCCAAGACACATACTAATCAAAATATCAAAAATTAAATAAAAGAAAAAATATTAAAAGGAGCAAGGGAAAAACAACAAATAACATACAAGAGAATCCCCATAAGGTTAACAGCTGATCTTTCAGCAAAAACTCTGCAAGCCAGAAGGGAGTGGCAGGACATATTTAAAGTGATGAAAGGGAAAAACCTATAACTAAGATTACTCTACCCAGCAAGAATCTCATTCAGATTCGATGGAGAAATTAAACCCTTTACAGACAAGCAAAAGTTAAGAGAATTCAGCACCACCAAACCAGCTTTACAACAAATGCTAAAGGCACTTTTCTAGGCAGGAAACAGAAGAGAAAGAAAAGACCTACAAAAACAAACCCAAAACACTTTAAAAAAATGGTAATGGAAAATACATATAATTACCTTAGACATAAATGGATTAAATGCTCTAACCAAAAGATACAGGCTCACTGAATGGATTCAAAACGAGACCCGTATATATGCTGTCTAAAAGAGACCCACTTCAAACCTAGGGACACATACAGACTGAAAGTAGGGGATGGAAAAAGATATTCCATGCAAATGGAAATCAAAAGAAACCTGGAGTAGCAATACTCAGACAAAACAGACTTTAAAATAAAGAATGTTACAACAGACAAGGAAGGACACTACATAATGATCAAGGGATCAATCCAAGAAGAAGATAAAACAATTATAAATATATATGCACCCAACTTAGGGGCACCTCAATACATAAGGCAAAGGCTAACAGCTATAAAGAGGAAATCAACAGTAACACAATAATAGTAGGGGAATTTAACACCTCACTTACATCAATGAACAGATCATCCAGACAGAAAATTAATAAGAAAACACAAGCCTCAAATGACACAATAGACCAGATAGAGTTAATTGATATTTATAAGACATTCCATCTGAAAACAGCAGATTACACTTTCTTCTCAACTGCACACAGAACACTCTTCAAGATAGATCACATCTTGGGGGATAAATCAAGCCTGGGTAAATTTAAGAAAATTGAAATCATATAAGCCTCTTTTCCGACCACAGGCTGCGAGATTAGAAATCACGTACAGGGAAAAAAACGTAAAAACACAAACACATGGAGGCTAAACAATACACTCCTAAATAACCAAGAAATCACTGAAGAAATCAAAGAGGAAATTAAAAAATACCTAGAGACAAATGACAATGAAAACACAATGATCCAAAACCTACGGGATGCAGCAAAAGCAGTTCTAAAGAAGCAAGTTTACAGCGATACAATCCTACCTCAAGAAACAAGAAAAATCCCAAATAAAAAATCTAACCTTACACCTAAAGGAACTACAGAAAGAAGAACAAAGAAAACCCAAAGTTAGTAGAAGGAAAGAAACCATAAGTTCAGAGCAGAAATAAATAAAATAGAAGCAAAGCAAACAATAGCAAAGATCAATAAAACTAAAAGCTGGTCCTTGAGAAGATAAATAAAATTGATACACCTTTAGCCAGATTCATCAAGAAAAAAATGGAGAAGATTCAAATCTACAGAATTAGAAGTGAAAAAGGAGAAGTAACAAGTGACACTGCAGACATACAAAGGATCATGAGAGATTACTATAAGCAAGTCTATGCCAATAAAATGGACAACCTGGAAGAAATGGACAAATTCTTAGAAAAGCACAACCTTCTGAGATTGAACCAGGAAGAAATAGAAAATATAAACAGACCAATCACAAGCAATGAAATGGAAACAGTGAATAAAAATCTTCCAAAAAACAAAAGCCAGGACCAGATGGCTACACAGGTGAATTCTATCAAACACCTAGAGAAGAGATAACAACTATCCTTCCCAAACTCTTCCAAAATGTAACAGAGGGAGGAACACTCCGAAACTCATTCTATGAGGCCATCATCACCCTGATACCAAAACCAGACAAAGATGTCACAAAAAAGAAAACTACAGGACAATATCACTGATGAACACAGATGCAAAAATCCTCAACAAAATACTAGCAAACAGAATCCAACAGCACATTAAAAGGATCATACCCCATGACCAAGTGGGGTTTATCCAGGATTGCAACGATTCTTCAGTAGATGCAAATCAATTAATGTGATACACCGCATCAACAAGCTAAAGGATAAAAACCATACGATAATCTCAATAGATTCAGAAAAAGCTTTCAACAAAATTCAACACCAATTTATGATAAAAACTCTCCAGAAAGTAGGCATCGCGGAAACTTACCGCAACATAATAAAGGCCATATATGACAAACCCACAGCCAACATCATTCTCAATGGTGAAAAACTGAAACCATTTCCCCTAAAATCAGGAACAAGACAAGGATGCCCACTCTCACCACTATTATTCAACACAGTTTTGGAAGTTCTGGCCACAACAATCAGAGAAGAAAAAGAAATAAAAGAATCCAAATTAGAAAAAAAGTAGTAAAGCTGTCACTGTTTGCACATGATACTATACATA
Organism: Grampus griseus; assembly: GCF_964374135.1. Taxonomy (NCBI): domain Eukaryota; kingdom Metazoa; phylum Chordata; class Mammalia; order Artiodactyla; family Delphinidae; genus Grampus; species Grampus griseus. Next base: position 95,550,833 of record NC_139019.1, on the reverse strand, counting down.
GAGCATCCTGATGATGCTACCAGAAAACTACTAGAGCTAATCAATCAATTTGGTAAAGTAGCAAGATACATAATTAATGCACAGAAATCTCTTGCATTCCTATACTAATGATGAAAAATCTGAAAGAATAATTAAGGAAACACTCCCATTTACCATTGCAAGAAAAAGAATAAAATACCTAGGAATAAATCTACCTAAGGAGACAGAAGACCTGTATGCAGAAAACTATAAGACACTGATGAAAGAAATTAAAGATGATACAAACAGATGTAGAGATATACCATGTTCCTGGATTGGAAGAATCAACATTGTGAAAATCACTATACTACACAAAACAATCTCCAGAATCAATGCAATCCCTAACAAACTACCACTGGCATTTTTCACAGAAATAGAGCAAAAAGTTTCACAATTTGTATGGAAACACAAAAGACCCCGAATAGCCAAAGCAATCTTGAGAAAGAAAAATGGAGCTGGAGGAATCAGGCTCCCTGACTACAGACTATACTACAAAGCTACAGTAATCAAGACAGTATGGTAGTGCCACAAAAACAGAAATATAGATCAATGGAACAGGATAGAAAGCTCAGAGATAAACCCACGCACGTATGGTCACCTTATTTTTGATAAAGGAGGCAAAATATACAATGGGGAAAAACAGCCTCTTCAATAAGTGGTTCTGGGAAAACTGAACAGCTACGTGTAAAAGAATGAAATTAGAACACTTCCTAACACCATACACAAAAATAAACTCACAATGGATTAAAGACCTAAATGTAAGGCCAGACACAATAAAACTCTTCGAGGAAAATATATGCAGAGCACTCTATGACATAAATCACAGCAAGATCCTTTTTGACCCACCTCCTAGAGAAAGGGAAATAAAAACAAAAATAAATAAATTGGACCTAATGTAACTTAAAAGCTTTTGCACGGCAAAGGAAACCATAAACGAGATGAACGACAACCCTCAGAATGGGAGAAAATATTTACAAATGAAGCAAGTGACAAAGGATTAATCTCCAAAATTTACAAGCAGCTCATGCAGCTCAATATCAAATAAACAAACAAACCAATCCAAAAATGGGCGGAAGACCTAAATAGACATTTCTCCAAAGAAGATATACAGATTGCCAACAAACACATGAAAGGATGCTCAATATCACTAATCATTAGAGAAATGCAAATCAAAAGTACAAAGAGGTATCACGTCACACCGGTCTGAATGGCCATCATCAAAAAATCTACAAACAGTAAATGCTGGAGAAGACGTGGAGAAAAGGGAACCCTGTTGCACTGTTGGTGGGAATGTAAATTGATACAGCCACTGTGGAGAACAGTATGGAGGTTCCTTAGAAAACTACAAATAGAACTACCATATAACTCAGCAATACTGGGCATATACCCAAAGAAAACCATAATTCAAAAAGACACATGCACCCCAATGTTCACTGCAGCACTATTTACAATAGCCAGGTCATGGAACCAACCTGTGTCCATCGACAGATGAATGGATAAAGAAGATACAGCGCATATATACAATGGAATATTACTTGGCCATAAAGAGAAATGAAATTGAGTTATTTGTAGTGAGTGAATACAAAGTGAAGTAAGAGTGAAGTCATACAGAGTGAAGTAAGTCTGAAAGAGAAAAACAAATACCGTACGCTAACACATATATATCGAGTCTTTAAATAAAAAAAAAAAGGTTCTGATGAACCTGGGGGCAGGACAGGAATAAAGATGCAGATGTTAGAGAATGGAATTGAGGACACCGTGAGTGGGAAGGGTAAGCTGAGATGAAGTGAAAGAGTAGCATTGACATGTATACACTACCCAATGTAAAATAGATAGCTAGTGGGAAGCAGCTGCATAGCACAGGGAGATCAGCTCAGTGCTTTGTGACCACCTAGAGGGGTGGGATAGAAGGGTGGGGGGGGAGGCACAGGAGGGAGGGGATAAGGGGATATATGTATACATATAGCTGATTTGCTTTGTTGTACAGCAGAGGCTAACACAACATTGTAAGACAATTATACTCCAATAAAAATGTTAAAAATAATAATAAAAAATTTAGTCTGTACTGAAACATAAATTTATCAAATATTAAACTTATTCATGTAATAAAGTTGACTTTACATGCCAACACTTAGATGGGAAAAAAAACTAGTCATTTTGTCCTCCCTATGACTTTCTCAGTTCTTCTAAAATCACCTCACTGTGCTCCTGACATCATACTGTTTTACAGATGAATCTGGGAAACTTATCTCATGGTTTGCCAGCCTCCAAGATGAGCAACGTGATCTAATAAATCTCAAAACCTGTGGATTACCTCAGACACAGAATTATTAGTCAGTCATAAAGCAAGCAGGGTGGGCTTCTTCATTCTCAGAGACATTTTACTACATGGATTTTACCCAGCTGGATTAATCAGAAAGGGAAAAAGAGAACCTCAGAAATGCTACCATTATATAAAATCAAGTTCAGTAACAAAACCTTAGAAAAATGAAACAGGAAAGTAACTTGCATAGCCATATCCAGATACCTGTTGTTTGTTTTGTTTTTGTTTTGTTTTCAGATGAGCAAATTAAGGTTCAGAGAGGTGGAATAACTTATGTGAAGTCACACAGCTAACTATCAAAAGTGGATTCCATAGGATTTTTAGGAAGCAATTCCCTGTGCTCAAACTTACAAACCCTCAGTTGGCCTTTACTAGCTTTTTTTTCTGTTTTGGTAGAGATCCACATTGCTATGTTTAAGCAGCTCCCCTGCACATTTTTATTACCAACTTTCTTCAAACAAACAAAAATGTTCTATATGCTTTCGTACAGTTTATTATAGTTGGCACATGGGGAAATGTAATTGGTCATAGGAGAACATACTAGTAAATTAGTGAATATGAGGTTTACTTAAAGATTAAAAATAAATATTCTGACTCTGGAATTTGCCCTAAATCCTGGGAACTGCCTGAAAAATTGGAACCAGGGACACTGGAGTCTGTGCAGCTGTGTAACTACAGGGGATGTGTTCAGGTAGGGGGAGTTGGCTCTTATTTTCCTAGGAGTTCTTCTTTCCCTGGTTGCTAGTACCACCTCGTATTCTATGTATTACCTCAGAAACGCGGTTAGCTGACCTTGTACCTCCTGAAAAAGCAGAGCCATTGACAAAGTCTTTGTAAGCAGAAGCTCCAATTCAGCTGGCCTGTGGCACCTGCTGCTCCTGCCTACAGGGTATGACCTCTGACCTCTCCTGCAAAGACTTCCTGGCCAATGCAGTGCTTACCAATTAGCCTTGCCTAGAATCTCTGTCTGATCTTTTTCCAGGCAAACCTCCACTCTTTTCCTCAATAGTGTACTAGAAAATATTATACAATACTTGATATAAGTCATTTGCATTTAATTATAAACATATCCCTACATGTTCTTAGAGCTGAATTTAAAGCATTAATCACAGGGAGGTCAGGAGGTCTTCAGTGACCCAGCAAGGTATCACTCTCAGAAGGGAAAAAAATATTAAGGCTGGAGGGTACAATAGGTATAGAGTGAAATGAAATTAAATTAAAAATACAATACACAGACATGAGTTGTTCTATGAAACTAATGTCTCAGTTATACACATTGAATCCCAGGGATTCTTTATCTGTGTATATAATATATATTTCTTTTGTGGGTCACAATTTAAAATTTTGCAATGTCTAAGAGAAATATATAAATTCAATTTTTTTTTTTTACTTTTTTATTCTTTAAGAGTTGACCACTCTTACCTTAGTGATATTCTAGATTAAATTATCAAAATATCCTGACAATGTAGTCAGGTATTAAAATTGTTAGAAGCCCTGCAGATTAACTAAGTGTTCTTAAATCAGTTATGGACTAGGGGAATTAGGGTTAAGGTTTATATTGATGTGATTCAGGCATTTGTTACCATTGATTTTCTTAAAGACAGATGGATCTGTACACTGTATTAGATTTTATATATATGTCCTAAATAGTTTAACCTCAGAAACTTACCCCTATTTAAGAATTACCATTTCAACTTCTTTTACCACTGAGTTGAAATAGCATCCTGTTTAATTCAGTTGACTGCAACGGCTTCCCAGTTAACGCGAAGTAAAAGCCGAAATCTTTCCTGTGGCTTAAAAATCCTGCATAAACTGGTTCCTGTTACCTTTCTTACATCCTTTCTCACTACTGCCCTGTACCACTCTGGTCTAGGCACACTGGCCATCTTGTTGTCCCTTGAATACACCAAGTATGCTACCACCCTAGAGCCTTTATTCTAACCGTACCTCCTTCAGGGACTCTATTCCTACAAATGCCCTCTTGAACCAAAAGCAAACGAGGATACTTCAAGAAAATTACAGGCCAATAGCCCTAATGAATACAGATGCAAAAATCCTCAACAACATTTGATTTTCACAGACAAAAGAATGACAGAATCAATTTTTTGTATTATTTATGGTATTGCTTGACTTTTTATAATGAATGTGTATTTTTGTAATTTTTCCCGAAGTCAATAAAAAGTACATAGCAAAAGGGAAGAGGCATAGACAAGGTAAGCATGTCTGTGTACATGTGTAGGGGCAGTAGACAATGATTCACTGAAACCTTTAAACCATTTTAATAACTTTTAACACCTTAGTTTGGTTTTATAGCACTGAATTCATTGTGTTAATATGAGAGTCTGATAACATTTGGATGATTTCCCATTTTTCACTTGAATAAATACTTGGGACAAACTTTCTACTTTCAGGGAATTTTCATACTAGTGAAGTAAAGCAGACAATAAACAGGAAAATAAATAATATATTAAGAAATGATGCATATTATAAAGAAAATAAACAGTTAAGAGGTAAAGAGAATGATAGGCAGAGGTAGAGAGAGTGATGGATGGGAAGGTGCAATTTTATACAGGATGGTTAGGATACAGATGGTCAAGGAGGAACTCTTAAAAAGTGACATGAAAGCAGAGACCTGAAGGGAGTGATGAATCAAGACATGCAGATATCAGTGAGAAAAGCATTCCAGGCAAATGGAAAAGAAAATCCTAATGCATCAGGATTGCATTAGGTGCCTATTTCTTCACAAGTCTGCTAACATTGAGTTTTTTCATTTTGACCAGTTCATTAGCTATATCTAAGTTTTAATATGGTTTTATTTTGCCTTCCTTTTTTATTTTCAATTAAAGTGTTGAGCCAAAACCTAGAAAATTTTCTATATATTTTTTCTTCAGTGGATAAGGTAATAAATTCACTAAACGATCAAACATGCGCACAACAAAATAGAAAAAGGTTGCGAACAACTTTCCTAGATACGTTCTGTTCAACTCTTTAAAAAGTAGTTATATGTACTTGCAGTGCGAAGAAACCTTTGTGTGGCACATTTTGTCCTGAGCAGAAGCTGAAAATAATACTTACTGATTATTTATCACATGCCAAGGATTGTTCTAAACCTGTGCAGTCAGGTAAGGTAGCCACTAGCTATACGTGACTGTTTAAATATAACTTAACTTAAATTATAAATTCAGTTACACAGATAGATTAGCCATATTTTAAGTGCTCAATAGCTACATGTAGCGAGTGGCTAAATTATAGAGCAATTTTATCATCACAGAAAGGTCTAGAGTAAGCATTTTAATTCTTTCAACTACTGTAAAGCACAGTTATTACTATTACTTATAGATGAGAAAAGTGAGGCAGAGAGATTAAGCAACTCGCTCAATATCTATTATACACCCAGTGGAATTTAGACAAATAATCTACCTATATTTTTCCAGAAATAAAATAAGCCAATACTCAAATATTCTAACTTACTTAATTTTACATGGATATAGGAATTTTACCACTATGAAAGACAGTAGTTAAGTTTCTCAGACATGATACAAAATCACCTTCTAACATTGCTTCATGCTGTTTCAACTCCAGAATAAATGTCTGCCTTGAAAAGTACAAATATTCAGTGGAATGTTGTCCTAACAAATGAAAGAGGTGAGGATACTTTCTTAGTTTATTATACTGTGGCATTAACTGGAGGTAACAATGTATTTTGTAGGATATATGTTTTCTTATCTACATACTTGTGGATTTTTGAGTTATCAACTGGTAATGTCTTCTCTTTGGATTTTCTGGTGACATGAGATTTATAGCCAGAAACAGATTTTCCATGTTCATAACGGCTGTGAAGGAGTTAGGGGTACTGTAGTACTGCTAAATTCTCTTTCCATAGGAGATATCAGTTCCTTTGTTATTAGACATAGGGATGAGCCCATAATCTTTGCAATTAAATTAATGACTTTCCTTGCTAGAAATTCATGCCACTTTTTAATTCTCAACCAGCCAAACTCTAGAACTCTCTTTCATGATTATGTTTAGCTTCTTTCAAACCAATCTCTCACAAACTCAAATTCACTCTTTAAAGATTGACTTAACATGCTTTTGTCTTCCAAGTGCAAATGTACTTTTACCCTATGGAGAAAAATTGGTTCTAATATATGAAATCTAAATCCAGACAAGATACGGTAATTCGAGGCACTTCCAACATATCACCATAGACTATTTAATTTTTTCCTAGATTATATTTACTGAGAGAATCTGACACCTTTTTTTTGGTTGTGGGAAACCTATTTCTATAGACTATTCTGCTTATGAAGTTAGATGCAATTTTTCTGTGGTAGGATTATAGAAAAGGAAGCTGGAAAAAATAGAGACACTGCCAGGAAGCTGCCCAAATTGAAAACCCTATGGTTTAACTTCCAGAAGAAAACATAGGTGGAATGCTCAAAAACAGAAATTTTTTTTTGGATCTGTCTCCCAAGGCAAAAGAAACAAAAGCAAAAATAAACAAATGGGACCTAATTAAACTTAAAAGTTTTTGCACACCAACAGAAACCATCTACAAAAAATAAAGACAACCTACTGAATGGGAGAAAATGTCTACAAATAGAACTGATAAGGGGTTAATATCCAAAATATATAAACAGCTCATATAGCTCAAAGCCCAAAAAACAAGCAACCCAATTAAAAAATGGGCAGAAGACATGAATAGACATTTTTTCAAAGAGGACATGTAGATGGCCAACAAGCATATGAAAAGATGCTCAACATCAGGAACCATCAGAGAAATGCAAATTAAAACCACAATGAGATATCACCTCACACCTGTCAGAATGGCTATCATCAAAAAGACTACAAATAACACATGTTGGTGTGGATGTGAAGAAAAGGAATCCTTGTACACTGTTGGTTGGGATGTAAATTGGTGCAGCCACTGTGAAAAATGGTATGGATATTCCTCAGAAAACTAAAAAAAGCAAAAACAAAAACAAACAAAACCATATTCCACTCCTGGGTATTTATCCAAAAAACAAGAAGACTGATACGAAAAGATACATGCACCATTACATGCTAAGTAATGTTCATAGCATTATTTACAATTGCCAAAATACTGAAGCAACCTAAGTGTCCATCAACAGATGAATGGCTAAAGAAGATGTGGTATAAATATACAATGGAATACTACTCAGTCATAAAAAAGAATCAAATTTTGCCATTTGCAACAACATGGATGGACTCAGGGTATTATGCTAATGGAAGTAAGTCAGAAAGAGAAAGACAAATGCTATGTGATATCATTTATATGTGGAATCTAAAAAAGAAAACAAGCTAGTGAATTTAACAAAAAAGAAAGAGACCCGAGATATAGAGAACAAACCAGTGGTTACCAGTGAGGAGAGGGATGTGGGAGGGACAAGACAGAGGTAGGGGATTAAGAGATACAGCCTACTGTGTATAAAATAAATCAGCTACAAGAATATGCAGTACAACACAGGGAATATAGCCAATATTTCATAATAACTATAAATGGAATATAACCTTTAATACTGTGAATCACTATGTTGTACACCTAAAACTTAAATAATATATATCAACTATACCTCAATCAAAATAAATTAAATCAAAATAAGAGAAACCAACTTTGGGGGCAAATCATCATCATCTGTCAGCTCAAAAAAGCTATCAATAACACTGATAACTGAAAGAAATGCTAACGTGCTTCAATCAGTTGAAACCAAACTGTCAAACCAAACTATCTACCAGGTATTGTTATCTCTCATAGCAAAATTGCCTTACAGCCAATTAGTTATGCAATGAAAATGTTTGTGGCGAAGATGTCTATGGCAAAGAAGCTTAGAGTGAAGGTACCTAGAAAGGGTAAATTTATTCACAGTAACGTGAATTATGATCACATATTCTAATGTTCTATCATTCTGATAATGATATATTGCAGGATAGGTAATTTCATTACTTCTCCCAGAAATATTGGCATGTTTTTCCATTTAACGCAAAAAAATATCAACTGTAGACTTGTAGGCTTAATAGGTAGTGGAAGGAAGAAATCTGGGGTTGAGCAAGGATCCAGCTGCCATATTCCCCAAAATAACACCAAGGAGTCCATCTCCTATCCTGCCTTCACATTCTACACTACTCACTTTATTGCCTTCTCTGAATGGCAAAGACCTAACTGACTGTTTTTATGAAAGGACTACCATACAGAAGACTAATACAAGGAGGATGGACATTTTCACTCTGCCCTAAGGATTTTGCATATGAGAAAGAGGGAAATGAAGTGATTGACCCACTACCATGTCATTATCCTATTTGTTAACAGAAACTTTCTCAGGAGCTTCTTCCTTCCCGCCTCTACTTCTCTTGTGGGCCTCAAGGATCAGAAAGTCATTACAGGGAGCCAAGCTAATGCGAGGTCAGAATCTCAGCAAGGGGCCTAAGATGAGCAGGGGGCACCAACAGACCACAAAGAAGGAGCTAGGTTTGACAAAAAGCCAACAGTCTGTTGAGCCAGAGGCGCCCTATGGACTTCTTAAGTCATGGAACATTCAACACTTATTAAGTCCTTACAGACTGGGGAACGGGGACTCAAAAATAAGAAGATAAAATATTTTCCTGTTTCTCAAAGCTTAGTGGAATAGCTCATCAGCCCAAGGCCAAAACCATAGAGAAGAATAGTTGGGCCCTGATAATAGATGAAGAGGAGTACTGATTGGTACTACAAGGGCACAGGGGAAAATAGCACCTGAAAGCTTTTGCTTTTTATTGTACCTTACTCTTAGTGACATGGTCTTTGATACTGTTTACAATTTGTTTATCCAGTTTTACTTACAACTTCCCAGGTGTATTCAGGAAATTCCATGGGGGTATTTAAAGCTGAGAATGGGGGCTTTCCTGGTGGCGCGGTGGTTGGGAGTCCGCCTGCCAATGCAGGGGACACGGGTTCGTGCCCCGGTCCGGGAAGATCCCACATGCCGCGGAGCGGCTGGGCCCGTGAGCCATGGCCGCTGAGCCTGCGCGTCTGGAGCCTGTGCTCCGCAGCGGGAGAGGCCGCAACAGTGAGAGGCCCGCATACCGCAAAAAAAAAAAAAAAAAAAGCTGAGAATGGTACTCTCTCTAGTATTCTTTGGAATAGCCATCTCTGCCACTGACCTTTTTTTTTTTTTTTTTTTAAGTCAAATGTGTTCTACTTTTTAAAGGATAATATATTTTCCTCCTTTTATCCTGCAGTCTCCAACTTATTTCACAAAATGTGAAGTTTTCTTCATTATGTTCCATACCAGCTGCAAGAAATGTCATCAGAATTGCAAAGTTATCCAGTGTCTTGCGACTCTTTTGCAGTATTTACCCAAGTCTCCTTGCAGATCTATCCATGAATAAATTTTGCATGCTCTATAAAGCTAACTGCATTCTCAGATATTGTCATTCACAGTTTTATGAGATACTGTAAGAAGTGGATGTTTTCCCTGTCATATATATGCCCTTGTTGATTCTAGAGTATTTTACTGCAGAAAACAGCTAAATGGGAATAAAAACAGCACATAAACCAAGCAGTTGCCAGCAGGGAATGGCATGCTTAATTACTGCTGGCTGTGGTCCTTTCAACAAAAGAGATAACCTTTGTATCATTAAGAACACACCTACACATATTAATTCTTTCCAACACCAATTACGTCTAAAATGCAAAACAGTTAACCATCCTTCCCAGTTCTATCAAATCTACGATCCTTTTACTTCAAGTCTCACTCTGGGAGACAGCTCAGGTTTTATGTTTAAGCTCAGCGCTAATGCCTCTCTCATCAGCACTCTTGACTCATAGAAATGACCAGGAGCCGTTGCTATGTTAGTACAGGGCCCATCAGTGTGCCTAAACTGGCTTGCTTCCCAGATGCTCCTGCCATCTGTTGGAAACGTCACCCAGCAGAAACAGAAGGTAGTCTAAAACATGCACTTTTCCTCATATCTTTGAAAAAGTATGCTTATCATGCTTTAATAATTAGCCATGTAAACGGGTTTTAAATCATGGCCTCAGATACTAAAATAAACATTGCTTGTTGTTTTGTTTGTTTCTTCCCTGCTGTAGGGAAGCTCTGCCTCATGATGTATTTAAAGAAGGCTTCAATCTCTGTCTCCCAGCTCCATAAAATACATTATCCATTAAAAGAACAAGTCATAGGAAGGAAAATGCCAAATGAGAGAATATTTTTTGCAGAAGGAAGAGGTCAATTAAGAGAGAAGGAATGAAAGGAAAAACAGTTTGTGAGCAAGACAGGAACTATTTTATTTCTCTTACCCCATGGTACAGAGCTCTTGGGAAAAGTCACTTTCAGAATTTAGATATGTATCATAAGTAATAGTCGATTCAGTATCATGCAGATACACTTAATAAACAAGGTTTTTTCAGCACTCATATTCTGAACCATAGAAGATATAAATTGCATTAGGCTTCACCCCTGCCCAAAACATGCTAAAAGTATGCAAATAATCAGAGCCCTAGACCAGTTCTCAAGTTTTAGTGTGTATCAGAATCAGCAGAGATTGCTGGGTCCACTGCAGAATTTTTTCATTCAGTAGGGGTCCCAAGAATTTACATTTCTGACAAGTTCCCAGGTGAAGCCAATGTTGCTCTTCCATACTATAAAGCATGAAAAGAAACATAGTGAAAATTCAGAGCTGAGAAAGACATATGCAGGCAGAAAGAGAAAGCCTCTGAGGATTAGTGCTGAATGGGATGTTAGTGTTAGTTGTCTCTAAATGCAACTCCCCCCAACTAACAAGTTATAAAACTGAAGCCCTTGGGATCCCCTGACTTGCTTCGAGTCACTTAGTGGGTCAGTCCAAAACAGGGGCAGGTAAAAACCTTGGCTGCTTTTACCATGACTCTGAGAAACAAAAACATACCAGAATTTAGATGCCAGTTGCACTATCTCTGGATGTTTTTCCCATTAGAAAAATTCAGGACAATGCACAAAGCATAGCGGGGTGGGGGAAAGAGCCTGACCTCTGACCCCTGGAAGGGCATGTCCCTTTAGACAAGGGAAGAATAAGTGTCCTAAGTAGGCCCATTCACCTGGTGAGGAAAGTGATTCAGAGGGGGATTTGGCACAGGAAGATGCTAATGGATTGGATTCATCCACCATTTTTAGTGTCTCTCTCAATTTGGTCTGCCTTTTCACAGCAAACTGCAAAAGGGCAAAACCCTGTTTCTGGTGTAAATTGCACAGGGCCTGGTGCTCTGACTGTCCCAAAGAGCTGCAATAATCTTCCCAACAGCAATCAATTCCCATCTTAGATGCTGAATGAGATGGCCAGGGAGCACCCATGTCATCCTGCAGAAGTGCCCAGGGCGTCTTTATAAAAGTCATTTCCCTAAAATATAGAATACCAAGATGTCGCTGCTTTTAATAGTAAAATGCCTGCTGCCTATAAACCCTGAAGCTGTGTTATGTGGATTAGTAAAACCTTGTTGAATGCCTCTAGCATTGCAAAGTAAGTAATTCCCTCTTGTTACTAACACAAGGATCCATTTACATAGGAGGAATACCTTAACAGTCAAGGCTCATTCTTCCACTAATCAACCATTACTTAAATTTTGGTTCTACATGAACCACGCGCCCCTCGTGTAACTTTGAACAGCAAAGGTTGAGTAAATGCAGTCCTAAAATTTCACCTCACTGTGCAGCTCTCAGGCGGGCCGAGCAAACCCAATGACGAGAAACGGGCAGAAGACTGTGGCAAAGACTGCCATAGTTCAGCCACGTCCTAAGTTGTTTCCATTTGAAAACACTTAAATATTGGAGACATAATGAGCCCTCGTTGCCGCTTGCTATTTCTGGGTAGTTCTGAGAGGCCCAGGCTCTCCAAGGGCACAACGTGGTCACACTAATGGCTCTCAAAGGCAGGGTACTGCCCTGTCTGGCAGGGCCTGTGGAGAAAAGGGCAGGGCACCTCTTGCCCCCCAGGGTGCCCAGCTCATCACAAAACCGTCTGTGGTCCTGGCCATTTGCCTATGCAGAGAAGGGCACTGGAGCAGAGGCCAGGTGCTGGGGGTCAGTCCAAGGCACGGGTTTAATGAAAGGCAGCTGGAAGCCACATCAAACAGCAGCTTGAGTCCACAAAGCCACTCAGCAAGGTAACTTGGAGGGCATCTGTCTCAATCCTTTCCCCTGATGCCTAGCCCTCGATATGCCCAGAGAAAACTCCTTGCGGCATTTAAAAATATTTACTGCCTACCTCTCACGTTGCCTTCAAACAACTCTGAAACTGTAACACAGGGGCTCATCTCTCTCCTCTCCTGGGTGTCCACGTGGCAGGTGTCCAAGCCACCCCACACACTGCGGAAGGGAGAGCATGCCTTCCGAAGCTCTGGTTGAGCAGAGACAAAACTGTTCACGCGTCACCCCTGTGCTGAAGTCAAGCTCTGGAGCCAAATGGTCCACTCGCCTGCGGCTGCTTTTCAGAGTCACTCTATGGCCTGAACTGCTCAAGAGATGCAGCATTTAAACATGGGTCTTACATATACTGCCAAATTCCCAAATAGAAGAGTTTGTGTCACATTTCATGGATGAATTGAAAGCCATTATGTACTTTTAAAAATACATTAAATTAATTGCTTCCTCTATCTGCCCAATTCTATAATTAAGTCTTTTAAAGGGAAACATTTTTAAGTGATTTTTAGACCATTGAGTGAAGCGTATTTTATGCATGGGCAGATTTCCAGTGTGCCACCAAAGGAAGGAAGCAAAATAAAACATACTCAAAAACAATATATGAGGCACTCTCAAGACGGAAATTATAGGAACTCAGATATAGCCAGATATTGCTTCTAGTATGGGGAATGGGTTAGATGTTAAACTAGTATCAAGATGAGCTGAAACCAGACTTTCAGGCTTAAACAGCTCTTTCCTACCGTATTGTTCCCAAGGAGAAGAGAACACTTAACTTACGCCAAGGATTCATCAGCCCCATATCCAAGCTACCCAGGCCCTGAAGAAGATTCATTCAGCGTACCGAGAAACCCCTTCTCATGTATCAAGCAGAATTTATTTGCAGCTTATTTGACTGACTTGCTTTCTTATTTATATGTGATTCATTTATTTACGTGATTCATTCATTTATCTACGTGATTCATTTATTCCTGAAGTGAACGTTAATTAAGCACCCCTAATGTGCAGATGACTGGACTAGAAGCCGTGAGAGATGCAAAGAATCATCACATTATTATTAGTTCCAAGAGTAGGAATGTGTCTTATCACACAGATAGATGAGGATATATGTGCCCACCATCTCCTGGCCGGGTCCTGCTGGCTGGGGTCATCCTGCACCTCCCATCTCCCTGCCTCCAGTGGTCCTGTGATGTCCTCCCCCTCAGCCTCTTCTTCTCAGAGTACTGTTTCTGGGGTTTTCCCTTCTCTCCCTCCAAGTTCCTTAGCCCCTGCTGTTTTGAGAAACCAGATGTTATTAAGTAAATAAAGGATATACTAAGGCCAGGGACTCCGTGTCAGCTCACTAAATATTTGGTGGACGAATGAATGAACAGGCGAATGAGGGAAATAGAGGGTCTATTATGAGTGATTTCATGGTCTAAATGAGATACATAATATCAATGCATATATTTAAGAAGACTAGAAAAAAGTGATGCATCAGAAGGCATTATTAAGCACAAGCGAATTAGGGAGAAAACCGTTAAGATCAAATTCAATTTAATACTGCAGTCTGGAGTTACTGCGGGCAACACTCATTTTGAGATGTGACACACACTGTCACCATCTAGCGCTTCAAACCATCAAGACATGATTTAGATCAAGAACAGCAGAGAAGTTTATGCACTCAAGCTCTCAAGTTGGAATGGCCGGATTCATACTGCCTTCGATGCTTACTGGCTGTAGAAACTTGGGCAAAGTAGCAACTCCAGTTTTCTGTTCCTCAGGTTCACAGTTGTAAATAACGGCACCTACTGCATAAAGACGTGGTGAGGATGAAGTAGGATGATCCCTGCCAAGCACTTAGATCAACAATTTCTCAATAAATATTAGCCATTATTGTTACTGCAAAACACTCTACATGGGTAATATCTCACACAGGGAAACAAAGAGACTCTTCCGGTGCCTTGTTTAAAGTGTACATTCATCTTCCTTGGTTTCCTGAAGTTTTATGCTTCTCTCCAAGTCCTTCCTGAGCAAAGGGTGTCTGGTTAATGAACACAAATTTACAGAGCTATGTACTAAACCTGACACAAGTGCAGTGAACCAGCCAGCAATACACAGATCCTGAGGGAAGTGTTCTTTGTACAGAGGGAGAGAATCTGGGGAACGTATTACACAGTGGAATATGGAAGAAAACCCCCAGAGATCCTGTGTGAATATGAAACAATTAGATTGGGCACTTACTGAAATTGTTTTCAATCACCCAGATAAGCCCCCATCGCAAAGTTTAAAGTGAGAATGTGAAATATATGTGTTAACTTTCGAGCTAAGGTCTTATACTCTAGAGGGAAACCTCACCTCTCTTTCTGGGAGAAGAAATTAATGTATGTTTGTTAAGTACTGTGATCATGTAAATTGCAATCATGCCTCTCAACCAAAAGAGTATTGATTCCAAGTGGTGATGGTGAGTAAAATCTCTGCAGAGGGCTGTCATTTTCAACTCAATGGGTTTCACTAAGGCTAAAAGCTTTACATTACAGTAAGCCAAAGGCAAATTAAGAAAATGATTTTAAAGAATTTATTTTAAAATGGATGAAATAACAATAGATGAAGTAATCATAATTTCATCAATCTGTCTTGATAGAAAACTAGCTAACTTAACACTTTTCAAATAGGAAAAAAAAATAGGAAACTCTCCAGCGCACATATAGCATTTTTTGCTTCTAAAAATTAAAAATGGATGAAGCTACTTTTCATAAAAGCAGAAGAAAAAAATTTCAGACTGAGATCAAAGCCTTCAAGCTTGAATCTAGAAGGAATTTTAATCCCAAAACAATTGAGAATGATTTTAAAATATTTTAATCAAGCCTACTTTCAACAATGGGAACCTGCTCCAATGCCAAAAGGAGAAAAGTATCTAATATGATTTTGTTCCTGTCTCCAAAGTGATAATTTTTCAAGCACTCTAGAAGAGTTAAATGAGGGCTGTTACAGAATCTCACACAGGATGATCAACAATATAAACGCAGAAAAGAATCTCATAATTACTGAAGGAAATTTCCAGCTGTGGGCAATTAAACATTTTTACATATTAACAATGCAACTCTTCCAAACGTGGGCAAAAAGAAGCAATTCACAGAACTTACAACTTCAGTGAAAACAATAGTGAAATCAAACTTCTGACCCAGAGACTTCATGAAGTAGTTGTGTTGAATTATCAGATGCCCTTGACTCTGGATCAAATGCCACATAAACTCAAACATCATTCTGAGTATGAGAATGGTTAAGTTTTCCTAACCACGGAACATTTAAAAATGTTGACTGCTTACAGGAGGTCCAAAATTAGTGGTGGGAGATTTTCCACTCTCCTCCCCCCAATTCACAAGTAGGTGAGGAAACAGAATTCCCTAGGTAAACTATTCTTGCCCTAAGTGCCTCAGGCTAAAATGTTCATTTCCCTTCTTTTCTTTATGGCAGTACTCCCCATTTAAGTGACTAATAAAGCAAGCACTTTTTCTGAGTTATTTTATTTTTTTTACCCAGTTACTCTTGAACACTGTAAAATAAAAGCTCTAATAATTCTAAACATCTGCAGGCTTGAGCTGAAATAATAAAAGTCCAAAATTCATGATCTGGGAACAGTTATTTTGAAGGAATATCCATTTATATTATGAGTAGCTTTCAATGGAGAATTTCTCTGTATATATAATTGTAACGGGGTCCCAAATCCACTCACACCACAATTTATATAGGTCCCTTAATTAGTCAATGAACAACCTACTTTTCTTACGGAGCTCCTACTGGCTGGCTCGAAAATTTAGTTCAGAGAGCTATTCAATTTAAAATACATTTTGTCCATTCTTTAAAAAAAAAAAAAAACCTTTAAAATAATATTGTTTCATCTATTTTAAAGTGTTCTAGATTCCGCCCCCTCATCAGCGCTGCTGGGCATGTCTGAGGTACAGGGGATAGATGTGGACTATGGCTTAAAACCTTCTTGTGAACAGAAGAGGATGCTTCCTCAGGCAGAGTCCTTTGTTCCTCTCAAATCTGGGGCAATGGTAGGTAGTGGTATTGCCTCCTTCTCTTGGCTTGGTTGGGGCCTGGTTTTGGTCAAGGGGACCTAACCTGGGCTCTCATGTGTACAGACTCACAAAGTCTTGGACAAACCTCCATTTCATCTCCCAACTGAGTGTTCAACTCGCTACCTTGGCTATATGATCACATCGCTCTTAACCAAGGCAGGCTCCATGACAGTCCTGTTGCGTTCAACTCAGCTGTATCCCTGGACACACTCGGGGAGTAAGAACACATGGGTCCCTGCCACAGCCTACAGAAACAGAAAGTCCTTGGAGGTTCCTTCTGCAGGGCCAGCTCAGTTACCTGTCATGAGGCAGTCTAGACTCTCCCTCCCACCATCCCATGCTAGTGGAAAGAGACTTCCTCTATCCTGCTTCTCCTGGACTTCAGCTCCATGGTTAGGCCTTAAGGGCAATGAGAAGGAGGGGTATTCTCTCTACACCTTGGGAGATGTCTACAATCTGTCACTTAACTTTAAGATAAGTCACTTAACCTCTTCTAATCCTTTGTCTCTCTTCGTAGAAGGAACAGAGTAATACATGTTCTTTCTACACCGCACTGTCCTTGTGAGAAAAGAATGATTTCCTGGGGCTGAAAAAAATTTGTAGATGACAAATACAGGAAATGTAAGCGTCTCTCCTCTCAAAATACAAAACTGGTCATTCTACACTGGGAACATATAAAGCCACTCATGTGACACAAGCACTTAATATATCATTCTATTTGCAGAGTTTTGTCTCCAGAATCTCTATCTTTACTTAGAGCGTCTTAAACAGAGTCATCTGATCAGAGATTATCTCACACCAGGGTGTTCTAGCAACTACCACTTCACTAGAAAGTCAACTTCCTACAATACATTAAAACAATTCTCCTGTGCCTTCAAATCACCATGAAAAGAGAATTGGATACCAGTGAGCATCCTTAGGTTTAGTTGGTTCACTGCTAAGTAACTGACTTCAAATCAGGTCCTTGTCCCTGATGACTATTTTTCCGGTAGTGATGGTCATGTGGGGTTAAAGAAAGTAAGAGTAAATAATTAAATGAATGTTATTTTACGAGACCTATGTTTTACATAGTGGAGGAAATCACAGCTCTGATCTGGAAGATGCCCTGTCTGCAAAGACAACCAAGTCCTGAAACTAACCACTGTCTCTGGTCTGTTCTAAATTGTTACAAAAATAAAGAACACAAATTATTCAATTCTTTATTTTCCTTCTAGTTAAGCTTCATAGCACTGAATAGTACTAAATATAATATTACTGAATATTACTAAATGTAACATAGACATGAGGGCAATTTTTCTAATTTTTAATGCAAAAAAAGTCTTTAGTTGTTCTAATGTTTCTCGTGTCAAAATGATTATATGACAACCAACCATAATATATAATTCACTAGGACAATTATTACCTACCAGTGTTAAAAATATATATATCAAGATGAACACATATACCATATATTTGCTTGTCGGACATGCAAACGAGAAAAGAAAAAATATTGCTTATTTCATTATCTAAGCCAATATCTTATTTT
The DNA here is from genome assembly GCF_964374135.1 of Grampus griseus. Taxonomy (NCBI): domain Eukaryota; kingdom Metazoa; phylum Chordata; class Mammalia; order Artiodactyla; family Delphinidae; genus Grampus; species Grampus griseus. Next base: position 95,532,734 of record NC_139019.1, on the reverse strand, counting down.
CTAACAAAAACAAAAGTGAATTTTAGGGAAGAATCACTACCTGTCTTAAGGTGATACAGCCATCTGGTTTTATTGAAAACAGTACTTTTGTCACACATACCTACATTCTAAAATTTATTCAATGATTACTTAAAACCCATGATCACATTTCTTCAAGGCCCACAAGGAGTTATAACTAATTCCATTCAATTATTCCAAGTAAGTTTTCCCAGGTGGTTCTAATTATCAGTCAAGTCCAAGAACCTCTCCTTTTAACTGGCTATTCCTGGTTATGTTCAAATCTCTTTTTCCTTAGCCTGCATCCCCTTCCCATGGCCTTGGGAGTGTAATGAAGTATTGAATAATCCACCTCCAACTCCTCACTATTAGGTTGTGCTTTTAATTTTAACTTTCCCTGAGTATTTGTGTTTTAATAGAAGACTCAGTAAGGATAAAAAGGGTTTTATAATCAAAGTAACAAATCCTTCCTATAAATTGAGACACCTCAGTCAGTTAATTCTGGTCTTTTTCCTTATGGCCACGTAACCTTCTGCTCATGAGACTCTGTATTTTTATTCTGAATGTAAGGGAAATACAACACCATCACCGACAACACTGAGAACCTCCAGACTGACATTTCAGAAATTAATATTCTTTCCCAGAAAACAATCCTCAGTCAGGAGACAAACATCTGGAATAGCAGAATTTGTAGTTTAATTTACAATGGAATGCAAAATATTTTTTCGTCCATTTTTATTGAGAGGGCCAGATGTAATGCATTACAAATTGTTTGCCTAATTCAAACCATAAAGAAAAATTCTCTCTCTTCCCATAAGACGTCAAATTGAGAAGAGGGAGGTTGGGCGTGGAGCAGTAATAATTCCCGCCTTTAAAGATTGTGGGACTGCACTCAGCGATTCCTTCAATGTTACATGAACATTCTGGAGGTGTTTCTCAAGATAAGCTTTTGCTTTTTCACTCCTCTAAAGTAAGTTATTACACACATCACAGATTTTACTCATACGAAGACTACATTATACATGTAGCATAAACAGGTGCTCTAAAATGAGAAGCTACTTCCATAAATTTGATTAGTAGAACTTTTTAGAGAAATGAGAAAGATTTTATAATTCCAACCTGATATAATTTTTTCCAAGGTGAATTGTATTGTGCATTCCAAAAAGATACTTTAAGATACTTTTTGTATCTTTAGTTAAAATGGTTTGAATACATAAAAGAGAAAAAAGAAAATTCTATGAAGTTGTAGTCAACAGGCTCATCCTCTCTACCAAGTTCTTCACTGACTTGTAAATTCCTCCTCTGGCTGACTTAACCATTCATGAAAAAACTAAGCCCACATCAGTTGTAAAGTTTCAGTGGAACAAGGCAGCAACTGAGAAGTTCACACACTGGGTCTATAGTTTCCTTCAAATATAACTAAGGAATGAATGAGATGCTGAATTCTCCTTTACCAGATCTAGTACTTAGTCTCTTCCTGCTAGACTAGCAAAGGAAGCCATTATTTCATTAAAACAACACTATTATATTAATGTTTTACACATCTTAACACATTTTGCTCTATCTGGCACTGTGTTAATTGTTACAGGAGTATAAAGAAGCTTATAAAACGCAAGCCCCATCACTCTCTCAATAGGGACAACTTAACACATCAAAATTAATATGATGTAATACTGATTTGGTATATGTTACTGAAATTCACAAGAAGAGTAATAGGTGTGGACAAGAGATGACAGAATATTTTATGAAATATGAGTACGATTGTTGAATTGTTAATAAATAGACCAATTTGGGGAGCTAATTTGGCACAGTCGAATTATTCTAGGACTGTGATCTATTATATTAAGTGTCTTAATTGGAAACTTAATAAGAGCTGATCTGAAAAATGGTGGTTCAACTATTCAAGATGAGGTAGCACTCAAAAAATATCCCCAGTAAAACCAAGAGTTATGGTTAAAGAGAATCAGTAGTTTATAATCCTGACTAAAATAAAATTTGGGGGGCTTCCCTGGTGGCGCAGTGGTTGAGAGTCCGCCTGCCGATGCAGGGGACACGGGTTCGTGCCCCGGTCCGGGAAGATCCCACATGCGGCGGAGCGGCTGGGCCCGTGAGCCATGGCCGCTGAGCCTGTGCTCCGCAATGGGAGAGGCCACAACAGTGAGAGGCCCGCGTACAGTAAAAATAAATAAATAAATAAAATAAAATAAAATTTGGTAAGTTTAGCTAGAGATTACAATTATTCTACATGGTAAGGTCCACATGAAAACTTTATCCAGCACAGCTCAAGTTGCATTTAACTCTCCCAGGACAAGCAGACAGGTTATCTTCACCTGAATGAAACCGCCTACAGAGGCTAAAGTTCAAATACCAGTGTAGCCTTCAATGTGCACACCCTGTGAAGCCCTGCCCCAGGTCCCGGTCCGGGCTGCCGTTCTAAGCTCCCCTCAGCTTGAGGCTTACACTGGTCCATCCAGATCCCGGAAGCTGCTCCCAGCTTCATGGCCTTCAGGACACCTCCACAGCCATCTGGCCAATGCAACAGCTGCAGCTTGGGAAGCAAAGAACTGCCTGAGTCAGGATGAAAAGTACTGCTTTGTTCCTTCCTGAGCCCTTGCCTAACTGACCAATACAAATATGCAGCCACTAATACTCCATTTCATACACTTAGAAAGGGTGATACCGTCACTCCCACTGTGTGGTACCCAAACAAGAGCCTGATAATCAATGACAGAATTCTTTCCAACTGAACCCAGATACAGCCTGGCTTATAGGCCTCCCCCCATGGTTGCAGGCAGCCACTCTTGCTTATTCACAGTTGGCGTATTACACAGAGTCTGTTTGCCATTTCTGGCCTAAGTACCACTAAGGGATGACCCAGGGACAGCCCTAGCACAAACAGACTTGGGGACAGTCACATGGCAATCCAAGATTTTTGAGGGGCTGCATTTACTGAATGTGGATCAAACTGCATAAGCTGTTAGAGACTGCAGTTGCTATGGAGATAATTAGAAAGTTTGAAAGACTAACAATCTGAGAAGAGAAAAACCAAGCGTTGGGCTTGGGGTTATCATTTGTCAACTGCAGAGTACAGGAAAGGCCAATTTTTTCTTTTAATCCTAAGGAACCTACAGATTGATTTGACCAACAAAATTCTGGAAGCACGCTTAGCTGTCATGGGGAGGAATGACTTGTCAAAGTCATCTAGAGACGCGAGAGTTGGACCTTGAACTTCCCATCCAGAACAACAACTGAGCTTGTTGCAGGGAGCGTTACCTCCACAGACAAAGTCAGCTCCTGTCTCAGCTTCCTCTTCCTTTGGAGAATTCATCCTTTAAAGACCTCTTTCCGGAACATCATGGTTAACACAAAAACCTTCTACTTAGTAAGAAATGCCTTTACGGAAAGTAGAGTTGAGTACACTGTGAAAATTCAACTGTTTTGTCTTTAAGTCAATTACAGATAGCTAAATCTCCAGCTGCAGCTGACCATAGCTAAATGCGGTTTCCATTCTCATTGATCCCTGGCAGTCTTGTCACTGTCAATGCCATGAGCAGTAAGAGCCCCAAGGAAGAGAGGTACAGAGAGTCCATTGCTGCAGGCGTAAATAAAATCAATCTGCTCCTTTGGGAAAATGTCTTATTGATTTGAGCTGTTAAATATATGCTTCCACTTCCATCTTCATCCAGAATGTGGATACTTTTATGCTTGCAACATTACGTATCAAGCAAGCAGTATGTCTACACTCTTGTCAGAATGGTTACAAGCACCCGTAATAAAATGGCAGCAAGTAAACTGAAACTGAGATGTGTTAAAGTGAGAAATCAATGGGAAATATGGGGACAAAAATAAGCACAACATGAAGCAGGATTAGTCAAAGGCTAGAAATGCAGGCATTAGGAATTGCATCACCATTCACACATGCAGCTTTCTCTGTCACCTCACATAAGATTGAAGCCAAATGAGAGCTTCAAGTTCAGGAAATACCCCAGTGTTCCTGAACCTCAACTTCCACTGCCTGAAATCTAGGCAGCATAATTCTTACCTCTGAGGATTGCCTGAGGAGTAAATGAGGTGATATATGCAATGTTCCCCATAGCACAAGGCACTTAATGAACATTTGTTTCCCTTCTGCTCTGAAGTGTCTTTATCTGCAGGGTAGCGAGGGCATTCCCTCCAGTGCAAATGGTGCTATGATCTAAGATCTTCTATCAGTCAGAACTTTGCCAGTTTCAAGGGAGAGAAAGCCCAGTGCAAGTAGACTTAAATAATAAATAAATTTATGGCCCTGTAATCACAAACTCCAGAAGCAATATTGGTTTCAGGCAAGGTTTGAACAAATGATGTCATCAGGAAACTGCTTTTTCTCTGTCTCTCCCCCTCTGCTCATGAGTGGTCTCCCAGCAGCTCTAGGCTCATCCCTCAGACAGCAGAAGAATGAACACATCTTCCAGGCACATACTATGTCATCCCCCCACTGTCTGGAGGAAGAGAGGGCACCTCTTCTGCTTCATTACCCATGAGGCCTAATATCCATTATATCGTACGCACGGCCATCCCTAAACTAATCCCCACAGTCCAGGGGGTGGGAAATATCAAACCCAAACAAACTGCAGATCTGAGAAGTAGACAGGTATAAAAACCCAGGAGAATGGCAAAAAATGAAACAAACGTACAGCGTGACTGTCAATTATCTGTTAGAACTAATAGGTCCTAAATGCTGACCTAACAGCCCATACTCATAAGAAAAAATGTTTGTTGTTGTAACACACTGTGTTTTGAGAATGGTATGTTGCACAGCATTACTGGGGTAACAGCTAGCCAAGACAGTCAACAACAGGCGACTAGTACACGGGAAATATGACGGTGGATTAGATGTGAGTGAAAGCCATGGAAAAGACAAGATGTTATCAGATTTGGGTTATGTCTTAAAAGTAGAACCCTCAGAACTGAATTGAATTGATTGAACATGCTATGTGAGAGAACGAGAAGAAACAAAGAAGTTCCTATGTTTTGGGCATTAGCAATTCAGTGAGTACTGGTGCCACTTATTAAGATAGAGAACGCTGGGGCTTCCCTGGTGGCGCAGTGGTTGAGAACCTGCCTGCCGATGCAGGGGACACGGGTTCCATCCCTGGCCCGGGAAGACCCCACATGCCGCGGAGCAACTAAGCCTGTGTGCCACAGCTACTAAGCCCACGCTCTAGAGCCCGTGCTCCACGAGAGAAGCCACCACAATGAGAAGCCAGCGCACCACAACAAAGAGTAGCCCCCGCTCACCGCCAACTAGAGAAAGCCCGTGCACAGCAACGAAGACCCAACACAGCCAAAAATAAATTTATTTTAAAAAAGACAGAGAACCCTGAAGATGGGACAGATTATTGGGGAAAGTAATAGTAATTAGAGATCCAGTTTTAGCCATGTTAATTTTAATTTTGAAACGCCTTCAAACTTCCAAATGGAGATAGACTAGAGGGTACTGGATATATGCTCTATCTATAAAATGGCAGGTTAGACATTCATTTCTAGTTTTAACATTTTGAGAATTTTTACCACATTTACAGTCTTTAGATTTTGCAAGGTTTAGCACAGATGAGTTCTATTTCCAATTTTTTATGCTGAGGGTATTGCTTTTACCTGAACCAGACAGACAGCCAAGAGTAGGAATCATCACAGAATACAAGGTCTCCTGGACAACAAATGGCCCAGTCTACCATATCCATAGGTTATGCATTAGCCCTCCCCACGTGGCATCCAGAGGTAAAATTCATTTCTGTCCAGTGGGCTGCCTACTTCCCTAACAGAGGATAAAATACTTACTTTTGGATTGGCATAAGAAATAGAGGCACCTTTCTAAACATTGACCCTTCAGAAGTGCCTATCCTTTCTTACTTCAAAACCTGAACCTGTATGATGTAAAGGGCTAGGCTGCCACTCAAGCTCAGCCAGTATGCAAGCTGAGTCCTGGATGGTGGTGAGTTCTCCATGGGCTGCAAGTCCAACAGTCTTAAAACTCTTGACAGCCGGCAGCTGGAAGCCCCGTTGTTCCATTACTAAGTGCCACTGGCCCACACGATCCTAACCAAAGGAGATGCCATCTAACTATTGCGGCGTGCAGGACAAATAGATCTATGGGGTCGTGCTAAGCAGCACGTTTCACACATCCCCAGTTAAGAGGGACGAGAGAAAGAACTAAGCAACAGAGGAACAAAGTCTGAGGCCATAACAGCAAATTGCAGGTGAAAAGAGCCTTACAGTAAAGAAGATGCTACATTTTTTGCAATATAATTAGGTCTTTTAGAACTATGAGACCTGAGAGAGTTTCCTGGAGAGGTCTAAAGGTTGGAGCGTCTTAGATTTCAGTCTTCTGCCCTCTTCTCTTCTCCATCTCCACTCTCTCTCCCTAGGTGATCTCAGCCCATTTCATTCTCTTAAATATCATCTGTATGTCAGTCACTCCCAAATTTATATCACTCTGACCTTTCCCCGATTTATATGTCATATATCCTACTTGACATCTCCACTTGTATGTCTAAAACAAACCTCTCTTTCTGTCACCCCAGTCTCTTTTTTCCCCAAACCCAGTTAATTCAATAAAACTATCCCATTTATCCAGTGGCTCAAATATAAAACTAGGCTTCATCCTTGATTCTTCCTTTTCCATCACCCCACTTATTTACTCCATCAGCAAGTCTTGTTGCATTTATCCACAAAATGCATCTTTTTTCCTATTTCTTTGCATCTATACTGTCATCACCGTTATCTCACTGGATCCTTAGAAAAGCCTCTCAACTTGTCTCCCTGTTTCTATCCTCCATCAACAGCTAAAGGAACCATTTAATGCACATAGGATATTACAATTCCCTGATTGAAATAAAGTGCTTTCTCATTTGTTTTTATGATAGAGTCCAACTTGAACATGGCATAAAGCCTACTGCTGACCTGGTCCCTGTATATCCTACCTCAGATTTTAGCTCCACCACATCCCCCCCTCATTCACACTCTGGCCACATTGGCCTTCTTTCTCTTCCTGAAACAAACTAAGCTTATTCCTCCCTCAAGGTCTTTCAGACCCAGCTTAAAAAGTCACCTCTTCAGTGACACCTACATGTCTACCCGCACTGAATGGTGATATCCACAGGCCTGCCAAGGGCTATCATGGTACCCTACTTATGTTCTTATCATTCATCCATCCTCAAAGTTACCTTGTGTATTTGTTTACTTGCCTTTTCTTTTCTCTCTACTAGAATATAAGCTTCAGGAGAGCAGTGACTTTGTTTTGCTTTATTATCTCACTATTTTGTCCCCAGTGAGGGGCACATAGTAGATGCTCAATGACTATTTTTTTAAAGACTCATCTGTTTCAGTGGTTTTTTAAGATACCTTCTTTGGAGTCCTGGGGCTTGCTAAAGTTCTTCAGTGGCAGAGGAAAGGTGAGGAAAGAGGCAGAGGGAAGGTGAGGAAAGAGGCAGAGGGCAAAACCATGCTGGCTAAGTTTGAAGCCTTCCACTGATTCGATTGGAATACTTCTGCTTTTATCTGTTTATGCAGTGGGCTCCATATAAGATCTTATTGTTTAAAAATGTATGCTATTCAAAGCATTTTATAACAGTAGTCCTTTGCCATCATCTTAATACATGACCTTCTTGTCTGTGGCCTCAAATTATGTTGGTTCAAACCCCAACCAAAATTCCCTGACAAGGACGCAGTCTCTGCACTCCATCGAGTGTGTTCCAAGTATCTAAGTCCAAAATGCAGCTGTTGTTTCTCTCTGCCATTAAATAATAAAATCACACTTTCCCTGTTACTGTGAAAAACAACACACTGTCCAGTCTGCTGGATTTTCTCCTAAACCCACTAAGAAAACTTAATTTTAAGTGACAGAACTGGTGATCTAAACCAAATCCTAGTTAGCTATTTACACATGGTTTTCTAAGCAATAGTTAAGACTAAAGGAAGAAATCAAGTGAGATTTTCTTCACATGTAATGTCTTCCTCTGCAAATCAAGCTGTCGAGTGATATAATATACCTCATAGCTACAATGTAGAATAAATGTCAAACAGATTGTAAATTATGATAATCGTTTTTACAAACCAATATACAAGGATTAATTCAAAAATATTAACTTTAGCCTAATTCATAAAGGCATTTATGAATATAAGATAATAAAATATATGTCCCCTGCTGTATAATACTCAGCCTTGAAAGGGTTTATTACAGTAGGAAGTGTTAAACTATCAATCCCTCCCAGCCTATTAAGGATTAAAATTTACTCCATTTCCTAAAGTACAACAAATTGCACAAATGTCACAAAGCACATTCTGCATGAGGCAGATTTGAAATAATGCTTAAATCTGGAAAACTCAATTTATGGTCGGTCAAACTCAGCTCTAGGAAAATATATGCAATGTTCAAATATGGGAAGTAGCCTCCAATAGAAATGCTAATAAAAACTGTTATAAATAAATAAACTATAAGAAGAGATAATATTGAAGAATAAAAAGAGAAACTGTGATGCACTGGAAGGAGCATCTTGAAAGCTAGAAGTCTTGCATTCTGGTACAGTTGGTAACCAATGGACAGGCCATTTCAATGTCTCTGTCTCAATTTCCCTATCTGTAACTTAACTACATATTGAACATCTGATGGCTGCCTTCATGTTATCCATTTTCCTCTTCTTTTCATTGAGGAACCGTCCAATGCCATCCTCCTCACTGAGGTCTAGACGTGGCAGATTCTGCCTGCATTCCAGGGGTGGACCCTTGATGACTTAGGCCAATCAGCACATTCCATCCCCTAGTCACAGCTATTGGTGGAAAAATGGGTCCAAACCCCAGTTAGAGCCAATGAGCCATGGGGAGATATTTGCCAGGGTTTCTCGTATCTTAACTCCCTCTCTGTTCTACGGTGACCAGAACGGAAGCCCTCTCTTCTTCTAGATGACATGGTATTAAAATATAAAATGGAAACTGTAACAGTCAATGCTGCTACAAAGAAGCCAGCCTGAAGACAAAGATGAAGGTGGCCTTCAAAACTGAGGAGAGTCCAGAGACTCAGAGAGATGAGGCTGAAACCTCGTGATAATGATGATATCAAAATAATATCCTGAGCCTCTTCATATAAATATGCCTGATACCAGTCTACACCTCGTATTTTCAGTTATTGAGCCAATAAAATTCTTTTGCTGATTAAGCAAAACAAAATCCAACCTAAAATGGCTTAAAGTATAACATATACAGAACTGCTCATATCTGAGGCCATTTTTTTTAGCAGCAACTGCTGGGTGCTATGTAAGAGTATCCCCTTCTTCCTTGCTCAGTCTGTGTCTCAGGACTGCTAGACACGATCATGTGATTCAGACAAGGCTGACCCCCACCCCCAGGTGGGGCTGGGGGTGGGGACTGGTTAATCTAAACCAATCATTCCATCCAATGCTTCTTGCCAGTGGTTTGCAAAAGGGGAAATACATAAGGAGAATCTTATTAGGGATGAGATTAAGATTTTAGGGAATGGCTTTTTAGACCTTAAAAAGAGACAGGAGGACACTGCTGTATAAGGCATCTACTATGGACTGAAGGTTTTTTCTTCTCTCCCAAAATTCGTATGTTGAGTTTATATTTGTATGTGATTGTATTTGGAAGTAAGGCGTCTGGGAGGTGATAAGACCATGAGGGTGGAGCTTTCACAAGGGAGTCTAGGATCTTCAAAAAGGAGCCCTGAGAGAGACCCCCTGCTCCTTCCACCATGTGAGGACACAACAAGATATCCCCAGTCTGCAACCCACAAGAGGGCTCTCACCAGACACAGAATCTGTTGACATCTTAATCTTGGACTTCCCAGCCTTCAGAATTATGGTAAATAAATTTTGTTATTTATAAACCACCCAGTCTGTGGTATCTTGTTATAGCAGCCAGCACAGAATAAGACAGCATCAAACTCCTGGAGAGATGGAGCGCTAAGGGTGGGAAGGTTTTATATAAGGGGAGTGCCAGGATCCATGATCATGCCACTGAACTACTGAGTTAGCTAACCCTGTAGCTACCCTCCTCCTCGACTTCTTGTGAATTAAGATAAATCTCATCCTAAAGCCACTTGGAATTGGGGTTTCTATTACCTGCAGATGAAAGCATCTGAATTGACATACCATGCTAGTTCTCACATATTTAAAATAATCAAACCTCACAAGAGTATAGCACATGGCACTTAAAAAAAAAAATTGTTTCTAGGAACATTACCTCATTACTCTCAAACATTTTCTATCAGGATAGGGACCTTCAATCGTTTTCTACAGATTAGGAAAACAAAGACTTGAAAGTTTCCCTAATATTCCAAAGCTTTCTAACCCCTAATTTAGTGTTGTTTCCACCTCAAATTATGAAATTATAAGCACATCTTACCATAAAATCAAACATTTAAATATACTTATGTCTCACCAATCACAAATAAATGGTGGGATAGTTGTCACAAAGTTCTGAAACACAAACAGTGATAAATGTCAACTAGAAATTTAACTGAGTAATTCTAAGAACGCCTAAGTACTACTGATCACCGCCTGAGGTAAATTCATGCTGGACTTGCTAAGAAATTAAAATTTACAGTTACAAAGAGAAAATTTGGTTGAATACAGCTGTATTTAGAAGAAAGCAAAATGGATGAGCTTATCATTAATTTTATGGAATGCCAACTTATTCCGATTGTTCAATGTACTTTTATAATATTAAACTGGACTTCCTTTCCTTCTTAAAACAACAACTCGTCAGCTGATACAGCAATGATTCCCCACAGTATAACAGCACACATTATGGACACTGGTACAAGTGGGTGCCTAGACCTCTCCTCCAGTTACATGTTCATGTGATTGTCTGCTTTGCAGGCAAATGCCGCATCCAATTTTCGTTCTGCCGCCCACTCATACGCAGGCAGAAATGAAAACATTGCATCGTACAGGGTGGTGTGAGGAAGGTGATGAACTTGCTTGTCTCTGTGCTTTTAATACAGGATAAAAAAATGTTTCCTAGTGTTCATCAGTTGCCACAATAACAAAATGTATCCCATGGCTGGGTAGTATGTCCACCTATGTTGTATACAAGTATTACATCATTCTTATCCTTCTTGCAACAAACGCATCTGTTTTGTGGATGTTGTTAAGTTCTACTCTCCTTCCAACTCCTTGTTTAGGACTTTCTAAGTGATTCTACGTCCTTACGTCCTTTCTAGGATCCGTGGGCTGAATGTGACTCTGCCTTAGTATACTCATAATATCAAACTTCGGAACTCCCAGGTTTGGGGCAACAGGGACTGCAAAAACATTAAATTTTTGTAAAAGAGTTTTTGGCCACAGTAGTTAATCTATAACTTTTTACTTAAGCTACTTCTGTTCAGATTTAGTTTGGAATAAAAAATTTTCAAGAAACAGCTGCAAAAAAATGTAATATTTATCATTTACAAAAGCTGGGCCCTAAATTATCAAAGAATATCTTCTGAATAAATTTCCATGAATTCACTGCCTCAAATCCTACAAGAAAACTGAAAGGCATTTTTGTTTCTCTCCTTAAAAATCCCCCCCTTTTTTTTTGTTTGGATGCTCCTTTGGGATGAGCAGGAAGCATTATTTCACAGGAAGGTGGGACGACTGGCACAAACCCACAAGAGCATGTAATTCAGACAAGAGGGCTGAATCCCAGTGAAAATCACTAAGAAACCTCACTGAATTCTGAGCACACTGCATTCCTTTCCTTTATTTTTGATCTGTATCTTCTACCTGCACATCACCTAGACTTTATCTCAAAATTTATTGTCTCTCACAATTATTTTATGACATACAGTCTGAACCCAGATTATTGCCTCCCAGAAACTAACCAAATTTCAGAATGCCTGATTGAGATTCTCTATTTCAGAATGCAATAGTTATCACCAGAAAGATGGTGAGTGTTTTAAAGGATAAATAATATGAGATGTAGCTTCTATATTCTAAAAAAAAAAACTAGAAATATAAAAATATTTTAACATAAAATATGGTTAATAACATATGCTCTACATATACAAAAATGAACATGCAAACATAATTAACTACCATATGTACAGTTATCCACATATTAACTGTATTGTCTCTTTCTATACACTACATACATGTTTATATGTAAATATATACATAAAGATATACATGTATGCTTTAAAAACGGCAAATTCCAAATCCCAGCTAATGGTATGATTCGCCAAATGTTATTGTCGTCAGGCATTTATACAAAGGAGAGAAAAACTGACTGAATCTTTTCCATCAGTTTGGAAGCTGTTTCCTGAAAGTAACAGTAAACTCAAACTCCAAGTAATTTAGGCAGTAAAGAAATTTATCTCACAACAAATATCCCTGACTTTGTTGATTTCGTGACTCAGTGGTGTCATAAAAAGCCCAGGTTGTCTTCCCGTCTCTGGTCTGCCTTTAATAGCATCATGTAGGTCCACTTTTGATTGGGGAATGGAGGCCAGTAGCAACTACAGCAGCATTCAGTGAAGAGAAGGAGAGATTTCCACAGTTATGCAATTAAAGTTTTTCCCTTCAAACTGATTGGGCCAATTTATACTAATGCCCATGCCTGGACTAAAAATAGTTCCAATTAGCTGATTAGCTCTTGCCTAGGTTCTGAAAGAGGTTTGAATTTAGCATCTCTCAAGTCAAATGGGTTGACTGAAAGGTCAAACCTCAAAAAAATTGAGGTTGTGTTAGAAAGGAAAAGGTAACTGAATGGTTACCAAGTAGGGAACAAACAGGGCTCTTTACAATTCCATAAATTAAAAAAAAAAAAAAAGACCAAAAAAATGTTAAATGTCATGTATTTAAGTATTATCATCATCATCAACGGTCACAATGACTGACCTGTTCACAATCAGTATTTAAACCATCATTTTTCTGAACCATGACCTGGGAATTAAAAGAGACTAAGTTCCCTTCCCCATTGCTAGCTGTACCAGCCTGCTCTGTCTCCAAACGGATCTGAAGCAGTGGAACTCAATTCTCTGTCTTACCGTGATGAGATGGCAGGCCCAGCCCATCACAGAGGGGAGAGGATGGCCTTTGGAGGCACTTTAAGCTGAGTTCAAATCACAGATCTCAGGCTCTATGGCCAATGCCTACCAGATTGCCATTCAGTCTGAGGTCAACCAAATCTGCCTTCCGCCACTGTCACCACACACACAGAAGCACACATCTAAAACCGTGCGGCAATACTACACGAGGCAGGACTGCAGCTCTAGTAAAATTGCTGGCACTAGGATTAAGCAAGATGGGCGCCCCCAGCGCACAATTTAATGAGGCACTTGGGCAACCCTGAGAGTTGTCCTAGGCACCTCTTCTACCTCACCCCCATTCCATCCCTGGTACATGCCTATTTTCCCCAGATTCGCAGTCAACCACTTGCTTATCACTCGGTCCCATAAGCTTTCAATCCAGTTAAGTCATCCCTGTATTTTCATCTATTCCTTATCGAAGAATATTTTAATTTCATACATTTTAATTTCTTCTCCTGAACAAAGTAGAACACGTCACTGCTACATGTCACCTCACCCTCACCTCCAGCCCCAGCAAGAGGGGGTTGGGTGACTATGTGAATGTGTGACTTATTCTTTTTGAAGTGTTTTGTGCTTTGTGGATGAAAGGTGTTTCATGAGTTCAAAGCATTCCCATTATTATTTGTCCATTATTCAGGACAATCAGGGTAATTTGGCAACAGCTTTTCTCCCTGGCAGAAGAAAAGGCTGATTGCAGGGGTTGGGGTGGGAGTTTATGTTCAGTTTATGCGAGGTTAAGGTCACAGGCATTGCACAATTAAAAAGCTCTTTGTTTTATGAATAAATAAAAGATTTCTGATTTATCCCCTTATTTTGGAACACCAGCATACACTCAGTTTTTAAATGTTTGAAATACTTTTTTTCCCACAGCATTATAAGAAAACTTCCTTAAGTTATAAATTTATTATCTGCAGCTTATATTTTGTAGCCACGAATCTTTACTATCCAAGCAAATTTTGATGCACATTTTGATAGTCATTATAAATTATGTCATCCTCAGTGATTCACTGCATTAAGCTGTATTTGTTGTTTAGAATAATATCATGACTGATATCCACAAGTTAACGCAGGGACACTGGACATCACTAAAAAGAGTGATCAGAATCTCAGGACTATTTGCTTCCAGTAGAAAATTAAATAGAAATAAGTCACTGGGGAACCTGATTTACTTTACTCACATCCCAGATGTATGTCCAGTAATTCTTCAGCTTGTGCTGACAACTGAAATTCACTGCCACTGCTGGAAATTCAGCTCTCATTTTCCCCAGAAAAAGTTTTCAGGAAGATATATTTCACTCACACGTATCACAAGGAGCTTTTTTGTCGGTGATGGTTATTTTAAGGTATTTTACTATGCATCTCTGCTATAATTAATTTTAGTATAGATAATTTTCTCTTTGAACAGCCTTCTACTTTTTAGAAGGCAAGTCTTTTCTGTTAAAAATTCTGGCCACGTCACACTTGGAAAAACGCACTGACTTCACTAACATCTTGTCTAAACACTAGGAGGTGTGATAATAGATATTCACACATTGGTCTGCAAGTTGTCAGTGTGTTATCTACTGCTCTGTCTACTCATGCACGAACAGGGATAATTAGAAGATGAGGGTGTTTCTAACAAAGCTAAAACAAATTGAATTTCTACTTTGTCTAAAGGAGATCAAGTAAACAAGTTTTCAAACAATGTTACTTGACTTTAAGTGCTATTCATGTTATTAAATGAACAGTTTGCCAGGCTTATATAACTAGTCTTTGGATAATAATATAGCAATGTATTCCTTTTATAACATTTCTATAGAAAATAATATATAATAATTTGGCATAATCATAGAGGATAGTATTCTCTCATTCTCAGCCTCACACACACTCAAATAGACAGCATATCCTGATCCGTCACATTCATGCTTAACCATATGTTTACATTCTATCCCAGGCCCATAGGTATCTAAGATTCTTCCCAAAGAGTAAACCATATTTCACCTGAGTTCAAAGTAGGACTCTGTGTCCTACATCTTTTTAACTCTAGCCTCTTGGATGCTAAAAGCCTTTGTGTTCTGTGACCTTCAGCCAGTCTCTTCAATTTATTGTCTCACTGTAGAACACGGCGCTCAACTTCACAGGAGACTACTGATGACAATACGATTCATAACAGATCTGGAGCTTCAAGATGAAGGGTAACAGTGGTGTTTCATTTTTACAACTCCCTGCACCCATTATGTCATATTCCTTCTGATGTCATTACAGAGCTGAATTACTCTGTGGCTAGAAACGAGGTGTGTGCATAATAAAACCTATATTAAAGAAAAAAAAACTATCTCCAAGTTCATTGCTATATAATATTTTACTTCTTTAGTGCAAGACCTGAGAAAACTACAACACAACCACCAAACAACGGTTATCCAAAGCTGCCCTCCACTCTCAACTACCCCTCCACTCTCAACTACCCTGCAGCTGTGAGAGATGGGCTCCTGACTTGAGATTCCAGAGAGACTCATGTGAAACCCAAATCCTGCAGTGCCCATTCCTTTAAACTTATACATGATTTGATACCAATTATGGATGTCCTCCTGTTTCTATCAAAAATATAAACTTTTTTTTCTTTTTAAATTCACAAATGCTGGTTTCATGGTTACAATCAAGAGCAGCCTTGTTTGACCACTGGTCTTGCCATCTTGCGGCAGCCAGGAAGACCAAGATGAATTACATTCAAACCAAAGTCACCAGAGTTGAAAGTCATGGCCCAACCTTTCCCTGTAATGGCTAATAGTTTAACCATAGCAAATTACTCATTAGTAAAATGAACAACAGACTTTTAAGTTGGGCTTTGTCAATAATTTATTTCACTTTTATTGTTTAAAAGTGGAGGTGGCTATTTTGTTACAGCTAATTTGTTTTTTTCCCCCCAGGACAAAATGGATGCATTCTTCCTTTGTGTTATAAAATTTGAGGCCATGATTATCCTGTGTCTTTGCATGGTAGTAAATGCAAACTCTCTTTTAAAGAAAGGTTTGACTATGCCTGCTTGGATCGATTGCCTCTCTTCCCAGCAGAAGTACCTGGCCTTCTATTCATATACCTATCTTTCTAGGAATCCTGGATTTTCGCAGAAAGATGTCAACCGTACCCCAGATTTGATGATGATTAAAGTTCATGATTCTACATTTACCTCGCAAAGTTAGGTATACTTGGTTATATGTTTGAATATGTGGTTTTTTTATACAATAAAAAGACTGATCAGAAGTTTAGTTTGGGTTTAACAATTATTTTTAAAGTTATTAAAACTAAAAAGTTTAAATCTTCCTTAGGCTTGTAAATTTACATAACCAATCATACCATCTATTTTTACATCTAGCAGATTTTATCAATTATTTCTAAAAGGGTCTTTAAATATTTTGTTGTATTAACAAACCTAGCTAAAAACGTTTATGCATGTTAGACAGCATTTATTAAATTTGTGACTTTTCCTTCCTTCTTCAAGTATTTTTTCTCTGACTTAATAAAAATGGCCAGTATTTAAATAACTTGTGAACATAATTAAGTTTGGAAATATAGTGACTAATATTATTAATATCCCAACATTGTTTATTCACTTGGTAAAATTTCTTAAAATCATAAGACTGAATCAACTACACAGTTACACATTTTCCATTAGAGTTGCAGGTGCTGCCAGGTTCATGCCATTTTCTCTTACGTATTTACAACTACTAAAAACATCAAATACCCAAAATTTTTTAACACAAGATTAGTATTATGATTCTTATTTTTCTTAACCTGATAAAAACATCTTCATTATTATTTTAAATCTAATATTTTAAAATATTTATTTATTTATTCATTTATTTATTTATTTGGCTGCACCAGGCCTTAGTTGCAGCATGCGGGATCTTTAGTTGCTGCATATGGGATCTAGTTCCCTGACCAGGGATCGAACCTGGGCCCCCTGCATTGGGAGCATGGAGTCTTAGCCACTGAACCACCAGGGAAGTCCCTAAATCCAATATTAAACATTTTAACTGAATACAGGTAACAAATATATTAGTTGTAAAGCAGAGTTACAAAAATGAATACCTATGAACCTACCACTCAAGTCACAGGTACAACACAGTGATCTCTACACTGAAATCTACCTAGGAGTTCCACCCCCACCCCATCACCCTACTTCAGCCCAAACAAACTAAAAAATAATTGAACAGTGATGGTGGCTATCATCCCTTTGCCTATCTTTATGTATATAATATTTTACCACATATGTATATATTTCTAAACAAGATATTTCATTTTTCTCTTTTGGGGTCTTATACAATTTTTTAAATTATGTGTACATAATTCTAAATCATCCCATGGTTATAAGATGCATTTTCATGGAAGACTCCAGTAAACTATGGCTACGCAATGCTTATTATTTTCAAACCTAGAGAGAATCTTATTTCCACCAACTGCTACACTGCAATCCTTTTTATATTCCCTGTATCATGGGTTTCAAAACTTTAAGAGGGG
This sequence comes from Grampus griseus, assembly GCF_964374135.1. Taxonomy (NCBI): domain Eukaryota; kingdom Metazoa; phylum Chordata; class Mammalia; order Artiodactyla; family Delphinidae; genus Grampus; species Grampus griseus. The sequence continues at coordinate 95,515,177 of NC_139019.1, read as the reverse complement.
TTTGTATCTTAGAGCACATAATGGAATTATGTGAGAATGAGAGAATTCTCTGCTCAGAGAAGTTTGTGACTCTCACCAACATTAATCATTTGATTAGATTTTATAGTTTATTTCCTAAAATATGAAAACTTTCGTTTAACTTTAAAGATTCTTGAAATTTATAAGATCATGCTTTATTTCATGTCTAGGGGTATCTGAAATGATATTAGACTGATACTGCAAGATCTCAATTTGCTTTGCTCATTTGGGATCATTTTCCCACACCAAAAAGTCTCATTATAGAAGCTTTTAACTTACCCTAACTTTCAATCATAAACAACGTCTATCCATCAATCCAAAATAGACTCCACTATTTTACTTAATCCTTACAAAAACAAAATAATTTATTTACATGCATTTAATGTTCTAGATGTTTACTCTTAAAATGAGGTTAAGCGGAACCCTGTACCTCCAGGCCCACATTAGTAATTTCCACCTTTACCCTATTGAACCTAGGAATTGGACAGTTTAAACAGGACCATTTTAGAAACCCAAACATCTATACATAGACCTTCCTTTCATTCCTTTTAAACTCAAGTGTTCTCAAATTTTAGTATGTTTGAGAATTACAGAATAGGCTTGCCTATACAAGCATGGATATTTTACTTTACAGGAGATCTAAGAGATTTTCAGAAGTCTGTGTAACTGTACATGATTTCAGCTATAGGCACTGACTGTAGAACCCAGCCCCTTGCTTAAAGCTATTTTAAGCATCTCCTCTTAATTTTTAATTCACTCCTACCAAGAACTTTTCAAGTGCTCAGCTGAGCGATACAATTTTTGTGAAAAATTACCTGAAGCCATTCCATTCACTAAAGCAGAGACTTAACTGGGGGAGTTCGTGAGTAGCTTACAGGAGACCTAAAAAGGCTCCCGAAGTATATGTAACATTGGATTTCTGTGAATATTTTTCAGGAGAAACAGCTCACTGCTTTAATCAGATTTTATAAGTCAGCACTTCCCAACATTTTTTCATGTCATGGTACAAACAGAAAATTAGATTTTTTTGTATAGGACGCTGAGGGATTTGGGGGAATCAAAGCTGCAGATGATTTTAAAATTCATATTTTCTTATAAGCATGAAATGCAAAGCATTAGAGAAGATAATAATTATTAGATGTGCATAAAATGTCTAAATAAAAAAGTTTCAAATATTTCATGAGACTCTTTAGCTTGCTTTCGTGAACACAACTTTTTAATATTCTTCAAATGGCTAGATGCAATTCTCAATTAAATTTTTTAATAGTGATGTATTCAAAATCCTGAGTCACCATCCATCAGAAAATTTGTACAAATCAGTAACAAAAAGTGTAAAGCCAGTCCAAGATGAAGTAACAGGGACCCGATTTACTTTCCCACTTGAAAGAAACAATCATTACACACAAAATATATTAAGGAACAATATCCAAGAAACCGGAAGTCAGGCAACGAGGACAGTGATCTCTGAGAGACAGGCTTACCTAAGCCTACAGCCTTGAAAGAATTTCAGAGGGAGGCGTAGAGAGAGGAAACCCAAGTAGTATGCAGACAACTCCCTGAGTTGAGACGATGAAGACAAGAACTGAGGGACATCAAGGCAGCTGGAGTTCATAGACAGGCCACCAGAGATAAAACTGTACACAGAGAACCCTGGCAATCTGCAGATGGCCTCACACAGCTACTGAGTAAAGTACTGATCAGTGTATGCATGTGAGGCAATCTGTCCTAGGCCAGGAGAAAACCATCTGAAAGAATAAAAGAAAACTAATAATTCACAGGGAATTGGGCAGAATAGTGAAACAAACTCTGACCCCATAATAGGGGACAGTTAGCCCTAGGCTGACCATTATTCTGGACCCACCTAACAAATCATAAAATCATGACTCAAAAGGATCAAATGTTTCCCAGAAAAAAAGTACAACAAAATTTATAAGAATATAAAAATATTCAGCATCTGAAAAATAAAATTAACAAGGTTTGGCTTCTAATCCAAGATTACCAGTCATTGAAAGAGGAAGAAAAACACAACCTAAAATGAGAAGATTAATTATTCAGTCAAAATAGACCCAGTACTGACACATATGTTAAAATTCATTGGCAAGAACTTTAGAATGGTTATAATTGTATTTACATATTGTTTTAAAGTTAAGTAGAGACACAGAAGATGTACAAAGCATTCAAATAAAACCACTAGAGACAAAAACTACAGTGTCTGAGAAGAAAAATACACTGGATGGGATTAATGGCAGATTAGCCATTACAGAATAGAAGATTGGTGAACTGTAAAACACAGCAATAGAAATTATTCAAAACACAGATAAAAAACTAATTTAAAAAGTGAAAAGAACATCAGTGAAAAATGGGGAAATTTTAAGTAACTCAATATATATGTAACCGGAGTCCTTGAATGAGAGCAGAGAGGTGTTAGACAGAAAAAATATTTGAAAAAATAATGGCCTAATATTTCTAAATTTGGCAAAAACGATGAACCTACAGATGCAAGAACCTCAACTATCTCCAAACACATAAATCATGAAGAAAAAAAATACACCAACAAAATCAAATGGCTCAAAACCAGTTTTAAAAAGATAATCTTAAAAGCAGCCAGGAAAAACAGATATGTTTACTATAGTAGAAAAAATTAGCATGATGTCAGGCATCTTGTCAGAAACAATCCAAGTGAAAACACAATGGAACAACATCCTTTAGTACTGAAAGAAAAAACAAGTTGTCAACATAGAGTCCAGGAACAATCTCGTTAAAAACAAAGACTAATTAAAGGCATTTTCAGACAGAAAGTAGAAAGAAATCATCACCCTCATCTCACTTAATATAAAAGGAAATCCTTTAAGCAGAATGAAAATGATACCAACTGAACTATGAATCTACACTAAGGATTGAAGAACACCAGAAATGGTAAATACATGGGTAAACATGTAAAATTGTTTCCTCTCATTTTGCTCTATCTGATAGTTGACTGTTTAAATATGAAAACCACAATAGGAGATGGAATTATTCTATTACAAAGTTCTTATATATGAAGTAGTATAATATTGCTTAATAGTAAACTGAAATAAGATAAATATATATACTATAAACCCCAAAGGAATGATTAAAATGTCCAAAAAGGGCTTCCCTGGTGGCACAGTGGTTGAGAGTCCGCCTGCCAATGCGGGGGACGCGGGTTCGTGCCCCGGTCCGGGAGGATCCCACATGCCGCGGAGCGGCTGGGCCCGTGAGCCATGGCCGCTGGGCCTGCGCGTCTGGAGCCTGTGCTCCGCGGTGGGGGAGGCCACAGCAGTGAGGCCCACCTACTGCAAAAAAAAAAAAAAAGTCCAAACAAATGCTTGTAACTAATAGCCCTCAAAAAGACAAATGGAATTATAAAATATATTTGATTAATCACAAATAAGATAGAAAAGGAAAAAAGTGAAGGAAAAACAGGATGAATAAAAAGCCAATACCAAGATGATAGTTAAATCTTAGCATATCAATAATATTAAAAGTAGATGATCTAAACACCCCAATTAGAGACTGTTAGATTGAATAAAAAAGTAAGACCACTATATTCTGCCTACAATAAATGCACTTTAAATATAAAGACACAAATAGATTAAAAGTAAAAGGATGGAAATACATATATCACATTCATACTAATAAAAAGAAATGTAAGGTAGATATACTAATACTAATAGACCATATTCTAGACCAAAAATCAAATATCAATGTATGTAAAAGCCCTCAAGTCATGTGAAATATGTTCTCTAACCATAATGAAATTATAACAGAAATTAATAGGAAAAAGATCTCTAGAAATCCCTAAATATTTGGAAACTAAATAACACTCCAAAAAAACCAAATCCAGGAGTCAAAGAACAGATTAAAAGGCAATACAGAAAATATTTTGAATGGAATAAAAGTGAAAGCAAAACACATATGAATTTGTGAGATGAACCAAAATACTACTGGGGGGACATTATAGCACTAGCCTACATTAGAAAAGAAGAAATCTTTCATAGTAATGACCTTAAGCAACTAGAAAAAGGAGAGCAAATTAAACCCGAAGTAAGCAGAATAATAAAAATTACTGTGGAAAGCAATGGAATATAAAACAGAAAGCAACAGAAATAATCAATGGAACCAATTTTACTGAGAAGATCAGTAAAATAAACCTCTAACCAGACTGACCAGGAAAAAAAGAAAGAGGACACAAATTACCAATATCAGAAATGAAAAAGATAATTTCATTACACATTATACAAATGATAAAAAGATGGTAAGTGAATGTTATCAACAACTTTATGCCAGTAAACTGAAAAACGTCAATGAAATGGACAAATTTCTGGAAATACACACACTATCAAATTTCATTCAAGAAGAAATAACATAGATAGACCTGTATCTGATTAAGAATGTAGTAAAAACATTTCCACAAAGAGAAATCTAAGATGGCTTCACTGGTGATTCTACCATATATTTAAGAGAGAAACACTGTTGACCCTGGAACAATGTGAGTTTAAACTGCAAGGAAGTGTCCACTTAAAACTGGATATTTTTCAATAGTAAATATTATAGTACTACACAGTCTGTGGTTGGTTGAATCCACGGATGTGGAGAAACCAAAGATACAGAGGACTGACTATAAGTAATATGTGGATTAACCCTTGCTTTGTTCAAAGGTCAACTCTAATACCAATTTTACACATTCTTTCAGAAAATTGACAAGGTGAAAACATACCACAAGTCATTCTATGAGGACAGTATGAACCAGATACCAATATCAGACAAAGATATTACAACAAAGGAAAACCACAGACCAATATATCCCATGAACACAGATGTAAACATTCTGAACAAAATTTCAGCAAATCAAATCCAACTCCATATAAATAGTATAATACATCAAGACAAAGTGAGATATATCCTGAGAATGCAGAATTGCTTTAACATTAAGAAGTCAATCAATGTATTTCAACATATTAACAAACTAGAAAAAAAAACTATACAATCATCAATATATACAGAAGTTATCTGACAAAATCCAGCACTCATTTCTGCTAAAAAAAAAAAAAAAAAAAAAAAATCTGATCCAACTATGAATAGAAGAAAATTTTCTCAACCTGTTAAAGGGCATCTACCAAAAAACAAAAACAAAATCTACAGCTAACATCATGCTTAATGATGAAAAGCCCAAAGAGTCCCCCTTAAAATCAGGATAAAGGCAAATGATACAAATGAACTTACTTACAAAACAGAAGCAGACTCACAGACTTCGAGAACAAACTTATGGTTACCAGGGGTGGAAGGGGTAGGGGAAGGATAGAGAATTTGGAATTGACATGCACACACCGCTATATTTAAAATAAAATGGCTTTCCATTAAAAAAAAAAAAAAGGCAAGGATGACTGCTCTTACAGTGCTTTCTTCAACACTGTACTCCAAGTTCCGGCCAGTGCAGTCAGGCAAGAAAAATAAATTTAAAACACCCACATTAGAGACAAAAAAATAAAAGCTAGTTGGACATTGTCATCTACAATGGAAAGTCAGCTGAAATCTATAAAAAGCTACCAGAACTAAAAAATGAACTTAGCAAGATACAAGAGCAATCTATAAAAATCAATTGTATTTCTATATATTAGTAACAAACAGAAATTGAAATTATAAAATGAAGTATAGCATCAGAAAATATGAACTACTTGGGAATAAATCTGACAAGAAGATGTGCAAGACCTGTATGTTGAAAACCACAAAACATTGCTGAGAAAAATTAAAGATGACCTAAATAAATGGAGTTATAGGTCGAAAGAGTCAATATTGACAAGATGTCACTTCTCCACAAATTGATCTATCGATTCAATGAAATCCCAATCAAAATTTGGCAGGCTTTTTTCTGAAAAAAATTAGTTAATTTTAAAATTCATATGGAAATACAAAGAACACAGGATACCAAAACAATTTTGAAAATTTTTGAAAAAGTGTAAAGATGGGACATTAGGGTTACCTGATTTTAATACTTATAAATCTAGAGTAATCAAAAGAGTGTGGTATCTGTGTAAATACAAACAGATAAACAAAAAGAATAATGTTCAGAAATAGTCTCATGAATATGCAGACAACTGATTTTTAACAAAGGTTGAAAAGTCATTTCAGTGGATAGTCTTTTCAACCAATGATATGGGAAAAAGCTTCACTGAGCCCTCGTTACAGATCGACAATAGTGCGTTCTACACTGGGTGCTAACGTAGATGGCAAGGTAGTAGCACTTCCTTGGACAGGCTCGGGGAGTTTCTGAAGAGCAATTACAGCAGATATTCTCAGTTTCTGCCATCTGTTTAGGTCACCATCCATGTACGTGAGCCCTGAAGCAAACAGCCTGGGGCTGTGCTTACCCCAGACACACTAGCTATCCTGAGGACTTAGGTGTCAACCATTCACAGTGTAACCAAATGCCCAGCAAACTGAAACTCTGTTCTAAAGCGTTGGTCCAAGAAGAGTTCGGCACAAAAAATACATTTTTGACACTTGCTACAATGGCGGCCATTAGGATTGCTTTTGCATAATTCTGCCTGACTTGATTTTATTGTACTCTATTGAGGGGACGTGTAAGAAGCAGAAAGCTCCCTTTTGAATGTATTCCAGCACTTACTATATGAAAGTTCTCAAGAATGTGTATGATTTGGTAGTCAAGAGGACTGGCTGGAGGCCCAGAATAGATCTGGGTTGAAATCCCAGTTCTGCTACTTACCAGCTATGTAACCTTAAACAATTCACTTTACTCTCTGTTCCTCAATTTTCCCATATTCAAACTTAGAATCATTCCCAATTGCCTCCAAAGATTAAATAGAAGCAAAGTATTGAATTAAATGTTAGTGATTAATGCTAGTATTATTTATGAGTTCCCCTTGGAAAAATTCACCTCTCAGTATCAGTAGCACTTGAGCTTTTCCATAAGTTACTTTTTTTTTTTTTTTTTTTACTTTATGGACTCTATGAAACTTATAATTTGCTTTATTTCCTCGTTCATATTGGTTGCTAATTTGGCCCATTTTTAACAAATGTGCCTGTCTGCTTTCGTTTTGTTCATTCTCCTTTCTCTGGCTTCTCCTATTTTCCTAATATATGCTCACTTTCCCTCATTTTTTTTCTTTTAAATGTTTTATTATGCTGTATTTTATCTATCTTTGCAAGCAATCTTCTATGTGTTTTGTTTTGTTGCTGCTGTTGTTATTTTTCTTTGGCATAGGCTGCGGTATAAGTGAAGAAACTAAAATAGTGAAACAGTGGTTTTTGGAATCAAACGTAAGAGCAACAGTTTACCCTTTCTTTATCTTTAAAATGTTTTCTCATCTTTAAAACTGAAAGAATGACATTACCTACATCATACGACAACTACAAGGATTAAATAACACACATGGAGCACTATATGGCCTGGCACGTAACTAGTAGTCAATTAATGTCAGCTGTCATTATCCTGAAGTACATCCTATATTTTTCTAACTCTATTGTTTATTTTTCCCATTGAGTTGTCTAAGCCACACACCTCCAGTCTACGATCCTCATTACAGTGTCCAATACCTTAACCTGTGATACCCTTCTTCTTTTCACTCTTGTTCCTGTATAAGTTATATATTTCATTTAAAGCAAATGAAGGGGCTTCCCTGGTGGTGCAGTGGTTGAGAGTCCACCTGCCGATGCGGGGGACGCGGGTTTGTGCCCCGGTCCGGGAGGATCCCACGTGCCGCGGAGCGGCTGGGCCCGTGAGCCATGGCCGCTGAGCCTGTGCGTCCGGAGCCTGTGCTCCGCAATGGGAGAGGCCACAACAGTGAGAGGCCCGCGTACCGCAAAACAAACAAACAAACAAACAAAACTCTAAAGCAAATGAAGATCAGACTGATTACACGCATAAATTCATCAGAATCAAAAAAATTTACTTCATGGTGAAAACCACCAACCTCTCACACATCCCACGCATACCTTTGCATTCAGGGAGTAGAACACAATACTCAGTAGTATACATTCGTCCCTGGTCAACAGGGACAGATTGTGTTCAAAAGTCTAACCATATAAGGAGTATCTGGGCATAAGGAGATGGGCAATGTATCACTATAATGAACTGGAAAGAAATAAACAATGGGACAACTCAGATCGTACCTCTCATTTCCCTTCCCTTAACTTTGTGCATTTAATTAACGTATCTAACCTCTCTCAAGACTTGGTTTCTTTGTATGTAAAATGCAAGTTGGCCTACCTCTAAGGTTGCTTTCACAACTTGAAAAATCTCTGGCTCTCCTAGAGCGCCAGGATCTAAACCTTTAGTATGTAGAGGAATACACGAAGAGCTTGTTAAAACGGATTCCTGGGCACCAGACCATATATTCCCATTTAGTAGGTGTGAAAAACGTGCCTGAAAATTTGTCTTTATAACAAGTTCTCCGGTAATGCCTCTCCAAGAACTGCACTTTGAGCAGCTCCGTCCTACAGCAGACCTCTTCTACTGCTCAGTCTTTCCCTGCTGGAATTTCTCTTCTCTCCACACCGGCTTTCAGAGGGTTATCACCAAGACAATTCTCCCTTAATTATCATCTTCTTTTTTTAATTTTTTTAAAATGATCATCTTCTTATCCAGGCAGTAACACAAGTAATCTATGCAGTGGATTAAGAAAAAAAAACACTCCTAATGCCATTTTTATCACGTTTAAAATAAAGGTTTATATGTCTTCTTTCTCAATGTCTAGCAAGCATATTTTACTTTAGGATGGATGTGTCAGGAATAGTTCTCAGATTACCCATGGTCCTGGTTTATGCCTGGTATTGCAGTGCAATTATGAATACTTTCTGCTTTCATTCTCAAACGTTCCCTGGCTTGGATGATAAATTACTTGGTCACCCTAAGCAGAAAGGACCACAGAAAGTTGTTTTCATAATAGCTCACCATTTCTTATGCATTTAGAAACTGGATTGAAACACTTTTCACAAATCATATGTCTTAGTACTTCCCAATGAAACCCTAAAAGCTTGGTATAATTATGACCATTTTTACACTAGGAAACATTTTGAGAGTTGACAGTAATTGCAAAGCTAGGTGTCTCTGACACCAAAGACCATCATGTATCTCATTGATTAGAGTCAAAATGTGATAAATGAATATTTCCAACTATTAACCGACTTGACGTTAGGACAATATCGTGGTTCACGACAGGCAATGAGAAGAGGTCTCTGATTTAGCTGAATGTGGAAACGGAAAATGAAATTCCTTATGACATTTTTAAAGTTTATTACAGACACTGAACTTTAGATGCCATCAATTTCAGCATTCTTCTGTTTATTTTTCAATTCTAAACACTGGAGCAGATCCTGAAGAATGGTTCCTAAGCTTCTGATTTCCTTGAGCTTATCATATTGGCTGAACAATAATTTTCCCAATACATTTCATTTGTTACGACAAAACAAAAGATTAAATAATGTAACCATCAGGAGATGAAAATACAATGCCATTGGGTAAAAAGCCTCCCTATTCATTACCAGGATCTAGTCTGGTTTTCCATGCTTTTACTGTGCATTTTTCCTTCTGTGCCTTCACTCATTCCAAAACCATTGAGTGTCTACTACATGCCAGGTAAAGCACTTTGTAAAGTACTTAACAGGGTATAAAGCCTTTTCATTGAAATTGTTGCTACTATTAAAATCTATCCAGTTCTAGGTCAGAGAAACCTCTCCTTCACAATGGAGAAATCTCAAGTAATTTTGAATGTAAAAAAGTCTGTTTCCAAATTTCTTCAGAAACATTGGTATCATCTTTAATAAAATGTCAGCTAAGACAACAGATGGCCCAATATTCTCAAATTTTAAGTGTTTCCTATCTAATCAGAAGTATTTTGGAGAAGGACCATGTTTCTTTCTTTGCAACAAAGACACAAAATGTCACCAAAAGAGAAAATGGCATTGGCTAGTGTGCATTTAGAGTCTAGGTAAAAAGGTATTTATGTGAGCATCCTTCTGCTAACATTGGTTCCCTTAAAACATCTAGCTATTTCTTTTTAGTTGAAAGTTGTAGCAGAAAATTATATCTGATTTACATTTCAAATTTCTACGTATCTATAAGCTTTTATAGTGGTGAACAGATGTTGATGTGAATTTCACAAAGCTGAGAAATACTTCTCAAATTCATGTCAGAACAATGTCAAACTGAAACAAGGAAAAGAAATACTAAAAGATGAGCAAAATTGCAATGTTTACTAGGATTTGCTTACTGTGACATGTCTTTTTTCAACTAAAACCCTAAGTGACTAATAATTCAAAGAAGTCTTCATGAATGTAATCCAACTTTACACATCCAAGCTTGAAACCAAGCTTAGAGCTATACAACTGGTAAACACATAAACCTATACACACACACATCAAGATTACAGGTACTTGTGCACACGTTTTTGGATTTCAAAAAAAAATTTTAATGTTAATCAAAAAGTTGTCAAGGATTAAGCTTTAATAAATCTTGACATCCATGACAGCAATCTTTTCAAAAAGAAACTAGCAGCAACTGGCCAGTCTCAGGAGAAACACGGCCCGATCTTGCCTCTGATACGTCTGATCAAGTTTAAAAAAATGTGGACATGATAGAGCTGGTATGAGCTCAGAACTGACCCCTTAGACTCTTCCCTCCCCCAGTCTGCATTCATTTGAATTAATTCTAAATTCATAAGGAACAACTCTTCACAAGATAGGAGATAGGCAAAGAGATAAACAAAGGAGTTTATCTGAAGAACATTCTATTAATAGAAAAAGTCAGTGCTAAAAATTCAAAATATTTAAAGTCATTTTATAGGCCATATGGAAAACACCAAAAGGAAATTTAGGACAAAAGCAGCATCCAGTTTCCTGAACTTCCTTTAAGATGATGAATATATTAGCCCTTGGCCTCTTAAGTCTGAGAACTGTTGCTTGGATAACAGACCAAATTCAGGATTTTCTTACTTCACTCTGCTTCCTCCAAAGCTCAGATTTATTCTGATGTATTATTAAAGAGTATGCTGCTGATATTTAAAGAAATAGATAAGGGTACCGGATATTGCCTGCAGAGTATCATCTGCTCATTCATAGATCAGTAAGATCCAGTAACAGGCTAGACTCTTAATTATGTGCGTCACAGTCTGGTAAGACCTGTTTTGCACCAAACAATTTTCTATAGTGGAGCAAAAACATTCACAGGGGTCCTTGTTGAGGGTTTGATCTTCCACCTAAGATCCCCACATAAAATTCCTAATAACCGAAGTCATTAAGTCAGTTGTGAACCTACTTCACACTTTAATGCCATTTTATTGAGTCTTCTATTTTACTTCCACTCATAGTTTAATCATTTCCTGTTTTCTCCACTCCCATCCAAGGAAGCATCTCACGGTATTTACCAGGCATTCATTGGTCCTGAAGGGTTGCCATAGTCCTGACAACCCAAGTCATAAAGCATCTATGTGGAAGCAAATGGTACTCCAACTGCTGCTATTTTACATACAGCAAGAATCACCCAAGGGGCTTAGAACAAACACGGCATTGTGCAACACAGGGCAGCTGGGTGGCTAAATGTGGCCCCCAGCTGTCAGTGAGACAACTGATGATAATTAATTACTAGAGATTCAGAAAGATGCTGCCTCTGTTTAAGTCCCTGGTCATATGACAGGCTCTCTAGGAAGGTCTGTTTTCATTTTTTTCAGACCAGTAGGGGAAGTGTGGGGCATGAAGGCAGAACAGCAGATGCGTCAGCAATTCAGATTTATCTCAAATCTGCTGGTAAAAATAAATCTGTACAATGTGAATTATAGATTTCTTTACATGTAAGAGGAGCTTTTAAAATGGCAACCCAATTGAACGCATTTGTTGAAGGTGATGTCTAACTATGTTCATTTTCCATGTATATACTTACTTTTTTTTTTTTTATAAAAGTTTCTTAGTACATGAAGATACCCATGGAATGTGGGGAAAATTCTGATTCATTTCTAAAGCAGTTGTGTAATAATGAAAAATTACTGGAAAGAAATTTAGAAAGTTTCCAACGGTAGGTAAAAATTTACACCACTCTCAGCAGAAACCTATAATAGTGTGTCTCAGAAGAATGACTCATTCTTCCTGAGAGAGAGCTCTGCCCTGTGTTCTTTGAGACTCTCCATGCACTTTTCAATCCTGTAGCCAATGTTGTTGAGTTCTTGTGACCTATCCAGAAATCTATGACACCTCTGGGCATTTTTAGACTGGGCTGCATGACCATTGAGATTGTCACTGGGATTTTAGGTCATCATTTGTAAATGCTTGCAGCAAGAAAGTATTTTTCAGGGGCTTCCCTGGTGGCGCAGTGGTTGAGAGTCCGCCTGCCGATGCAGGGGACACGGGTTCGTGCCCCGGTCCGGGAAGATCCCACATGCCGCAGAGCGGTTGGGCCCGTGAGCCATGGCCGCTGAGCCTGCGCGTCCGGAGCCTGGGCTCCGCGACGGGAGAGGCCACAACAGTGTGTGTGTGTTCTGGGCACCTTTCATATGTGAATGACTCCTGATCTCAGCACAGATAATGTGAGACCACTTTTCAGTTTATAGGAAATGTGCTTGCTCCCTATTGTTTTGACATATGATTATGTACCATCTTGTAGGACACATTACATTGTATCTCTGTATCACCAGTCTCAACTATAAGAAAGAAGATCTTTGCAAGTAAATGAGTCTTAATTAGAATAGAACAATATTAAGAGAAAAAAACTTTTAAAATACTCATTTTTTTCAACCAAGTAACAGAAATGGAATAGAGTTTTCTTCTATTTTGCTTTGCTTTTTCTCTTAGGTAGCTCGGATTTTGTCAAGGCAGAGCAGAAAAAATCATAAAGAAAAAGTCTTTACAGCTCCCACACAATGGTAAACTTTGTTTAGCACATGTTCTGTCTCCCATTCTCATCTTTCTCATTATGCCCTGCATAGACACGGCACTCAGTGATATTAGGTATGAAATATCAGAGACTAAGTACAGGAAAATCTCTTTATGAAGCATTCTATAATGTCAGGAAAGGCTAAATATCCGGTCTACAAAATGAATGCTCTCAATTCACCACCAAAAGCATTACCATGGGTACTGCCACACCATCACAGCAGTGTTATTTAGTTCAGTTCCTACTTCCCTTCCTTATTGTAGAAAGAATAGGAAAAAACATTTCTATTTGCATTTTGTTCTCAACCTTGCCTTGCCTTATAATATATTCATTTTGTTCATTTTTCTTTTAACATAGATTTGTCTTTATCATACTTTGCAGAGAGACGCATTAAAATATGGAACTATTTAGGAATAAAAAGCCAAATGGGTTTTGTTGGCAACTAAGGTACTACTTACAGATAAAATAGCTTTCTCATTTCTCTTTATTAAATAAATAAATAGGCCCAGTGCTAATCAAAGAAGAGTGTTAGGACACAGACTTTACCAGATTAACATTCACATGAGGTAGAGAAAAACCTAAGCCATTCAATTTTATTTAGATTTGCCATAACACCAGCAATTTTAATTTTTCAGGCCAATTTTGTTGGTATTAACAAATAAAGAAGTCATACTCATTATGACTTCCTACAAATTACATTAAAATCCATGACATATTGGAATTATTTGAGGGAAATTTTTTCTGGAGTGAAGATTTCATAAGGAAGATTTTTTTTAACAATATTTTAAAAATTACCCCTGGAAATGTCCTGTTGGAAGCATTTTTTTCATATTTACTCTGAGACAGAGAACCATCGAGTAGGTGCTCTTGAGAATTTCTACACTAATTCACTTGTTTTCTTTGGATTCTCTTTCTAGAAAGAGCCTTAGCGATACTTATTTTCTACTTACTCTCAGTGATCACAATATATCCTGGACAAAGAAAGAACGTAGGGATTCTAATAATTTTCTTTCCGATCTGTGGTTAGGGACTGGTTAAAACCCGTGTAGTCCAATACGATTCAATTATAATACTATTTGGCTCAAGAAATGGAGAAGGAATGCTACAAAGGGAGAAGAGTGATGAGTTAAGAACAAAAAGAAAGAGACAAGAAATAAATAAAAGAAGAATGATAATTCATGAGAGAAAAGTAGAGGAGGAAAGATGAGAGACAAGTCAGGAGAAGTTGGAGTCAAGCTCAAGACATGTGGAATTGTACTTCATCAATTAGGGAGATGAAACATCCCAAGGAGTGGTCCAAAGTATCTTTAGCAAAACATAGCATAAATACAGGCATATACACACATACATACATAAACACCTTAATGGAATCAGGATGAAAACATCGCAGTAGGGGTATGCTGTACTCATCTTCCCACAGGGAACCAGTATTCATGTCTTCCTACTGGGTTTGAAGTATTTTCTTTCAATGTAACTGCACAGGGGCTTCCCTAAATTCAGCCTTTCACTTTCATTGAATGGCCTGGTGGAAGGATAATCATTTTCCAGTTAAATTTTAACCCATTTTGTCCATAGATTCCTATCCCTATCCCTGGGCTCTGAATTGTTACATAAAGGAAGATACACTCTCCACAAGGATATATGGCAAAAATTATATATATTAAAAAAAACTAAGATTTACCGACATATACTTCAGGGAAATGAGCAGATCTCTCAATGCTTCCAGAATGCAGGGAGCACTCCTGAGAGAAAGTCTTTGAAAGGATAGAAGGATTGGTGGGATGGAATAGCAAGGGCAAAGGAAACAGCAGGTAGGCAAGTGCAAATGAGAAAATCATCTCATAATCATGTCTGCATTACTGACTAGAGCAGAAGGCCCAAGTAGGATAATAATGTGAAAATGACAGTGGACATCTGTTGTTTGTGACTGTCCAGGATTCCATTTTTCTTCTTTTCTAATAGCTTCCTGATTTTCCCGTGGACAAACACCATTCCTCCACTTGTAATTGACATGGTTTGGGTAAGGCTAAGCCTCAAAAAGTTAGCATGTGACTCAGGCCTGGCCAATGGGAACGACACACGCCCAAAATCCCAGAGGTTAGTTCAGGGATGAGCATGGGACTGAAACCAACCCATAATACCAGGAAGAAGTGGAAAGTTTGGGGATACACACACTCTTTCATCTTGTTATGCATAAACCTGGAGCTACTAGTGTTGACCTGTGCACTACAAGGGGACAGCCTGCCCAAGAAGGAGGCCAATACAAATTAAAATAATAACCATGCATAGAAAGAGGCAGTTTCCTGACAGCTTTCCTCAAACACCCTGGATTCGACTATGCCTGTATTCTAATATCCCCCAGATCTTTCGATTATGTGAGCCGATAAACTGCCTTTTCTGTTTAAGCCAGTTTGAATTGAGTTTCTGTTACTACCAACCCAAAGAATCCTGACTGATACAATGAAATATATACATGAGATGGGGGAAACCTGATGATAGAGGACTTTGAGCTCTAATCTGAGGCACTGGGCCATAAAATCTAGGAACGTAGGAAAGACTTGCATGTTGGTAGAAAGAGGATAAGCTCAGGGATTTGAAAGTTTAAGGGTGTGGGGAGTTCTTTTTTTTTTTTTTTTTCTTCCTGGCACTTTAGTTAGCAATGTAACCTTGAGCAAATAATTCAACGTTTTAGGTCCTCAATGTTCCCATCTGTAAGAAGGGAGAATAGTACCTACCCTAAAGGGTATTGATGACTATAAAATGAGATAATATGTATGTAACCACATTTCTCAGTGCTTATCAAAAACTATTTCCCTTCCTCATTCCCTTCCGGAAGTGCCATTGCCAATATCCTTACACAGCCTCTGGAAATTCAAGTTATATTCTATTCCCAGCATAGCTCATCTTCTCATGATCATGCTCAAAAATGATATCCTTTACCATTACAACTGTTCCTATTCCTATTCAATGTAGTTTTATTCACAAGGTGTTACCTCTACCAAGGCAGTTTGTATTTTAAGGAGGGTCACTTAAAATAGAAACATTTAAACCTATAAGAATAATTTCCTAAAGTTGACATTTTAAGCATAATTGGGGCAAGTGTTTTGCAACAGGCAATGAAACTCACCTAGATGTTAAAAACAGACTGTGAAGAAAGAGAAATAGGTCACCAAAACAAGTCACAAACACATAAGAACTTTAGGTTTAGAGAAAAATATTTAGCAGGAAATAATTTGGCTAAATTAAATAACTAAAGCCACAAGTCTTAGAATTATAAAATATGTTGTACATTTAGAAATGAAAAGAATGCCAAAGAAACAAACGTATACTAAAACCCTGAGATAAATATTGAAGGCAACTAATCATTTAGAAATTGTTTGTCCTGCCTCATCTTTCCCTCACCCATTTAACCCAAGACTGCCTACCTGAAACTGCTGTAATTACACTGCAATGATCTAACTTGCCTAACCAATCTGGAACTTCTACACAGCTTACTCCCACCTTGCAACTTTGTCCATCCCCAGTTCCTCTGTTTCACTTTTACCTGGTTCTCTTCTCCCAAGTCCTTATTACTCAGTCTTCTTGAATATCTTAAGAGCTAACTGAGCTCATGCATTCCATTGCTACTTAGTTGCTGGTCTGCTTAGTCCCAGATCATTACATCCAGTTTAAGATTTCTGAACGGAGTCCAGGGTACCTCGCCCTGGATTTCCCATAGATGTTTTAAACACAGATTCTTCTAATCCTGCTCCTTCTGTTTCATTGTTTTCTTTGTGACTAGCACTTCCATCCACTATGTGTCTTAGCCAGACACTTAGGAGTCATTCTCAACTTCCTTTTTCTCAGCCTAACACCCAAGCAGTCAGTGAGCAGATCTTGTAAATTCTACCTTCTAAGCCTTTTGCATATCTAACCTCACATCTCTATTCCTGTGCAAGCCTTTAGTTTTAATATAGACCATTAGCTCTCACCAAGAAATGGATTCTAATATAATCTGCTGCTCTAATCTCAAATTCCTCCAATTCATTCTCCACAACACTGCCATGGTATTTTGTTTTTCTAAAATGCAAAGCTGTTCATGTCCCGTATGTCCATCTGTTTCATGTCACCATGGCTTTTTTCCCCTCTATCTCAAATACCCTGCCACACTTTAACCATTGGATAATCTCACTTATTTCCACGCCTCGTCTCTTGTCATTTCTACTGTTAACCTTTTGTGACCACACCCCATCCTTGCTTTTGTACCAAACCACCCTGAAATGACTTCTTTCACTGTGTCTTTACACTCCACTATGTATGTTTGGATATCTGTTTTCCCTACCCCATTTGTTAAATTGTAATCATTCTAAGGACATGAAATATGTTATATTCATCTCCGTAGACCCAAGGGCTAAATGCATGGTAGGTGTTTAAAAAATATTTATTGAAAAATATATTACATTTATACAGCTTGTATACATTATGTAGGAGGAGAAACTGTCGAGCAACTTGAGCATGAACAATACAGTGACAGAGTAAGAAACAGTGCCAAGTTCATTTTGTAGCCATAGCACAATAGGGTGACACAGGTGATGTCTTAACAGAGGGTGGGGTAGAACCTTCACTCCCAAAAGATAACACATGTAACATACTATGGCAGACAGTATTTTCCAAAAATGTTACTAAATATCTCTCCCATGCCACACGGCCTTCTGCATTGTGACCTTGTCACTCCTCCGTCAAGAACTGGAATGTCTAAGTCTTTAAACCTGGGTGGGCCCCATGACTGGTTTGACCCAAAGAATACGACAGATTTAATGCTGTGCCAATTCTGAGTATAGCCCTTAACTGGCCTGGACATTTCTGTTTCTTGCTTCTTAGAAGCTAGCTACCTTACATGAAGTATAACCGCTAGACCACCCACCATTCTTTAAGAAGCCCAATCCACATGACGAGGAAATAAATAGTGTGAGGGCCAGGAGCACTGAGGCGCATGACAAGTGAATGAAGGAGTCAACTTACATGGTACATATATACAATGGAATACTACTCAACCATAAAACAGAATGAAATAATGCCATCTGCAGCAACATGGATAGAACTAGAGATTATCATACTAAGTGAAGTAAGTCACACAGAGAAAGACAAATATCATATGATATCACTTATATGTGGAATCTAAAATATGACACAAATGAACTTATCTATGAAATAGAGACAGACTCACAGACATAGAGAACAGACTTGTGGTTGCCAGTGGGGTCGTGGGGGGAGGAATGGAGTGGGAGTTTGGGGTTAGCAGATGCAAACTATTATATATAGGATGGATAAACAAGGTCCTAGTGTGTAGCAAAAGTAACTATATTCAATACCCTGTGATAAACCATAATGCAAGAAAATATTTAAAAAGTATATAGAGGAATCACTTTCCTGTAGAGCAGAAATTAACACACCATTGTAAATCAACTACACTTCAATTTAAAAAAAACACTCATTTTAGACACCAGCCCAGGTGAGCTTTCAGATGACTGCAGCCACGGGTACCATCTGCCCACATGGCATGAAGGATCCCAAGTGAGAACCCACCAGTGCCCAGTCAACCCACAGAACCAGAGAAAGAGTAACAGATTGCTATTCAAGGCCCAGAATTTGGGGGGTAGGGGTGGTATACCACAATAGATAACTGAAACACAATTTCATTTTGTCTTCTCCAGCATTGTTAGAATTTCTAAACTGGATAAATAATAATAGAGGCTACCTTTCAAGTACTAAGTCATCTAGCAACTTTACGAAAACAAAATGAGAATGCAAAGGCAACAGCAATAAAAGTAGAGCAATATCTAAAGATCTCTTTAATTGAAAATATTCATTGCCCTTAAATAACAAAAGCAGAAAAAAAATCAGTATCCACTTATGCTGAACTAGTCAAAATAAAATTATGATATCCCCCCAGTGGAACATTATTTATTATAAAAGGAATGTTTTAGCTTATAAAAATTGATATGGAATGATGCCAATATAATAAATTAAATTGCAAAACAGTATGCACAATGTGGATCTCATTTTTTAAAGGAATATATATTTATAAATTCAGAGAAAAAAATCTAAACATGTGCCTACAAGGACATGGTTACCTCTGTGAAACGAATACATTTACATTAAATATGTATAAGTTTTGTAAGAAAAATGAAAATCTGGAAAAAAAATGTTTATTAAATGTCTGATTTTGTCTCTTTCCTACCCTTCCTTCAAGATGGCCTTATCTAGTTCTATCTTTAATTTCTGTACATTTTTTCATCTTTAGCTTAAAAATACCATAGAATTCCAGAGTGTATATATTTTGATTATTACTAGGAGTCAAATTATTTGACAAATTCAAATCCAAACTCCTTAACCTGGAGACAGAGCCAGCCACAGTTTTATTCCAAACTATCAACACATTTTTTCCAGTTCCTTATATGCTTGATTCCAACTGAGCAAAACTACATCTGTTCCCAAAACTGTAGCCTTCTTTTTTTCAGCATCTGGACAGCTCATACTGTTCTCTTCACAAAATGCATTTCCTCTGGCATCACCCCACATCCACACAAACACCACCTATCCTTCAAAGCCAACGGCAATGCCATGACTCTAAGTAGAAGAAAACAACACTTTATGTGCTTTTTTTCTTTACATGTGTCACTTTTTGCCCAGTGTTTTCTGGAATTATTTTCATTTTAACTAACGTTTTAAACAACGAATTCCCATAGTTCAAAGTCAAAATGTATTTTTCAAGATACAGTGAACAATGTCTCCCTCCAGCCAGCCTGTTCATTCCTCCATCAACCCGTGATTTTTTTCCTTATGATCCCTTTCAGGGATGTTTTATATATGTACAAGGAGACACATGTGTACTTTCCCCACCTTTCACACAACTAGTGTCGTACTGTATACTGTCCTCTGCATTTGCGTTTTTCACTTAATACATTTACCCTTGAACCACACACACTGACAAAGCACATACTGTTTATCAGGAACTGTTCTGGGTACTGGAAAAACTGAAATAAATGAAAAGAATCCCACTCTCATGGAGCTAGTATTCTAATGAGGGAGACAGACAAGGAACAAGACACATACGATATACAGTATGTGAGATGCCAAGTGTTAAATTTAACGTAACAGTAATAATAAAGTGGATAAGGGAAAATAAGTATTACAGGGGTAACATTTTAGATAAGGTGACAAATAAAGGCCTCATTGAAAAGGTACTTTTTAAATAACATCCTAAAGGCAGTTAGGGTACTAAGCATGTGCTCTCCAGGGAAACAGCATTTCAGACAGAGGGAACAAAGGCAAAGGGCTGAAGCAGGATTGTGCCTGGTGGGTTCTAGGAATAGTACAGAGCTTACTGTAGTTGTAGCAGAGTAAACAAGTGACCTACTAGTATTTTTATTAACAGCTGCTTATTTTCAAGCCTAAAAGCTTGAATTGTACTTTAGTACAATTAGTAACCATGGTTCACCCTAGTTTCCTTTAGAACATAACTCAAAGCTTTATAAATATTAAGTGCTCAAGAGGTGCCTAAAGATAAGTGGATATATGAATGAATGAACTAATGAATGAATGAATGATGCATAATCTAACGTCAGTGATATTTACTAGATTTAGGGCCTTTGCACTTGCCACTTTCCCAGCCTGGAATGCTGTTCTCCCACATAACTATGAGACCAGTGCCCTGAGTTCTTTAAGGTTCTTGCTCATATATCACTTCTCAGTGGGGCCTCACTGGATATTTTAACGATAATTAACCAAACAACAGAAATAAGCAAAGAAAGACCAAAAGGCTGACTAACAGCTCTACTGATGCTTCTGAACCAGACAACCTTGGCATCGCTACACAATTTTCTAGCAAGCTGATCTGGAGGCAGAAGGTACACTACAAAACAGACACAGCACAAACAACTCCCTATCCTTCCACCATGAAGGTCATGTGGATGTGTCTCATCAGTTATGAGGAACTTTAGAATATCGATTAGGTGGTGAGTTTATGTAATAGACTGACAGGCATGATCCAGTTTTCTCAAACACAAACCTGTCATCCCATGACAAATCAATGAGCTTGGGGTATTTTTCAGTGTGACTTCAGAAGATCTAAGTACAAAATTTTTCATTTGTCTCTTACATGCCATATACATATATTTTCAGCCTCTCTAATGAGACCTGTATCTATTAAACTGATCTCAACTAGGTCTCTCCCTCAATAAAATTTCAGAAAGAGAAACATCTGCTGGATTTAACAACCACAAAGGTGATAGGCAAAGAATATAAGTCTTAATAAAACCTCAATTCCAGTGTTCTTGCGCTAGGTCCCCACTGATAGCAAAGATAGCTCTCATTTGCTGAATCACTGCCAACTCTGACTCTGTTTTTATCTTATTGAAACGGAGGCTTCATGAAAGAAAGCTTTAAATTCTGAAAATCGTTTTCCTTGCAATGTGCATTAAGCAAACTTGTACAATAAGCATATCTGGTCCCATTCAGCATGCTGTGAGGAGAATCTATACCTTATCTCAATGCCCCAACATTAAAACTTTTGAGATGCTCTTGCTTCACTAAACACATCCAAGGACAGCTCAGGTCAATATTTCCAGACCCTTTAAACCATCATGTTATCCTAGGATGCACATTGTACTGGTTTTCTTGTGGTTTCTCGTCAGGGCATACAAGCGGCCTGAAAACGCTGTTCCACTTTCTTCAGTATGTCTCAAGTAGAGCACACCATTATTCAACAGATGCTACAAAAGCATGCACTGATCTCCAAGGTATTCACTACATAGAAGAAAGCCAAAAATTTGCCTGTAGTCATACGTTTTTAAATCCTTAGTTTACATAGCTGTTTACAGGCTCCTCCATTTTACTGCCCTGAAAAGTGTATTTCTCAACTGTAAATCTACTACAAGAAGAATCATGGGCTAGAAACTTCCATGGAATAGTTCTCTATACACTCTAATATTACAACATATTCCTACCTTTTTGAGATCTATTTTGTGACTAAAATTTATTTTCTTTTTTTAATTACTTTTTATTGGAGTATAATTGATCTACAACGTTGTGTTAGTTTCTGCTGTACAGCAAAGTGCATCAGTTATACATATACATATATCCACTCTTTTTTAGATTCTATTCCCATATAGGTCATTACAGAGTATTCAGTGTAGTTCCCTGTGCTATACAGTAGGTTATTAGTTATCTATGCTATTTATAGTAGTGTGTATATGTCGATCCCAATCTCCCAATTTATCCCTCCCCCTACGTTTCCCCCTTGGTAACCATAAGTTTGTTTCTTTCATCTGTGACTCTATTTGTTTTGTAAGTAGGTTCATTTATACCAATTTTTAAGAATTAGATCTAAAAAATAGATTTAGATATTTTCAATATCTTCTGTATTCATATTAAGTCAAATATACAGCATGTGCTAAAATTACTTACCTTTATTTGATTTTTATTCATTGTAAACTCTTAGTCCTAAAAGAGTGAAATAAGTGTTGTAAATTTGAAAGAAATGTTTTAAGTGACTGCATAGGTGTACAAGTTATTTAAAACAGGAAGATAATTTCATTTGGAAAGAAAATTGAAACAATCAGACATATAAGGAAACAAAATCTATGACTTTATGAAGGGATAAATTAAAATTTTTGAAAAGAGTAAAATAGATTTTGATTCAATGGATAATTCAGTTATAATAGAAAGAAACATTAAAATAAATTTTGAATTTTTATCTATTTTCATTTTTTTACATTTCTTTTAAAATATTTCTACATATTTTCTCCTTATTCTTCAAACATTAGAAAGAAGTTTCAGTAACAAAATTCATTTTGTCAAAAATTAATTATGTAATTACCAAATATTCATTCAGAATGCAGAAATAATCATTGAATCATGTGGAAGTCTGCATAAAATTTCTCCTAACACATCCAGTTATAGAATGTGGTTTTCTGATATCCTCTGTTTTCATAGTACAGAGTTAAGAGGTTAATTACTAAATGAAGTACAACTTAATAAACTGAGGGTAAGCATTTTATGTTCAGTTTCTGCAAAATAAGATAAGCACATTTTTCCAAGGCCAGTACAAGGGCGTACACTCATGAAGATTCCGGTTGAAATAACCTTTTCTATATCTACAACCTAAAGCCATTTCAGGTGAGCTGCTCTGTAGCACATTAGCCAGTATCTAATAGATAGGTGGTTTAACCCAGGGTTTAAGGACCTTAGCAACTTTCTTCCCTTTTTATTCATTTAAGCAATATTGTTTAAGTACCTCTCAGCACTAGTGACTGTGCTAGCCAAGTATAGAGGCAAACCACACTGAGAGGGTCACATCTCTCAAGGAGTTGAACTTCTAGTGAGACCGGGGAGATAATGAATAAACAAATGAGATAATTGCAGGTGGTAATGAAGGCCATGAAGAAATAAAACAGTGTACTGAAATAGAGAGTTACTAGAGGGTCTCATAGTACTTTCGATCCAGTGATCACAGAAGGTGACATTTGAAAGGAGATCTGAATAATGATAAGGAACACTAGACTCCCCACCCCCCAAAACAAGGATACAGAGGCAAAAGCATTCTAGAAATAATACTTAGTAGAAAGGGACTTGATACAAATTTAGCATGCTTGAAAAGATTAAATAAGCAACCTCCAATTTTGGCTATAAAGTTCTAATGGGTAACAGACTTAAAACTTCCATTGTAAGTAACTATAAAACTTGACGTAACTATGTAAAACAACTTTTCAGTCATTGCACAATGGACAGCACTTGTGTGTGATCCTTGAGTGCATATGAGTTGAGCTCCATCTTCGTCCTGTTTCTCAGCCAGGGACACTCTCCAAATCATAACACAGAGAAGGAGACAGGAGCGGTCTGGCTAGGCAGAGGACTTAGAGTTCTGAGTTCAGTGCTACTGAGAAGGCTGGAGTTTGTGGACAGGAAGTTGAAGAGAAAGAAGCTGCATAGAAATCTGCCTAAGAGTCCCCTTGAGTCTTAGGCTTAAATACTAAGCTATGTATGCACATGTAGGCAATACTCCATAAGGCATGGCAGCTAAAATAAAACAACTACTACAGGGGTTGAGGAGCTTAAAAGAGATTCCGGAGGTTTCATAGCACTAAGACGTGGGAGTTCTGACCAGCCATGGTGGAAAATCCTTGCTGAACACATCAAGCATGTAATTCAGACCCCAAAGAGGATGTACTTTTTGAATAGAGTTGCCCTCATCCTAGAGTAAATACTATTCTAGAACTGCCATAAAATGAGCCTAAAATCAAGTCTTGACAAGTTCAAGTTAAGCCTCCAATAAATTTACTGCTATCTAGAGTAAGATCCAACAACCATTAAACAAAGATCACACAATCAAGATTCTCAGTAACAGTATCTATCACAAAGAGCATATGATAATAAAAAATGAAATTATTAGACAAATGAGGCCAAAAATATAACCTAAAACTAGGGAGAAAATATCAATCCACAGAAACAATTCTAGAGATGACACAGATGTTGAAATTAGCAGATAAAGGCAATTTTAAAAATTATTATGACTATGTTCAAAGATTTAAGGGAAAAGATGAACATGCCAAGAGAAAAGGTAACAGACCCAAAAGAGAAACAGAAATTATTTTTTTAAAAAAAGAAACAAACTAATGTAAATTCTACAACTGAAAAATATCTCAAGGGGAAAATTCACTTGAGTGCAGATGGAAGATGCCAGAAGAAAAAATCAGTGAACTTGAAGGCAGATCAATAAAAACTATCTAAACTTAAGTACAGAAAGAAAAAATGAGCAGAGTGTCAGTGACATGAAAAACAATGCCAAGTAATAGTTTAACATACATGCAATTGGCATTCAGGAGCAAGAAAAAAAAATGATAGAAAAAAAATTAAAGAAAAAAGTCAAAATAGTCTCACAGATGATTTTTTAAAATAACAATGCAGAGACGTAAGCAGCCCAGTAAATCCACAACACACACACACACACACACACACACACACACACACACACACAACACATGGAAATGTTTAATTTGATGTTGTACAGTTTCAATTTTTTATTTTTGGTTGCTGGATTTTCTTGTATTACTTTAAATAGTGTTAGAATTTTTCTGAGATGCAGTTACTTGAAATAAGTTGACTCCTTTCTAGGCTTCCTTTTATTCTTTGTTTTGAGAGTATCTGGGGTTGTCTTTAGTCTAGGGCTAATGTACTCCTACTTCTTAGAATTTGTCTCCGGCACATGCTTAAATAATAAATGTTAACTGCTGTTATATTATTACTTACTCCTTCAAATTAAAATAGTATGTTCCACAGATATTCCCTATTCAAATTTCAAAAAGTTCATTATCTGCCTCTGACACTCAGAGATGATAGGCTATATAGTTAACTATATTTTCATGACAGGCAAGAAAAATGTTGAAGTCCTAAGGAGGATGTGAGAAGACTTTAAAAGCACGTAATAACTTTAGCTGCAATTTTTAAACCCATATTCAGATCAAATGTCCTTTAAGTGTTTATTCTGCTTGCATTCTGTACTGTTAATTGGTTTATAATTTAAACCCCAATTCCAAAAATATATAGCAACTTACTTACAATTTCAGAATGCATAATAAACAGGAGAGCAAAAGCAAAACTATGTGAATAAAATCTGTCGACTTTTATAAAAAGCCCTTAAAACATATCCTTGTCTTGGGTTTAGTTTATTTTTTTGGGTTGTTATAAAATAGATTTAAATTGTTTTGAATATAAATTAATATATGCTGATTACATTTAGAAAATTCAGAGAAGAATTTTGAGATACAGCTGATCGTTGAACAGCACAGGTTTGAACTGTATGAATCCACTTATATGCATTTTTGTCAGTAGGAAATACTACAGTGCTACATGATCTGCAGTTGGTCGAATCCACAGATGCAAGGGAACCATGGATGCGGTTTGACTATGTTGCACGTGGTTTGTTGACAACACAGAGAGCTGGTGACCCTAAGCCCCCACGATATTCAAGGCTCAACTGTAGATCTATCCAAGTGTGTTGCTTCTTTCTGTTTCTCCCTCACCTCCCTCCCTCATTCCCTCTTTTTCCTCTATGTGTATGTACTTTTTTAAAAAATTGGATTATACTGCACAGAATCTTTTTTAAAGTTAAGCTAACCTATATAGAATTAATATAGCCTCAGCAGTGAAACAGCGCCATAAGCAAATGAATGGATAAACAAATGGTGATATATATATATGAAATGGAGTATTATTCAGCTATGAAAAAAATCGGAGTACTGATATATGCTATGCATGGATAAGCCTCAAAAACATTATACCAAGTGAAAGAAGCCAAACATAAATGTCACATATTATATGATTTCTTTTATACAAAATATCTAGAATAGGCAAATGCATGGAGACAGAAGGCAAATTAGTGTTGTCAGGCGCTGGGGTAGAAGGACATGGGGATTGATTTCTCAAAGGGGATGGGGTGTGTTGTTCTGAGGCGATGGAAAAGTTTTGAAGCTAGAGAGCAGTGGTGGTTACACAAATTCCAATTGTACTAAATGTCACTGAATCATACACGTTAAAATGGTTAATTGTATGTTTGAATTTCACCTTGATTAAAGAAAATCCATCTATTACAGCAATGGTTCTTACTTTCATTACAGTACAACACAGTAATGAATAAAGATGTATTTTTTAAAATGATGGAGCTGTACACAGTCACTGAGGATTAAGTCACTGACAATTACATCCATAATTCTGGTCATGTCACTGGGAAAAGGCTTTTTTGGTGACCCAGAGTTTACTGTGCCACCTGCAGCTGCCTCTGATGAACTATAGATCCACCAAAAAGGAATGTTGCCACTCAAGAGGTCTGCAGACCAGTTTGAAGTTTTTAATACAACAAATGCAAATGTCTAGGATGTTTACCTGAAATACCTACTGTTAATGGTGGAGATTTTTTATTGTCAGATTTATTTGAAAATCACTTTTGACATGATAACTTTCCTTTACTGCTACTTGACTCTTGAGAAACTAACTCAATCCAGGTGAGTCCAATCTTTTTCACATCCTTAGTAGTCCAGCGCCAGACCTCCCAGATCTGGTCAATACCTGTGAATCTTAATACTCCATGTCATACGCAGTGTGAGGTTAGTGGGTATGTTGGTTTATTAAATCTGAAGCAATTTTTAATGCTAGGCCTGCCCATGGAAACAGTCTGTTTTTGGTTTTCTCTTGCACTATTTACACAAATTCTGACCCATTCAAGGATTTTCAAAGCAAAAGATGAGCCTTTTATTTCCATTAGCACCTTGCACAGTGCTAACCACCTAATAGTTTCTTAATAAAAAAATAACAAATTAATTGTTGACAATATTGGTTCCATGTGCAGTAAAACTCAAGTTCATGTCACACATCTAATTTTTAGTTCCTTCAAATATATGATTCCATGGGTTTTTCTCAGAGAAAATGTTCAGAGCGGCACCAAAAAATGTGAAGACAGTAAAATTACAAATACAGACATCTTGGATTTGATATCTTTTGTTGTAATTTTTATCCAGATATAAAATTAGACCACAATTCTGAAAGGAATCAGATAATTTCCAAAGAGAAATTTCTGCATTGTGTCAAACTACGAACATAGAAAGACTCTACTGACTTTCTACTAGATGTATACAGCAAAAGGACTCATCTCCAGAGGTATAGTTAATTACTCTTTAGAAAAGGAAAAATCCATAGAAATGTAGCAAAGACCACTGTTTCCTCCTTCCATTTTAGTAGGAGTATGTCTGGGGCACATTGCTGGCCTACATTTCCCAGACTCTCTCAGAGTAAGACAAATGCCTTTGTTTGCTCAAAGGGAATGAAAGTATAAATGGTGAGCACCACTTCAGGGTAGGGGCTTTAAGAGGGAAGGTACTTTTCAACTAGTTGCAAATTTTAGTCAGACTCTAGTAGAGGGCAGGGATGCAAGTTGGAAGAAACTTAGATTCCTAAATCACTGAGTGGAGAAAAGCCACCTTGTAACCATCAACACCTGCCTTGGACACAAGAATTAAACTTCTATTGTGTTGAGCCATTATAGAGTTGGGGATATATTTGTTATAGCAGTTTAGTTTATAAGATGTTTTTTAAATAGCTAAGAAATAGTAACAGCAGGGATGAAAGAGAGTAACTGGGACAGACCTAAAAACTTGGGTCAAAATGCAAGCCATTACAAAATACCATCCCACAATAAAAATGACGACCCCACGGTTTCCTCAAGCGCTAACAATGAACTAACAGTTCACAAAGGCAGATTCATCATTCTGTTAGCAATACCAATGAGGACCTGGTTTCTGCAGGCTTAGTTTACACATCACGCTAAAGCACATATGACTGCAGTGTCTCATTGCAGAGAGCTGAAGAGTTCTTGACTTTGACAAAATAAACATTGTAAAATAAAGCACGTTGTTGTTGGTAAATTCAGTGTAGTTATTTTCTTTCCAAACTGCTTTGCAAAACACCTAAATATTATTTTCTGTTAACCTACTAGGAAAAGATGCAAAACAAATCCGCTGTCAGCAAGTGCCCATTCAGAGGTCAAGTTATTCATTCTGATGAAAACTGCATTTATCTGAAATGATCTCCTTGAGAAGAGAAAATTCTAAGAAGACCTTTCTGAGTAGTCAAAGCTTCCTCTCAAGTAGTGCCACTTTAGTTAAGTGACGTGCCACGGCAATTCACTAGTCCTAATTTCCTTCTTTGCCCTTTTCCTTCTCATGTCTCTCCTTGCAGCTATCAGTTCTTCCTTTTTTTCCCCCTTGTGTTTGCTTGCTAAGCACTTAATTGGGTGCAAATGTTAAGTACTAAGAGACAGAAGAACACTCAGACCTGGCATATTTTCCAGAGACAAGGACTGGAGATACTAAAACTACAGTCTGCCAAAACATGGGAAAGGCAGAGAGAAAGCATTGCTCCTATAATATTCGATGCCATTTGTCAAGGCTACTGTATATGGAGTTACTGAACTGGGGGGATACTGGGCAGGAAGCCCGTTAGGACACTCCCAATTCTAGGCTCCTGGCTCTGCAACAAACTCAGAGAAGCAGAATTGTCCATTCAAGAAAAATGATTTTCAATTGTAAAGTAATAAATTTTTATGAAGTTGAAAGAAGAGCTAGAGATGCTGGTATTAAGAAGAAAACATGTATTTTAAAAAATTGTTCTGGAGGTACTGATTTGCAGAGACACCAAAAGTACAATGTGCAGGATTAAAGAGAATTGATAAGAAATACATGTAAGTAGGTACAAGAGAGCAAGCTAATTAGAATAAAATAAGGGCCACTGTTACCAGAGAGGACCCTGGTTTATGATAACAAAGGATAGCAGAAAAGAGAGAGATGGACATTGAAGGGGAATAGGCAAGTCTTGAAGGAAAGGGTGGGGTTGGAGGGAGTCATACAGGGGTCAAGTTACCTTCACCAAAAAGCAACCCAGAGATCAGAAACGTCAGTATTTCTGCTCCAGATCTTATAGGAATATGTAAGTAATCAATTTCAGAATAATTCACAGGCTAAGTACGTGCCTGAGGACCACCTAGAACAGATGATTATGCCCACATGTGCTATCTGGGAAGAGACAAGAAAAGCAGGAAAATTGCAACAGAAAGCACAGGAAAAAAAAAAAAAAAACTCGGAGGAAGTCATAATAGAAACACTTGTTGGCTACCCTTAGCGACTAGAAGGTTATTTGAATGATCGGAATGTTGCCAGCAAGAAAGGGCATTTTTACCTTCCATATGCCACAATCTGACTTAAATTGCCTGTTATTTTTATGTTGATTTTTTTCCATTTAACCATCTGGTAAGAGATCTAAAAAGAAAATTTCATAGACCTTGTCTTCTCCATGTATTAGATTGTCCCAAGATTGCTTGGGTATAGCAGACATAGGCTGAGGGTTTAGAGGTTTTGAAAAGGTATGTCAATCAAAATAATGTCTGGTGCACATCGCTATTACTGTGGTTATTGCCTTGTTGTAATCCGGTTTTGTTTTGCTTTTTTTTTTTTTTTTTTTTTTAAGTATTTCTTGTTCTCCTACTCGACTCTGAGCTCCATGAGGTCTGGAAGGCATCTTATTCTTATTCCCTCGGGTAGCCTAGTACGTGGTACAGACTTGCAACTCTATAAATGTTTGTTAACTGGGTGAATGAAGGTATCAATCTAGTTACCCAAGGATCTTATAGAAAATTGAACAAACACTTGTGTTAAAAACGTATGAGGATTTTCACTTCCAGGGAAATGGAGGAGATGTATTTTTCCTTATGCCTCTCACCAAGTACAACTAAAATACCTTTATCTTTGTTAGAGAACAAACTTAGTAAAATTCTGAAAAGTAGAAAGACGATAACCCAGAGAACTCAGAGACCCAAGGAAAGTCATGGGGGTGATTTCCAAGGATTTTTTCCCCCTTCATATATCCTAGACTTGGAACTGAAGAAGCCAGACGGCTGGTAATGTGAACAGGCACAGACAAATCAAGTCCCAACATAATCCTTGCTCTATCAAGCCAAAGGACCAGGAAGGGACAGCTTAACAATGTAGGAAACTTCTAGACAGTAACAGTTTTACTCTAGTCAAACACCACAGGAAACTATGTCCTGATCCACACCTAGGCCGGAAAAGGCTGAGTAGGGCACTGAGATTACACTCAGGCCAGGTCATAACTAAAACCACGCCCCACAGAGTTAACAAAGCTGACGGCTAACACAAATTCTTCAGTTTGTCTTGCAAAGCAACAGATAGAGGAACAGCTTGTTAGAACCCCTCTGCTTGTAAACTGCCTTGTATGCTTCCTTTAGTTTTGTTTTTTCCTCTCTTTAATTGTATACCTTCCTGGTTTCACATAGCACAGTTATTTTACAGGAACGTAGAGTCAGCTCTTGTTCAGAGTGAGCTGGCTAAAGCTCCTTGGGACCACCAACCGTAAAACTGGGCCAGTGCAGGTGTCCAGTGAATGGCCTTCTGATGTTGGAGGGCCAGAAAACTCCACCCTCAGATCATGCTAATGCCTCCATTTTTGCTTATGCATGTCACCTAGATGCACTTGCACAGATCTCCAATTACCTTACCTTTCCCCTTGCCTCCCATAACCTTTCCCCATGCCTAAGACCACCCTCCCTTCTTATCCTATAAATATTCCAACAGCCTCACCTTCAGGGAGGCAGATCAAAGACGTGTTCACCCATCTCCTTGCCTGGCTGCCTTGTGAATAAACTTTCCTGGGATGCCGGCTTTGGCATCTCAGCACGTGGCTTTCTGAACATGGGCTAAATGGACCTGGTTCGGAAACATAACAAAGCACTGCAATTCCCCTGCCAGAGTGGCATTAAGTAAGGTTGAATGGAAAGCCTGGACTTACATCCCCACCCGGCAGCAATAAAGTGACCATCCCTTTCCCCATTTGGGTGGTATCAGACAAATCTAAGGAGGAGTAAGGATTTTCTTCACCGCCTAGTAGTAATGAGGCCACTCGCACCCCATCATATGCCCCTTTTGGTCAGTGGAGGCCATGTGGGGAGCAGTAACAAGACACTCCTGTCCCTACCAGCGGCGGGGGGGTATCAGTGGAGACGAGTGGAGAGCCTGCACTCCCAACCCCACCCAGAAGTAAAGAAGGTGGGAATGTAAAAGTGTGCAGCCACTAAAGAAAACAGTTTGACCATTTCTGTAAAACTCAACACACAACTACCATACGATGAAGCAACGGCACTCCTGGTCATTTATCTCATAGAAAGGAGAATTTATGTGCACATGTAATTTTTACTTTTTGCATATTTTAGCAGCTTTATTCGTCACAACTAAAAACTGGAGATGACGCAGACACCCCTCAGTGAGTGAATTCGACATTCTGGTTTATATCCATACCATAGAATATTACTCAATAATAAAAGGGAATGAACTACCGATATACAAAACAACGTGGGTGAATTTCCCAAAAATTATGCTTAGTAAAAAAGCCCATTCCAAAAAGTTACATACCACATGATTCCATTCACAAAGCATTCTTGAAATGACAAACATGGAAATAGGCAAAGATTAGTGATTTCCATTAGTTAAGGCGCGGGTGAGGGCAGAAAGAAAATTGTTGTGTCTACAAAAGGGCAGTGTGGGGGATCTTTGTGGTGATAAAAATGTTTTGTATTTTAAATGTATCAAAGTTACTATCTGGTCATGATACTGTACTATAGGTTTACAAGATGTCTCACTGTGGGAAATTGAGAAAAGGACACATAGGATCTCTCTGTGTTATTTCTTTGACCAGCATGTGAATCTATGATTATCTCTAAATAAAATGTTTAATGTAGGGGGCTGCCCTGGTGGCTCAGTGTTTGAGAGTCCGCCTGCCGATGCAGGGGACATGGGTTCGTGCCCCGGTCCGGGAAGATCCCACATGCCGCGGAGCGGCTGGGCCCGTGAGCCATGGCCGCTGAGCCTGCGCGTCCGGGGCCTGTGCTCCGCAGCGGGAGAGGCCGCAGCAGTGAGAGGCCCGCCTACCGCAAAAAAAAAAAAAGTTTAATGGAAAAGTTGTACTTTCTTACAGAGCAGAAACAATACATAAGGCCAAGTTAACTAGAAATGTAAGGGTCAATTTTTCATGGAGCCATGTATTCTTTTATATTCATTGTGACTTCTACAAATCTAGGTATTTCTTTTAATACTATTTTGTCCTTCACCACACAGGATATGTCATTATGATTACTTTTGATATTTTTGTTTTACAAAAACTTTAAGATTAGTTTTAATATGCTCCCACTTTTCAAGAAAAAAAGATGAAGATTACATGTATAAAGTCTATATTAACTGGAAATGGAGCTATAATCAAGATTTATAGCTGTATCAGTACAGAAGCGTGACAAACAGTACAGAAGCATGACAAACAGTACGATATAAAATGCCAAAAATCTCTTCCCATGAGCATTAAAATCTACTGTAAATCATCAATTTTTCAATCCAAGATACAACAGTTTTCAACTATTAAAATCTCTAGTTTATACCACTGTTAAGTGGTCTTCTGAATGAGAACTACTTTGTATTGAATTTTCTCATTAAGTTCATAGGGTCATGTGATTTTTTTCGACAGCTCCAGTCCTGGTTTAGGAAGCAAAAGTTATTGAAATTTTTACTCCAAATCTGACTCAGACCCAATGGTTAACTTTGAACAAGATAGAGTACATCTTTAGGATTTGCTTTTCCTGTCAGGTTTATAAGAATCACATGTTCAAAATTTCTTTAGTGTCTTTTAACCCTTTTATCCTTCTCTTGGCCAGGCTGATGAATAAACTGGAGAACTCCAGCCAGAATCATGGTCATGGTTGATGCAGCAACAACACAACAAGCAACCACTGGGAAAATTAAGACACAGCCATCATTCAAATGGAAGATGCATGCCTCCCTTTTCTAAAATCAATTGCTTTAAAGTCCCATAGAACCTGCTCACACAAAGGGACAGATACTCGGTGCCCATTTCTTCTGGGACTTTAGGAGGACATACAAGATATTCCTGGACTAATTTTTTCATCTGTTCACTTTTTCTTCTACAGGGGGAATGGAGAGAGAGAGGGGAGGGTTGGGTCTATAAAATATTACATTTTAACCCATTAGGTCTCTGACAAGAACATCTCTAAGATCATCAAAACAGGGGAACTGCCTTAGTCAAGAAATGCTTCACCTTACAAATACTCTATAAGAAGTCTCAGATGATTGCCTACTGGGACTGTTAGGAAACAGTTTTGCAGATCCCTGGAATCTACAGATGTAGATTTAGGACTTTCCATGTTTGCGCCACACTTGACTGAAGAATATTTCTGACCATGAACTACCCAAGGCTCCCATAACCATGGTCTCTGCTCTGCTCTCCTTTCCCAAGGAAAGGAAAATAAGCAGAACTATCAAATGTTGGGAGCTCAAGATACTATCGGATGCCTAGCAAGGGTAATCTTTTTTAAAACTAGGAGACTTGAATTAGAATCAAAGAACCAAACTAGACTTGGTAAGAAAGCAAGCTTGTAAGGACATATTTCTTCAGGAGGTAAGTATGCATCAACATCTAGGGGATGGAAGGAAGTAACTCCACCTCATGAGTTCTAATCTTGGGATGGAGACCAGGGGTACATTATTGAGACTATAAAAGGTGCTAAACTTCTTTAATTTCTTCATTTGTTTTTATAATGGGTATATACATATATGAGCGGTTGGGTGGGGAGTGCACACATGTGTTTCTATCACATTTAGTCAGGAAAATTGAAGTATAAATTATCATTATCTTAGAGTGGTGTTTCCAAAGAATATTTGAGGAATCATCTCATCACAATCACCTGGGGGACAAATTAGAAATCCAAGTTCCTAGGCCCTAGTCCAGATTCACTGAATAGAGCCTCTGAGGCCCAGAACCTGGGAATCTGCATTTTAAAGAAGCTACTGTAGTGATTGCTCTGTACACTAAAGCTTGACAATGTCTTGGAGGTTATAACTTTATTTAAATTTGAATTTTACTTTTATACAGCAGGTTCTTATTAGTTATTTTATACATGTCAGTGTATATATGTCAATCCCAGTCTCCCAATTCATCCCACCACCCACCCCCCGCTTTCCTCCCTTGGTGTCCATACATTTGTTCTCTACATCTGTGTCTCTATTTCTGCCTCGCAAATCGGTCATCTGTACCATTTTTCTGGATTCCACATATATGTGTAAATATATGATATTTGTTTTCCTGTTTCTGACTTACTTTACTCTGTATGACAGTCTCTAGGTCCATCCATGTCTCTACAAATGACCCAATTTCATTCGTTTTTATGGATGAGTAATATTCCATTGTATATATGTACCACATCTTCTTTACCCATTCGTCTGTCGATGGGCATTTAGGTTGCTTCCATGACCTGGCTATTGTAAACAGTGCTGCAATGAACATTGGGGTGCATGTGTCTTTTTGAATTGTGGTTTTCTCTGGGTATATGCCCAGTAGTGGGATATCTGGGTCATGTGCTAATTCTATTTTTAGTTTTTTAAGGAACCTCCATACTGTTCTCCATAGTGGCTGTATCAATTTACATTCCCACCAACAGTGCAAGAGGGTTCCCTTTCTCCACAGCCTCTCCAGCATTTGTTGTTTGTAGATTTTCTGATGATGCCTATTCTAACTGGTGTGAGATGATAACTCATTGTAGTTTTGATTTGCATTTCTCTAATAATTAGTGATGTTGAACAGCTTTTCATGTGCCTCTTGGCCATCTGTATATCTTCTTTGGAGAAATGTCTATTTAGGTCTTCTGCCCATTTTTTGATTGGGGTGTTTGTGAGGTTACACCTTTTTTGCTGATTGCACTCAAGTTTCATCCATCAACCTTTGATGGCAAATACAGTCTTCACCTTCTAGGGAGACAGAGCTCTTGATTGATATTCTCCTACTAATACCGATTTCAAGAATATTTAAAATAAGTAGAACTACATTAAAATGTTTTAAATTTACAGCCTTCACACTCAAATCTTCCATAATTCTCTGTATGATTATTGAGTAAACTTCAGTGAAAATCTAGCAGAAAATTCCACTTTCTAGGGAGACATTTGTCTATAAACATTCTTTAAAGAAAACTTGGTTTTTCTTTAGCCTTTGCTTTGTGACTATACTAACTGACTTGTCTAGTTCAAGTTGCAAAATGATACACAAATTTCCTTCCTTCAATCCATGATTTCTCAGACAATCTGACCACGTATAGCCAGCAAAAGTCTTCAAAAATGGGATAAGGAAACTCATTTGGATCAGGACATAGTTGAAGACCCAGGTTTGAAGGAAAGAAAAAACAATCACATTTGTGAACACCATGCTGTTCCTTCCACTGCTTATAGTAAGACAGGTGTGAATGCCCCAGAAACGTGACATGCAGGTCAAATTTCTCTTTATATAAATGGGATTTCAAATTACAGAAAGGCAATGTGGCTGTTGCAGAATATCATGTGTCCTACTCAACCTGCAATAGTTTAAGTTGTTTCTATTTACATTTTAAATTGTAGTGGCATTAAAAATTCAGACTGTCAAAAATTCAGTCTCAATTCAGTCAACTTCGAGGTCTGTTAGGGGAGAAAGAAAGGACGCTTGAAAAGTTCTCACCAGTGGTAAAGACTGAAAAGGGATAACACTTGACATGAGAAAATCTTCCAAGATACAAATCATCAGTGAACCCATAAGGACTGCCTCCAAAGGATTTGAATCGAAAGATTTCCATCTCAGAAATGTTTCCCATCTAACGTGTTAGTAGGGGTATGGTACATTCCTGTAAAGTAAGAAATATATAAAATTCAAAAATAGGGCTTCCCTGGTGGCACAGTGGTTGGGAGTCCGCCTGCTGATGCAGGGGACACGGGTTCGTGCCCCGGTCCGGGAAGATCCCACATGCCGCGGAGCGGCTGGGCCCGTGAGGCATGGCCGCTGAGCCTGTGCGTCCGGAGCCTCTGCTCCACAACAGGAGAGGCCACAACAGTGAGAAGCCCATGTACCGCAAAAAAATAAATAAATATAAATCAATAAATAAATGCGCACAGTAAGTAAGATGGCACTTTGGAAACATGAAGATCTTCTCTCTGTTCTTGGAATATAAAGGCACGTAGGCATGTGTCACATTTCTGATAAACAATACAGAAGTTAAGTCTTCCCCTGAACAATATCACTTTACCATAAAGAGTAAATAACTGACTTTTGAAAACAAGTTGAATTTATAGACTAGCCAGGCTGTCTTTATGAGTGTAAGAAAGTTTGAGAGATTAATGGAAGACTGAACTGTAGCTTCTCTAAACACTAAAATGCCTTTTTCATGAGTGACATCACAAATGCAGTTGCTACGTACAGATGAGGTGGTTTGATTTACACATGTAATATTCTATAGAAGAGTTATGCAGATTTTTCCTTTTTGGCTTTATCTGTTAGGAATAGGGCAACTAAACCTCAGTCACCGAGTCTTGAGTGAGTGAGAATTTCTCCCATGAACACTAAGAATTATTTCAATAATTATATTCAGACAAGACATGAACTTAAATGCCAAAGTGATTACCTTATTAACCACATCCAATCAAATAAAGCTGCCAATCCTTGTATATAATGTCTTTTATCTCATCACTTAAAATGATGAACATGGGATTTCATCTTTATAAACAAACAGTGGCATCGTGAGAAGGATCCATGTCATTCCAGGGCCCTAGATAGTAAAAAACCTTCCATGGATAGTGCTTTATAAGCAGGCCAGAGGCTGAGTGAAGTCTGACCCACTTACTAAGGTAGTAGAAATGTTACTGACCAACATTTAATGAGAAAGTGATTGTGGTTACACCAGTGGTCAAGTCCACTGCACAGACAAGTTTTAGCTCTGACAATCTGTTATGTTTTTCAATATGCCAAAATGCACTCTCATTGGTTTCTTATTTCACTTCTCCCCAGGGGACAGGGAAGCTTACAAGAAAAGCAATATTTATGCAGAAGAATTCAGGAGTGAAACTTCCAGGGAATGAACTATGTATGTTGGCCAGTGAAAAGGAAACTGTCTTCCCAAGATTCATGAATAATCCTTGTTTACCCCATAATAGCTATGAATTTATCAAATGCACACACACACACACACACACACACAAATTTGCAGGGATCATGACTGAGGAACCGAGTGCTACCATCTTGCTGGAAAAATTAAATAATATGATTTGTGTTTCAAAACATTCTTTGATAGCCTAGAATTATCAAAATTAAGGATGGTAATAATCTGGTAATTAACAGCAATTTCTTTCATCACTACAGAAATGGCATGATACAAACAGCAGTGACCTATAATTTCTCTCACATGAGATTTGCATATATTATCACCATATTTGTAATTACCCCAGCAGTCACCCAAAATATCACTCATCGTTTGCTCGTAAGATGCCAGGGATGTTAAAGTAGACTGGATCCCCTTATTTTCCAGAGCTATCGAACAAAAGGTCATTGCAAAAGGGAAAGCTAAACACAATGTGACATGAACAGTAAAAAGGTAATTAGCACCATTATCTCTTTCTTGCCAACTCTTGGGTAACAGAAAAGTATGTGTGTGTATATACTTATGTATATAATTTTTAAAAGCTAATTTATGTTGCCTTTTGTTGTTTCTACTGTAATTAAAACTGGAATTAAATAGCAGAGGGTTATGAAGTTAAACAAAATAAACAGTAACTGAATTCTAATGGAGAGTGATTCCTCTCTGGATCTATGCCTGAATCTTCCATCAGCGTGGAGGCAACTTATGAATGAACACCTTGCTGCCAAGGAACTTTTTATCTCAGCCTCTAGCAGTCAGATTTCTAACTTCTCTAAGGACACTCTACTCCCTGGCTTCTTATGAAGTAGCCATTCAATCTCTCTTGCTGTGGAATAACAGAGTACAGGACTACCGTATCTTGAGTCACAACTTACAGCCTAACGTTACACATCCACGCTCTATGCACATTTCTAGAGCATCCATCCTACTACCGTTAAAAGAAGATCAGCACCACCTCATTACATTGAAACTGAACATTGTAATAGGGAATAACATATGTGACTCCATATTAGATCTGTTTAAATTTTGTATTCTGTTGCAAAACTTGTTCTCCTCAATATTGAGGAGTATCAAAGAAAAGGGGGGACTTACAACTGAGCAGGGCCCTATGGGGCCTTCCCTGGACAGGCCTTCCCCCATATGCTCTGCTTTAGCTCCTCTCTGAAGTACCTAGATAACAGTATTTGATGCACATTTCCTGAGTTGTTTTACAGATGTGAAACACCATCCACCCACCACCACCAAATGGAAGATGTTAACTACTTGATGACCATGAGCACATAGCCCCAGGCTTCCTGAAGCCTAAGGACTGATCATGTTAACCCTTGTGACACTGACACTGACACTGCCCTGTTACCTGACCACCAACCAATCAGAAAATTGTGCAGGAGCTGATCACACACCCTGAGGAACCACCACCACCCTAACCTGTCTTTTAAAAATGCTTGGCTGAAACCCTTCAGGGAGCTTGGGTTTTTTAGAGCATGAGCCACCCCTCTCTTTGCAGGCCCTGCAGTAAACACTTCTCTGCTCCAAACTCCCTTGTTTGGTTTCTTTGGCCTCACTGTGCATCAGGCACATGAACTTACACTAACAACATCATGTTATGTGGAGCCCCTTCACGTAGGTTTCTATCACCTTTGATAGCACACCTGAATCCAACAGGGCAGCATGGGTGTTACATGCCCACTCCAGAGGCAAGACAGCCTGAATCTCAACCTACATGGTCTGCCTAACCCAAGACAGTCAGCGAGGGGTGGACTTTGGATATTTCATGCTTTTTATTTGTCCACCATATTTATGTCATCAAAAATTGAATTAGAAAAAGAAATTTGACTGGATAAGATCCTTTATCATGATGACGATAATGACTTTCCACACGATAAAAACACAGATGTCACTATTTACAGAAAGTTAATGAAAGACAAGATTTCAAAAACTAAGGTGTTATTTACCTTAATTTTGTTTACTCATATGCCTAAGGTAATAAACATAGAACATAATGTGTTTCTTTGGTTGCCTGATTGGTTCACTTTTTAAAAAAGAAATAGTTTAGATGGCAAAACAAACCAATATAAAAGTGCTAAACAAAGGAAAATAAGTCTTCTATCCTCATTCCCACTCTCATCAGAGCAACGCGTCTTATAGTTACATATCCCAACAGAATAAGATCATACACACACACACTACCTGAATGTATGGAGGGCATCATTTTATTTCAAACAAAAGGTAGCACACTACACACTGTTTTCTTCACCTTGTTTTTCACAAAGCAATAGAGCCTAGATAGTTTTCATTTTAGTATATTAACCTGCTTCTTTCTCTTAAGCTCTACAAGGTTTCTATTTTACGGCTGTACCATGTTTTATTGAGACTGTACCTAACAAAGGAAAATTTGTGATATTTCTGCCATTGTGCTATTACAAATAATGCATCAATACATATCTTTATGTAGACATTTTTGTGTAAGTATGCGGATACCCTGGAATTATGGTAGTTAATTATATGTATTTAAAATATCAGTGTTCATAAGTATGCAAACCCAAAGAACTTTGACCTTGCAATACAGCCTTTATTTATTGAGACTTCTTGAAATTGATAAGAAATGTAGTATAAAAGAAAATAAGTCAAATTCATATAAACAGAGAGAACAGTGGTTGCCAGGGGCTGGAGGTGAGGGAAGGGAGAGATATTGATCAAAGAGTACAAGTTCCCAGTTACAAGATAAAGCCCTGGGGATCCTCAGGTGCAGCATGGTGACTATATAGTTAATAATAGCATATTGTACACTTGAAATCAGAGAGTAGACCTTAAGCGTTCACACCACACACACCAAAAAAATGGTAACTATGTGAGGTGATGGATGTGTTTACTTCATAGTAGTAATCATTTCACTTGTATTATATGTATGACAGACCATCACGTTGTACGCTTGAAATATATACAATTTTATTTGTCAATTATTTACCAATAGAGCTGGAGAATAAAAGAAAGGAAAAGAAAGAAAAAATTTTCAGGAAGAAATGAGATTCAGGATTTTAATAGTTTAAGTGTAACCTGTCATTTTCTAATTTCACTTTTTACTTTCTTTCTATTTCCATTTAATATTTGAAAAACAATGATGTTGGAGAAAAAGTTTATCGCTTGTTTCATATACATACATATAAAATTTCTAATTGTATCTATTAAACATTAATAAAAAACCCACATGGGGTTTCCCTGGTGGCGCAGTGGTTGGGGGTCCGCCTGCCGATGTGGGTGACGCCGGCTCATGCCCCGGTCCGGGAAGATCCCGCATGCCGCGGAGCAGCTGGGCCCGTGAGCCATGGCCGCTGGGCCTGCACGTCCGGAACCTGTGCTCCACGGCAGGGGAGGCCACAACAGTGAGAGGCCCACGTACCAAAAAAAAAAAAAAAACCCACAAAATTACCATATAAACTGTTTTGATGTAAAAAATTATGTATATATGATTAGTAAATTCATTTTTTAAAAAAGTAAAACCTTCCTCTCTCACAGACACAGCTCTGATAGGACCTTCTCCAAAAAATAACCACTGCAAGATTCTTATAAATCCTTCTAGGTAAAATCTAGGGGATGGTGGGGGGGGGAGTAAACATAGACAAATAATCTATATATGTGTATATGTATAAATGTATGTATTTTCACACACAATATAAAAGTCTGTATATTATTCATAATTTTCAGTATCTTATGTTTCCATTTAATGATGTACTTTGAAGATATTTACATACCAGCACATACAGATCTACTTCCTTTTTAAAAGAAGTATCTGGTACACCTTTACATGAATAGTGAAGCATAATTCATTCATCCAGTTCCCTCTGAAGGACACTTTAATTGTATCAGTCTTATTGATACTCTAAACAGTCCTTCAATGAACAATGTTCACTGGGATAATTTTTGTAACTATATCCATAGGGTAAATTTTGTATCAATGTACATTTTTATTTTTAATATATATGTTTTTATCTACATATACTCCTGACAATGAAACATGAACCTGCACGTTTCTCCAAATCCTCACTAGTACTTGGTATCATCAAATTTTGCATTTTTTTGCAAAGGAAAAAAATGACATTTTATTCTTGTTTAGATGTGCAATTAATCCTGAATGAGTGTGAGATTCACATGTCCCCCCTGCCCCCGACACCAAGCTGCCAGTTCAAACCTCTCACCATTTTCTATTGGGTTGAATTTGATGTCCTGCTTAGCAAGTTCTTTGTCCCTTCTTCCTTCCACAGTCATTTCTTTTCTAACTTTTCTCCATTTGGAATTTACGTTGGTATAGGAGTGAGGAAGGAATGTTGCTCCATTCTCCTCTATCTACACAAGCACTTAATGCTTTCCAACCAAACCATTGAGTAATATCCTTTTTTCCTGAAGCTCTGAAGTGGCACCTGTATTGCAAACTATATCCCCATACATATTTGGAACTACATCTGACCTCTCCATCATAGACATTCCTAGTATCCATGACATTCCTAACCAATGCTTCTCAACTCCCTGAGGTTAGGCCTAAGGACTTCATTTCCAGGCTGAGACGGGGAGAATAACTATGTGCCATTCTTCAGACTTGCTCATCCTGCTGTGAAGACTGAAGAAAAGCTCTATTTTGCAACTAATGCTGCTAGAACCTACAGGGGTCCACATGAGATTGGGTCCCTGAGAGAAGCCTACTGCTGAGACACCTGCTGCTCCACTAACCGAAAACAAACTTAGAGCACAAGCAAAGAGAGAAATCTCATTGTGTAAGTGCCTAGGATTACAGGTTGTTTTTTTATTTGTTTGTTTTGTTTTTTTAACCTAGCCTATTCCAGTTAATGCACTCTGATTTTCCTTGGTTTATCTATTTCTTCCATGTGGTCAAATATATAGTTGTAGTCATTTTTTTTGAAGTATCTTTCAGGTTATTCTCCTCTATTTTCTTCTCAGATTTTTTCTAGCTGGTCTTATTATACTTCTCAAGATAAATTTTAGCATTGTTTCAGGTTCTGAAAAATCACTATCGATATTTTCATAGGGATTAGATGGATGTATAAATTCATTTAGACAAAGTTGGCACTCTTAATAGAGGTTCAAAGCAGTTTTCCACATAGCTCTTCACAATTTTTGTTTACATAGTAATATTTTAACTTTTAGGTTGCTTTTAGAAATGAGATCTTTCAGCTATATTTTCTAACTAATTATTGTTTATATAGCAGAAAGCAATTGATTTTTAGAACTGTTAATTTACTGATTTCTCTTAATCTTATAAATATTTCCCCACTCAATTGTTTCGGTGTGTTCCATGTAAATAACATCTCTGCAAATAATTATTTCTTTTCTCTTCATTTCAAATATTTTACACCCTATTTCTCTTATCTAACAATATTAGCTACTATTTTTCAGAACAGTGGTGGAAAATAGTGTCACTAGAAACAAACTCAAAGCAAAGACAGACAAAATTGGAAAACACAGGGAAAGAAGAAGCAAAGGAAATCCACATATGAAACAAAAAATGTGAGCTTGGGAAGTCATAGAAAAGACAAGGACTTGATTTAAAACTAGAGGAAACAGGCTTCATACTCATGAATTTTTCAGGTAATGGTTTATTTTTAATTGACACACACTTAAAAAGAAGAGGTAAAAAGGTGCCAAAAGCTAGAGTCAATACAACGCAAAAGGATATACTCAGCACTGTTACTGTTAAAGCATATCTAATAAACTGTCTTTTAAAAAATTCCATTTAACTCATGTGACCCACTTTATTTAACTATGTGTTTTGATTTTTTTCTCTCCTTAGTTTCTGACTCTCCTGGTCTGTGTCTCCTTCCTTCTTTGTCCATCTCCCTCTCCTTTTGCTTTCTCTATGAATTTTGGTGCTACTTCTACTTGCCTCCAATTAGCAGCTGTTTCTTTAACATTATGCCTTTTTGGGGAAAAAAAGAGTTCTGCTTTTTTTTTTCCCCCCAATGCTTCCATTTTGAAACTTTCAATAATGTGGTTTTAGGCAGACTATACTCCCAGATTTGCCCTTGCATCGTGATAGAGAGCATTTCAGCCCTAGCCAGTGGTGTGCCCATGGAAACTGGGAGTCATTGTATCCTAGGAAACTACGGCAACCAACAGAGACAAACTGAAAACAGGCCCATTGTCATTATTTTTTTTGAACAAGTAAAAGATGTGAGTATTCTCTACAATGAATCCAACTGCCATTTGCCAAAAAGAAGATGCAATTCAAGTCAGCCCCAATAATTAGAACAATGAAGTATCTGAAAGTGTATATATATGATTTTATCCCTAATGCTTTATAGCAATCAACACTTAAGTTGGTTCCTAAAATAACCAAGATTATTAAACAGATATGATCAGCTGTTATGAGCAACCTCTAACACAGTGTTATTAAATACACTGCACCCTCCAATGTTTTAGCTGTTTATCGATATACACAGATAAGTGGTTGTTAATGTAGCACAAAGATGTCCAAAGATAATTCTGATTTCTTCTGTGGCTCTATATATCTAAAATTATTTGAACAGTGAATTTACATTCTTACCACTCAGTTTTGGCCTCTCCGCATGCATTCAACATTTAGCCCCCAATTTTATTTACAATCTTCCTCAGACTCAATAGTTTAGCTGTCTAATCAAACCAAGTTAATGAGAAACCATATAGGTCATCCATGTAGACATAGCATCTATTATTTTGACAAATGAGTTTATAGCATGAAAGCAGAACTCCCACTGCATTGCAGTTTGTCTGAGTTCATTTATTTTGCATATCACAGAAACTTTGCCTCTAAAACTTCTCTCCCCAAGAAAATCTGGGTCATACATTTCCTTTCGCCTTACAGAGCTGGGAGAAATGCTTACAAGAGTCTCCCTGTGTGTGTGTGTGCGTGTACACATGTGTATTAATGCTTTTAACCTTACCTTTTTTCTTTAAATGTCATGTGACATTTATTAAGCTCTAGTGGCTCCTGGAAAACAAAGATGAGAGAAGAGTCTAGAGTATTATGGTGGCGCTTTGTAAACTGAAGGGTATACTCCCAAAAGTAGCGCTACACAAAGGGAAAAATCAGTAAGATCCTTAGTAGAAGCCAATGATAGTAAACAGCTATTATGTGTAGAAGCTCATGCATTTGATAAAATCAGGTCTATTCCTTGGTTAGAGCAGAAAATCAGAAAAGTTGAACATATGAGGATTTTTAACTTAAATTTTTAAAAAGTAATTCACAAATATTAATATGAGACCAAAGCCTTTCCTTTGATAACGAGCCCACTGATTAGAGTTCCCTATCTTCTACCTTGGAATAATTACATTACCTATAATCTCAAGTTTTAGTTCTTTAAGGAACATTGAAAAACTTAATACCCTTGTAAAATGGTGTTAAGTATAAAATCTTTACAGATTTTTACTAGTTTCAACCTTTCACAATTTTCTTGCCAATAT
This sequence comes from Grampus griseus, assembly GCF_964374135.1. NCBI lineage: Eukaryota > Metazoa > Chordata > Mammalia > Artiodactyla > Delphinidae > Grampus > Grampus griseus. The sequence continues at coordinate 95,470,217 of NC_139019.1, read as the reverse complement.
CTATTGTGGCAGCATTATTTAGTAGCAATTTTCCTTTCCAAAATTATATTTCATAGAAAATATTGTCTTTATTTCCAAACATTTGTATTGGTTTATATAATATTCCATTAAATTACATAAGTTTAATCACGAACAACTAGAATAAACAGGTTTGGGAGCAAGCACAATTGATCATTAATAATCAGGAGGGAAAAAAAAAATAATCAGGAGGGAGCAGAATTATGCAGACACACTAGGGAGTAGCCTACTATACATGAACACTCAGAGTAGAATGAAAAATAGTGTATGTTTTAGAGTGGAAATCAAAAGGTGTGAGTTGTGCTGACACTAGTAAAAAAAAATTCTATTGCACACACTCAATTTGAGGGTGGGAGGCTGTATAGGTGGTACCTCAGTGGTGCACAGGTTCCCATGTGAATGCAGGGACTGGGCCAGAAGTTTTGCACATCAACCTGTTCTCCAGTTGATGCTTAATAAGCTTAGGAGACCATCATAAACACAAAGTAGGTAGTCCACAGATGTTGTGTGTTCACAAACACCAAAATCTGTTTTACTCAGGTGTAGCTCAATAAGGACAAAATAAAAATTGGGTCTATTCAAATAAAGTACAAGCCATGAAAGAAGAAATAATATTCTGAAGATTCAAAAGGAAAAAAAGTGTCTTTGAAAAAATGGTATCATGGAGATAAAAATTTCTAAAAACTGTCTGGCTCACAATAATGCAAAATAAAGCTGAGGATAAAACTTTAAGAGATATAACAGATACATGAAAAAAGAATGCTTTGAGTATGTGGTGAGCTGGGCTCTGGGGCTGCCTGGGCAGCCCTTGGTGGGGGGCAGAGAGCTGGGCACAGGCAATATGGTCCTGGCGCCCTATGAGGAGATGGTAGGAATGGGCCTAAAAAAATCTTTTTTAACAAATGCTTTTAATTAAAGTATTTTTAAGTTTTTTTTTAAAAGAATATTTTCCTAAGGAACTAATGCCTTAAAAGAAAAACACTGAAGTTCACTTTGGAGTCAACAAATAGGAAAAGAGCTTGTGAAAATTCAAATCTGAAACATAAAAGGAAAACCCCAATTATGTTTCCCAAATTCAGAAGAAAATAATAGGAAAAAAGTTTATAGACATAAAAGACAGAGAAATAAAAATAACTGGATAATTTGGGTTCCTAGAGAATAGAAGGGAATGAGTGGAACAAAAATATTCACAGATATAATAGAAGAAAATTTCCTGAGCTAACTAAAAGATCTGTGTAGGCAAAGTGAATGGCTCACTGCATCTCTGGGGAAAATTGTGTTCATACATATTGGTTTTGCCCTTCTCCACCTTATCCTACTCCTTTTTTATTTACCTAAAAAGAAAAAACAAAGCAACGCTGCATATCATTTCTAGTATTATCTCATATAATGCTAAAAGTACTAGCCAATGAAATTAGAAACTAAGGTAAAGGAAATTATAGCCTTTATAATAATAATATAAAATTAGTAGTATTCTCAGATATGATGTATCCTTGAAAAACTCATAGAATTAACCACCATCATCATAGTAAAATATTAGAACAAGTGACTGATTAAAAATATAACACTAAAGTCAGACTGCTTTTTCAAATCCAAACTCTGTTATATACTTATCTCTAACATCAGACAATTTAATCTTTTCAAACTTTCATTTCTTTATATGCAAAATAGATCTAAATTTGTACCCAACTCAAGAGTATTGTCAGAATTAAATTATATAATTGTACAAAATTTCTTGCCATAGTATTTCACACCTGAGTAGAGTTCAGTATGTTAGCTCTTACTAATATTAATAATTTCCTATATGCCAACAATAAATAGGTGGAAAATATGGGGGGAATATTGTTAATAAGTAACAAAAAAATACATATATAAAAATATTAAAGTTTTGCTGAAAGGCATAGAAGAAAGTGGAATAAATGTTGCACACTCCTGAAAAGACATTGTTTTAAAATGTTATTTTCTCACTAAACTGCTGTAAAGTTTAACAGAATCACAATTCCAATGGGAACTTCTGAAGAAGATGAAAGATAATATTCATGATCATCTAGAAAAAAGAAATGCAAAAATAAACTAGAGCTTTTTTTAAAGATGAGAAATGAGGGGGAAATTATCCCATTGGTTAAAACATATTATAAAGCTAAAGTAATTAAAACTCAGTGACACAGTAAAAAAAAAAAAAAAAGAAGAAGACATATCGATAGATCAGAATGGAAAACCAATAAACAGGTCAAAAGTATATATATGAAAGTACTATTTCAAATAAAAAGAGAAAATGACAGATTATTTAATAAGTTATGCTCTAAAAAGCTGTCTATTTGGAGAAAAAAAGATTATTTACTTTAAATCTTACCCTAGAGTAAATTCCAGATAGTTTAACAATCTAAACATGAAAAGAGAACTATGAAATATTTTTAAACATACAGATATTTATATAATATTTGGTGACAAAGTATTTTTTTCTTTCCAAAAATGTGACCATAAGCAGAAATCTTTAAGGAAAAAAATGAACTGATTTGACTATGCACAAACTAAATACACACACACACACACACACACAGAGTTTCATTTCCACTTAGAATGTAGAAAGCTGTACGTGAACATCACTCCCAACTAAACAGTGAGAAAAAAACAGATAATCTACAAACCAGTAACTTTTCTGGAGCTGAACATGTTAGGCAAACAAATGAACAAAAAGTTCCAAAGAGTAGCTAGCCCCTCCTAGGAGAGGCAAAACATATCAACTGTTTCAGCTTTGACAGAGTAAGAAATAGCCAGCATACAAGCAGGTGAGAAGAAATCATCTGATATTGCTAAAAATTCATAAAGGCCAACTATAGGCTAGAATTCAAGAGGAAATAGCTGGAAACTCCAGACTCATGGGAAGCTGCATTCTCTGGCTAGCTCCTTTCCCACAAAGAAGCCTGGATGCAGGGCGGGGGAGACAAAAGAACTCCGACCACCAGTGTGAGGCCAGCCTGTGGGAGGTGATCCACAGTTGCTGGGGGAGAGGCACAGAATATTACCTACTTCCCCTGTCCCTTTTCTCCTAAGAACTGAATGCTGGCAGAGGGCACAAACCTTTGTCCCTCCCATCCTCAGGGCCCAGGCAGTCATCCACTGCTTTCCAGGAGGGTCAGGAAGCCCTTCTTCCCACAGGATATTGCCAAGAATCTATTGCCATTGGACAAGGCATAGAAGCAAAATGATCTGCCCTGGGGGAGGCACAGAGAACTCAACTCCCTCCTTACCACTATCACATGTACCCACCCTGGCCTTTTATGTTCACATAACATAAAATTAACCATTTTAATGTATACAGTTCAGTGGCATTCAGCATATTTACAATGTTCTGCAGAAATCACCCTTATCTTATTCCAGAACATCTTCATCAACCTCCCAAAAAAGCTCTGTACCCATTAAGCAGTCACTCTCCATCACCCTAGCCACCATTAATCTGCTTTCTGTCTCTTTGGATTTATCTATTCTTGGTATTTTATACAAATGGAATCTTACACTATGTAGCCTTTTTTGTGTCTGTCTTCCTTTACTTAGCCCTAATGTTTTCAAGGTTCATCCACATTGTAGTATGCATCAGTACTTCATTCCTTTTTATGGCTGAATAATATTCCAACGTAGAGATATACCACATTTTGTTTCTCCATTCACCAGATGATGAACAATTGGATTATTTCTCCCTTTTTGACCTCAGCAATTTAGCACTAGCCATTGCACTATCTGGAATACTCTTCTCCAAGATCACTACAAAGCCAGCTCCTTGTCATTCAGGTCTCAGCATAGATGTTTTCTCTTTAAAGGAGTCTTTCCTGATCACCTTTCCAATACAGCTTCCCAATCATTTGTTGTCCCAATCTCAACATAGCACTTCTCGCCATCTAAGATTACTTTGCATGCATTTCAGTTCCCCCTTCCGACTGGAATTATATCCTTACCTCACGTAAGAAGGGAACTTTCTGTCTTGTTTTACTCTGACACCCCCATCCCTTGAACAGTCCCTGGTACATAGTAGGCATTTCATGAATATCTATTACATGAATGAAAAAATAAACACGATAAAATACACAATGTGTTTTGCCTATCAGCCTGCCAAAAATCTAAAGAACACAGTGGAACATAAAGAAAAGAGCAGTGCCATACTGCTGGAGAGAAGTCAAAATGACAAACTTTCTTGAGGGCAATTTGGCAATAAGTATTTAAAAGCTGAAAACTGCACATTCTTCCGTGCCAGCCATCAATTTCTGTATATTTATACTGAAGAACAAGATTTCAAAGATGTGAACTGAAGGATATTTTGCAGCATTTTAAAAATAGCAAGATGAAGAATATCTATAATACCCAGCCATAGGAAACTAGTTCTGCTACAGGGCATCAGTACAAGGAACTCTACTGGCCATTAAAAGAGATGATATGTGTATGTATTTATTGGTGTGAAAATACATTCATGAATTTTTGTCAATTAAGAAAGCTGGTTACAAAAAAGTATAGAGAGAAGGATCTAATATACGTAAAAATTATGTATATGGTAATGAGAAAGGGAAAGTAAGAGACCAAAATGATCAAAGTTATCATTGGGCTATGTGATGGTAAGCAGGTTTGTTCTTTTAGCTCAGTTTTTGTTCTTAAATCTTCTAAAAGTTTTATTATGATTGTAAAAACAAATGTCAATAAATAGGAATAACCTCAGGTGTATAATTCTTCTCTTGGAGACATGAATCAGAAGTAAGGCATTTATCTGGGCATGTATATAATTTAAGCAAACACCAAATTGTGTAGGAATTTTCTGAATTTCAGAATATTTAGAGTCTCTGTATTGACGCTCACCATTATTAGCGCCCTAAGTACGATGAATCATTTTTCCTCTTAAAATTTTCCAGTTCTAAGGGGGTGGGGGAGGGATGGACTGGGAGTTTGGGATTAGCAGATGCAAACTAGTATATATAGAATGGATAAACAACAAGGTCCTACCGTATAGCATAGGGAACTATACAATATCCTGTGATAAACCATAATGGAAAAGAATATAAAAAGAATGTATATGTGTGTGTGTGTGTGTGTGTGTGTAACTGAATCACTTTGACAACATTGTAAATCAACTATACTTCAATTAAACAAAACAAAGAAAAATTTTCCAATTCTAATAACAGCACATTATAACAAATTTTCCCACATTACACACAATTCCCTTATTGTCCAAAACCTTTGAATGTTATAAAGTCTGCTCATGATTTCACACCTCAGGGATCCTTTTGGATTCAGTCACTAAGCCACAGATACACAGAGCATATTCAAGGCATTATGCCTATCCTGTGTCCAGGCCAAACTCAAGTTAAAACTTTCTTCGGTAGACTAGAGTCTTACTTTCTGCTACACTTCACAGAAGGAAAGTACATGAATACCCTTGCAAAACAAAACTCTAGAAGCCTGAAAGAGTTCAGCAGCTTGCAAAGACCTATCTTTACCTCAGGGTGTAGTTTCAAAGGAAGAAGAGCAGCTCAAACCACAGTGTCCAGCTGGACCAGGTCTAGACAAGTCTTAGTGTTTACAAGGTCAAAACAAGTTGACAAGGTTAAGTGTATGGGGGCGGAAGGGGAGGCAGCAGGCTAAAGGACCTAAGGAACTTGACCATTCTGAGCCACCAGGTTAGGACACTGGGAAAGAAACCAAGACTGAAGCCTGGGTACAAAGTACACATGAACTCTGGGACAGGAAAAGTCTATGGCCTGAGGCACATCGCAGGCAAGGAAAGGGGATGGGTTCATCTTTGGTCAGCGGAGGAAGGGAGGGAGTCATAAGTGATTTCTCCCAGTAGGGGCAAAGGAAGGCAAACATTGACAGTGTTAAATGACATAAAGGTATATAAAAACAGATCCCTGACCAGGTAATCACAGTCTAATTAGAAAAGAAAGACATACGCAGCAGAAATTTAAAACCTTACACGTAGTGAAAATGGGGTGAGATGCATTTTGATTTGGCAAGGAAGATTAGGGGGGCAAGTCTTGAAGGCTGAATGCAGTATGTATATTTTATCCTATAGATTTGGGGGAACCATTGAAGATTTTGAGCATGGGAGTGACTTCACAAATGTAATGTTTTAAAGGGATGGGTCTGATTGTACTGGGTATGGAGAGAAAGATGTTTTGTTTTTTTTTGTTTGTTTTGTTTTGTTTTGCGATATGCGGGCCTCTCACTGTTGTGGCCTCTCCCGTTGCGGAGCACAGGCTCCAGACGCGCAGGCTCGGCAGTCATGGCTCACGGGCCCAGCCACTCCGCGGCATGTGGGATCCTCCCGGACCGGGGCATGAACCCGTGTCCCCCGCATCGGCAGGCAGACTCTCAACCACTGGGGAAGCCACCGGGGAAGGCCACCAGGGAAGCCCTAAAAGATGTATTTTTTAAGCACAATTTCTCTTTCCCCCTTTTGGGCTTTTCTATCTTTCCTTTGGTGTTTTGAGATTCCAGGCTCTGCCCTTTCATATGCATAGCATCCCAGCATCATAGGGCCTTGATGTTCCAGAAAAGAATACAGTAATAAAAGCTGCAGGTGTGATGACAGCAGTAACAAGTATTTTGTAACCAAGCAGAGCCATGGTTGAAAACAAACTTCAAATTTATTTAGGGATTTGCTAGAGGTAGATAGAATCTGTGACTCTTCACATCTCATTTTCAAAGTTCAGGGACCCTAGCCACTAATGAGCAAATGCCCAGAAGTAACCTTAAAACATTTTACCCCTTGTTGTAAGAATAAGGGAAGCCAGAGAATCACAAGAAAGATTCTCTGCAGTGACACTAACCCAAATGTGAGTTAACTACATCTCATTAGGATATTTCTCTAGAGAACCAAGCAATAGACCTCACAAAATGTAATGTCACTGGCCATCTTCTGTACCGCTTGAGTCTCTTGAGAATATATTTTATTTATTTAGTTAGTTAGTTAGTTAGTTTTGGCTGCCTTGGGTCTTCATTACTGTGCCTGGGCTTTCTCTAGCTACGACAAGCAGGGGCTACTCTTTGTTGCGGTGCGCAGGCCTCTCATCACGGTGGCTTCTCTTGTTGCACAGCACGGGCTCTAGGCGCGTGGGCTTCAGTAGTTGTGGCTCGCGGGCTCTAGAGCGCAGGCTCAGTAGTTGTGGCGCACGGGCTTAGTTGGTCCGCGGCATGTGGGATCTTCCCGGACCAGGGCTCGAACCCGTGTCCCCTGCATTGGCAGGCAGATTCTTAACCACTGCGCCACCAGGGAAGCCCAGAATATTTTTATTAAAAACAAACATACATATCCTCCCTCCCAGCATTGTATGTTGCATCTGATGGTCAGCTGCTGGAATTCCCATCAGTCTCCGATGTCTTTCTCTCTGGGATTCTGTCCATCTTCCCTTTTATTTCAAGTATCTTTCAGACTCCTAGACTTGTTCTGTCCTACGCCTATGACACTGCAGGGTCTCAATGTTCCAAGAAGTAGTAACAATACTGTCAGGATGACAATAGAAACAGTCATCAGTAATGACAACTGTTCTGTACACACACTATCACTACACATCACTAATTGCAACATGATTGCAAAGCTCTGGGGCTTGAAGGAGGAAAGAGGATGAGGTCATCCAGAGCATTCATCAGTCTCTCTAACTGCTAGCGTGCAATTCCAAGGTTTCCAATAGAAGCCCTATTTTCAGGATTTTATAACTTGGCACTTGTGATCCACTGTCGACTTAAATTTGAAAGGCCCCAGGCACAGGAACATAATCAGCTCATTCTGAGTTATATTAAAAAAAACAGAGCACCAAACATAAACTCCAATCGTTCATAAACGGCACTGTTTAAAAGTGACATTTTACAAGTGACTATTCCTCAGGTGACCATTCTGCCATCAGTGCCATGGCTATCACCATTCATCACCCACAGAGAATTCTGGAAAGCAGGAGCCACACACACTGGCAAATCACCTCTTGGGCTGTTGGGGAGAACATGTGATTTCAGGCCAGATCTCCATTGTTTCAGGCACATGAAGATTATCTACTATGTATAAAGGATTTTATTACTATCTAATTTTTCAAAATGCGTATTTGTACCAGCAATCTGATTTCAAATGCATTTTGCAGGGGTTTCAGCACTTTTCTTCCCTCATCAGTGCTGGTCCCCTGGTGATGACTGGAGGCCACAATTAATCAACCAGCTGCCCTTGGCTAGCCTCTGCTCGGGGTGTTCAAAGCCCGTCAGACGATTCTCCACATGTCGTTATCATCGCTAAGCAACAACTGGCTAGAACTGACCCTGCCTGAGTGAAGCGAATGGCATATCAGAATCATACAGAAAAGCATTGTCGTGCAGAGACCTAGCCAACCACCTGAGGAAAGAAAAAAAATAATAAAGCCATGCTCATGAAAATAATGACAGTAGGGTCTATTTCAGCATACACATGTGAAAAAGAAAGTCTGCAATTCCCCACTACCAGGTACCAGTCAAGCTGACCGGGGTACATTTTCTTAGCCTACACACATTTATTGGTCATTTTACACCCAGGCAGAATTGTGAAAAATCAGGACAGAATTCCCATCTAAAGGGGTTCATAATGTAGTTATAAAGATACTGCTATACAGGAAATAATCCATGAAACATCAAGATAATTATTAAATGTTAATTTGTGAGAGTGGAGAGGAAAGATGCGCAAGGCTGGAATAGTGAGGGAGGCCTGGATGGAAGGTGGGATTCTGATGCATGGAGCAAGGAGCAGACACTTTCCAAATGAGAGCTGCCTGCTTAGAAAAGGTAAGAGATGAGTATGTGTGGGGTGGAGGTGTGGCTTTCACTCCACGGAGCACCTAAGTGAAGCACCTGGATGTCACTGTCACAGTCAAAGGGCTGCTGCATTCTGACATCCGAAAGCCGGTTAGAAACGGAGACACTCGGGCCTTGTCCCAGACGTAATGAATCTGGATCTGCATTTGTACAAAATCCACAGGGCATCCTTACACACATTCAAGTCTGCTAAGGGTCCCTATGGACCACTGAGAACAACTGGGAAGTGTGGAGTGGGAGTGGGTGGGTGCACGTGGGAGGAGACAGGAGAGCTGAATTCACCACCCAGTTCATTCACTTATTTGCAGAGAGAACTTGGAAAATCATTTAACTTGATAGGGCCTCAGTTTCCTCATCAACAGAGTAAGATTGACTAGAAATGTTCATCAGAATTCCATAACAGAAGAATGCTGACTGTCAATCAGTCTTACATGAGGTCTGAATGTGGAAGACAGTTCCAAGTCAAGCGCCCACTCATCCCACACAAAACGCACCGTGACACCAAAATCAGAGGGCTGTGTATTAATGCTGCAAAGTACTATTTTTGCTGATTTTTGAGGAAACATCTTGGAATTCTTCTGTTAATCAGAGAGAAGCAGATATAGAAGAAACAGTAGGGAAAATGCCAGGCGGTACTTCCGTTCTACGTTAGGGTACTTCCAGCCATATTTTCCACCTGGGGTTATATATCAACTTCGTTATCCACTTCAGATAGACAAATATTTATTGAGTTATTATTTTGCCTAGAGCAAACCCATGTTCTAGAAAAGAGTTAACCTAAATATTAAATGTAAACATAAACACAGATACACATGTGTTTTAGAATGTGGCTGTCCCGGGGGGAAGGACATTAGGAAACCCACACGTATTGAGCATATACCAAGTGCCAGGTTTGGTACTTAACACGTTCCATGAATTATCTCATTTAGTTCACCAGCAGCCCTACAGGAAAGTGCTATTATCATCATTTTAAAAGAAGGACACAAAACCTGAAGTTACTTTTCCCAAAATCACACAGAGAGAAAGTGATGGATACACCCTTGGATCCCAAGTCTCTCTTTCTCTCTAAGCCTTTTCCTTAGCTTCCAAGTCACGCTGATGTCAATAAACCTAACCATCAAAGGGGAGAGGATTACAAATTTCCCCACCAACAGGGCACCATGATTGCCTCCAACAATTCTATCTAAATCAGTGGTTCTCAGACCTGGTTGGATGTAAGAACCACTTGCAGAGCCTCTGAAAATCCAGATGGGTAGGCTAACGAAACCCCAGCCCAATTAAATGAGACTCTCTCCTGCCTCTGCTCGAATGGAACCCAGGTTTAGCTCTCAGAGCCCCAGGTGAAGTGATATGGAGACTGAAGATCTCAAAGATTAGTTTACTTTCTAACTAGGAAAACTTCTCTAGAGAAAGCTTTACCAGGGTCAATGACTACATAGACGATTACATACACCTCGGGAGCTAGGCAGGCTAGGAAGCCCTGACTTTTCCATCTAGTTCTTCAGATCAAAACATTCCATTTTAAAACATTTTCTAAGACTTTCTAATTCAAGTATAAGTGTCTTGCACTTTTAACTAAGCAAGGGAACACACAAGAATAGGTCAGGGAGCTGTCTGGCTGAGCCTCACTTGAAAAGCTGTTTCAAAATGAACTGAGTTCATTCCAGCTGTTCATTCCAGCCACATCTGCCAGCTCCTGTTCATTCCCTTGGCAGCTGCCACCAATACACACGTTCAGTGTCTGAGATCAAGAGGGTGCCCACTGGATTCTGAAATGCCAAGAGAAGGAATCAGAGGATGGACGGCAGGAAAGATGGTACGCTCTAAAACCTGAGCACCTTCAAAGCATGATCTCTGTCCCAATTAAAGCATCACTTGGCATTGATGGATAAAGAAAATCTCAGACGGGGATTGTGGGCAAGCCTGCAAAATAGACATTTATCCTATTGCTTTGTGTTCTGTTAGGAGCGCTGGTTCCACCTCCACCCACAATGAGGCACAGGGCTGCCAGTTCAGCCTGTGGGTTCTCCTGAGGGGCTCTGATCACCACTCCTTAAGCAGCCTACTCATTTTTCCAATTCCAAGTTCTTAATTCAGGGTTATAGAATCCAGTTTACTTTTATATGTCATTTTTTAATCACTTGTGTCTGCATTTTCAGCAAGAGTTCTAAGATTTCTCATTGAATTCTGTGATTAGATTTCCATTGTCTAATTCTCTAAATTTATCCTGGTTTCAGTGAACCATGCCGATATGTTGACACTCGTTTTCTTGTGTTTTCCTTTGCTGTTGGTCAGCCGGATCCACTTTCAAGCACTCTTCCCGGAAAGGGCACGCCGTGTTCTATCCTTTAAATCTAGCAGGGGCTGAAAGACCCTAAACAATAGGCTGCTTAAAATCTGGAGGATGGTATGCCGGTACAAAGACTCTGAGGCAGACAGGGATTATTCAATTATCACCAGATGGTGACTTCGAAAAAAAATTCCCGAGAGGGGAGGTGAAAATGCACGTAAGGTTAACTGTGAGTGTGGCATTGCCTCATTCAGAGGGAAGAGAATGTTCCCAGCATCAAACAAGAGAATGAGCAGGCTGACCTAACTCCAATGGCCACTTTGTCCTCAGAGCGTCACAAAGCACTCCTCTCAGAACCCCACCAGTTCAAGACCTGGCTCCAACACACACCAATTACATGGCCCTTGCAAGTTACTAACAGTCTCTGAACCCATTGTTTACGATGGGATTGTAGTAGTTATCTCATAGGGTTGGTATGAGGTAATGCTTAGAACAGGGCCTGGCCTATAGTATATGCTCAGTAAATCACAGCTTATTACTTCTGTCAGTATGTTCCAAACAATTCATCCCTCTAGGTCTAATCTACGTACATATGACAAGTTAAAGTACTGGTGGTCTACTTATTCCCAATTACCCTTGGAAGCTAATGAGGCAGTAATTTTCTGAAGACCACTAAGTTGAATGTAACTTTGTTTGGGAAAAGAATCAGAACAAAATAAAAGAACTCAGAAAGCCCGTCGTGTGTGCACAGGTCTCTGGGAACAGCCTCTGCTGACTGTTACTACACAAGCAAAAGCAGTCTCAATCCTTTCTCACTCTTGCCACTGATGTGTGTGCTCTCCCCTCACCCACATTCTTCTCAATGCAGCTGCTTTCTTTGGCCAAACGGCCAACTTGATGGGTATGTTCAAACCAAAGGATCAAGGAAAGATTATAACCATGGCACAGACACGCTTTCAACCCTCAGCATTTATGCATTTAAGCCTTCAGAGCTTAATCAAAGTTTTGACTTTTTATAAGAAGTGTTTGATGAAAAATGGACATATGCACTGGGTCAAATGCCCTCAGTGATAAAACAAAGCCCCAATTCTCTTTTGCTTAACAAAGTATTCTTAGCAATGAAAATCAATTTAGTGCTGCATTAAAGTATGAGGTAATAATGGTATAAATGAATCAGACTGATATTTTGACCAAGTAACATTTTTATTATTGTTTAAGAATATTCATAGGTAATATATAAAGGAAGCAAAAGTGGGTCACCAACTTGTCCTTCAAAAGTAATCTTTCATAAAACATTTAGATAGACCCACTGCATTTTAATGAGGGGCAGTACTGTACTGGTTAGTAATGGAAACCTGGGTTCAAATCTCAGCTCTGACACTTACTGCTATGTGACCTTAAGTGAGCTAATGACTCTCTGGGGCTTCTCTCTAAAATTGGGACAATGATACTAGTACTACCCTATAGAATTGCTTTGATATGAATTATCTTTAAATGAGTTAATTTGAAGCACTTAGAATGGTGCTTATTAATGCTATTTCAGTATTGGCTTTCATTGTTATTTCATAAAATATTGAGGAAGTATCTTTTTTGCAGATGAGTACTGCTGTAGTATTGGCTTGGGGTGGTGGTGGTAGTAGTTCCTTCCTAGGATATAAATAACCACAATCCCTCTTGGGCTGGAGTTCACAATCATGATTTCTTCTCTCAACTCCTAGATCATTTAGAAGGTTTATTTTTCCATCTATCGTTTGCTGTTCTGTATGTTTTTACTTCAATATTTCGATCTCAAAGACACTCCAAGCTTTTTCAAGGGAGCATGACTTTTTGGTTTCCTAAACCCTCTAACATCTAGTACAAAGTAATTGCTCTATAAATCTTCGGATGGCTGGATGAATAAGCCTTATTCATTGCTAATTAATATATTTGTAGATAATTTGGAATGAGCCCATAGGTTCATTACCCAATTAATTGATAACCTAAGACTGTTAGCTTCTTGAGAACAATTTAGGTCACAGACACGGGTCCTCGACAAGTACGTAGGTACCTCCACGATCAACTTTCTACTTTCTAGCCTTCTTTATCATTTTAATCTTAGTAAAACTAAACTGCTTATATTTTCCTAAACATATCAGAATGTTTACACCTCTGTACTTTTGCTCCTACCAATTCCCTTGACCTTCTATGGATAACTCAAACTCATCTTCTAACTCAAAATAAGTGACCTACTTACGTAGAAGAAGGTCATGTTAAGCGATATACCTTTAACTAAGAAACCGTCCGTAAAACTTTAGACCAGTTATCTATTTTAGTTTAACAACCACACTGAAACTTTTAGTGGTTTAAAACAAGATTGTTTTCATTATTTCTCATGTTTCTGTAGGTTGACTGGGCTAGTTGGATGGTTCACATGCAGAACGTCCTCCAAGGTTGCAATCAGTAGGGCAGCAGTCATGGAAAGGTCCACCTGGTCAGGACACGGAAAATAGCTCCTTCTCATGGCCAACAGCTAATTCTGGCTGTCACATGGGAGTTCAGCTGTGGCTGCTGATGAAAGCACCTGTACATAGGTTCACTAGGTGAACTGAGATTCTCACATCATGGCAGATGGGCTGCCCAGAGGGTACACTGCAAGTGTAAGCCTTCCCAGACAGGAAAGGCAAGCTGCCAGTACCTTAGTCACAGAGCCCAACCAGAACTAAGGGCAGGGAACAAAGATCCCACCTCTCAATGGGAGGAGTGCCAAAGAATTTGTAGCTGTCTTACCTGGCAAAATAGCATGTTATTCATGTGCTCCTTTAACAATCCACATATACCTATTTTTTAACATGGATTATGTTTTAACTAGGATACTTAAGAGTATAACATAAAGGAGCTTACAGTGAAAGAGTCTAAGTGGCTAGCACTGTGCTGGATACAAATTAGATCACAGCCAAGTGATCAAGAGGGAGGTTAGTTCAAGGGCCAGAGAGCCTGGTGTGGAAGCTCCTTGCCTCTTTGTTCCTGGCAATATCACCTTGATCGTGTCACTTAGGAATAAGAACCTGAGGCTCAAAGTAACTAAGTTTTATATTTAAGTGAATTCATACTTAGCTTGATGCCAGGCACCAAATACGCCTCTTATAAATGGTAAATACTACCTTCTCCTAAAATGCTTAATATGCTTTTTCAAGACTCATCTAGTCCTGGTCATATATTTATTAGCTAGCTGTGTTCTCACACTTATGTGAGGACACAAGCTTTCTTCAAATATTTGAAGAGCCCTAAAACAACTGCTGTTTTATATGAACAGCTTAATCATCTTTTGTATTGCTCTGAGATGTAGAAATTACAGGCATGCAGGTTTAATCTCAAGGTAAGAACTTGTAGTCATTTCCTCATAAAGATCCTCTAAAACATGAGTTTCCAATCACTAGAAATGCTTAAGTGAGATCAAATGATTATCTTCAGAAAGATTTGACTCATGATCTCAAAGGTTGTTTCTAGTCTAACGTTTTATGAATTAGGATTAAGTACTTTCAATTTATTCCCTTTTGGAATAGAACTTCCCCCTTTTCCCATGCACCATGGTCAAAGGAATCCTTTCTAATGGAGCAGAGGGTTTTCAAAAGTCATTTGAAATAACTGAATAAAAAACAGAACCAAAGTAAAAAGTATTTCTTGAACTTGACCTTAGTACTCAGATTCCCAAGAGTGTATCCAAAATAATGAGACATTCTTCTTTAAAAAAAAAAAGGAAAACAAATACCGTATTCTAACACATATATATGGAATCTAAAAAAAAAAAATGGTACTGATAAACATAGTTGCAGGGCAGGAATAAAGATGTAGACGTAGAGAATGGACTTGAGGACATGGGGTGGGAGGGGGGAAGCTGGGGCGAAGTGAGAGTAGCATTGACATATATACACTACTGAATGTAAAACAGCTAGTGGGAAGCAGCCGCATAGCACAGGGAGATCAGCTCAGTGCTTTGCGATGACCTAGAGGGGTGGGATAGGGAGGGTGGGAGGGAGGCTCAAGAGAGAGGGGATATGGGGACATATATATGCATATGGCTGATTCACTCTGGTGTACAACAGAAACTAATACAGTATTGTGAAGCAATTATACTCCAATAAAGATTTAAAAAAAAAAGATCAACTTTCTCTCTATGCCTGGGCTCTTCAGTTGTAGATTTTATGGTAATACGTGGCTACAAAAATCCTGTGCAACCTTGTCTTTGTGAGCTAATTTCCATATCACATACTTACCTGATATCTTTCTATTCAGAAGCTCACACAAAGCAGACAAATGCTGGGTCAAAACCCTGAATTCTCAAGAAGTTATTTAGAGGGAAGGGATTAGGGAGTCCCTGTCAGATGTCATTCAACTCTCAGAAAAACCTTCAGTTCTAGTTCTTCCCATGGAAAACATCAGATAATTTTCATTATTTGTTATTGTGCAGAAAAAAATGCTAGATATCCAATACGGTTCCTACCAAACTAGCTCTCTAATGTGGTATGTTGGATGCCATAACGGAACGTTTTTAATCAGTTCCCTTTGGAGGTCACTTGGTTACTCAGAAGCATGTTGGTACGTGTCTCTATAGGAAGGAGCAGTAGTTCTTGTCATCCATCAATCAGGATATATTCTTCTTTGACAAGAGACAATAAACAAAATATTTTCAAAATTAACCACAACCACTTCTAGAGCTTGATGTTAAGAAGCAAAGCAATAATTTGCAGTTTCAAGCAGACTTCAAAAGCGTCACAAATGAAATGCACCGAGTTTCTTCCCATGCATTTGACTTCAAACTTGGAGAAAATGATAAACATGACATGTACTCTCTCTTCTTTATGTCTAGCTTTACTTATTCATGTGGATTAATTGTGATGAATGGATTAAATTTCTCTGAGTTATAGCTTGTCTCTTTCTTTGCTTACAGCTTACTTCAGTCAAAGAGTTTAGGGATATAGATTCTGATTATCCTCAGCACTGGGACAAATTGTATTAGCTACTTATAAACAGTCAGGGAAAACAGAGAAACCTGCTTTTACACTTTGTTCATTTGCTGCTCTCTCATCCATCCTGCTATGAGTTTGTCAGTCTAGTTTTTGCCCTTTTTATAGCCATTTCATAAGAAGCCCTACTTATTTTGATAAACCTCTACAGCAATTTATATGTATGAAAAACACATAGTCAGACTTTTATTATTAAATAGAACAGATTTAAATACCATTACAAGGAAGACAATGGCAGAAACACACCATTTGATTGAGGTAGTTGTATGAATGTACCTAAAATAAATTGTTATTCTTGAGAAAATAACCATCTCTCCAAAATTAGAGTCCAAAATCTTGTTATAGTTTGTTGGTGTTCATGCCTCTAGGAAAGCTGATCACACAGGCCTGTCAGGATACATGTCTGGTGAATGAACCATTGAATGCACTCTCCAGGGAAGTAGTAGACACACTCTAGAAGATTTCCATATAGAAACGTTTTAGTTTTCAACTTTTCTTTGCACTACTGAAGGTACCACTAATTGATACAGAAGACTATTTAAACAACTATGCTTAATTGTGCTATTAATATACACAATCTGTGATAAATGCATATTCAGTCCAAAATGGTTGTCAGCTACTGTTATCCCTTCCAATTTTCTGATATAACAGGTATAAAATCATTGGGACAGATCAAACTCTTAACACTGGGGGAAAAAACTAGTAAAAATTAGAAGAAACAGCTATAAAATCTATGGAGTGAATTTGGATTAGTTATTGGCAAGGGACACAGGCTTCCCAAGCAGAAAGCAATCTGATTCACCAGCTTGAAAGCAGTCAGGAGACTCTTGGTTGGGCTATTCTTTTGCCTGTCCCCTAACTAGGTAAACCAGCTCTGTACCAGTCAGTTCAGCCACTGTCCCACAGCCAAGAGGTGGCTAGAGAAGTACCATCTAATAGAAATCCCTCTTATAGCCACTGGACAGTTTCAACAATCTCATAATAATAAAATAGGAAGCAAAGGGAAGAAGGGGTCATGTCCCCTTATGTGTGCTTAGGTTTAATTCCTGAAGAGTACTCAAAGAATTGGAAAGTCAAGAGTTTTTTTCAAAAGCCTCACAGCAGGACATTCCTGAGATGATGTATTTTCAGATGCTCTGCTGGATCAGACTGCCAAAGAACTAGTATTAACACGGGAAAGAAAGTTGTTATGTCCATTGGCAAACACTGGGTCTGCAGATATTCTCCCTCATTCCAGGATGAATAAGAGCAAAAATAAAAAGATACTTAAGAAAATATACATTAGGACAATGAGAGAAATATCATCCTGAAAATTCAGAAGATTATAATGGCTATTTGTTGGGTTTGACTACCAAAGATCTAATTCCTCTCCTTAACAGATCCCCTTAACATTTGAGGAATTAATACCTTTGTGGCAGAAAATGTGTTTGGGGGCCCTGCTGGTCCCTAGCCAAGAGGCAAGTTATGACTCAATTAAGATAAATTAGATACTCTTGCCTGGTATTTCTATCTTCGAAGGGTGGTTGAAATTTCCATCCCTGCCATCAGTTGATGGCTCCTCCCATCAGCCTGTTACTGTGGCTCGTTCTAATCCCACTGCTTCTTTGAGCCACTTACGGTGTTGACTGTGTTCCCTCTTCCTTAATTTACCAAGAACCTATCTCTGTTGAGTTCATCAAAAGAACCAACTGACACAAAGAACACTCTGAGGGCAACCAGAATCAAGTATCTTTTACCTACTAGCATGTAGAGCAACCTTCATACATTGCTGGTGGGGAGTTTAAATTGCTGTGAAAACTTTAGAACAATCTTTGGCGGTTTCTTATAAAGTTAACATTTTCCTGCAACTCAGAATTTCACTCATAGGTATTGACCCAAGAGAAATGAAAACTCATGTCTGTAAAAAGTCTTGTAGAAGAATGTTTACACCAGATTTTTTTGTAATGGCAAAAAACTGAAAATAACCCAGATGTCTATCAATAGGAGATTGGATAAGCACTTTATGGTATTCATATAAAGGAATACTACTCAGCAATAAAAAGAAACTACTTATACACACCACAATATGAATGATTCTTAAAGACATGCTGAGCAAAAAAAAAAAAAAAGACAAAACTAATTTATAGTGATAGAGTTAAGTAGTTGACTATGAAAGTGAGGACCAACTTCAAGGGAGAATAAAGGGACTCCCTGGGATGATTAAAATGCCCTATATCTTGATTGAGGTGGTAGTTACACAGGTGTATACATCTATGATGATTTGTTTAAAAAAAATTTAAAAGCCATGAAAATTCATATTTTGAATAGTTTTGCCCCAAAATATAAGAACAAAGTTAGAGAAAACAATCTTTAGCAGATCCCTATACATATTTGACAGACCTAGTAGATACTAATTTTAAAACTTGAATAATGTAGTTTTAAGTAATGTCAAATGCTTAGATTACCAAAAAATTTTTTTTATTTAAAAATTATTAAATTTTTAAATAAATATGAACTCGTTTTAAGTAATTATTTTAAATAAAGTTAAATAAAAGTGATATCAACATGACAGCAAAGGCACATGCTATGAGAGAACTGAACGTGTAGTCAACTGAGGAACAGTTCTTAAGGGGTTTGCACGGGCTCACCTGGCTACCCCTCAGGGCCCAGCACAGAGGCAGCAAACAAATGTGCCGTCTTTCTGTGGAAAAAGCCTATTTGCTTATCTCAACACTTCGGCCCAAGTTGCAGGCATTCAATTCAACACACAACTAGGGGCCTACTAAAATACTCTCCAAAAGAGAGAGGTTAGCAAGTACCATCTTTGCACTCTTCCTCTGCCTTACCCCAGGTCAGTGGTATCTCCAAGAAAGGAGCTTGTACACATATCTGGCACCCTAGCTTTTGTGGCTGCCATCCAAAAGACACACTCCTTGATAGCCTGGCTCTGGTGGCCAGCAGGACTTGGGTTCATTGGGAATGGGAGCAAACAAGGAAACAGTTCTTAACCAGCTATCAGACCAGGGTTCAGTAAAGAAGGAACAGACAGAAACACCCATCTCCCAGTCTTGCCCTGAAATAGATATATTTGCAAACTTTATAAGCTGCAGCCTGAGAATCCAACAACCAATTAGCTTGAATCTATATGTTTACTGAGATCCTCCCCTGAGGAACACTGATAGGTCTTGGCACACCCTCAACTACTAGCAACAAAGTAGGCTGCTTGGGTCATCACAAATGTTGGAGAGACAACCAACACCTAGGCAGGGTTAGACAAAAAAGTTCAGTTTCTTAATTGTTGAATCCTCAACTCAACAGACCATTAAAAGGATCACACACCATGATTAAGTGGGTTTATTCTAGGAATGCAAGAATGGTTTAACATTCGCATTATCAATGAGCTTTATCACAGCAACAAAACAAACGATAAAAATCATACAGTCATCTCATAGATGCAGAAATAGCATGTGACAGAATTCAACATTCATTCATGATAAAAATTCTCACTGGGTATAAATAAATAGTATACTCTCAGGGAGTATAAAAAGAATGTACCTCAACATAGGTAAAGGACATATATTACAAGTCCACAGCTAACATTATACCCAAAGGGAAAAGCTGAGCTTTTCCTCTGAGACTAGAGATAAGACAAGGATGTCCACTCCTGCCACTTTTATTAAACATGGTATTGGTAGTCATAATAAGTAATTAGGCAAGAAAAAGAAATAAAAACATCCAGATTGGAAAGGAAGAAGATGGTGTGATCTTATATATAGAAAAACCCTAAAGACTCCACCAAAAAACTCTTTAGAACTAATAAATTCAGTAAGGTTGAAAGATACACAATCAACAAGCAAAAATCAGATCTATTTCCATACACTAAAAATGAACTATACAAAACAGAAACTAAGAAAAAAAATCTAACTTACAACAGCATCAAAAAAATAAATTATTACTTAGGGATAAACTTAACTGAAGAGGTGAGAGATCTCTATACTATAAACTCGAAATCACTGATGAAAGAAATGAAGAAAATACAAATAAATGAAGACCTATCCCATGTTCATGGATTGAAAGAATACGGTTAAAATGTCCTTATTACCTAAAGTCATCTTTAGATTCAATGCAATCCCTATCAAAATCCTAATGCATTTTTCACAAAAGTAAGGAAAAACCCGAAAATTCATATGAAACCAAAAAACTGTAACTAGACAAAGCAATCTTGAGCAAAAAGGACAAAGTGAGAGGCACCACACTACCTGATTTCAAAATACACTACAAAACTATAGTAATCCAAACAGCGTGATAGTGGCATAAAAAACAGATATACAGACCAATGGAACAGAATAGAAAGCCCAGAAACAAACCCATACATATATGGGTAATTAATATGACAAACGATCCAAGGGCATACAATGGGGAAAGGACAATCTCTGCAATACATGGTGCTGGGAAAACTGAATAGCCACATGCAAAAGAGTGAATAGGACCACTATCTTACACCATACAGAAAAATTAACTCAAGATGGATTAAAGACTTGAATGTAAGATCTGAAACCATAAAACTTCTAGAAGGAAACACAGGCAGTTAACTCCTTGATTACAGCCTTGGAAATGATTTTTTGGATTTGACACCAAACACAGAACTCAACAAGTGGAACTACATCCAACTAAAAAGCTTCTGCACAGCAAAGGAAGCCATCAATAAAGTGAAAAGGCAACCCACTGAATGGAACAAAATATTTGCAAGTCATGTATCTGACAAAGAGTTAATATCCAAAATACATGAAGAACTCATACAACTCAATAGCAAAACCACCCAAGTGATCAAATTTTAAAATGAGCAGAGGATTTGAACAGACATTTTTCCAAAGATGATGTATAAATGGCCAGGAGGTACATGAAAAGGCATTCAACATTACTAATCATCCGGGAAAAACAAATCAAAACCACAATGAAGTATCACCCCACACCTCTTATTTGTCTTCTTAGTAATAGCCTTTCTAACAAGTGTTGGAAAGGATGTGGAGAAAAGGGAACCCTTGTTGGTAGTAATACAAATTGGTACAGCCAGCTTGTTGGCCAGGTCATCCGGGTCCCACATTTGGTTTAATGCCCTGCTATCGCCATCTTGAAATTCTTAATTTTGAACACCAGCTCCAAGTACTCATTTTGCCCTGGGCCCTGAAAATTATGTAGCTGGTCCTCCAGGGCAATTTAAGAACTCAAAGGTAGAAAGGCTTTCCAAATAAGGAAGTTTAATAAAGTTCACACTCTGAAATCTCAAGCATTCATTTGCTTGACTTCAAAGGAAGTTCCCTACTAGTGTCAATTCTTCAGAAGGTGGAGAAGCCAAGAAAGGTAAACCAATGGAAAATTCTTTTTATTTCTGAAAAATAGATAATTTAGTTATTTTATTCCTGTTAAACATGTCAGAAATAGCCAGACTGATAAAGACAGACTTTTCCTCTACTCTATTTTCCTAATAAGGTGGATGGAGGACAAATAGGCAGCATAATTAATGTCAACTGTAATATGATAAAGAGGAAGGAAGGTTGTCCTTTTCTTTTCTAAGCCTTTAGAATAATTATAATGCAGGTAGGTAACACATGGACACAATATTATATCAGCCTCATGGCTGAGAATTTCTTTACTTGCCACATGGCCTAAATCCTGAGCCCTTAGCAAGTGTTACCTCAATTCCAATAGATTTAAGTAAGAAACCTAAAATCAGGAGCATGGTTCCATCGTAAAACATTAAGGGTTGTAGAGGAGCAGATCAAAGGGCCGATCAAAGGAGATCTTACAAAAGGTCAGCAGAGTGGGTGTGGGTCAAAATAGAACTAACCTACCCTACGGAAAACTCCAACCCATTCTCCCATCCCTTTTCCTGCTCTATTGCCCTTTTCCTTTTTACCAAACTTTTTAATGTAAGCTGCAAAGAGGCAGCAATCTTTCTTCACTGATATATCCCGAGCTGTTAGAACAATGCTTGGCACGTAGTTGACTGAATGAATGACCAGACCACTGGGAGGATTCTTCATTGTACTTGCCTTGTTCCTGCTGGGCGAACAGCTAGAAACCTAAAGCTCAGAGAGGAAAAACAGGCTGTAGCAACAAGAGTAGTGACTGATAATTATACTGTAAAAAACAAACAAACAAAAAAAAAAACAAAGAATTTGAGCTAGGTTTGCAAGTGAGTAGGACAGAAATTGCAGGAGCCTTCTGGTATTCATCATTTGTGCTCCCAAACTCTTTTTAAAATGTTAAAACCTGAAACATGTAACCACAACGCCTGCTTTCCATTTTAGAATTAACTGGTATAGGTCAATGCATGAGTTAAAGTAACTGTCTTCTAAAAGCCAGCTACTTCTAAGCTAACAGGTTAGCCAATGGTACTTAATCCTTGCTGGATGCCTCTGGCTTACTTACGGCTTTGTCGGCTTATTTGTGACTGCTTCTCACATCAGGGGCCTAATTACCTCTTTAGTGTTCCCTGTCATCTTTTCTGGGGGCAGGGCTGAGAGCTCTTAACAGCTCTCAGCCTGGGCCATTCTCTGTCCTGCTCCAACCCCTTCCTTCCCACTGTCTGACCTGAATTTAGTCACAAAACGCACTGGTCCTGTTATTTCTCCTGCTCAGAACCTTCTATGGTGAAGCAGCTTTCATAAGCCGGCCCTACTGGGGTTGTTTAGTTCTGTTGTGGGCATTTGTTTTATACAACAGAATTGTACTGAGCAGAACGCACTGGGAATCCAGAGCTGCTACCACTCTCTTAAGTTCAGTGTCTTCGTATGCCAAGTATGGGTCAAAGTTCCTGCCCCCAGTGCCTCGTACCTCATCCTCCCATGCAAGGTTGGAATGAGATAATGTGACAAAAATATTCTGCAGGTTGCAAATGCTAGCCAGGAGGGAACCGGTCTGAGCCTCACTGTTCCTAGGCTTGACTGAAGAACCCACAGTTCGTGTCTGTAGGACTCTTTCATGACAAATAATATTAACCAAATCAAGCTTCTGTAAGCAAAAAAAAAAAAAAGGGAACTTGTTACATTCATGATTGGGAACAAAGAGCCAAAATACAGGTCTCAGGAAGGACCAGAAAGTGGACAGCATTGGGAACATGCTTCATTCTCCTATCTGTGGGTCCACTTTTTTTTTTAATCTGCAGACACTTCCTTTGTGCCTCAGTTTACTCCATGCAATGTGGTCCTACCCACTTCTGAAATTACATGACTACTCCATCGGCCCACTGCTCTGGGTCCCAATTCCCCCATCTCAGTTGATTGGCTAAGTGAGAGTAAGGTGTCTACCTCTGAACTTCTCTATTAAGGCAGGGTAAGTGACCATGGCTGCTAGGGACACACCCCCTGTACGGACACCCAGAGTCCCTCACAGGTTCTAGGGAAGTCCCTGAAGGGAAATCACAAAAACTTGAACCTAAAGGAAGAGAAAACTGAGGCATATAGTATAGCTCAGGGTCAAGGAGTCAGCATCTGATTGAGGCCTGATTTTGAGACTGGCATATACCATGTCCTAAACCCAACCCCGAGGAATGGAGTCAAGAGGTTGAAATAAATAATGTCTGAAAAGTCCACCTGTATTTCTTTCCTAGGGCTGCTTTAACAAATTTTCACCAACTCGGTGGCTTGAAAGAGAAGTTGATTCTCTCAGTTCTGGAGACCACAAGTCTGAAATCAAGGTGTCTGCAGGGTCACGCTCCCTCCAAAGGCTCTAAGGGAGAACATTCTCGAAACTCTTCCAGATTCCAACAGCTCCAGATATTCCTTGTGTTGTGGCAGCAAAGTTCTGATTTCTGCCTCTGTCTTCACATGGCCTTTCCTTTTTGTCTGTGTATTTTCTTCTGTCTCTTATAAGGATACTGTCATTGGATTTAGGGCCCACTTGGGTAATTCAGAATGGTCTCATCTCAAGATCCCTAAATACTCTTTTCCAAAGTAGGGTCACATTCACAGCTTACAGAAATCAGGACACAGACATATCTTTTGCAGGGGCCACCATTCAACTCACTACAGCATCTGTTTCACTGAAGAACAGCATTCCAAAGCTCAGAGGCCTGAGGAAGAAGAGGACTCTTTTGCTTGGGGCTTGAGATTGGAACATGTGAAAACATGGACAGAAAACCTCTACAATCAGAAGATAAGGGTATCGGATATTGCGCCTTAGAGGACCTTACTGGCTCCAGAAACAGGATAAACAGCAGGCCTAGCGACCATAAGGACAAAGATTGGAAGGAGTCCCCCAAGGAACCCCGAAGTTATTGAATACAAAGATGAGAGGGCTAAGTGCCTCCCTGCCACAAAAAAAAATTTTCTTCAAGTTTTCTTATGATTGCTGCTAGTCTATTATTAACCTCCATAGGCTGGTGTGCTCCAAGCCATCTCAGTTTCGAATACATATATGGAATTAAAGCTTTCAGTTGCTTTTTCTTCTAAATAGCTTAACATGAAATAAAACATCCTAGTGTTGTAAAGGACATAAAAATTTTCTCCTAAGGGAAGCAATATATTGGTCCCTTAACACCTTGATGTATATTTGGTTCACTGGATAATTTTTTTCCCTGAATGGCAGTAAAAACAAAGCCGATAGGCAAGGGATAAGCAGGCATCAGTGGGACCAACATTTATTGCTCGCACCCTGCTCTTTAAAATCCCTGTGTAGATGAACCGGAAGATTACAAAGAAACCACACCCACTACCTTTGATCGACGGCATCCCCATCCTACAAAAACAGCTCTAGAATATTTGCATCTGAGGGAAACACGATCCTAGATGTGTAGTTAAAAGCAGAGGAATGGGGTGGCTAGAATATAGAGTTTGCCTCTTTCAGAGTTTTGCTTAGCATCTAGTTTTATTTGATTAAACTAATCAAAATATAAAACATCAACAACAGTATTTCTAGGTATGATGAGTACAAGAGATGCAGAGAAACTGCTGCCCTCTTCATGAAGGAAAAACACATTTGCTAAGAGAAGATAGTAAAAATGCAACTTCTGAGTTTAATATTTTCTTTTGCATTATCTTCACACAAACAATTGTGGGTTTGTTCGGGTTTTTTACTGTTTTTATGTAAGCCCACTATGTTATGCAAATACCTGGCTATAAACCTCATACTGAAAACAGTCAAAACTGTTCTTACATTTTCATCTTTGTCAGGGGTGACCAGACTGTAGCGAGAGTGGCTTTGGGTTTTGCTGATGGAGAAAATCTCCTTATTTTAGTTATAACTCCATCTCTAACAGGCATACTATTAAAAATAAAACCTCACATTTCTCTCAAAGTATATTCTCGCATTTGCAAAATCTCATCTGACATGAGAAGGCATTTTCCAGCATTCCTTCTCGCTGGAATGTCTGGGCTTGTAACTTTGGGGAGTCATGGTTCATTGTCTGAGATCGCAGACTATAATCCCAGTGGAACAGTTTGAGCCCATACAGCTGCCATATCTTGTCACACAGAGGACCAGAAAAGGCACTGTGTAACTGAGTGATGAGGGTGGGCGTGGCTGGGATTTGGAGTTGAGGTGAGGCGGACATCAGGGAAGCAATACAGGACACGGCAGGGAGTCCTGTCAGGCAGACAGGTACCCAGAGGCTATGATCCGAATAGCCAGGAAGATCCCACAGGCAATGGTCATCTAGAAGCATGGGACAGTCCAGGATGCAGGAGGGCCATAGGCACTTCATCTGGCAAATGGGATCCACTCATATGCCTCCCTCACAATTACTGTCATCACCATGTACCTAACTTTTCCACTGTAAGTATTTACTATTTTCTTGAAATAGGTATACTTTATTGAAATAAAATTTTAAAGAACTTTGTAAATGAGAACACAGAATTACCTGCCATCATTAGTAGGTAACCAAAATAATCAATGTTATTAAATGCTGGCCAACCCTGTTTTTCTGCAGGGCTTTATCCTGCTCTATAGATCTCTAACAAAATGAGATCTTCTCTCTTTGTGAACAAGAGATTAACAGGTTTTAGAGTGTTTGAAAAACATAAGCTGAGCAGCAACTTTCTCCTGGATTTATATGGAAATGTTAAAAGCCAACCGAAATAGACAATGTCCATCCATGGACCATCAATAGTCTGCCCAACCCACACTTGGGGAATTCCAGACTTAGCATTAACAAGCGTGTCAGGAAGTAGCAAGTTGCATACACGCCAAGTCAGTAACAGGACTCCAGGCCTGTAGATAAGCAGGGCTCTAGAACAAGGGAGGGGGCTGGTTTGCAAAAGAATGGAAGCAAAGTAGCAGAAGAGGAAACAGGGAGGGTTCCAGTGATAAATTAAAACGTATACCAGATCTCTAGTATCATTCACTATGTATTATATATTATTATATACTCACTATGAAGTATATATTATATACTATACATTACTATGTTACAGTATATAGGTAGTATAACGTTAGGATGAAGTGCCTGGATTCTGAAGTCTGCTACTTAGGATGGAATGTGACCTCTTATACTTCCTAGCTCTGTGAACTTGGATAAGTTAACCTCTTTGAACCATAGTTTACTCTAAAAATCCACCTGAAAATGGGCATATAATTAGGATCTATCTCAGAATTGTTATGAGGTTTAAATGAGAGAAGTATATATGTGGAACATTAAGAACCTGCTAGATAGTAACCACTATGTAAGTGTTTGCTGGGAGTGGTAGACAGAATAAGGCTCCCACCCAAAGATATCCAACATCCTAATCCCTGGAACTTGTGAGTATGTTACTTTATATGGAAAAGGGGACTTTGATGGTATTATTAAGGTTAAGGACCTTGAGATGGAAAGATTATCCTAGACTACCTAATCATTTGGGTCCTCAAAAGAACCCTTCCTGGCTAAGGTCAGGGTGGGAGGGATATGTGACCATGGAAGAAGGGTCAGAGAGATACAACATTATTGAATATGAAGACAGAAGGGGCCACAAGTCAAAGAATGTGGGTGGCCTCTAGAAGCTGGGAGAAGGAAACTAGTTCTACCCTAGAATCCCCAGAAAGAACAACCCTGTGAACACCTTCTTGTAGTGTCCAGTGAGACTTGTGTTAGACTTCGAACCTAGAGAAGTATAAAGTAATACACTTGTGTTATTTCAAGGCACTAAGTTTGTGGTAATTTGTTACAGCGACAATAGAAAATACATTGTGATTATTACAAGGTGAGGACTTGGACTCAGCTATATGGCAGGAGCCTAATAAGAAGAATGAGATACATATTGAGTCTATACCGTGGGTATAGACTACACTTTCTCCTTTCTCCCCTGACTTTTAAAGTAATCAGTCCCAAACCCAGAGGCAAGACCACGTCTTTACATGAAGGTAAAAGGCAATGCTATCTATTTAGAATTTTCTTTTCCTCCTCTGGAGGAAAAAAGTGTATTTTTTACCCATATTACATCTTGGTAAACTATTCTGGACAATGAATTATGGAGAGAAGTCAAGTTTGCCACTTCCAAGCCTGGCCCCTGAAATACCCCAAATGATCTTCTCAGAGCTCTTGATCCAAGATGCTCTAACTACATAATGAAAAAGGCAGCAGTACTGAGATTCCTGAATAAGCACTTAGAGAACAGATGCCTCAGGGGACCTCCCAAATCCACTTCCAAATGTGACTTAAAGAAACAAACAAAAAAAACCATTTTTTAATTCTATGGATGGGTATGTTTCTTTTATGATATTTCAAATTCTTATACCCATACAGAACCAGAGAGAGGGAAAGAGCATTATGTTCCTTGCATCAGCCGTATCACAGGAACAGCTGCAGAACCAAGAAACAAGGTAAGGACTGCAGTAGCATCTGCTGATCTGTGATCTGTCTACCCCTCCCATGACTTATCAGGCAATCGGTAGCACCTCCCCGTGTCAGGGTCCCATTCTGTTTGTGATGAATCAAGTGAGACAAAGAATAGCTCCTCTTTAGCCCCTCTAAGAACAGACCCCTGATTTAAATACTGCGTAGCTAACAAGAGGAGGATAAATCTTAGCAAACCTATCTAGTTTCCTTCTGTGACACCATGACGGCCTCCATAAACAATACGTGCAGTCTGATTTGACGTCTCATGTGACCTTTTCAATCACAGAACAAGTAAGGATAGTCCAACTACAGTCTTGTTGATGTGACTAACCAACCCGAGATTTGAACTAAAAGAGTAAGTATCAAGACAAGGAGATCTGTGTGGGTCTCTCCCATGTGCGTGAATCACATCAGCAATTCTGCCCACCCGGGGACATATGACTTTAAACATATTAAGCAATAGTACAGGAGGTATGTGTATACAGCAGAGTTTTGAAGATGTTGCATATGAATGAATGAAATAATAGACAATGTTTTCCATAAAATTTTCTCAATGTTTCTCATAAAATTTTCATATAATATTTGATAAAGTGCTATAGTTAGAACTCTGGAAGAGAAAATATTTTAAATGTCAATAACAACTGATGGATTTCGGTCAGGACAAGCGTAAAGACAAACACCTGCAGTGCAAACAGTAGACTAAGAAATAAAGGCTATACAGAAGTACAGGTGGAAAATATCTAGGCAACACAGTAGACTTAAATAACAGCAAGAATGGATATTCAAAAGGTCCCTTTCTGTGGAAATGTTAGCAAGTTCATTTCAGACCCTCCCCTCCAGCCTTGTGAGAGGCAATGTGGATGCACATGACAAGGATTCGAGGGTGGGCACACGATTTTAGGTCACCAAATGCCACTGAAGAGAAAGAACTGGCAATCCCTGAGTGGGTCTAGGCACAATTTTTCTCACCTTTTTCAAAACTAGGTTGAGAATGGGGATGAGAAGGCAGCCAGTGACATGTGGTTGAGAAACGCCATTCAGGACATTGGTAGAAGCAGCATGAAGATGGTAGAGAACCAATTCATGTGTGTGTAACCAGCAACTAAGATTCAGAAGATGGGAACTGATGGTCTATCGGAATGCTAACAGTAATGCTGACAAGTGAACAAAAATGTGACTCAAAAAATCACCATAGGGGAGGGAGCAGATTGACATGGTAATGGTGGGGGTAGAGAAGGGGTTGAATTGGGGAATTGCACTTTTCCGGGTGGTACACAAAGAATGGAGTAAGGCTATGAAATGACTGCATCCCTTGCTCATGAGGAACCTAAATAAAAGTTACCGTTGTGATAGTCATCCCCATGAGACATAAATGTTTAATAAAAGGAAAAAGTGGGCCTTCCTTTATAATATCTTAATGTTTTCCCCATATAATTTGTGTACTTTGTTATGAAGTATTAATGGGATTTTTCCGTCAATTAAATACTGTATACAAATGCCATCAAAATGTAATTAGTGGTAAATTCAAAGTGGCCATGAAATGGAAATTGGTGTGAGAATAACCTATCCCCTACGGATTAATAAGAGCTACCATTTGTTGAGTGTTTACTATGTACCAGGCAGTGTGCCAAGGACTTAGAGCCATCATTTTATGGCGTTTAGTCCTCCCATCATCCACCTAAATGTAGACACTAGGTTTCCTCCAAATCATTCAGCCAGTAACAGCAGAGTAGATCCAGTCCAGCTTCCTCTGACTCCAAGCCAGGCACTTAAACAGTGCACTGGCTGCTTCCCTACAGCTCTATCACCGTGGTCTCAGGCAGGAGGAGAGACTGCTTCTTTCTCCCCAGTACTCCATTGCTCTTGCATGGGCTCTGGAGTATTCCAAGGAAAGGCATATGCTGACAGGAAACAAGTTCTGCCTCCAGTGAATGAACCCTCTGCTAACTTCCAGCAGAGCAGTCGAGCACAGAAGTTACAAGTTGGGGTCAACTGGCTTTATAACCTAGGGGAAAACAACTTCTGGTTCTCTACCCTACACCTATAAAATAGGGATAATAAAAGTATTTACGTCCTAGGTTGAGATGATTAAAATATTTAATGTGTATGAAACTTCGAACAGTAACTGCACAAAGGAAGCACTCACTAAGTTTAGTCATTGTTTTCACAAGCGTCAAACTAATGCTTATTGCACTTAAGGATATAGATTCTTTTCCCGCTGACTTGAAATTCCCGGGGCCCCAACCTGAAGACTCTTTCAAAAGGTGTTCCTCACTAAATGCTAATACCTTCTCTCTCGGGTAGGAGGCGGCTAAATACAATCCTGGGTAGCCCTTCTCAAACATAACTTTACTCTTCCCTAACATTTCCTGGGGTTTCTCCTTATACCCAAACTCGGGTCAGGCTTTCTAGATCACTTAGAAATTGTAGCACAGTTTAAAAGAAGCACTTATCACAGCCCTCTTATTTCCATCTTAAATCTTATTAGCTTCCAAGATACTCAGCCCACATTCATCCCCCCAGACCCTCTCATCTGCCCACCTGCCCATCGTTCCCACTGCATTTGTCCCCCTGAATAAGTCAATCTCATCCACTGAACTAGGGCATGTCTATGTGTTATTTCTGTCTTCTCATCCCAAAATAAATTCCGTAGGCATTATTTGTTCAAGAAATGATTTTTTTTTAACAGAAATCATTAAGTTGTCCTGTGTCAGGGATCCCCAAGACCACCCAGGTTCAGCTGACTCACAAGACCCAGCACAAAGACATCAGTGAAAGGATAGAGAGCAAAACCAGCAAAGGGAAAAGGCACATAGGGTAAGGTCCAGAGGAAACTAGGTGC
The DNA here is from genome assembly GCF_964374135.1 of Grampus griseus. Lineage (NCBI taxonomy): Eukaryota > Metazoa > Chordata > Mammalia > Artiodactyla > Delphinidae > Grampus > Grampus griseus. The sequence goes on along the minus strand of NC_139019.1, from coordinate 95,439,462 downwards.
AGGCTTCCAAGAATTCTCCAGCAAGATCACAGAAGGCATGCTTAATTCCACCAGCAACAAATTGTGACAACAGCTACCAAATGTTGTCTACCAAGGAAGCTCAGAGACTCAGTATCCAAGGTTTATTGGAGGCTGGTCACATAGATACACTTTACCTTGCATGGACCACAATTCCAGACCCCCAGAAAGAGTTTTTCCACATAAAGTGTGTTGTTTGCACAGTCTAGACACATTGAGCCACCCTTAACATTTAGGAAGGTCCTCCTCATCAGTGTAGGGAACTCTTTTTCAGTCAAGTTCCCAGATGCCAGCCAAAGGCCACCCTTACAAACCTTTCAGTAACAGCAATCTCAGGCCTGGCTATGTTAACCTTTTTCTGCACTGGCAAAATAAAATATGATATCTAGAATGTTCCTTTCAGCTTCTTGGGAGTTCTCCTTCTCAGGAGTAGTCTGTAAAAACGTGAGAAGATCCCAAGTAACTTAATACTAATAATCATCAAAATCGCAAAATTCAATTACATAAATTAATGAGAATTCAATGCCATCCAAGAGTAGTGGTACTTGACTGCTTTCTGCTAAGATTTCTTTTATAGGAGAGAAAGAGCTTCAGGTACAGTTAATGCCCTGAGACTTGCACTGGGCAGGTCATCATACTTCTCATTTGCTGCAGAAAAGGTAAGTTCCAAGTCTGATTTAGTCAAGCTCCCCAGTTAAGAGATTTAGAAACTGAGGCTGAAGAAATGCATTCCTCATTCTCAGGTAGCAGCCAGCTAATAAGGGGTAGGTACACAGTGACAGGGATGCTGCCTGTGAACCTAAAGGAGCCCCTTACCTCTAGACCTTTCTTTATTTTTATTATAGGGAATAGTGGTTTTGCTTGTTTCCTTATTTCAACAGTCTCTTGGTGAGAGCTGACCTGAAAAAATTCTGGAAAGCTAATATTTAACAAGGGAGCCAAGATTATTCAGTGGGGGAAAGGACAGTCTTCAATAAATGATGTTGAGAAAACTGGATAACCACATGCAGAAGAATGAAATTGGCTCCTTATTATATCTCTCATAAAAATGAACTCAAAATGGATTAAAGACTTAAATTTAAGATCTGAAATCATATACCACCTAGAATGAAAGGGGAAAGTGTTCCTTGACACTGGTCTCCAGTGATTTCCTGGATATGCCACAAAAAGTACAAAGAAAAGCGAAAAACCAAGTTGGACTACATCCAACTAAAAAGCTTCTTCTGCACAGCAAAAGAAACAATCAACAAAATGAAAAGGTAACCTATGAAACTGGAGAAAATATCTGTAAATCATGTATTGGATAAGGTGTTAATATCCAAAATATATACTGTTAAGAACAAGATACCAGGCCCGAAATTGAGTCACTTATGCTAAACCCCACGTCACCAAACCAAGACTTAATTACAGTTTGGGCTCTCCCAGAAACTGAATCTTAAATGAGTCCAAAAGGAATGCCCCGATCAGCACTAGCTAGGTAATCTGCTTCACAACCCCCTGCCATCCCCTAAAGAAAGTGACCTTACCCTAGACATCAGAAGTAGGTTGATTATGACAGCTTCCTTGTTCCCACTTCCTTCTGACTATACAAGTCTTCCATTTCATACTGCTCCTCAGTCAGTGCTCCTTTCAACCTGCTAGATGGGATGCTTCTTGACTGAATTAATTTTTGCTCAAATAAACTCCCAAGATTTTTAATATGCCTCAGTTTCTCTGAACAGTTCTAGTTTTATAAGAAGAAACATCAGACTCGCAACGGCCCCCAGAAGCAACGAGCAACCAGGTGAACGTACATGCTGAGACCCTTAAGCTCACAGCTTGCTCACTGCCACTGGAGGTGGTGGCCAAGTCCCTCATGGACCCTAACTTCTCAGTTTTTGTGTTATGAGTTTTCAAACTTGGAGCATTTCTTGTTGACACAGGAGGGCATGACACAAGGGGGCCCAACACAAGGGAGCCTTAAGTTTTAGGCTCAAGAAGCAGATTAACCTCACCAAGGATGATCTTGGACTATAGTGGCCCCAGTGAAGAACTTTCAACCCAGGTAATTCATCCATTTATGAGGTGCCCTAGAGAAAAAGGAGTCTCAGCAAAGCCCTCACCATAAAGAGCAGAAGGAAAATTCTTTTCCCTCCTCTACAGTTTCTGGAGATAAGGAAGAATCCCTCTGGGACACCCCACTCACTCAAAAGCTGTAGACAGGATCCTGGGAAAACTTGCAGAAGCTAGAAAAGGGTGAAAATTCTTACCAAAGTCAGCCCTCTCCAGATCTTTATCTGTGGAGCTTAGTTGGGAGAAGAAGGTAAAATTTCACTTGTCCCAACCTTCCCAAATTCAGATTGGCAGGCAAAAAAAATTAAAAATTAGTTCTTTGAATTTGCTTTCAGGTACCCACTGGTTATCAATCCTTTCTCTCCCAGCGACAGTACTGCCTTCTGGTCTCACTTTGTGTCCTGAGAACTTGACCTGGCACATTAGATAGGGGGCCCCAGAAATATGAAGAGAAATATGGGTTGCACCCCAGTTGTGGCTCAGGTCCTCCTGACTGTTGCTGGCTCTCAGGAGAATTTTCTTTCTTTTGGTTATCTCTGGGAGTGGCTCTGGATCTTGGTAAGGTAGTATCTTTTGTACTTCTTTAAGGAAGCCTCTGGCATCCATGAGTTTGTTCAGTACTCTGCCAGAGAGGTTTACTGTTTGTCCTGGCTGAAAACTGACAAGATGTTTGAAAGACTGTGGCCAGGGACTTCCCTGGTGGTCCAGTGGTTAAAAATCTGCCTTCCAATGCAGGGGACATGGGTTTGATCCCTGCTCAGGGAACTAAGATCCTACATGTCACAACTACTGAGTCCGTGCACTCTAGAGCCCGTGAACCACAACTAGAGAGCCCGTGCGCCGCAACTACTGAGCCCGCGCAATCCGGAGCCCACGCACCACAAATAAAGAAGCCCTTGCGCTGCAATGAAAGATCACGAGTGCCGCAACAAAGACCCAACACAGCCACATTAATTAATTAATTAAAAAAAGAAAGCCCATGGCCAGAAGTTGGCCATACTGGAAGCTGATATTAAGAATATCCACCAAAAAAGAAGAGTCAATTCTTAAGTCTTTAAGTCTTCAATGAATGAGAAAAGGAAATAAAGCCTAGAGAAAGGAAGGGAAGAAGGAAAATGAGTGGATACTGGAAAATAGAAGACATTCTCCTGTTACTTAGGATCAAGTGGAAAGAGGACCTAGGATCGTATGAAAAAGTGAATTCTCAGGGAAATTCAGTGAAAAGAACCATACCCACTGCTCTCTTTCGTAAAGCTGCTGGTCACTCTTTTTCCTGTGGTCCCATAACACTTTGTTTATTCTCCTAGTTACGTGCAGTCATCACAAAAATAATGTATTATGTCTGTCTCTCATATACACACTCACAAAGCAGGGGCTTAGTCCTAATAATTTGGGGTCATCCAGATACTACTGCAGAGCCTGCAACGAGGAAGGAACACCTAAGGCTCTCATTAAAATGAACTGTTACAGTAGGATAAATACACAAATGAAAATCATGGATGAATGAAGAAACTGAATGGTGCTTTAAAAAAAAATGCCTGAATGGAGTTCAATGGGACACCAATTCTCTACTGTGAAGGACACAGTAATTGTAAAAACTGCTAAGAGGCTTCTGGAGCTTTTCCCCTCCCTTTCCTAGACATCTTTCTTTTGACCTCCACTGTTCCTTTCATTCAGATCTATTGGAAATGTTTCTACTTGGTTCTCTTTAACTCTAGTTCTGAACCCACACAATACCGTAACTGTGTGCGTGTGGGGGTGTGTGTGTGTAAAGGCAGGAGTGAAGATGTGTAGGCGTAAATGTCTGCACATGTGTTTTAAGGTCTCATTTCTGGATTGCTAGTGCTAGTCATGCTAATCAGAAAACCATACAGTTGTTTTTAAGCTTAAGTCCCAAGAGAAAGCACCTCCTACAGCTAAAAATGCATTCCAGCCAGCATCCGGAGGTCTCCTCTAAATAACCATGCATCTGTCTGCAGATGGCTGTAAATCATGAGACAGACTTGTACGTTCTGCTCCTTGGCTGAGGGAAAGTCATATTTAATATTATTTCTCTCTGAGCTTCAATTACAAATGAATTTTTTAATTTCAAGTAATGAAAAAATAAGCAAAGCAGCTGGGCTTGCAATAAATCACCAGATATATGTGCAAAAACTGTTTAGACCAAGCAAGGAGACAAGCACAGCTGCCATCACTGGGACATTCCATTCTATGCCAACAAGGCTGATCTGAGACACCAACCACCTCACAACGAACAGCACTTCTCAGGTCGCTGGACCCTGAAAGATCTACTTCTATAGACAAAAATGATACCAAATCAGAAGGAAAGTGCTATTCTGAAAAAAAAAAAACAAAGAAAGTCAGCTAATATTTGAAGTTTCTCTGGCTTTCTTAGCCCATACTTCTATCTTTAGTTAATACACAAGAGAACAGAATCTTCTTTGGCTTTTAAAAGTCATTTGCACGGTGGAGGCAGCAAATCTGAAAAGATAGAATAACCTAAAGCAGGTTCACTGAAGATGCTTTCTGCAACCTGCACCCACAAGGATGTCCTCAGAGAATAAGACCTTGTAGACGTAAGTTCATTCCACACTTCCCCCGTTAGCTGGGTTCACCACTGTGGATCACAGCCAGCACCTTTATGGTAGACAGCTCCAAGACATACAGGACTTCTACCAGACACTAATGGGAGATAAAGGACACTAGCAAAGGGAGAGGAAGGACAGGCATGGCTGATGAATTACACCTCTTCTATTTCAATCCACTTCAAGGCAGTTGTAAAACTGACATTTCCCACCTTCTATTTCCATCAATCTGCTGAAGGTAACATTGTTATTCTATAGCCAGAGGGGTTATGAACAATTAGAACATGTAAGAAGAGACAGGTTTTTCATTTCAAAGTTATTAAGAAGCTACATATTCCACATGTTAATGCTTTTCAAGCCATATTCTACCTAATCTGACCTGAGTTCTGATTATAAGAATAAGGCAGTTTGCAGATAAAGTTAGGAAGATTGTCAAAACCCACATGTGCTTAGCATATAGTGAATCCATTGATAATCAAAGTATCAGTTCAGTGAAATAATTGGTTTTAAATGTTTAAATTCTCATGACACATGATACTTGATAAGATGTGAACCTTTTATAAACATTGTTAGAGAAGACTAGGTCTGTGTTGTCAAGTAGAAATTAAGACAGTTTTATTATATTTGACTAAAACAGTCAATTGGTATAACTGAAACACACGTGAGCACACACATGCCTGCTTTTCCTCAAAAACTTTAACTCTTTCAGGCTAAGAAACCACATACACAAAACCAGAACTATGCTCCCGATCGTGGCTCTGAGTGCTGAGAGAGCAAAGCTGCTTCTTAACTCACTCAAGGGAGTGTTTTAGGCACTGAAGGAAACTGGCTCTTTAAGTAGCTTTTTATAAATTATTAGCATGCTGCTTTTGAAATGATCTCTTTTCTCCCACATCAATATACCTCCCGCATTTCCCTTCCTGCACATAGTGGCTCAAAGCCCTGAGCGAGACACCAGAGCATCTTTAAGACAGAGAAGAGCTGTCGGCCACAGCTGAGAACACCCTTCCCTGGGCAGAGAGCAACTATGCAATGGGAAGAAATGGGGTGGATGAGAAATTTCAAACAAATATTCTTTTAAGAGTGTCTTTAGCCAGAAATATGTCAAGCTCACAACAGCATTAAAGAATTATCAAGCAGACCATCTTTGAAGTACAGCCAGAAGGGAGCTGTCTTTTCACTTTGGGTGGGGGGGTTTGTTTTGTTTTTTAAGAGTATTAAGTTGATTCTTTTAAAGTAACTTTTGGTATTAATACTGACAGTCCCAAAACCAAGCTCTTCAACATTGTCAACTGTGTATACTACCCACCCAACCCTGTTTGTTGTGACGCAGTTTAGAACCATTTCTCTCAGGACCTCATTTCCTGAGTTGATCTGATTTTTCCTACTGTACAGTCCAGCCACCAAAACTCCTTTCATTCAAACCTGATACCCACAGTAACCACAGAGAAACTCACATGAATTATTTTTATTTGCGCTTGGATGAGTTCCTTTTAATACATAAGTTTCTCAGGAGTTGTGTTCAACTTCCTACGTGTTCAGTAATGAGGGAGTTCTGATACTGACTTAGGAGACATAATGTTAACATTCTAAGAAGATTAAGACATCAAACAATACATTCACGATTTGAATTGCATCAAGCAGGTGCAGGAGAAACACTTACTTAACTGAAACGCTATGTGTTTGTGTTCTCTTTTCAAGTCAGTATATAAAGATATGCCTCCATCTAACTTCTAGCAGAGAGATGATGGGGATCTAGATGTGTAAGCTCTTATTTCTATCCAGGAAAAAAGGCAACCTCAGAGTCAGTTTCTCCCAGTGTACATAACGTGATGACAAGAAGTACAGGTATCAAACATCCAGTCTTCCCCCATGTGGTGCTTAAACAAAAAAGGGTGGGGGGCTATCCAGGATTCTGGCAAAGCAATTTCAAAATCTGATGATCAGGGGAATGTTGCGTCAAGACCACAAACTGTCACTCACCATTCGCCATGCTGCATATTTTGACTTGTATAAAAGGAGGTCTTAAAGCCTTTAGAGTAACAATAAGCCAAAGAGTTCAGATCCCCTATGTGTTATATTCCATTTAATTATAGCCTTTGCAAGAAACATATTGGAAACAGACTACACTTTGGAGAAATACTTTAAACACTCAGAAGGACAAGCTTATAAGAAATCTTGATTTGAGTATGTCATCTGTTATGTTGACATTTCATTTTATGGAAGCTCATGCTTAGAAGTTAACATTGGAAGGATTATCAAGCCCTTGAAATAAACATGAACGAGAAAGGAAAAATATACATATATACATTTATATGTATATGCATATTTAAAATATACATATACACATAAACATGTGTGCAAAAACATATAGTTCCACATGGAATGGTCTTCAACATCAACTTTCAAGTAACTTTCAGTAATGAACTAAACCCTCCCCTTTGAAAAAGCGAAGTAAGACACAGAAGACAAAAATACTCAGATTTTTTTTTTTTTTTCTCTCTACGGTACATGGGCCTCTCACCGTTGTGGCCTCTCCCGTTGCAGAGCACAGGCTCCGGATGCACAGGCTCAGCAGCCATGGCTCACGGGCCCAGCCGCTCCGCAGCATATGGGATCTTCCTGGACCGGGGCACGAACCCGTGTCCCCTGCCTCGGCAAGCGGACTCTCAACCACTGCACCACCAGGGAAGCCCAGATACTCAGATTTTTAAGTGAAGTGTTCTTGAAACACCAGTACATCTGACCTTAAGAAAAATAAAAACTAAGTCTTATGGGCTGACTTTAATATTCTAAGTTTATTCTTGGTGAGTGAATAAAATAGACAATGGTGAGTTTTCATAAAAACTAACAAAGAATTTACATGGAGCTTACATCTGTGCCATATACAATTCTTTCATTTCATTCAAATCATTTGAATTTGAGGGAAAATTTACTCTATGTTATGATTCATTTCCATACAAATCATAAAAAACACTGAGTGATGCAGTTTCACGAGTATTTAAGTTTTTATATTTCTTCCTTCAACCACAGGAAGTGGCACCTTGCCAAGAGGACAAGAACGATATGGTGTAACTGCTGCTCACCTACTCAGGGGGTGGGAAGTTTGTGGGCTACTGAGGAAGGGTGTTTTGAACAGTAATGATGTACCTATGGGTACACTTTGAAGTTTGTACCACTTTCAGCTCATGGAACTGGTGGTGTGAAAAATCTAAGAGCGTTAAATAAGATTATTCTGGTTGGTTTCTGTCTACTAATATATACTAGGGCTACCAAAGTATATAAAAGGAAATACTTTACCCATGAGAAGCGACAGATGTTAGCTTTGTGAATTATTTCTTCTACTTGAAATTAATCATGTCTTTGTTATTGGTCAGTTTTCATTTCACTTTTAAGTGAGGCTTTTATTCCTGGCGGAAATGTGCTCACCCACCCGAATTCACGTATCAGGGTACATTAAAAGTGGGAGAGCCCTCTGATCCACAATGCATGAAGCTTATTAAGAAAAATGATGGTAGAGAATCCTTGGAAGAGCCTCACTGGCTCATGGTAATCTCATCAGAACTAAACTAACCAATTGCTCTCTTCTCTCCATAGACTCTTAGTACCTATTCCAGGTTGCTAAGTGACCTGCACTTGACGGTAGAGAAGAAGCAATAGTCTCTAGTCCCTGATGCTTATACAAATTGGCCTGACTTAACCACCATGAGTCTGAACCTCATTTTTTGTGCTGTGATACTCTACAACACTTGATAACACTACTATTGAGGGTAGAGGGAGGAAGGAAAAAAGAAGCCTTTGTGACCAATAACAGAATAAGGTGAGGCTGAAATAGAATCGTATCAGTTATAATCATCACAATTTGGTACTTGAATTATACTCCAAAACCAAACCCATGTATTCTGAGAGGATCTAAAACTTAACAGCAAGCCTAACATCGCCCTCTGCTCCAGATTTTAAAACTAGATTCAAATGCCCTTTTAAACACTTGGGAAGCCCAAGAAACAGATCTCCTTAACATAGTAAGATGGCAGCAGGAGTGAATACAGCCTCAAGGGAGGTCCATGTGACATGGAGGAGAAACTCAGGAATTCATGGGAGCTCCTCATTAGGCAGCATAACTCTCTCTGGGAGGTGGGGGACATTTCAGACCGAATCATGCAGTCAGGGCTTAGAGTGGTATAGATGGGAGGAAGATTTGCAACTGAGACCTGCTAGCACATGCTAATACCTTGGACTGGAGTTGTCTTTATCCTTAAACTTATTGAGGCTCCTCAAAGAGCATTTTTACATGGGTTCTCAGTATTTACCATATTTGAAATTAAAACTATTTAAAATTTTTATTCATAAATTTTAATAAACCTATCACATTACCACAAATAAGATCTTTTTATAAAAAGTATTTCAAAATGAAAAAATTTAGTGAGAAGTGTGGCATTGCTTTACTGTTTACATCTTTACAAATTTCTTCAATGTCTGCATTAATAAGAGATAACTTTCTACTATATTTTCTTACTTGCTTCTGTATTCAGTCTATTGCAACATGTTGTTCTGATGGAAGTGTAAGAAAATACAGCCTTATCAGAAAAATAATTGTGTATATTATTTTTGGATACCCCACTAAAACCTGGCAAGTGGTAGTTGCAATTTGGAAATTTGAAGTGATAGAAATTAATTTCTCATGCTTTATTATACGAAAATCCATTTGTCTGTCTTGCACTTGGAAGGGATCCTTTATATCTACTTGATAGGTTCTGGAAGTCACGCATTGGCCACTTTGAAAATATTAGATCCCTGCGTTCAGAGGTAGATCTTCCAAATGTTAGCATATTATATCTTAGCAATAGAAATCACATTTGTTAACATTATCAACGTCAAAGAAAAAAGCTTTAAGTCTTTCAAAAATGTCAAGCTCATAGTGATAGATTCAAGTTTTCAAAAAAAAATTTTTGAAAGCTTAAATTTTTATCATCAGCAACACTGTCAGTTTTTTTCTTTGAAGTGGTATTTTGCAGAAATTTTATTTAAAAAAATAAACCTAGGTATAAGTAACTATAGTTTGTCAGTTATACTTTCAAACAAAAGGGTATATGGTTCTCAAAAATAAGAAGGTGCTAGTTCAACTCACAACTCAAAAAAAAAAAATCAGATGTCTCTGCCTCAGGATAACCTTCATACTTCATTTGCAGCAGAAGTGTTTGTGTACTTCCCACTTTGTCACATGGAATATTACAAAGATGTTTATTCATGTGTCAATTAATCCTTTAGACTGCTTTATCTAGACATTACTTCAAACTAGCCCTTTTCTGTACTATGAGTACATAATATTGAGTTTGTGCTAAGATGTCAACAGTTTTACCCACCATTGGATTTATACTCTTAGTGCAAATGTCTACACAAAGCAAAAAGCAAATTAGATCTTAGTATTACTATAGAGACTGTTTTGATCCCCTAAAAGTTTCCTGGGAAACTCTTGAGAATCACTATCTTATACAAAGCTTTGGGATGGGTAAGACCTGTGTGAAATGGGAGGGGTGCCATAACAGAGTACACAACGGATCTTCATTTGATCCTTTTAATTTTCCAGTTAAATAATCGGCTTGCAATAATAACTTCATTCTTTCTTCAAATACTATCATCCCTTTTGTTGTTATAGTATCTAAGTGCATTAGCAAGCATCCCCTAAACAAGGTAAGTCATAGTATTGATAACAAGCTCTCTTCAAACTACTCACTATTGACAATTTATCACGTGTTTCACCGTCAAGCTCTATACTACCTGTTAGTTTGAGATACATTTTTTTTTTTTTTTTCCAGTACGCGGGCCTCTCACTGCTGTGGCCTCTCCCGTTGCGGAGCACAGGCTCCGGACGCGCAGGCTCAGCGGCCTTGGCTTACGGGCCCAGCCGCTCCACGGCATGTGGGATCTTCCCGGACCGGGGCACAAACCCGTGTCCCCTACATTGGCGGGCGGACTGAGATATTTTTTTTTTTTTTTTTTTTTTTTGCTGTACGCGGGCCTCTCACTGTTGTGGCCTCTCCCGTTGAGGAGCACAGGCTCCGGACGCGCAGGCTCAGCGGCCATGGCTCACGGGCCCAGCCGCTCCGCGGCATGTGGGATCTTCCGGGATCGGGGCACGAACCCGTGTCCCCTGCATTGGCAGGCGGACTCTCAACCACTGCGCCACCAGGGAAGCCCCCTGAGATATTTATTTTTTAATGAATTTTTCAATTACAGTTTTAATTAAAATTACTTTGAGAACAGATATTCAATTATATTAAATGTATTTTTGGCATTTAAAGAGCTGATCTAATGTTTGTTCTCACCTAAGACCATTTTAATATCTAACCAGATATGTATTCTTAGAACAAACCCTTGATAATGGACAGACCATATTAATGCACCAGCATCCCTTTCTTTGAGAGGCTACCTCTCCCCTATTCCATTTACTGGACCCCTCAATTGCTGCCAATAGAGAAGGGCACAGAGACAAAGTCTAGAAAAAATTTAAGTGGGTTTAATGAGACAGAAGCGAGCATGCAATACTAAGGTCAGAGTTCTCTCCTAGGTTAGAAAACATGAGCATCAAGTTGCTTTCAGCCATCTTCCCTTCCCTACAAAGGGAAAAAGGTGTCGTCAACTGTTAAAAGATACATTTTGATGTGCCACAGCTAAGAGTTTTCTTTAAGCATACACCAATTCCAATCAGACTGCACCAAACCAGAAGTGGTTAGGAACCCTTCAGGGATAGGAACGGGGGAAGAGGTTTTTATAGAGACTATGTAGAAGTAAAGCAAGGAAATGATTTGACTGCCTATCACTTAGGCAGTTGCCTTATTTGGGAAAGCCTAGTTGGCTGTTTGTGCTGGTTGCTCTTCAGCTTCATTTTCCTAGATTGGAGCGCACTGACTCTGGCTTACGTAAGCCAAGGAAAACCTAGGTTACCAAGGCATTAGAACCGCCCCAGGCTAATGGCCTCCTTGCTCAATTACTTTAACACAAAGGGAAAAGCAGAACTGATATAAAAGAACACATTGTTTGAGCCTATGGATACTTCTATGTCTAAAGCCACACTGAAGCCTGGGCCTGCTGATTCCATAAACCAATATGAAGTCTTGAAGGATCTCAGTCGAGTCGTTCACATACAATCACAGAAGTTGTCATACACCCTATTTGATTAGGGTTAATATTTTTTCTTAAATTCTATTTGAAATTTTTCTATTTAGAGTTGTTTTATCAACATTTGCGAGTAAGAGTCATCTATTTTATGTAGAAGGGGGTAGGTACGTGGGTATTGATGTGGTCAAGGTAGATTTCCTGGATGGAGTGGGGTAGGGAGGAAACCAGATAAAACGAGAACAGTAGAAGTAACATAGTGATTATTTGTTGCTTAAATGTTTAAAAGAATTCCTCTGTGAAATCATACGGTTCAAATCTTTAAGGTTTTTTTTTAAATATTCTCATCCTTATGATTATTGGTATAGTCAGGTTTAACTTTTCTTGGTTTTGGTAATCCATATTTTCCTTGAAAAGGAGTTTATCTATATAAATTTACGTAGTCTTGCATACATTTTTGGCTATATTCTCTAATTGTAGGTTTTTCACATTTCTCATTCCTAATTATGCGTTTGGGTATTCTTTCTCTTGATTAGATGAGCTAATGACAATGATAACACATAAGATCTGTTTTATTATAAAACTAGATTACGATACTATTTTTTTCTTCTAATTTGTTTCCTGAGCTTTATTTGTCCTTGTTCATTTCCTTTGACCTGCATGGTTAGTTCTTTGATCTACATTTAACTTCCTCTAGAGAGTCATCTTGACAACTTAGAGCACCCCCCCATACAACTTATTCCCACCCATATTCTACTAGTTTTTCTCTAACTTGTTTCTGACTAACCACAGGAAAAAATAGTGAGGAAAGCATTACCTATTCCAGCTGAAAGGACCAATTTTCTATATTTAAAGAACTTTTCTTAATGCTTTTCAGTAAACCATTCAGCCACGAACCAACCTCAACAGAAACACAGATGGATCAAATAGGCCACCTTGGATTCAAACCCTGCATGATCAGGAAAATAGCTCCAAGAAATATACAAATAATTTTGTCAAAGTAGAAGCCAGTTTGGGGCTTGGGAGTAAAGAGGAAAAACTAAGACCCTTGCTAAAATATGTTACATCACCTCACTTCGGGTACTGGGTTTAATCCTATGCTGTTTATTAAATTAAACATCCATTAATCTGCCTTTAATGCCTGAATGCCTTTAATGCCAAAATGCCTGAATCCATTAATGGAAAAAATTACACAAACACATCAGAGAGAAAACCAAGGACCTGTACAAGGGCAAACTGTTTTTGTAAGAATTAAATATAAAGCAGTTTGACCATTTCTAAGAGGCACTGCAAAATCAAAAAAAAAAAAGCTTATGGTTTTAGCTAGTACAAGAGATTATTTATAATAGCTCTGGTTTTTCCAATGAAATTCTGTGTGAGACAGGTCTCTAATGTAGACGTATGGCTCCCTGCAAGTTCCAGGGGAAAAAACAAGGTGCTTCAAGGTGGTGTACTGTTGTCTGTACCCTGAAATAATTATCAAAATCAAAAGAATTTTCAGTCAGTTGAGTTGGGATTGCTGAACCTCAGGGTTTTGTAATATATTCAGATGGTTTCCAAAGAACCATTTCCAGGGTATTGTGTATTAATACAAGGATTGAAGTGTCCCCAGAAGGCCTCATGACAAGATAGATCATAACTTCTCCAAAACAGCCATTATATTCTAATCCGTTGGTGATTCTGAGACTGAATGCCTGGGTCCTAAGGATGGGTAGCCGGGAGAGAAGGACCATGACTGAACTGGATTTCTTTTGTCATGACACAGGTAGGAATCATTCATCTGTTTTTGCGTTGTTTTGAATAAAGGAGAGGAAATTATTCCGCTCTGGAAAAACTTCTACACCCTCCTTAAGTCCTCTGTGATTACAGCTGAACAAAAAATTTGTCCTCCCTTTCACAAACCAAGACTGCTGTCTCCTGTATTGAACAGCTGTTGTCTGCTGTGCCAGGGGAGAGAGCTGCCATTCAGGGATTAATTGAAGTAATTTCCCTAGAAACAGTAGAACTTGTGTGGCTAAGTCAGTCTGCAAAGACCAGATGAACCTTGTGAAATCATACCCAGCCCGCATTTACTTACAGTAGAATCTTAAAACGCTTCCAACCCAGGGTGAGTCTTGGTAATGTTTTCAAGGTACATTTCCATAGTATATGCGATTCCAATTTACTATTCCCATTTTAGATATAAGAAATCAGAACTCCAGAAGTTAAATAAATTACTCAAAATCACTGTTTTTTGTTACTTTCAAGGCCAGGGGTAGGCCTGTAGGTATCAAAGCGCATGCTCTTTCAATAGCATCTAAAGGGCAGAGCTACCTAGATGATGGTACAGTCTTTTTTTTTTTTTTTTTGCGGTACGCGGGCCTCTCACTGTTGTGGCCTCTCCCGTTGCGGAGCACAGGCTCCGGACGCGCAGGCTCAGTGGCCATGGCTCACGGGCCCAGTCGCTCCGCGGCATGTGGGATCTTCCTGGAGCAGGGCACGAACCTGTGTCCCCTGCATCGACAGGCAGACTCTCAACCACTGCGCGAACAGGGAAGCCCCTGGCGCAGTCTTTCTTGATTTCACTCAGAGAACATAGGCCTTTATCTTGATCTTTTTTGTCCCAGCTCCAGCTTCTTCTATACAAAAGGACATCATTACAAAACACTTTTCTCTAGTTTCTTGTTTAAGTATGAGTCTCTTTGAAGAATAACAAAAGGTAACATTTACTGAGTGCTTAGTATGTTCGGTATTGTTGTAATCACTTGGTATTTATTGTCTATTTTAATTTCCCCAACAGTCCTATGTGATAGGGTAATATTACCCCCATTTGAAAGGTTAGGAAACCAAGGCAGAAGAGTTACCTTAAGAAGTTCCCAAGGATGGAAGGTGCTGAAGGTGAGATTTGAACTTCTGAGATCTGGACTCAGATTCAACTGTGGTTCAATATTTTTTTTAGCTTTGGGGTTTATGGGGTACATTTAGGAATAAAAGAAGAAAGGAAGGGAGGAAGAGTTGAGAGAGGGTTAGAGAAGAAGGATAAAGTCAAGCGCAGACCAGAGGAGTAGCACTACCTAACCTATTCATTTATGAGGAATTATTGGAGAGTTTGGAAGATCAGACTCATAAATCCAGTTTTCTTTCCATTACTTCAACACAATTGGTTTACTTCTGTGTTCTCTCTCTAGCATTCAAATATTGAAACCAGGATTCAGATTCTATCAAAAATATTATCAACCATTATCTAAAAGGTACAGGAGTTTTGTCAAAACTTCCTTTTAGGAAGAACATTTTTATTTTTCCTTAAATATGGCGTTAACTTGCCTAAGTGATGACAAGAATTAATTACCACCATCTACGAAAAACAACAAGAAGAACCCAGAAGTGAGGGAAAAGACAGTGTGTTTTGAAAATCTGGCAGCTAAAAACATAAAAGATACATTCTTCCTTGATTCAGAGAAGGCTACATCCTTATTCAATGTAATTCCTTGTACTTAGTTAGAAGCATGAAATAACCCTCAATCTCACTTGGCCTGTTTTAGAAGTAAAGGGCAAGGCCAGAGCAAGGTTGACAGCACAATGGTGTTGTCCAGTGGCAGCTAAGACTAAGAGTCCAAGCAATTATGAAAATCAGCATGAATACTAGAAGTTAAATGGCAAGAGGTCCCGGTGCAAAGCAGTTAATATGATGGAAGAATGAGGCAGCTACTAGGTTACCTGGGTGTAACCTAGATCCCAGCTTGATCCTCTGACCAAAAGGTCTCTGCATTCCCTGTGACTTCCCTACCCTTGTCCCTTCTAGCTTCAAGTTGCCATTCCTATAGAAATCTGTATCTTACTCCTCTCTCTAGATTTGTGGCTTCTTCTGCCCCTCCCCTCCGCTCTGCATCAGATGTAGACAACTGTCTTAGTTCTCACACACACATGCTAAAAGCATTTCTGTGTAGCACACATTACTGAAGGCTTGGGCAAAGATGGATTTACTTCCTAACAATTAAAATAACAAGTCTACAAGTTCTCTAGCCACCTCACCATGTGGTCCAGGCATCCACTCTCCCCTTATTCCCAGTTCCCTTCACCAAAACTCTCCCCCCATCCCTCCAAATTCCTTCTTAACTTCCATGGACAGCAGATTAGCAATTACATTGTTTCCAATTTAAATACCAACGGACTCTGAAAGTTACTTTGGAATCTGTATCTTGTAAGCAAAGCTCCCCACCTAGTGTTGGGGTCACCCTTATCACCATCACTGTCATCTTTATTTATCTAGCTCTAAGGTCAAGTTGTCTCCTGGTTTTTCCTCTCATTTGCTGAATCCTCTTCTTTCTGACCTCCGAATGTCAGGACACCAGGGTTCAGTATTCTGAATACAATGGGACAGAGTATAAAAAGAAACTGCCATCTTACAAAGCCTCAAGACTTTAAATGACATATATAAAATTTGGGAGTCAATAGTTCATCTCCAGCTTTGATCTCTCCCTAACCACAGGCTCCTATATCCAGTGATGTCCCCTGCATCTCCCCTGGATGTCAACTGGACACCCAAAACAGTATTCTTGATTATGGTCCCCCAACCTATTTTTTTTTACCACAGTGTTGTCCATCCCAGTGGACTCTTCTCCTCCCAAATTTTATCCAACCCACCCAAAATCCAGTGGATTCTGCCATCAAAATTGTCAATCTGACCACTTATCCCCTACCTCTACCACTAAATTAATCATAATCTGTCTTGGGTATTTTAATAGCCTCCTAACTGCTCTCACTCTTTCGTCCATACAGTTTAATCTCTACACAGAAGCAGAGTGATTCTTTCAAAACAAAAATGAACATGTGGGGCTTCCCTGGTGGCGCAGTGGTTGAGAGTCCGCCTGCCGATGCAGGGGACACTGTGCGTGCCCCGGTCCGGGAAGATCCCACGTGCCACAGAGCGGCTGCGCCCGTGAGCCATGGCCGCTGAGCCCGCATGTCCGGAGCCTGTGCTCCACAACGGGAGAGGCCACAGCAGTGAGAGGCCCTCATACCGCAAAAAAAAAAAAAAAAAAAAAAAGAACATGTGCCACTTTTCCTCAAAACCCTAAAATGACATCCCTTTACACAAAGTGAAATCCAAAGTCCTTGCCACCTCTCATACCCTACTTTCTGTGTACTCTTCTTTGAAGGAGACCGTTCTCCATGTTTTTTTTTCTGCATGCCTTTGCATGTGAGGCACAAACTGCACTTTGTTCCAGACGATATTTAAGGTGTTTGTATAGCAAAGAGTACAAGCGTACTATATTTAAGGTGTTAAATACTTTAAGGTTTAAAAGTTAAAGAGTACCTCCCTGTGGGGCAAAGGGCAGGCATGCTTACTTCCCATTATAAAAGATTTGGGTTCCATGAGCTCCGGGTTCTTCTCCTCTGACACAACCCATTGTATGTCTAAGTGTCATCTTTTTCATATTGCCCTACAGAAGTAGCACCAAAAACTGTTGCTGTTCTCACTAATGCTAATTGTCCTTTGTCTCTGACCCAGGAGCACTGTATCTTCAACTAGCATCCACCTAACTGTGGCAGACTAACTTATTAGCTTGTAAGGGAAAAAATCTGGCCCTTATTAATTTTAAGTCCATAACCTAACCACCTATCTCAAAGGCTCAAATTATTAAAGTCAGTAAATAAAAGTGGGGATATTACTATAAACTCTCCAGAAATAAAAAGAGAAAATAGTAAATGGTTGTATGCCAACAAATTAGATAACCTAGATGAAACAGACAAATTCCTAGAAACTCACCAACTGCTAAAACTGACTGGGGAAGAGAGGAAATCTGAATACACCTATAGCAAGTAAAGGGATTGAGTCAAGTCAAAAACTTCCAACAACAAAAAATCTCAGACTCCTAGAAGGAAACGTTGGTGAAATCTACAAAGTTGGATTAGGCAACGGTTTCTTAAATATGACAAGTAAAGCAAAAGAATCAAGTGAAAAAATACATCAGACATCAAGATTAAAACTTACACATAAAGGACATTATCAAGAAAGAGATATTTACAAATGATATTTGATGAAAGTCTAGCATGCATGGACAAAGGATCTGAATACAACACACAATAGCCAATAGGCACATGAACAATAATCATTAGGCATCAGGGAGATTTAAAAAAATAGCAACAATGAGATACCACTCCATACCCACTAAAACAGCTGTAATTTTTAAAAATTACAAAATAAAAGTTGTTGGCAAGGATACATTAAAATTGTAACCTTAATGTAAGTGAAAATGTGTACTAGTACAGACACTTAAACAATTTTGCATTACTTCAAAAAATTAAACATAAAGTTATCATAACCCCCAGCAGTGCTATTCTTATGTATATACCCAAAAGATTCTAAAATGCAATGAGGTATCACCTTCACACCAGTCACAACAGCCATCATCAAAATCTACAAACAATAAATGCTGCAGAGGGTGTGGAGAAAAGGGACCCCTCCTAGGCAAATAGGTCTAGGCAAATCCATAGATAGGTGGTAATGTAAGTTGGTGCAGCCACTATGGAGAATAGTATAGAGATTCCTTAAAAAACTAAAAATAGAGCTACCATATGATCCACCAATCCCACTCCTGGGCATATATCCGGAGAAAACCATAATTCAAAAAGATACATGCACCCCAATGTTCATTGCAGCTCTATTTACAACAGCCAAGACGTGGAAGCAACCTAAATGTCCATCGGTAGAGGAATGGATAAAGAAGATGTGGTACATATACACAATAGAATATTACTCAGCCATAAAAAAGAATGAAATAATGCCATTTGCAGCAACATGGATGGACCTAGAGATTATCATACTAAATGAAGTCAGACAGAGACAAATATCATATACCACTTATATGTGGAATCTAAAAAGATGATACAAAGGAACTTATTTACATAACAGAAACAGACACAAGACAGAAAAAAATGTCTATGCTTATGTTTACTAAAGGAGAAAGAGGGGTGGGGAGGACAAATTAGGAGTTTGGAATTAACATATATATACTACTATATATAAAATAGATCAACAAGGATGTACTGTTATAACACGGGGAACTCTACTCAATATTCTGTAATAACCTCTATGGGAAATAAATCTAAAAAAGAATTGATATATGTATAACTGAATCACTTTGCTGTACACCTGGAATTAATACAACACTGTAGATCAACTATACCAGAATATAAAATAAATTTAAAAAAAATAGATGGTCATAGAATCAAGTATACATGGATATTCATAGCAGCATTATTTATGCTAGCCAAACACTGAAAACAGTCCATTATAGGAAAATAGACAATGTGTAGTACATTTAGTGGAATGTTATACAGCCATAAATAAAGTACTGACACATGTTGTTACAACATGGGTGCATCCTGAGGTTATGCTAACTGAGAGCAGACAAAATCCATCTATAGTATGATTTCATTTATATGAAATGTCCAGTAGAACAGGCGAATCCAGAGAAAGAAACTAGTGGTTGACAGGAGACGAAGAGACCTGCTACTTCTTTTGAGGGTGATAGAAATAGCCTGGAGTTAAACAGTCATGTTTGTGCAATATTATGAAAATAATAAGCCAGTTTTATCAAGTATTTATTAAATATTTATTAAAAAATAATGAGTTTTATTAATTTTATCTATTTTTTAAAGGATAAGACATATTTTTTCCCTAGAACCTAGCACAGTGCCTAGTATATAGGATGTACTCAAATATAAATATATTGATAAATGAATCAAAGATAAAGTCCAAAGAAGTAGAACAATTTAGATTGAGTTCTACACATACTGAAGTTGTACCTGCCAAAAAAACAATCCTGGGAGACTAGACTAGACAGAAAGAACCCAGCGGCGTGCTAGTAAATGTTTAACAGCCAGTCCTCTTTGGGGGAAGAGCCCTATTTGCAAATACTCCCAACTTGGCGGCCACCTGCCATCACTGAACATGGCGTTAGATGTGCACAGCATTGTCTTTTGTGAGCCACCTCCAACACACCACTGCAAAAACTCAAAGTCAGGAAGTGGAAAGAGAAGCACTGGTGAGCAGTGTTTGGTGAGCTTACCTCCTAGGACTGAGGCACTCTGTTTGCACAGGTGTGAATTATAATGAGAAAAACATCAGACTCCTACAGGCATGTGCTGTTCCTGATTAAGATGCTAGGACTTCCTCACAAAGAGAGCATGGGGAAAAAAGAACAGCCACTACCTTTGGTCACTGCTGCTTTGATCCACAAAGGCATTGGCTGGCCGACACCTACAGATACATCACACACAGTTAATACAAATTAGAGCTCTGCTTTCAGAAGAGCAAACTCACTTGTAGAACACTGTGGAAGGAGCTCAGGTCTCAGGGTACGAGTGAAATGTCTCTGTTGTGTTTCAAGTTAATTTTATACTTGTCTGTCCTGAGCCAGTGGATTCAGGCTGCCTATTCCACACCTGCTCATTTATGGCTCCAAGGGGTTAGGTTTCCAGATAACCATCTGAACTAGCTTGGAGAAAGCAGTTTAAATGCCTGCGTAACATCTTTTGAATTAAAATTAATACATTCTCTATAAGTCTCATAAACGTGAACAGGGAACTGTTGGCTCAGAGTAGAAGGGTAACAAGTGTATCCCAGAGTCACTGAGTGAATCAGTGGTTTGGGATGGATCAGTCTGGGCAGTACAATCACAGTTCTAAGCACAGTAAGTGATTTGTGATTAGACCCTTGCTCAAGCATATTTATCATGAATTCACGCCGCTGATGAATTTCAAGATAAACCTCCTAATGCAGCCAAAAAACACTACACAGGATATAAGCTGCTTCTCCGCGTATGTGTCACACCACTTCTTCTACCCACACACACAAGGGAAGGTGGGGGGGAAAAAACCAATGCTTTTTGTATGTAATGCACATTTTTTTATAAGACCTCAAACACTGCAGCAAAATTCTTCCTTAGTTATTAATGAACTAAACAAACTTGACAATGGGATAAGAAGGGAAGAAGGACAATGATAAGTTAGAAGACATGTTAATTAATGGTACATCTTTCTTAGGGTGTATTGCTGTTCTGCATCAGCATCTTAAATAATTGACCAAGCTCTGGAGGCAGTCTTTGGAGGCTGTTTTTTTAAACAGCAACAGTGCTGAAAACAATTAGAATGAGCAGTTCTAGTCAGTGGAATGGTGTGAATGTAGAATTTGAAGCCACAAATTAATAGTGTTTCAACAAGGTGAGCAGAGCTGCAACTAAGTGGATGGAATTTCCTGACCCAACCGTGCAGAAAGACAAATCCTGCTTATTTAGAATTATGTTGCAGCAAAATAAAGCAGGGGCTTAACTTAGGCCAGCATGTCCCAATTCATGCTCCCACCAAAAAAAAAAAAAAAAAAAATCAGTATTCCTCAAAAACCACTTGGGTTAAAAAAGTTTGGAAAACACACCATGCTGTATTTTCTTTAGAAATGAAGGATATTAAATCTGAGAGCTTGTACAGAATTGAGTCTATCATTTACCAAACTTATTTTTTTATATACACAGTCATATCTAAAGGTATACTAGCATTTCTCAGAGTACAGTTTGCAAAACGGTGGTGTAAGACACTTTGAGGCATTACACAATACCAAGTTTTTGTAACCTATTGCAAGTGTACTTTTTTTTTTTTTTTTTTTGCGGTACGCGGGCCTCTCACTGTTGTGGCCTCTCCCGTTGCGGAGCACAGGCTCCGGACGCGCAGGCTCAGCAGCCATGGCTCACGGGCCCAGCTGCTCTGCGGCACGTGGGATCCTCCCAGACCGGGGCACGAACCCGTGTCCCCTGCATCGGCAGGCGGACTCTCAACCACTGCGCCACCAGGGAAGCCCTGCAAGTGTACTTTAAATGTAGCTCCACCATGCTTATGCCCAAGGGAATCCAGTAAAATACTCAACCAGTGAGTGATCCCAATTCCCCAGACAGGCCAATAGGAAATATAATGCCCCACACTGACAAATTTTATTTATGCTCTTGGGTGTATTCCACATGGGCAGTGACCACAGAAATGGCCCATCATATCACGTAGAACCAGTGAAGGCAAACTACTGTGGAGGACCAGGTAGTATGTATTTCAGGTTTTGTGGACCACAGAGCCTTTGTTAAAACTACTGTGCCTTTGTAACACAGAGGCGGTCATAGATGATACGTAAACAAATGGACTTGGCTGTGTTTTGATAAACAGGCCATAGACGTGACTTAGCCTGTACGTCATACTTTGCTCATCTCTCAAGTAATATATAGTATTAGCTGCTGCCATGGACTGGAATCAAACTTGCTAAACTTAGACTGCCCATTCATTTTTTTATTATGTACAGTACAATGTGTATTTATAGATATGTATATACATATAGACACAGAAACAGCTTTTTGACTGATCCATAATAATCGTTTCCTAAGAACTGGGCCACCCAAAAGCATACTAGTTATTTAAACAAAAACTCATTAATTGCCACCTAAGAGGTGCTTAATGGTATTAGGACCACATGTAACAGGGAGATTTCTAAATTAGGACTCCTACCAAAAGTTATACTTCTTGTAGAACACACTTTTTTTTCTTTTACCTTTGTGTACCAAAATGAACACGTGAGGATAAAGAGATCACAGGCAGGAGAGGACATCAGGTAAGAGAGAGGCTTTGAGACCAATTAAGTGGCAAAAGCTATTCTTGGTGTTTAACCAACAAAGTAAGCAACCTCTATTTTATATGAGTAAAGCTTTGGCAAAGGCTGTACTCAAAATACACAAATGCAAAAAAGAGGGCTTCCCCGGTGGTGCAGTGGTTGAGAGTCCGCCTGCCGATGCAGGGGACATGGGTTCGTGCCCTGGTCTGGGAGGATCCCACATGCCGCGGAGCGGCTGGGCCCGTGAGCCATGGCCGCTGAGCCTGCGCGTCCGGAGCCTGTGCTCTGCAATGGGAGAGGCCACAATAGTGAGAGGCCCGCGTACAGCAAAAAGTAATAATAAAATAAAGCAACTACGGACTTCCCTAGTAGCACAGTCGTTAAGAACCCATCTGCCAATTCAGGGCACAGGTTCAATCCCTGGTCTGGGAATATTCCACATGCCATGGAGCAACTAAGCCCATGCACCACAACTACTGAGCCCACATGTCACAAGTACTGAAACCTGCGCACCTAGAGCCCGTGCTCTGCAACAAGAGAAGGCACCTCAATGAGAAGCCTGCACACCACAACAAAGAGTAGCCCCCGCTGGCAGCAACTAGAGAAAGCCTACGCGCAGCAACGAAGACCCAACACAGCCAATAAATAAATAAATAAATTTAAAAAACAAAGAATTTCAAGAGAGTATATATATACCCACTCATCTTTGAAAGTTGGTTATAATTTTAAGTCCTATATGCGCGTGCACAGCAATGAAAGCCCCAACGCAGCCAAAAGTAAATAAACTTAAAAAAATAAATGAAATTTAAAACATAAAGCAACTAATGTTTCTCAAAGTGTGGTCCATGGACCACATGCATTTGAATGATCTAGGCATATTGGTTAAAAACACAGCAATGTGGGCCCCTCCCAGACCTATTAAATCTGCATCTCTGCAGGTGGGGACAGGAAGCTGAAATTGCTTTTTTGTTTTGTTTTTTTTTAAATCAAGATCTCTAGATCATTCCAAGGAACACTATCACTTGAGAACCACCAAACTAACAGGGAGGCAGTAATAAAAATTCTACATCATCTTATGGAGCAGCACAGAGCAACAATGACCTCAGCTATAGAAGGGGAAACACCCAAATCTCAGACAAAAAAGAAAAACGTACAGATTATATATATAGGAAAGCAGCAACTACGTTTCTTACCACCTTAAGGTATCTGAAGACTTTTTCATAGGGAAAACCTGAAGTTGATCAATGTCCACCACTACACATGTGGGTGTATTTATAGATGTATATATGAAATGTTAATTAAACGTATACTATGCTAATGTTGATGCCCTGTAAAATGCAGAGCTTGGACTCTCAATTGCTTCGTCCTCACCTTCAAAGAAAAAAACATTCCTACTGTTTGATGTAGATGCCCGAACTGAGGGCCCAAATGAGAATCAAGAACTCCCTCTACCTCCTAGCATGGGCTTGTTGTGCAAAGGGCGGGGCAAACACCAGCAGTGTCACCTGGTGCAAGCTGGAACTCGAAGGAGAGCCCTTGGAAGGCGCACAGGTGTCCCTGTAGGGAGGGGTGCCCAGCGAGTAGACTTGCGCCCACACAGGGCCACACTCGAGGTATGCTCCATGAGAGGAGCCCACCCCACTGTTGCTCTCCCTTTCCCTAAGACAAGTGGGAGAGTAGCCTTGCAAGTGGCAGACAGGCAGCCTGGGCCAGGCACCTGCCTTTCAGGGAGCTACTTGGGAATGCCAGGTGCTAGCACTTGGTGTGGAGCTGAGTTCACTGTACCCCTTCCATTCAGGGAGGAAAGCTTCTTGTCCCGTGGAAAGCTGAGTTGAGGTGGAGCCCCTCCCTGAGGTGAGCCTCTGTTCCCAGCTAACTCATAACCTAACATATGCAAAAACGTGACCATTCCTACTCCAGGGCATTCATTGGTCACCCTCTCAACCGGGCAAAGTCCAATAAACTTACAGAATGCTGTCTAAGCACAAAAGAATCTTATCTCAAGGTTAGATATGTGTTCAGAACCATACACACCTGTGCTTACACGCCCACACTCCTTTCAGGATTTATCTGTATAAAACGTAACAGCATATCTTTCCCAAATTCCCACTTTTCTTGTGTTTTGAATAGGTTAGGTTGACGCAAGGGCTAGACTTGGTTGCCCAAGTTTAAGATGTGGGGACAGCGTTCCATCAACAGGAAAAAGCATGACCCCAAGGTCAGGAGACCAAATGAGTTTTCTGCCCTTCACTTCACTGCACCCAGCCTCAGGGCTGCAGGCTAATGACTCTGCTGGCTCCTATCACTCAGTTTTCTCATCTGGAAATGGGGGTGATGGGGTGTGTGATAAGCATTAATTAACATTTGTGAAGCATTTTGAGATCCACTGATGAAAGGGATGAAGTATTATTTTTCTCAGCATGAGCAAACCACCACGTGGTACAAATCCAGCTAAATAGTGCTGAGTTAACTACCTTAAAACTGTTGTCTCAAATCTGTTTTGCACTTTTCCTGCCCCAGGCAGATTAGCACCTGTTGTGTCTTATTGTGAAATCACCAAGAGAAATAAGCAAATTGGGTTAAAGGATATGACTGTAGTTCATGTAGACGCCTGTTTGCCGGAGATAACTCTCTTGAGTAGCAACAACAAGAACAACAACACATTTTAATGTGTGATTAATTTGTGGTTATATAGGCAACCTGCAGCAACCAAGAGCGAGCCTATTATTTCAAATAATAATAAAAGTGAAAATAAAGATGTCAAACCATAAAAAATACATTCTTTTACTTATCCCAAAGATTATTAGGTTGTTAACTTAAAAACATTTCTTAAAAGTCCCAGACCAGCTAGCCATTTGATACAACAAACACAACTTCCCAAGTAACGCTGACTTGTATTTCACTTTCTAGGAGAGATGAAAGCAACGCATTGCAGCCTCTGAGTAAGGCTGTTTAAATATCATTTGTGAGCCAGTGGACAGCAACACTTGAATTCAGACAGCGCAACAAGAAAACCCAAGCGAAAGAAAAAGAAGTCTGGGGTACAGGGGTAGAAGGTTACCAGTTACCCTTCAGAGCTGCAGTAAAACAAGTCATAGTTACCCCTCCAATTAAAAGTGAGTCAAAGCACAATTCAAAACATTTAGCCCAAAACACTTACCAGCTCAAGAAGAACTTCGCGTTGTCTTACAGAAGGTGGGCAGATATCTCTTCAAGTCCTTTGCAGGGGTCAGAGAATGCTAGTTTTGATGTAAGACGGTGGGAGAGAACGCCGGCAGAGAAAGACGCAGGCACCTTAGTAGAAGGCAAGGCAGTGGTTTTTAAAGGGTGTGGACCCGGATGCGAAATCAAGATCACCTGAAACTTGTTAGAAATGCAAATTATCAGGTCCCACCCCAGACCTACTAAATGAGAAACTCCTGGGAGTGAGGCCCGGCAACTTGTGCGTTAACAAGCCCTCCAGGTGATTCTGATCTGAAGTCTAAAAAGATTCTGATTTTAACCTGCTGAAGTTTGAGAATCAGTGGTTAATAATTGCAAATCGGTATCACCCTGAATGTGAATAAGACCTATAATTCAACTGATATAAATTATGGGAAAGTTCATAACATGAGAAATGTTAGTCAAGCAAGCCGATACCCATGAGACTTGGCTTTCTTGAGTATAAATGTTTAGTGCACAGAATCTGTAGCAAATAAAGGGGGGATACTTTTTGCTAATGGAATCATTCTCCCATCAGCATGTAAAAAAACAATAAAAAGCTGTAAGCAGTTAAGGCAGAGCCCTCTAGCTGTCCATCAAAATATACTCTCCCTCCTCTGGGGGCACAACTACATTTCCCGGCCTCCCTTGAAGTTAGGTGTGGCATGTGGCTGAACTCTCTCCCTGGGCATATTAGTGGAGGTGATGTGTGCTCCTTCCAGACCAGACCCATGAACAACATCCAAGTGTGCTCCACCATGCTCTTTCCCCATTCAGACAGATTGCAGTGGCAACACTCAGGATCACCTGGAAGCCACACATTAAAGATGTCAAAGCAGCCAGCAGCCTTGATTTCTGAATCAAAGCATGGAGGAAAGCTTCCCTACATCTGAATTCCCAGCCTGAATCTAAGATGAGAAAGAGATTGACTTTTTGTTCTTTAAGTGACTGAGCTTTAGAGATTTTTTTTTTTTGGCTATGCCATGAAGCATCTGGGAGCTTAGTTCCCCAACCAGGGATCAAACCCATGTCCCCTGCAGTGGAAGCACAGAGTCTGAACCACTAGACTGCCAGGGGAGTCCCCTAGAGACCTTTTTTTTAAAAAAAAACCTCAGTTTACCTGCCCTAAATAATATATTGGTTCTCAGATCCATGATCTATCTTCCCACTACTAATACTGAACATGAGCATGTTCTTACATTTTAAAAGTATATTCTGAAAGTTTGATACTTCTGTAAATCTTTCCCTAAAGAACACACAGGTACACGCACACACACACACACACTCACACACACACATCAGTAGAGAGGATGTAAATACTGCAGGCCTTACTTTAAACTTATGTATATTCACACTTACATTAACAAAACAAGACATTCAGGCTAACACATGACTTTTCTTTAACAATCGTGATGTAAAAATATCCCTGAAAAGAACAATGTGTTATATCAGTAGCTTTATATTTACTTTTTCAAAAAAGAGAGAACCAGCTATAAGTATCTTGCACAACTGATGTAATATTTACTCATCTAATTTCAACACACCTCCAATTTAGAACACCAAACTTGGACTTCCCTGGTGGTGCAGTGGTTAAGAACCCACCTCCCAATGCAGGGGACACAGGTTTGAGCCCTGGTCCGGGAAGATCCCACGTGCTATGGAGCAGCTAAGCCACAACTACTGAGCCTGCACTCTGGAGTCTGCGAGCCACAACTACTGAGCCCACGTGCCGCAACTACTGAGGCCTGTGTGCCTAGAGCCTGTGCTCCGCAACAAGAGAAGCCACCGCAATGAGAAGCCCGCACACTGCAAGGAAGAGTAGCCCCACTCGCCACAACTAGAGAAAGCCCGTGTGCAGCAACGAAGACCCAACGCAGACATAAATAAATAAATGAATGTATTAAAAAAGTAAATTAAAAAAAAATTAAACACCAAATTTAAGTTTGTTCAACATAACTGTTTTCACATATAGCTCTAACTCCTGAAAAAAGGGCCTAACATATTCCTGTCAACTGGGTACATTCATGGTGTATCTTTATTTGAGGTTGTTTAGTCTTGTTCTCATGCAGGTCTGGGAGTGACTTGCTGGGTGACTTCAGTGAAGTCAATATACCTGTAACACCATCTATTCAACTACTAAAAGGGAGATGTATTACAGCCACTTCTGTCTGTAATGTAAACGTTAGTAAAATAACTGGTGACATAAATTTTGGGTTCCTTGGAAAAGTAGAGAGCCAGACAAAGTGGATTCTGCACCTCCCAAAGACAAGGCAAGTAACCACTGACCAGGTTTCCCTAACCAGAACAGCACCCACTTCACAAAGTTAACTGTTCTGCAGTAACTAACATCACACCCTTACATACGTAGGGGGAGTTCTGGTGTCATCATGGTTCAGAGGTCAGACAAGCTTGGGCTTGAATCTTGGACCCACCACTTAGTAGCTCTGTGGCCCTCTCCTGGAAGTTTCTTACCTTCTCAGGAGCCTCAATTTTCTTACCTGTAAAAACACACTGCCTCTTAAATCCTTCAGGGCCTCCACACCATCTTCAAGAAGTGAAATGTTCTTCTAGCGGTAAGCAAGGCTCTTGATGATCTGACCCCGGTTCACCTCTCTAACCCATCACCTCCTTTGTCCCCTTTAGGCACCAGGCAAAGCTCTTCTTTCTTCCTGGATGTGCAGTGCTGCCTTCTGGCAGTCCGCTCCATCCACCTGAATACTTCCTGTGTTTAAGGAAAGGAATGAAAACATCACCTGCTCAGCAAGGCTCTTCCAAACGCCCTTGGGCACTCAGTTCCTTTGCTTCTGTGATCTCATCGCATGAGGCACACCTTCTCTTTAAGATTTATTACCCTCAAGGACAATGATTCATAATTACTTTGTTTGTTTATTAGCTTTTTCGCCACAAGAGTGTGAACTCCTGGAAGGCACTGTCCTTACTCCACCTTAAGGCCTTTGGATCAGCTGTTCCTTTGACCTGGAACATTCTTCTCTGAGAGATCCTCATGGCTCACTCCCTACTTCCTCACATCTTTGCTCAAACGTCAGTTTGTTGCTGAGGTCTCATCTGAAATCTCTGTTTACATGTACAACCTGGCTTTCCTCCTTCCTTGAGCCCCTTGGCCAGGCCCCTTGACCTTTGTTTTTCCATTTCAATGAACACCTCTTAAAACACAACATAATTTACTTATTTTATTGATGATGGTTTATCTCCCTACCTAAAATATAAATTTTATGAGGGTACGAGTCTTTAACTGTAACTTACTGATAAAGTATAAGCACCTAGAACTGTACCTGGCACGTAATGGGGTGTTCAGGAACTAGTTGACCAGGTGAATGAGTGAATTTTTTGTTGCTTAAAGGACCCAGATGTTCAACAACTATTGATGGATTGAATGAATGCATAAATGCCTGTCCCAAAGATGTCTTCATGCACAAGAAAGGGAACCAAATGAAATTAATCAGAAGAATATTTTTATTTCCTTTCTCTTTTCCTTGAGAGAGGCATGGGCTAGGGAGCAAGACCTGGGTTCTAATCGCAGCACAGACGCTTTGGTACCCTTTAGGCCGTCCTGATTCTTAGTCACATCAATGGAAAATGGGTTTGGTAATATTATCTACCTCTTGGGGCTGCTGTTCAGAGATTACACTGTAGAAGCCCTTAGCCACAGGCTGCAGCACATTGCAAGTGCTCTGTAGATAGTAACTGCTATTATGACTGCATGCTCGGTAATGAGGAGCTCTTCTTATGACACACTTGACTCCCAAAGACCTACCTTTGAGAACCAGAAGGCTGAGACCGGGTTGGCCACAGCCTCACTCTCTGCCCCTCGAAGCGTGGACTCGCATCTCTAGGGTAGCAGAGAAGGAGCGTGGTCACACACACAGTTCTTCCACATCTGCCTCCG
Organism: Grampus griseus; assembly: GCF_964374135.1. NCBI lineage: Eukaryota > Metazoa > Chordata > Mammalia > Artiodactyla > Delphinidae > Grampus > Grampus griseus. The sequence continues at coordinate 95,409,953 of NC_139019.1, read as the reverse complement.
TGACCGCCCTTTTCTCTTGCGTCTACCATAACACCTCCCAAACAACAGCAAAAACAACACCCCAAAACTATGTGCTTCCAACTAATGCACGAAATCAAACTGAAACCCTCTAATTTTATTCAGGCAGTGATATTTATTCATTTATTTTTTATTTCACTCATTCACTTAGTCAACCACTCAACAGTATTTACAGATGCTGACCCTTACCCTAAGCACACGGTGTTAGTATCAGCGGATCAATGGGAAGAGGCACCTCCTATCAGAGCTTCTGATCTAATGCGGGTAGCAGGCAATAAGCAAGCATACAAATATAGAATCACAAGCTATGACAGATGCTCTGAGGGTTATAAGCAAGGTGTGCTAAGAGATAATAACGGATGGTGAGGACAGACCTAATTAAAATAGGGTGGAGAAGTGGGGGTTACCTTTAATCCTGAGTAATGTAGCATATAATATACTGCTAGACTTGCAATTGACTATTTCATACCAGTCTCTCTGCTTCTCAACCAGATTGCAAGCTCTTCAATGGCAGGGAAGGGTCTTAAACTAGATCTACAAGTTCTGCACTACCTGGCCAGGGTTGCACATACCTTAGGGGCATTAAATAGTGTTTACCGAGTTGGTTTTTACTGACCTTTAGTATGTTCAGGAGAGAATGGAAAAACGAGATTCGTAAAATCTATAATGTTATAAATGCTATGAAATTTTAAATATAGAATCTCATCTGATTAATTTCTTTAAAACCTCTTAACTTTTAGCTCAATTGTTATAATTTTACTTCTCATACTGAAAATAGAGCCATCATTTTTTTTATGTCTATGACTGTGGTTAGTTATTAAGGGTGTTAAATAGATTGAACAGGGAGGAATATGCTCCAAAAGAAATATAAACTCATAAGCTTTGAGGAAACTGACCTTAAATGAAGTTGACATAATAAAATACTTTCCTATGACTATTGTTATTTTACGTAACAGATAGACTTGCGTTTATAGTTGATGTTTTATGAAATGAGACAGAGATCTTGGCAAGGTTTGACAATGTTTTTAAGATCAGCTTACACAAAAAGAGAAGAAAAGAACAAAGCCCAAGAAATAGGACAATATGACCACTGGCATCTTTCTTCTTTTTTTTTCTCTACCAAAAATAAAGACAAAGACAATTGGGATCCACTGGAAAGAAAAACTGCCTCATACTGCTCATTCATGAGTTTTTAGCTGTAATTAAACATCTAATGCTCCAGATGGCTAAGTATTCAAAATTAGTACATTTCAGCTCCACTGAAACAGTTTATTTTGAAATGTTCAAAATACTAGCCAGTGGTGCTTAACAACTGAGCAAAGGAATCTTTCAAAACTCTGAAAGGTATGTTAGAATTTCTCATGGAGAAATTCATAATTCAATAATACTTCTTTACCATTTTCTTCTTTTTTCCTATTGATCAGTGAAAATTCTTTCAAATTAGATGTGAACGTTCTGATCTTGCACATAACTCCCATCCTACTTTAAGACAGAATCCCTAACATTTGTCAGCTGAGAAAGCAGTCTCTTGGTCTCAAGAAGTAGGGTGTATTTCCTTGCCTCTTGATTTTGGATCTGGTTGTGTGATTTGTTTTGGCCAAACAGCCTACGGGCAGAAGTAACAGCATGCCAGTGCTGGCCTAGGCTTTCACTACATCATGGATTTCTGCTTGCAATCTCATGCCTCTGCAAATGCCATGAAAAAGGCCCCTCACAGAGTAGCTGATGTCCCTTCATGCTGTGCCCAAAAATGAATATTCAGGCAGCAAAAGTGAACACAACCCATATCAAAAACTCATGTCCAGCTGGACCCTCAGTTTGAAGCAGAGTTGCCTAGCTGACTGAGCTCAGCCCCTATCAGCAGACCCCCAGTGTGGCAGCAGACACATGAGTGGAAATAATTATTATATTAAGTCACTGAGTTTGGGGGTAGTTTGTTAGGCAGCACTACCTAACTGATACACTGTCACAGCCCTATTCTCTGAGGTTGTGGGGGAAGGAAACTGGAGAGAAAAAAATGCAGGCTACATAAAAGAAATATCAAAAATTATTATTTTGAGAATATTTGTCTTACAGCAACCCCCCCAACCGATTTTAGACTTCTTGGGTCCAAAAAAACTTGTTATTCATCTTTGACACATCAACAGTAGCCACTTAAAATTCTGTTGACTTGGTTTTATTAAAAATTCTTTGGTGCAAGTATCAGTACAACTATTTTCTTAAACAGAGACCCATGGTCTACAATTTTTCTCTTCCCTGCAAATCCTTTTCGGACCCAAAATTTTAGAGAGGGTCACTTTTTTTTTTTTAACATCTTTTTTGGAGTATAATTGCTTTACAATGGTGTGTTACTTTCTGTTTTATAACAAAGTGAATCAGCTATACATATACATACATCCCCATATCTCCTCCCTCTTGCATCTCCCTCCTACCCTCCCTATCCCACCGCTCTAGATGGTCACAAAGCACTGAGCTGATCTCCCTGTGCTATGCGGCTGCTTCCCACTAGCTAACTATTTTACATTTGCTAATATATGTTTCTACTAAATGAAAAATTTGGTTATGTAACTAAGCACTGTGACTGTTTTGTCAAACATTCCTTTATGGTATTACCTACCACTTTTCTACTGGACACTTTTCATAAATGATTTCATTATGTATTTAGAACAGTATTGTGAGCTAGGTTGTTGTCGCTTTCAAATTAGTGAGTGGATTCATAATTCAAAACTCATTCCAGTGTACCCCAACCTAATTTAAGAGCTGTTTTCTCTACTGATTATATCTTACCTCAATCTGCACATTGCTTCTTTCTCTATCCAATTAATTCATTCTGATTTGATCATTTTCAACCTCTCAGCCTACACCAAGAAAATGCATTTCACTGAACTCTTACAACCTGCCCTCAAACTTATCAACCTTCATGACAGACTATACAACTGAAGAGAACTGAAAGAAGAAAACACTATCGAGTTACAATTAGCAAAGCTTCTTATGTCTTGGAAGCAAGTAGAAGAAAAAGGAGAGTGAGAAATCTGAATAGGGGAGCTACATATTTTATTCTTAAGCCACCTGCCTCTTTGGCTTTAGAATAAAAGTTGAAATATAGAACATTAGGACAGTAGAGGACATTCAAGTTTGTTAGAAATAGATAACAAAGGCAGAAATCCTTGAATGGAAAGAAGTCTTAGTTGAGTACTTAGTAGCAGTTGCCTGAGGGGTAAAGAGCAAAAGAAGGATGTGGATGTTGAGAAGAATCACATGGGGTACAAGAGCTCAGTAGAAGAGAATTCCTGGACAGACACTGACTGACCTCTGTAGCAACTGCCCACTGGAACAATTGGGGGAAAATGCAGACAGGAATTCAGTTTTTTTTTTTACTTTGTAAGTTTTAACCACGCATTGATACTGCTGTTCATTTCTCCCTCTGGAGACTCAACCACTCTGGAGCTGTGCCTTGTCTTTTCTCTCTCTGTGCTGCAGTTGCTATCTCTGCCTCATTCTATAGAGATGGGTGTGTATGTCTCTCTGGGTAAACTACACATATGTAGTGGTCACAACAAAGAATGGTCAGGGGGACCATTACAGAATATAGGTGAAGGCTGAAGAGTGGCATGGGGTGGGGAACCACAGGACTTCTCTAGGGTAGAAAATAAGGTAGATTCTTTCATGAAAGAGACAAGGACAGAAGAAATATTGAAAATTATTAATTAGAAAGCGCACTGTATCAGAGGTTATCTAGCCCAACATCCTTATTTTATTGATTATGGAAGGATAAAAGGGGAGCAAATTCTAAATGTAAAACATCACTTTGAAATGTTATTTTTAAAATACTAGCTTGAGACCCTTAATCAATGAATTAAACACACCTTACATTACTCACATGGTAGCAGTAGACAATTTTAATTATATTGGGTCAGATTTGATGTGGTTTTCTAATAAAGCAGATTCTTGCTTAGGGTGGCTATGCATTAAATCCATTAAATATGTGAAAACACTGTGCATTTGGGAAAAGTTAATTTGAAATTTGTCATGTTGCTTTCCTCTGTTTTGACTTTGGCTATTCATTTACATTTAGAAATAGAGCTTCAAGGATGGGTGAGTTCTTCCAGTGTTCGGATAATTTAATCTGCAACTATGTTTTAAAAGTAAGATCATCTCATTCATGTCATTAAGAGACTGCTGATTTAAATTTAAACACCTTGGGCTCAAGTCACCAATCTTACAAAAAAGACATAGGGGAGCTGGATTCTTCTCTCTTTGGAAATAACGACTATTGTAACCTGATACAATCCTTTGTTAGGCCCTGTTTTCTAAAGTGCCTAAGTATATTGTTTTTACTGTGAGCTACTTCAAATCTTCTCTGGGAGTAAGATGAAAATAAGTCCATAAATAGAGGCAAAGTGAGTCATGTATTAGTCAATAGAGAAATTGTCAAAGGATTGTGCTTATCTATGTGGCCAGAACAGTTCTGCTGGTTAAGATTTGGGATGAAATACGAAAGTACCACCCACTTCACAAACTGAAAAAAGAATACAGAAAAGCTGTAACACCTGGTGGCTTCCTAATTTGAAAGAGAAAAAGAGCCAATTATGCCTTGCTGATTGTGACTCACAAAATCTAAAGATTGGAGTAGACTTTCTGGGTCATCTAAATCTATTTTTCCATCTGATGCTGAAATGTCCTGGATTCTGTACTCAGTCTGTAGTTGAACATGTCCAGTGAGAGGCCCTGGGCCCACCTAAGGCAATGCATACCTTCATGGTCTGGCTCTGATTTTTACAAGGTCCTTCTGGAAAATAGGTCCAAATCTTCTTCCCCTTCATCAGCATCCATTCATAGGGCAAGTCAAATTTCTCTTTTACAGCCTAAAATCCAATGATGTATATCTGCTATCAGACACCTCCTGCCTTAGGATGAGTTCTGGTGTAAAAGACAGGGAAATTTACCTCCAATGAGCTATCAGCTATTAAGTACCATTACTTTATGGATATGTGCTTCTCAACCTCTTTGTCTTTTTCTGTTTTTCTCTTACTTTTCCCTTGTAACAAAACTACACAAAGCGTATTGAGGCAGAAAGCTTCTATAAATTATCTCTAGTTATTTTTTCAGCCCCTAGTTAAGGGATTAAGGGCTTGCTTCTCTTCAGACCTTGACCTTGGAGTAAAAGTCAGGCCATTCACACTGTAGCTTGTAGAGCTGCTCTGTCAACATGGTAGTCACCAGCCACATGTGGCAACTGAACACTTACAATATAGTCAGTGTGACTGAAGGACTGAATTTTTATTTAATATTTAAATTTAAAAATTAAAGCAGTGTAAACTGTTTCCATTAAACACTACTGTTTTAGCAGATTACATTTTGCTTTAATCACTGCATTTTGTAGGATATAATTATTGTATGGTAGTGCGTGTTTCTGGCTCATGCGCCATTTTGAGCATACAAGGAAACGCATGACCAATCTCCTAGTTGTCAACAGATTGGTTCAGTTTGAATAATTTTTTTTTCCTATGGACTGATGTAACATTGTAATATGTTTATTTGAATATTTTATATAGACAGCATAAATTACAGTGATATCTACGGAAGTCCACTTGATAATTAAATTACTTTTTAAAAAAAACATAATAGAATTAAATCACATTTCTAGTACAAAAAAATAAGTATGGAAAAATTTTCAAATTTAAAATGAAGACATACTACTCATAGAAAATCAAGTGGAAATCAGGAGTTAGTATTATGACCATAACAGTAGGAAGGAAAAAGAGACTGGAAGAATACGTCAGAGTTTTCACAAAGAATGACAATTACAATTTGCTGCAGCAGAGCAAACTGAAAAATCTGCTTCTTTGCTGTCTTAAAAAAATTATACAAAATTAAGCAGGCAAAGTTGAGAGCCATTTTCAGCAAATACATTTTGAATTTGATAAAAAATTTGAAACTGTCAAAAAGTATTCAGCGAGATTAGTTTACTGACATCAGATTTAATGTCCAATAAAGCTTTAAGTGATTTTTCAGTGGCATCTGAATTTGTAAGTCTGACCAGATATATAACAGTTTGGATCCTTATACAAAATAGAACACCATTTTTAGATGAAGACATAGTAAAATAAATTATTTGTTATTAAAATTTTGTCAGAAAATTATGAGGAAAAAAAATCTGTGGTTAGCACATACAAACATATAGAGAATGGATAAACAACAAATTACTACTGTATAGCACTGGGAACTACAGTCAATATCCTGTGATAAACCATAATGGAAAAAATATGAAAAAGTATGTATATATATGTATAACAATCACTTTGCTGTATAGCAGAAATTAACACAACATTGTAAATCAGCTATACTTCAATAAATAAGTAAATAAATAAAACTATGAGGAACAAGGTTTAAAAGATGTTTTACAAAAAGTGGAAGATCTTCAGTTAAGCCACCAAATGATTGCACATAGAATCCAAGATCTCACAAACAGTATTAAAGATTAACTGATTCAAAAATTTTTAAATTGCAAGTTTTTACTATTTATTGAGTTATATATGTCACTGCCTGATTAATATTTTGGTTGTATTTTATCTCCAAGGACTTCCAAAAATACAAAAAAAAAATTGTTATTTCCCAGCCTAAAAAATCCAATTCATGGCATAGGTATTTTTTAATCTTTTAAAATTATCAGAGAATTTTAGCTGGATATGAAAAATATTAGTTCCTATTATGGCAGACATTGTTCTAGCTATATTATAGGTCAAAAAAATCTGGATTTATGGGAATTTTAAAACAAGAGACTGGTGTTTCCTTTATTGTTTTATACTAATGTATGATACATATTGACAGTATCTGTGATCAGTTTTCCGAGGAAGACTTCATTAAAAATGTCATGTATACAGTTCTTAAAATCATTCTGTACATAGCAAATGAAAAATCATCCATTTGTGAAACTGTCAAAAGAAAGAGAAAACAATTTAATGATCTTTATTCTTTGCAAATGCTCATGGGTTGAGTTGTGGAAGAGTTTTACAGAGATTTGCTATAATGTTAATTCTAATTCAAGATTTTCTTGAAACAAAAGAAATGCTTGCCAAATATTCAATAATCAAAGACAAAAAAAATGGCAATATGCTTCATGCCACAAAAAATAAGTGTGATTTATGTTTTCTCACTGATATTACACTGCATATAAATGAGCTAAATTTGATTCTCCAAAGAAAGTAAAGCTAATTCGTGACCTAGCAGTACAGTATGGGAATTTATGGTGAAATAGAAGCTTTTCATAGTAAAATTCAATAATACTTACTTTGCAGTTATTTCCAATATGAATTGATTTAGCAAAGATCTTAATCATAACCAACAGTGTTAGGTAAATTGCTGCCAAAACTAAAAGAAAAATTGAATAGTTGAATAATGCTTTGTTAATTGTGATAAATTTAAATATGCTTTTCATTTTATGCAATACTGTAGAATTCGATGGCAATAATACTGAGCTGACACAGGAGTTAGTGAATTTAATTAACTTGGACATAGTTTTGAAACTATGTCAAATCAATTTTTCTTTAAAAAAGAAGAATTTGGGGCTTCCCTGGTGGCGCAGTGGTTGAGAGTCTGCCTGCCAATGCAGGGGACACGGGTTCGTGCCCCGGTCTGGGAAGATCCCACATGCCGTGGAGCGGCTGGGCCTGTGAGCCATGGCCGCTGAACCTGCGCGTCCGGAGCCTGTGCCCCACAACGGGAGAGGCCACAACAGTGAGAGGCCCGCGTACTGCAAAAAAAAAAAAAAAAAAAGAAGAAGAATTTTGTCAAATAGATGCAAATATTAAAGGAAAATGACTTTGGGGCACCTGCTTTAATTACTGAACAAATTTTAGGTATGTTTAGATACTTGGGTGTGTGAATCTACCTTTTCAACTGTAAATTTTATGAAATCTAAATCTAGATCAAGTATTGCTGATGAAAATTTAACATCCAAATTTGATGTGCTATAAGTGTAAATTACATGCCAGATTTTGAAGACTTTTATGAAAACAAAATGAAAAATATCTCGTAAATGTTTCATATTGATTATGAATTGAAATAATTTTTTTATCTATGGGGTTAAAAATATATATATAAACTAATTTTATTAAATAGTCATGTATCTATACTGCTATAGATAAATGATGTTTTTATTTATTTTCAATAAAGAAATGAGGGACAATTGATAAATTTCTCACATGGAATTCCAAATGGTTTATGTAAATACTCCTTCCTCAAGGAAACAGAACGTAACTCCCCACCCCTTAAGCCTTCCTTCCAAGGAGTACAGTATAGAAAGGGCTGAGGGAGTAACTTTACAGTGGAGAAACCTGACAGGTGATCAAGGTTAACATCATCTGTTAACCTTAACATTGGAGATCAACATCCAGCCCCCTCCCCTCCTTAGAGGTCAGGGGTGGGACTGAAATCCCAACCCTCCAATCACATGGTTGGTTCCCCTGGCAACCAGCCCCCACCCTTAGGTGCTTTCCCAAAGTCACCGCATTAACATAAACGCAGGTGTGGTAGAAAGGGGTTTGTTATGAATTTCGAGACACCTCTATTGCTCTTATCACTTAGGAAATTCCAAGGGTTTTAGGAGCTCTGTCAGAAATGGGACGAAGATCAAATATATATATATATATCTTATTACAGACAATAATATCACAATCCCTGTATAATCATGAGAAAAACATCACACAAACTCCAATTCAGGAACCTACTACAAAATGTCTGACTAGTATCCTCAAAATTGTCAAAATCATCAAAGCAAAGAAAGTCTGAGAAACTGTCATAAAGGAAGCTAAGGAGACACGATGAATATCCTGGATAGGCTCTCAGAATAGAAAAAGGACATAAGGTAAAAACAAAGGAAATCTGAATAAAGCATGGATATTCCTTAATAATAATATATCAGTATGATTTATTAGTTGTCACAAATATACCACACTCATGTGAGATGTTAGTGTTGGGGAAATTGGGTACAGGGTATACAGGAATCTCTACCTATATTCACTTTTCTGTAACTCTAAAACTATTCTAAAATGGAATATTATTACAAAAATGTAATTTCACCCATTTCATTTTTTTAACACGGCTACTAAAAATGTTTAAATTTCACACGTGTCTAAAATTATCCTATTATAAAGCACTGCTCGAGAGAATGGAGTTGCTATGGCGGAAACAGCAGTGAACCTGCTGTCTGGAGACCTCTGGTTTGAAGGCTTTCCCTCTTACCACACATATCACACTTAGCCCAAGGTCCTCGTATGTATGATGAGAATGAACAGGTTGCTGCAAGGATTGCATAAGTTGCTTTATTTGAAAGAAACTAGCACGGTTCCTGGTCTATAATGAACAAGCACTGATTGACTGCTAACATATGCTAGGTTCTTGCTCTTGCAAAAGGAGGAAAATAATTGCAAGGCAGTACGAAGCCCTGGGGATTGCAGAGAAAGGAATGACTACACAGTCAGGAAGGTTTCCCAGAGAAAACAACATCTGACCTGGATCTTCAAAGACTGAGGAGCGGCTCCCATACAGACCCAGAACACTGTGGACTCCCATATGCGTGTCTCCAGTCTAAACGTTAAACATGTCATGTAGACTTATTTTTCCTCCCATCTTTAGGGCTCAGTTCCTATCCTCTTGGTCACTGCTTTCTCTGTTGCCAACCTACCTTGTTCTCCTTAGACTTATATAAAACTCGTACTCTAATTTCCACATTTGATAATCTAGTTTCTATATCACAGCATAAATTTTTGCCTACAGCTTACATAAGGATAATTTTAATGCATAGGAATATGGAGGCTTAGTCATCATACACTGCCTAATCTATTCACATAATACCTACATTTGTTCAAATTTAGCTGTACGACTAAGAAATATGGCCCACGGTGTTCTTCCCAGCAGGAGATGGACAATTAATTCCATTTCGGCAGAATACTTCTGTGATGACAGTGTTTTCTGCTGAAGGACTTGGCTTTCTACCCATCCATCCACCTTCATTCTACCCATTCATTCCTGTACTTCACGAATGTTGTTTGAGTGCGTGACCTGTATCAAGTACTTCTGACACATTCTTCTGCATGAATATGGTTTCACGCCTTTTTCACGTGTTTGCCCTATTTTCCAAGTACAGTATAAACAATTTAAAGACCTGACTGATGGCTCCTCTCTCTTCTGCAATCATCGTACTGGGTGGCCATCCTTCCCACTCTAATCACTCACCACACTCGCAGTCACCACCATCACTACCAATATCCACTCTTCGTATGCTTTCCTCCATAGAAAAGGGAGTATGATGTGTTTTTAACTGAATTGCAGATAAAAGAGAAAAGGAGTGAAGTGTAAGATGACCTCTTTTTTTTCTTCAGTCAGGCCTTCTACTCTCACCTTCCGCCTGATTCTAGACTACAACTTTTATTGTTACACTTTGACCACGAAATCCAGCTTTCAGAAATTGTGACTAAATTCAGACTTAACTCTTGGCAAGCTATTCTCCTTTATTTGATGAATCGCAAAAAGTTTCTCCTAAATATGGGCCAAAGCAAGTTTACCAATCTTGGGAAAGAGAGGCACATTCTCAATCACAGGAAATAAGGTTTGGGAGGGGTTTCAGGACCTCTCCATCCAACACTTGCCCTGGTACTAAACCCCACAGTGGTTCCAAGGGAGGGCCCAAGGTAAGTTCAATGCGCCTATCAACAAACCTGAACTAGTGGTTGATTTGAGTTTGACATTAACCAGATCTCAGGCACTGAGAGCTCTCTAACTTAATTACTCTTCCAGTAGGGAGCAAAAGGGGAAACTAGGCACTGCAATCAGGGCCAGTCTTCTTGACTGATCTGATTGTTAAACTGCAAAGGAAATCAGTTACAGAGCGGGAGGGGGTGTTACTTGGGTTCCTTCCTACTCCTTGGTTTTTATTCTGAGGAATGCATTTAATTATAGAGAGAACTCGGTTACTTGCTCTCTAGTCACTGGCTCTTTTTTGTGGATATTCCTACTGGCGGTGCCTTTCCTTTGCTGAAAAACAAAGGCCTGTTTACAGCTAGACCACATCTTTTGGCTTCCATTGCCGAGCTCTCGCCCACACCAAAGGAAAGCAAGGTAGTGTGATGCAAATAGCCCCACAGTAGGCTACCTTTGCCAACCAGGGACCTATTTTCAACTGCCATGCAAACTAGAACTCTCCGAAGACCTGTGAACTGTAAATAACTCGGGCTGTGAAAGGGGTCAGCTTGGTTTAATTTAGAGTTTCACAGAGCTTTTCTATAGAAATTCAAAGCCAGTGAACAAACTCCTCTGGGGCCTTTAAAAAAAGGTTCCAGGGCCAGCACGTCTATTTACTCTTTAGACCCCTGCCTGTCTGCTGGAGGTCTGCTCTTAAAAGCTAATCAGCTCTTCTACGGTCGCAGCCAGGGCTCTCAGTAGCAGGCCGCCTCCTCCACACAACCCCTGAATTAGGCTGTCCCAGCACAGGGCCAGCTGGGGAATCGGGCGGAGGAAACAGTCACAAAAAAAGCAGCGCTGAGGTTAACACTGAGGCCAGGCTGAGGCTGGGGACCCACGGATATTGGCCGAGCTGAGCCAACCTCATCTGTCCCCCAGCACAGCTCTCTCCTTCTGCAATGGAGGAGCATGCCCAGTCCTTCCCCATTACACAGCTGATCCACCCAGGGCCCCTGAGGATTACCTTCATTGCCTTCTTTTCCTAAGAAGGTGTCCTCAATTCTACAGTGGCCAGAAAAGCCAAAAGGATTACTGAGCATCTTTGCTCCTGTCTGTCTCGTCTTTGACGGGGAGACCCAGAATCCCAAAGGATCACAAGGAAAAGTCATCCAAATGGATAGATGGTAGGACCAGAAAGGTTTTAAGGACACTTCGTATTCTGCTCAGGTCTCTGCAGACATATTGGTCTCCCTCAAGCTGTAGAAAAAATTTTAAGTTCTGGACTCTCACTTTAGCCATGTTCAGAAAATGGCTGAAATTGGGGCCAAAAAAGAAATTTGAGTTACCTCTTAGGAGGGACATTTTTACTACAAGAATGTGTGGCATGGAATACGAAATAAGATTTTAACATGTCTTGTTCTAAGGATATTTAAGAGAGAGCAGAAGATTTTGAAATTTTTTCCTGAGGTTATAAGAACAGTTCTGCTTTGAACCAGAGGACTCCTCAAAAGTGGCAAACTTTGCAAGATTTATTGGTAAAGACAGATGCCTTCTCCGGCAGGAGAAAGAAAAATATCCCAGCATACACCATAAAGCAAATTAATACCCCATTATGATCACAAACCTAGAAGAGCTTTCCCATGAAAGAAAGCTGAACTCTTTGGTGCACATGGCTTAATGCTGTGATCTTCCTTTATCGATTTATCCTGCAAGGAGATACCCTGACAGGTTTCTGAGCGTCAGTGTTGATTCATCTGATGAGGGCAGGAGGTCCTGTATAATTCAAAAGCAGCATAATCTTCCACTTGATCAGGCAAGTATCTGCTGGGTTGATTTCAATCATGGACCACTGAGCCTTTATGGTGTGATATCAGAAGCCATGGAAAGTCGGTCTGCCTCAAACGTCTGTTCTCTCCAGCCCCAACACATTACAGTGTCAGACTTTTCAAAAGGTCCATCTTTGAACCAGTCTTTGGTTAAAACATTGCATCTATAGTTAAGCAAATGCATTTCCTGGAAAGGGAAATGTTTAACCTGTTAATATCTATTCTCACTACGCAGAGGTGGTGAATACCTCCCCTCCAGAGCGACCTAGGACTACCTAGCAGAAATCAAAAGCCAGAAAGCACTTAACTAGGAAGGGATGTGCATTGGGGGCGGGGTAGAAATGAAGAGAGAGGGAAGAAGAGAAAGAATGAGAATATTGGTGAGAAGCATGAAGACTGAGTGAGGTGTGTGGATGGAGGGGAGCAACACAGAAGACAAACTTATTCCATGTTGTAGTATCGTTTTGTTTAGGACAGTCTTGCCCTGCTCTGCCATGTGCTTGCTTTGACTTTTGCACTAGGAGATGAGGACCTAGAAACACCGAAGTATGAGAAGGTAAACCTGGACGGGCAACAAGAAAAGCTATTGCAGTTTAGGGACTCCAGCAGGGCAGGGAGGCAGGGCCAAATGTTTCTCTAAGGAGGATCACAGAAATCTGTCACCAGCGTGACTGAACAAAAAAAGAAGCTCTGAAAAGCAGCTGTTCTTTACTATGATATGCACAGCCCTGCACATATGATGCCTCCGCCTGCCCACACAAAAATGAGTGTACTTACAAGAATGCACACATATGTGTGTATATATTTACAGTAATATATTGAGCAAGGAAAGCTATGTGTGCAAACAGTTGGCTCTTTTTCCTATAAAGAACAAAAGAATACACACAGTGATAAAGACAAAAAAAAACTGAGTTCTAAATCACTTCTGGAAACATGTAATCTCAATATTCCCATGATTCCTTTCTCCTGCTAAGTTTGACTTCCCTCAGTTGATTTCACAGCCTTCGGATTTGATTCCTTGATGGTAAAGACTGCCAAATGCTCATAGTGGAGCTCTGTTTACTTTGGTCTCACTGTACTGGCCTCCCACCATGCATGTGAGAGTTTGAGATCTGGGCGCACTGGATTCACAGACCCCAGTGAGATTGCAGATCCTGCCCTCCAGGGGCAGGCGACTCATTCTCATTCAACAGTTAGCCGCGCTCCTGAACTTAGTAGCCCTCCTGAGAACGCAAAGTGACTAAAAGCCAGACCTCCATGTCTGCATTTTATCCATGAGACTACCTTGGCTTCCAATCCTAACTTCCCTTGTAGCCTGATGTGAACCAGGTTTTTTCTTAAAATTCATTTATGTTGAATGCACATCCTATTCCCAATTCCTTTCTTTCAGTCTCAACAGTTCGATACCCTTTGACACCCTTCCTTGACTTTGCCTTTCCCCCTTCTCATCCACGTGTGCAGTTCCAGCTGACACTTTTGACCCATCAGCCACTGTGCTCCCATCTCCAAGTAAGTTCCTCTGTCTTTAGAATCTCCTCCCTCAACAATAACTTGACATTGCAGAATTCTTGACTATCCCAGGTAAGACTCTATCTTGCCCATTTCTATTCCTCTGGAAGTAAACAGAGAATAAACTGGAGAAGGAAAGCAAATCAAGATTATTTGGAAATGGAGAGGAAAGAAGGAGATGTGGCTGAGTAAGGTGACCTTCAGGAGACCAGAGCAGACGTGTTAGAGAGGAAAAGAAAAGAATGAAGGAAAGCAGGAATGAACGGGATGGGAGAGTAAGCAGCTCTACTAGTTAAAAGATTACACCAATGTAGGCTACCTAAAAGGGGACGTGAACAAAACCTTGGCGTAAGCAATAGCGACTTGGATTTATTTAACCCTAGGAAGCCATCATTTACCTCAAGCAACTAAAGGCAAGGGAAAAAAGGGTGTGGAAATAAAAGACTTAGCAGACAGAGGCATGACAGAAATCAAATTTCCTAAATGCCTAGAAAAAAAGGAAATGTGAGAATCTGAAGACCATCCGGGGGAAAAAAATCCATGATGGGGAAAGACTGGGAGAATGTTTGGAGAAGCGTCCGGAAGAGCAGCAGTCATCCAACCTCTCTCAGGGCACAGCCCCTTCACAACAAAGCCTCTGCACTTCATCTGTCATTCATTAAAAGTGCACCCAATGAGCCTTTAGAGAGACAGATGGCCTTTCATATTTTTTCATGAATAATGTTAGTGATGGTGCCTTTCATCAGCACAGACCTACTCAAGGCCTCGAATAATTTGCAACTCTCACTGTCCTTAACAGAGAATGGGCCTCATGGCAGGAGCACCGAGAATGCTAAGCATCGGTTTACTGGTTTCTTTTACCAGGGTGCCCAGTCTTTACAAGTCGCTGTCTACTGTAAAATCTCTCTGGTGAGTCAGCATGTTGCTAAATTCTTATCCTAAGCCTTAGAACAGCTGTGGCATGGACGTAAAAATATAGCTTCTTAAACTATACAAGTAGAGTCCACGCTCCTATTGAGAAATAGCTCAAGAGGCTAAGATTTTTTTTCTCTGCAGTATCAGAGTACTGTCAGTAAAATTAAACATCAGCCACTAAACAAGATTCTTGGAACTTGACAACGAATAAATGGAATTTTAAAAGTGATGAAAGGGCATAACTCAGATGATTAGGAAGCTCTGGGCAATAGTGTGCTACATAGATACTAAATATTAATACTGTAATGGAATTTTAAGTTAATTTCAAGTTCAGATCTCCTAGAATTGGTTCAGGCTATATTCAGTATTCCCTTTCTGATTAGTTCTTAGTAAAGTTATTTTCTCTTCTTAATCTAAGCAAAAGAAAATACTTAGAAAACGTTTTAGTTGGGGTTAGTTTTTCTTTTAAACCAAGTGTGAAGAGTAAAAATCTGAACCTTGAAACCTCAAATAATCACTATACTTGTTCTTTGTTATTTTATGCAGAGATAACATCTCCCTGTCACATTGTTTGAGTACTTATCTTTACTTTATCAACCTAAAAGCATCTGCATTACTGAATCTGCAATGGATGAGAAGATCCATCCATGAACAAAGTATATTTTTTATAAAATAATTAATAAACAGACACTTATCCAACTTTGGACCACCTCATTCCCCAATATGTCAACAATTTCTCAGTGTTTAGACAGGAAAAGATGATAAAGCCCTAGTAATAGAAAAAAGAAATAAAGGAAAAAGGATAGAAGAAGTGAAGAGAGGAAGGGAGGGACCAAGGGATGGAAGGATAAAGAGACAGAGGAAAAAAAAGAAAATAAGTTAATTTGAGGCCTCTGATGAAGCCTATTTATGACCCATTCATTCATGCTTTCTCCTCCTGGGGTCAATCTCTAAAGTGCTTTGTGCCCAAAATAACTGAAGTGTGCACACAGTGGGTCTTCAAGAACAAAGACAGAAGAAGTACCTCTGTCCCCATCAAGAAGGCAATTATTCACATCTTTCACACATCATAAGCCTGTCCAGAAGCATTTTTTTCTTTCATGAGTGCAACTGAGGAGATGGAAAGGAAAAAAGCTAGAGATTAATGGTAGTAGTAAAGGACCAGCCACATTGATGTTTGCCATAAAAGGGCATAATTCAAAGAGACTGAAATAGCTGTCTATATCTCCACACATACGTCCCAGGGTCTAAGCTCTATCTTTAGAAATTGCTCAGGGTCTAAGTTCTATCTTTAGAAATTGCTCTGCCTCATTTATGAGGCAGAGCAATTTCTAAAGATAGAACTTAGTAAAGACTTCTTACTGTACATCTTCCTTATTAAAAGTAGATTTATTAAGGTTTAATTCAAGTACAAAAGAATATTTAAGCATATAAATTGGTCAGTTTTGATATATATGTACATATGTGAAATCATCACTACAATTAAAGATAATGAACATATCTAAAACTCTAAAAAGTTTCCTTGTGCCCTTTTGAAATCATTCTTGAAAAAAAAGCAATTTACATTTTTATAATGATGTTTTTAATGTTGTTCTGGTTACTTTAGAGCCTTTGCACTTCTATGTGAATTTTAAATCAGTTTGTCAATTTCCACAAAGAAGCCTGCTGGGATTTTGATGGGCATTTCACTTAATCGATAGATCAATCTGGGTAGATCGACATCTTAACAATATTGAGTCTTCCAACTCGTGAACATGGTATATCTTCCCATTTTTGTGGATCTTCTTTAATTTTACTCAGCAGTATTTTGTAGTTTTTAGGGAACGAGTCTTTCACACCTTTTGTCAGATTTATCCCTGAGTACTTCATGTATTGATGCTATTGCAAGTGGCATTTTTAATTTCACTTTCTGGATTTCTGTTCTTTGCTAGTACACAGAAATATAATTAATTTTATGTTAATCTTGTATCCTGCAAATTTACCAAACTCAATTATTAGCTCCAGTAGCTTTTTTGTACACTCTATCGTATTTTCCACATAGACTATCATATCATCTGAGTGTAAAGATAGTTTTACTTCTTTCTTTCCCATGTAGATGCCTTTTATTTCTTTTTTCAGCCTGAGTACATTGGCCACAGTTTCTGGTACAATGTTGAGTAGCACTGGTGAGGGTGGACATCCCTGTCTTGTTAGGGATCTCAGGGGGGAAATTATTTGGTCTTTACAATTAAGTATGATATTAGCTGTAGATTTTTTATAGATGCCCTTTATCAGATTTGTCATAAATGCCTCTATGGTTTTAGCATAGAGGAATTTTGTTTCTATTTCTAGTTTGCTAAAAGTATTTATCAGGAGTAGATGGTGGATTTAGTCAATTTTCTTTTCTGCATTTACTGAGATTATGACATGACTTTTCATTTTTACTTTGATAATACATTGAATTACATTGATTTTTTAAAATGTTGAACCACCCTTGCATTCCTAGGAGAAACCCTACTAGTCATAATGTGTCACACTTTTTATTTAATTTCTTAACGTTTTATTTAGAATTTTTGTATCTATGTTCACAAGGGATATTATTTTTTAGTTTTCTTTTTTTAATAATATCTTTATTTGGCTTTTAGTGTCAGGGCAATGATGGTCTAACAGAATGAATTGGAAAGTGTAATATTCAAGGTCGAATGAGGACACATATTTAAACAGGGAAGTTTAAGATAAAGCATAATTAGGGCTTCCCTGGTGGCGCAGTGGTTCAGAATCTGCCTGCCAATGCAGGGGACATGGGTTCGAGCCCTGGTCCAGGAAGATCTCACATGCCACAGAGCAACTAAGCCCGTGCGCCACAACTACTGAGCCTGTGCTCTAGAGCCCACGTGCCACAACTGAAGCCCGCGCGCCTAGAGCCCGTGCTCTACAACAAGAGAAGCCACCACAATGAGAAGCCTGTGCACCGCAAGGAAGAGTAGCTCCCACTCGCCGCAACTAGAGAAAGCCTGCACGCAGCACTGAAGACCCAATGCAGCCATAAATAAATAAATAAATAAATAAAATTAGGAATAATTACCTAAAACTGGGGAATGGAGTAATGAGGTACTGGCAGATAAGAAGTAAAAGAAGTCTAAATAGGCATAGCAGTCATTAGGAGCAACCAACAATTCTTAGGGCTGAAATAGAGCACCCAAGGAAGATTCACCCCTGCTTTGTGGCTGAAATCCAGATGCTGGTGGAAAAGGCATGGTGTAGCTCATCAATGACAGACTAGTCACTATGGTTCACATTAGTAAAAGATGAGAGAAATCTACCCTCCAGGGAAAACCGTTCATGGAGACATGTCTCCCTAGGGGTATTCTACTATAAAACTGCTGAGGGGGAATCCGCTAGCCACAGAGTGCTGCTGACCGCTGTGTACTGCAGGAGCCAGGAATGAGAGAAGACGACCCTGCTTCAGGAGCCTGCTGCAGGAGGAACCCCTGCACTGGGCACTGGGGAAGCAGGGCCCACTCCAAGGGCCAGATGCTTGAAGCTGTTTCACAGCTCAGGGTTTTTTTTAATTCTCTTTTCTCTCCATTTCATTTTCAATAGTCTCTATTGCTATTTGTTCAAGTTCACTAATCTTTTCTTCTACAATATTTATCTTCCATTAATCTCATCCAGTATCTTTTTCATCTTACACATTCTACTTTTCATTTAGAAGTTCAATTTTGGTCTTTTTTAATATCTTCTATGCCTTGATGACTTTTGAACATAGGGAATATAGGACTTCTATGTTCATGTCTATTAAGTCTATCATCTGTGTCATGCCTGAGTCAGTCTTGATTGATTTTTCTTTTCATTATGGGCTGTATGTTCTTGCTGCTTTGCTTGTCCAGTGATTTTTATTGGATATTATGAATTGTGAATTTCACAGCTTTAGGTCAGTTTGATCCTTTCAGGTCTTGCTTTTAAGGACCAGATAGATCAGTGTTTAGTACAGAACAATATTTGTTCCCCTACTAAGACAAAACCCTTCTAAATACTCAAACTTGAAGCCCCATGAATTATGAGATTTTCTGCTTTGGCTAGTGATAACAGGAACTATACGCCCTGCCCTGGGTGAACGCCAGAGATTTTTCCTTTTATGCCTTCCACATGGTCCTTTCCCTGGCATGCACTGAGTAATATTCAGCTGAAGACTCGAGTTGGACCTTCAACCATTCTCTGAAGTTATCTCTTTCTGTACAGTGTTCTCTTCCCGACTGCTATTCCCTGCAAACTCTACCGGCCTCCCTGGACTTCTAGCTCTGTCTCCTCAAATCAAGGAGACTGTCAGGCTTTACCTGCATTCTCCATGCCTGTGCTGTGTCCTGTAAACTCTCTCCAGGCAGCGAGCTGGAGCAATCACAAGACTTCTCTCAAACGGATCACTGTCCTTCACTGCTTGATAGCCAATGTTTTGTAAACTGTTGTCTGAGATATTCTGTCTTTTTTTTAGTTCTTTCAGGCAGGATTATAAATTCAATCCCCGTTATTCCATCTTTGTCAGAAGCACACACCGCAGCATACCCTTTCTTAGAACAAAAATATCTGCATGGTAATACCCAAAGCCTCAATCAACCAACATTTAATATATTAGATTAAAGCATCATTAAGAACAAGGTTCTGCTGAAATGAGACCCAGGATTAGATATTCACTGGTGTATGGGGCCTGGGGGCCGGAAAGCTGAACACCAGAATTAAAGGTGATACTGGTGTGGGAGGTGAGATAGGGGCTTTACCAGAAACACTTTGTGCATTTCAAGTCTCCTTGACTTGACTCATTCCACACAGTCGTCCCCTTTTCACAGTTGAAAACTGGCAATGTGTTGTTGTGGGATGAAACTGCTGGCCTCTTACTTCCTGCTCAAGGGCTTCTGTGATACCAGGGGAGGGAGCACCCCCAGGAGCCTGCTCAGCACTCATACATCTGTAACCCAGAAGGAACTATGGAGAGACCCTTTCCCTTTCTTTCACTTGAGCAAATGGTTCTAAGGCATCTTTTAAGGACTTCTCAGGAGGTCCTGTAGAATTTCACACCGACTGCTTACAGCAATGGCCAACTTAGGAATAGGTTATTACATTAGCCTTCTCTCGCCTCCTATTTCACTCCCTGTGGTAGATTGAGCTATTGGTTTCAATTCTTCACTCCTCTTTAGTAGTTTTGTATATCCACATCCATGCTGGTACTCATCGCGGGTAGATTATCTTTTCCGCACTTTGATTTTCAACTTGCCCATGTGACTTGGTTTGGCCAGTGGGATATTGGTGATCGTAACACCAGCAGAAGCTTGAAATATTCCCTCTTGTGCTCAGCCATCCCCATGAGAAAAAACATACCCATTTACCTGTTTCCCTTTCAACTCGGGTCCTAGAATGAGACATACGAAGCAGAACTATCCCAACCGGCTCCAAATGATCCAAAGATATGTGAGAAAAAATACATGCTGGTTTCTGTATGCCACTGGAGCTCTGTAGTTGTTAAAATGCTGTAAAAGCTGGATGTCGTAAAGAATGGTATCTATAAGTAGGGGGCTGCTGGGACAAAACCTAAAATAAGTGGCATTGATTTTAAGATGGGATAGAAAGCAACAAAGATGCTGCTTTAGGACCCATATCTGGAGATAATGGTGCATGGGCATTTTAGTGATCACAGCCCAATAAGACCAAGGCAGCTAAAGCCTCATACCCTCAGGGATGAAGTTCTGGGTCAATCTAACAGACAAGCAACTTAGACCAGCCAAACTGTTGGTTAAAAGTAAAGGAAATCTAGAATGTGGGTGAAGGGGCGGAGACCGTAGTCGTTTTACTTGTTTTAATTAAGTCTCTGCTGATACTGTGACTGCTCACCAACGTGAAGGGACTCACTGTAGAGCGTGGTGAATCTGAGGGAATGGACTATATTGAACACCTCTTATGTATCCCTTCAAATCCTCCTGGCCTTACCTCTTATTCCAGTCATTGCTCCAGCAGCTAGTTCTGGACTATGACCAAGTTTGTGCACGAGTAACTTACCAGCACCTCACCTTGGCCTGTGACATGGACTTCTGGCTTCTTACCTCAGGGCTTCCCTGATATCATCATGTGAAAATCTAGTGGTTACTCACTTGGCACTCATATGCAAATGACCCAGAAGTTCAGGGGAGTTAATGCCTCAGAGACTGTGCTAAACCAGTTGGGGACAGATCTTACTCAGAAGGTCCTGTGGGACTGTTACCATCAGATGCTGGTAGCTGTGGATAAGTTATCCTTATAACAGCTTTCTCTCCTTCACTGCTTAGTGTCCGCACCCCTCACTCCTGCTCCCAAGATCGCGATCCCAGTAAGCTGTCTATACACAGTCTTTATCTGAGACTCTGCTTTGGAGAGAACCCAGACTAAGACTGTTTCACAATTTAAGAATACGTAGTACTAGCGGTTGGACTACCAAAGCCTCTGAAAAGAAGTATAGGTATTCACGCATTCATTTAGTCACTCAACAAAAAGTCTACTGTATCTCTGACACAGTTGTAAACAGACTATTTTTATCAAACATACATTCTAGTAAGAGAAGGCCAACAATAAACATACCTATATTATGCCAAGTAGTGCTAAATGCTAAGAAGAAAAATAAAGCCAAGTAGTAAGAGAAAGATGGGAGATTGATTTTTTTTTACAGTACGGTCAATAAGTCCTCTTCAGTAAGGTCACATTTGAGGAGAGAAGTGAAAAAAGTGAGAAAACTGGTCACAAATCTGTATAGGTGAACCACATTCTAGGAAGACGGACCGGTAAGTGAAAAAGCTCTGAGGTAGAGACATATGCGGCAAAGAAAGAAAGAAAACATGTGGACTGGCTGGAGAAGACACAGTGAAAGAGGAGAGTGAAAGGAGGTAAGTGAGAAAGATGGTGCTGGGCCATATTGTACAGGACCTTGTGGCCTGTGAGGGGAGGGTCTGGAGTACAAGAGTACTATTTAGAAGGGAGAAACAGGAGGAAGCTGTCAGCAGGCCATGGCAATAATGTAGGTAAATGAGGATGGAGACCAGCTCTGTGGCATCAGTAGCAGAGCTGGTAAGAGGCAGCTGAATTCTGGAAACATTTCAAATATGGAACAGTCTGGATTTCCTAGTGGGTTGGATGTGGGTTATGAGAGAAAGAAAGCAGTCATGAACCCTCTCTGATTTTTGGCTAGAGCAACTTGAAAAGTAGAGTTGTCTCTTAGTGAGATGGGCAATTTCATTCTACAGATTCAGATGGGCAAGGAATAGGTGGCATTCTCCTCAACCTGTGCACAAGTCCTCCCCTGGCATGGCTCTTCCTCTCATGTATTTTCTTTCTCTTCCGTCACCTTTCTTAACAAGGCCTGCCCTCAAAGGAAACTATTTTACCAGAACCTAACTGACCTGGGGGGAGGGAAATAACCAATTCAGACTCACTAAAAGCCTGAGAGTCATGGGACTATAGATGCTTTCTCTCACCCACGTCTTTCCACCATATCAATAGGGCTTCTTTATTATAATAGGGGATTACAGCTAAAAGTACTCCAAGATCCAGACTCTGTTTGAGATCTCTCTAGTGATACCCAAGGAAAACAGAGAAGACAAAACCAAGGACATTAGGGGAAATTTTAGCCTCTGACTCCACAGGTACAACAAACAATAAACACGGCCTAACTCCTAGCAGGATCACGTCTGGCTTTCAACCAAAAATTACAAAACCTGCTAAAAGGCAAAAAACACAGTCTAAAGGGTCAAAGCAAGCATCAGAAGCAGACTTAGATATGGCAGAGGTGTTGGAATTATCAGACCAGGAATTTAAAATAACTTCGATTAAGAGCTATAATGGAAAAAGTGGACAGTACGCAAGATGAAATGAATAATGTAAGCAGGGAGACGGAAACTGTAAGAAAGAACCAAAAGGAAATGCTAGGCAAAAATACTGCAACAGAAATGAAGACTGTCTTTGATGGGCTCATCAGACGCGACATGGCTATGGAAATGTAAATCAGACCATGTCCTTCTCAGTTTGAAATTATTCAATGGTTCTCCTCACTTAGGATAAAAGTGGAAGGCTTACAGTGGTCTGTAAGCCATACGTGATTTTCCCCCACCCCACGCCTTTCATCTCTGCCTCATCTCCTATTGCTCTCCTCTTCACCTGCTCACTCCACTACACCGGCCTTCTTGCTATTTCTCAAACACGCCAGGAATAGCTCAACATTGGATGTTGCTACCCTCTGCCTGGAGTGTTCATCCCCCTGATATCTGCACAGCCATCCTCTCTCCTCATTTTAATATGCTACACAATGTACTTGCTAATTTTGTTCAGCACTAATTGTCTTTCTCTCTCCCAAATCCCCCGCCAAACCCACTCCCCGCTAGTATATAAATTCCACTAGAGAAATTTGTATTTTTCTGTTTTGTTCTTTGATGCATCCCAAGAACCTAAAATAATCTCTGGCATGTGATAGAGACTTAATACATATATTTAAATAAAAGAGTAATGTATCAGAGCAACTAAAGATATCAAGCAAATATTAATAGAACAGAGGGGAAAAATAGATAGCAACACAGTGATAGCAGAGGACTTTAATACTCCACTTCCAACAATGGATAGATCATCCAGACCCCAAATCAATAAGAAAACAGTAGACTTAACACTATAGGTAAAATAGAACTAATAGACATATATAGAACATTCCATCCAATAGCAACAGAATATGCATTCTTTTTAAGTGCACATGGAAAATTCTCCAGGATAGATCATGTGTTAGCCCCTAAAACAAATCTTAACAAATTTAAGAAGATGGAAATCATGTCAAGAATCTTTTACCACCACAATGGTATGAAACTAGAAATCAATAACAGAAGGGAAATTGGAAAATTCACAAGTATGTGGAATTAAACAAATACACCTGAACAAGCAACGGGTGAGAGAAGAAATCAGAAATCAAAAGGAAATAAAAAAATATCTGGAGACTAATGAAAATGGAAACAGAACTTACCAAAACTGATGATATGCAGCAAAAGCAGTTCTAAGATGGAAGTTCACAGCAACAGACACCTATACTAAGAAAAGTAGAAAGATCTTAAATAAATAGCCTAATTTTACACCTCAAGGAACTAGAAAAAGAACAACAAACTAAACCTAAATTTAGCACAAGGAAGGAAGAATGATCAGAGAAGAAATAAATAAAATAGAGACTAGAAAAGCAGTAAAATAGATCAATGAAAATAAGACACAGAGTTTTTGAAAAGATAAACAAAATGGACAGACTTTGGGCTAGACTAACTAAGAAAAAAAGAGAGAAGATCCAAATAAATAAAAGTACAAGCATACCTCAGAGATACTGCAGGTTAGGTTCCAGACCACTGAAATAAAGCACATATTGCAATAAAGTGAGTCACACAAACTTTGCATTTACAAGTTATGTTTACACTATACTCTAGGCTATTAACTGTGCAATAGCATCATGTCTTAAAAAAATAATGTATATACCTTAATTAAAAAATACTATATGGCTAAAAAATGCTAACCATCACCTGAGCCTTCAGCGAGTTGTAATCTTTTTGCTGGTGGAGGGTCTGGCCTCGATGTGGATGGCTGCTGACTGATCAGGGTGCTGGTTGCTGAAGGTGGGGAGTGGGGGTGGGCGGCAGCAATAGCTTAAAGTAAGACGACAACAAAGTTTGCCACATCGATTGACTCTGCCTTTCACGAGAACACTTAGAGCCCACTGTAAGGTCATTAACTGGCCTGCCTTCAGTATTCTTGTGTCTCAGGGAATAGACAGGTCTGAGGAGAGGGAAAGAAATTGGGGACCAGCCAGTCAGTGGGGCAGTCAGAACTCACACAACATTTATTAAGTTCATCATTTTATATAAACATGCTTTGTGGCGCCCCAAAACAATTACAACAGTAACATCAAAGATCACTGAACACAGATCACCATAACAAATACAGTACTAGTGAAATAGCTTGAAATACTGTGGGAATTACCATAATGTGACACAGGGACACAAAGTGAGCAGATGCTATTGAAAAAGTGGCAACAATAGACTTGCTTGATGCAGGTTTACCACAAACCTTCAATTTGTAAAAAAAGCAAAACAAAATAAAACCAATATCTGTGAAGTACAATAAAATGAAGTATGCCTGTATAAATAAGGAGGAGTCATTACAACTTACATCAAAGAAATACAAAGGATCATAAGAGACTACCATGAACATTTATATACCAACAAGTTGGATAACCTAGAACAAATGGGTAAGTTCCTAGAAACATAAAACCTACCAAGACTGAATTATGAAGAAATAGAAAATCTGAACAGACCAATAATGACTAAGAGACTGAATCAGTAATCAAAACATTCCCAACAAATAAAAGCCCAGGACCTGATGGCATCACTGGTAAATTTTACCAAACATTTAAAGATGAATTAATGCAAATCCTTCTCAAACTCTCTCAAAAATTGAAGAGGAGGGAACACTACCGAACTCATTTTACAAGGGCAGTATCATTTGCATACCAAATCCACATAAGGACACTATAAGAAAACTTCAGACTAATATACCTGATAAACACAGACGCAAAACTCCTCAACAAAATACTAATTCAACAGCACATTAAAAGAATCATACACCATGACCAAGTGAGATTTAACGACAGGATGCAAGAATGGTTCAACATACATAAATAATGTGATACAACACGTTAACAAAATGAAGTATAAAAATTATATGATCATCTCAACAGATTCAAAAAAGAACATTTGACAAAATTCAACACTCTTTCATGAGAAAATCTCTCAACAAATTAAGTACAGAAGGAATGTACCTCAACAAATAAATACCATATGTGGCAAACCAACAACTGCTAATATCATACTCAACTGTGAAAAGCTAGAAGCTTTTCCTCTGAGATCAGGAATAAGACAAGGATGTCCACTCTCACCACTTCTATTCAGCATAGTACTGGATGTCCTAGCCAGAGCAATTAAGCAAGAACAAGAAATAAAAGGCATCCAAATTGGAAAGGAAGAAGTGAAACTGTCTCTGTTTGCAGATGACATGATCGTATATACAGAAAGCCCTAAAGATTCCACACACACACAAAAAAAACAGTTGAAACTAATAAATGAATTCAGTAAAGTTTCAGGATACAAGATAAATGTGTGAAATTTATTTGTATTTCTACACACTAACAATGTGCTATCTGAAAAAGAAATTAAGAAAACAATCCCGTTTACAGTAGCATAAAATAAAATATTTAAAATAAATTTAACCAAGCAGGTTAAATCTGTACACGGAGTACTATAAAACATTGAGGAAAGAGGCTTCTGGGAAGATGGAGGAAGAGTAAAACACAGAGATCACCTTCCTCCCCACAGATACACCAGAAATACATCTACACGTGGAACAACTCCTACAGAACACCGACTGAACGCTGACAGAAGACCTCAGACCTACCAAAAGGCAAGGAAACCCCCCACATACCTGGGTAGAGCAAAAGAAAAAATAAACAGAGACAAAAAGATAAGGACAGGACCTGCACCAGTGGGAGGGAGCTGTGAAGGAGGAAAGGTTTCCACACATTAGGAAGCCCCTTCACGGGCGGAGACTGCAGGTGGCGGAGGGGGAAAGCTTCGGAGCCGTGGAGGAGAGCACAGCAACAGGGGTGCGGGGAGCAAAGTGGCGAGATTCCCGCACAGAGGATCGGTGCTGACCAGCATTCACCAGCCCGAGAGGCTTCTCTGCTCCCCCACCAAGGCAGGCGGGGCTGCGAGCTGAGGCTCGGGCTTCAGTCGGAGTGCAGGGAGAGGACTGGCGGCGTGAACACAGCCTGCAGGGGGTTAGTGCGCCACGGCTGGCCAGGAGGGAGTCCGGGGAAAAAGTCTGGACGTGCCGAAGAGGCAAGAGACTTTTTCTTCCCTCTTTGGTTCCTGGTGCGCGAGGAGAGGGGATTAAGAGCACTGCTTAAAGGAGCTCCAGAGACGGCGCGAGCCGCGGCTAAAAGCGCGGACCCCAGAGAGGGGCGTAACACGCTAAGGCTGCTGCTGCCGCCACCAAGAAGCCTGTGTGCGAGCACAGGTCACTATCCACACCCTCCTTCCGGGGAGCCTGTGCAGCCCGCCACTGTCAGGGTCCCGGGATCCAGGGACAACTCCCCTGGGAGAAAGCATGGCACGCCTCAGGCTGGTGAAACGTCATGCCGGCCTCTGCTGCTGCAGGCTCGCCTCGCACTCTGTGCCCCTCCCTCCCCCCCCCCCCCCCCCCCCGCCTGAGTGAGCCAGAGCCCCCATCAGCGGCTCCTTTAAGCCCGTCCTGTCTGAGCGAAGAACAGACGCCCTCCGGCGACCTACACGCAGAGGCGGGGCCAAATCCAAAGCTGAGCCCCTGGGAGCTGTGAGAACAAAGAAGAGAAAGGGAAATCTCTCCCAGCAGCCTCAGAAGCAGCGGATTAAAGCTCCACAATCAACTTGATGTACCCTGCATCTGTGGAATACATGAATAGACAACGAATCATCCCAAATTAAGGAGATGGACTTTGAGAGCAAGATTTATGATTTTTTTCCCCTTTCCTCTTTTTGTGAGTGTGTATGTGTATGCTTCTGTGTCATATTTTGTCTGTATAGCTTTGCTTCAACCATTTGTCCGAGGGTTCTATCTGTCCGTTTTTTTTTTTTTAATTTTTTTTAATAATTAACTTTTATTTTAATAACTTTATTTTATTTTACTTTATCTTCGTTCTTTCTTTCCTTCCTTCCCTCCTTTAGACAACGAATCATCCCAAATTGAGGAGGTGGACTTTGAGAGCAAGATTTATGATTTTTTCCCCTTTTCCTCTTTTTGTGAGTGTGTATGTATATGGTTCTGTGTGAGATTTTGTCTGTATAGCTTTGCTTCCACCATTGGTCCTAGGGTTCTATCTGTCCTTTTTTTTTTCTCTCTCTCTTAATAATTACTTTTTTATTTTAATAACTTTATTATATTTTATCTTACTTTATTTTATTTTACTTTATCTTTTCTTTTTTTCCTTCCTTCCCTCCTTCCTTCCTTCCCTCCTCCCTTCCTTCCCTCCTCCCTCCCTCTCTCCTGTCTTTCTTTCTTTCTTTCTTTCTTTCTTTCTTTCTTTCTACGTCTACTAATTATTTCTTTCTACTTTCTCTCCCTTTTATTCTGAGCCATGTGGATGAAAGGCTCTTGGTGCTGCAGCCAGGAGTCAGTACTGTGCCTCTGAGGTAGGAGAGCCAACTTCAGGACACTGGTCCACAAGAGACCTCCCAGCTCCACATAATATCAAACGGCGAAAATCTCCCAGAGATCTCCATCTCAACACCAGCACCCAGCTTCACTCAATGACTAGCAAGCTACAGTGCTGGATATCGTACTCCAAACAATTAGCAAGACAGGAACACAACCCCACCTATCAGCAGAGAGGCTGCCTAAAATCATAATAAGTCCACAGACACCCCAAAACACACCACCAGACGTGGACCTGCCCACCAGAAAGACAAGATCCAGCCTGATCCACCAGAACACAGGCACTAGTCCCCTTCACCAGGAAGCCTACACAACCCACTGAACCAACCTTAGCCACTGGGGACAGACACCAAAACCAATGGGAACTACGAACCTGCAGCCTGCGAAATGGAGACCCCCAAACACAGTAAGATAAGCAAAATGAGAAGACAGAAAAACACACAGGATATGAAGGAGCAAGGTGAAAACCCACCAGACCTAACAAATGAAGAGGAAATAGGCAGTCTACCTGAAAAAGAATTCAGAATAATGATAGTAAAGATGATCCAAAATCTTGGAAATACAATAGACAAAATGCAAGAAACATTTAACAAGGACCTAGAAGAACTAAAGATGAAACAAACAACGATGAACAACACAATAAATGAAATGAAAAATACTCTACATGGGGTCAATAGCAGAATAACTGAGGCAGAAAACGGATAAGTGACCTGGAAGATAAAACAGTGGAAATAACTACTGCAGAGCAGAATAAACAAAAAAAGAATGAAAAGAAGTGAGGACAGTCTCAGAGACCTCTGGGACTACATTAAACACACCAACATTCGAATTATAGGGGTTCTAGAAGAAGAAGAGAAAAAGAAAGGGACTGAGAAAATATTTGAAGAGATTATAGTTGAAAACTTCCCTAATATGGGAAAGGAAAGAGTTAATCAAGTCCAGGAAGCACAGAGAGTCCCATACAGGATAAATCCAAGGAGAAATACGCCAAGACACATATTAATCAAACTGTCAAAAATTAAATACAAAGAAAACATATTAAAAGCAGCAAGGGAAAAACAACAAATAACACACAAGGGAATCCCCATAAGGTTAACAACTGATCTTTCAGCAGAAACTCTGCAAGCCAGAAGGGACTGGCAGGACATATTTAGAGTGATGAAGGAGAAAAACCTGCAACCAAGATTACTCTACCCAGCAAGGATCTCATTCAGATTTGATGGAGAAATTAAAACCTTTACAGACAAGCAAAAGCTGAGAGAATTCAGCACCACCAAACCAGCACTACAGCAAGTGCTAAAGGAACTTCTCTAGGCAAGAAACACAAGAGAAGGAAAAGACCTACAATAACGAACCCAAAACAATTAAGAAAATGGGAACAGGAACATACATATCGATAATTACCTTACATGTATATGGACTAAATGCTCCCACCAAAAGACACAGTTTGGCTGAATGGATACAAAAACAAGACCCATATATTTGCTGTCTACAAGAGACCCACTTCAGACCTAGAGACACATACAGATTGAAAGTAAGGGGACGGAAAAAGATGTTTCATGCAAATGGAAACCAAAAGAAAGCTGGAGTAGCAATTCTCATATCAGACAAAATAGACTTTAAAATAAAGACTATTAGAAGAGACAAAGAAGGACACTACATAATGATCAAGGGATCGATCCAAGAAGAAGATATAACAATTGTAAATATTTATGCACCCAACATAGGAGCACCTCAATACATAAGGCAAATACTAACAGCCATAAAAGGGGAAAACGACAGTAACACATTCATAGTAGGGGACTTTAACACCCCACTTTCACCAATGGACAGATCATCCAAAATGAAAATAAATAAGGAAACACAAGCTTTAAATGATACATTAAACAAGATGGACTTAATTGATATTAATAGGACATTCCATCCAAAAACAACAGAATACACATTTTTCTCAAGTGCTCATCGAACATTCTCCAGGATAGATCATATCTTGGGTCACAAGTCAAGCCTTGGTAAATTTAAGAAAATTGAAATTGTATCAAGTATCTTTTCCGACCACAACGCTGTGAGACTAGATATTAATTACAGGAAAAGATCTGTAAAAAATACGAACACATGGAGGTTAAACAATACACTACTTAATAACGAATTGATCACTGAAGAAATCAAAGAGGAAATCCAAAAATACCTAGAAACAAATCACAATGGAGACACGATGACCCAAAATCTATGGGATGCAGCAAAAGTAGTTCTAAGAGGGAAGTTTATAGCAATACAATCCTACCTTAAGAAACAGGAAACATCTTGAATAAACAACCTAACCTTACACCTAACGCAATTAGAGAAAGAAGAACAAAAAAACCCCAAAGTTAGCAGAAGGAAAGAAATCATAAAAATCAGATCAGAAATAAATGAAAAAGAAATGAAGGAAACAATAGCAAAGATCAATAAAACTGAAAGCTGGTTCTTTGAGAAGATAAACAAAATTGATAAACCATTAGCCAGACTCATCAAGAGAAAAAGGGGGAAGACTCAAATCAATAGAATTAGAAATGAAAAAGGAGAACTAACAACTGACACTGCAGAAATACAAAAGATCATGAGAGATTACTACAACCAAATCTATGCCAATAAAATGGACAACCTGGAAGAAATGGACAAATTCTTAGAAATGCACAACCTGCTAAGACTGAATCAGGAAGAAATAGAAAATATGAACAGACCAATCACAAGCACTGAAATTGAAACTGTGATTAAAAATCTTCCAACAAACAAAAGCACAGGACCAGATGGCTTCACAGGAGAATTCTATCACACATTTAGAGAAGAGCTAACACCTATCCTTCCAAAATATAGCAGAGGGAGGAACACTCCCAAACTCATTCTACAAGGCCACCATCACCCTGATACCAAAACCAGACAAGGATGTCACAAAGAAAGAAAAGTACAGGCCAATATCACTGATGAACATAGATGCAAAAATTCTCAACAAAATACTAGCAAAGAGAATCCAACAGCACATTAAACAGATCATACACCATGATCAAGTGGGGTTTATTCCAGGAATGCAAGGATTCTTCAATATACGCAAATCAATCAACGTGATACACCATATTAACAAATTGAAGGAGAAAAACCATATGATCATCTCAATAGATGCAGAGAAAGCTTTTGACAAAATTCAACACCCATTTATGATAAAAACCCTGCAGAAAGTAGGCATAGAGGGAACTTTCCTCAACGTAATAAAGGCCATATATGACAAACCCACAGCCAACATCATCCTCAATGGTGAAAAACTGAAAGCATTTCCACTAAGATCAGGAAGAAGACAAGGCTGCCCACTGTTACCACTCTTACTCAACATAGTTTTGGAAGTTTTAGCCACAGCAATCAGAGAAGACAAGGAAATAAAAGAAATCCAAATCGGAAAAGAAGAAGTAAAGCTGTCACTGTTTGCAGATGACATGATACTATACATAAAGAATCCTACAGATGCTACCGGAAAACTACTAAATTACATGCATGATGACTATAGTTAAATTAATACTGTATTGAACACTGGAAATACGCTAAGAGAATAGATTTCAGATGCACTTACCACCAAAAAAAAAAGGCAATTGTGTGAGAAGATATGTAAATTAGCTTGACTGTAGTAATCATTTCACTATGTATATGTATATTAAATCATGCTGTGCGTCTTAAATACATACAATTTTTTTTAAAGAAGAGAATAATGTGAAGGTCAAAGTGGAAACCAGATATATCTAGCAAGGTAAAATAGAGAAGGTGAATTTCAAGGAAACAAAGTTCTCTTTCCCTTTGCAAAACCAATAAAGGCTCAGTGCAACAAGCATATGATAAACTCGATTAAAAAAGGAGTATATCCACTGAAGTAGTCAAGGTCCCAAAAGGCAGAGAAAGGTGGATCACAGAAGGGTGAGAAAAATCACTAATACAGAAGCCAACAGACAGAGAATTGGAAAAAAACATTTTGAGGAGTTTGAGTACAAGGATTCTCCCAAACACACACATGTTATCCATAGGCAACCCTGGCCATAGGCGCTGACTTATACCCAGGATCAGAAATTTGGCCTCATGGGAATGGTAAAGGAAAAGCGTAGCTGGTTTTATGTACCAACAGCTCAACTGGTTGTTTTAAAATAAACTGTTCATATAATATAGCTCTGAGGTAATACATGCCACAGCCCCCCACTTATCTAATATTTACAGACTGTTGGGTAAGAAATTACAATCTGCCACCTCAATACATCCTATGACGTTAACTGCATGAGTCAGTTGTGAAGACCGATCCTGCCTCTGGTGTTAAGTAAAACTTCAGTGGTGTTCCTACTGTCTGAGGTTTAGTGCTGCTGAGAAAAGATCAATATAGAAACAGTGCTGACCACACCGCACGAACATAAACCCCCAAAGAAATTTGTTCTAACTCCACAATGGGGGTTACATGTTTCCACACCCATATAACACTTTCATTTAGTATTTTCACTACCAAATTCAGGCAGGAAATTATGTATAAATCAACTCCATTATACAGCTGGGATCTAGAAATCTGGTAGGATAGGGTGAAGGGCAACACTTATGCAAAATGATTGCACTTCTGAATTTTAATATATATAGAAGTCATTCCCTGGTTTAAAAAGAACATTACCATGTATAGGACAAAAGAGTATTTTTCTTAATAAGGAATAAGGTAGCAAATATATTGTAGCAGAACAATCTCTGGACTGGGAATTAGAAGATCTCTGTTCTAATCCTCAATCCACCACTCATAAACTGTGTCATTGGGTAAGTCGCTCAGCCTATTTGAATCTCATTTCCCTCCTTTGTAGGATAAAGATGATTATATCTGCCTGTATATTTCATATTGAGATTATATTCATATTATAATCAACTGAGATAATGTACATGAACATGTTTGGGAAACTATATAGCTGATATTTTTGTATTTTTGCAATACATTCTGTACCCACTATTACACTGACATATGAAACCACCACAAATAGACAAGTTATTATTTTATATAGTCTTTAACTTTGTGAACAGAAGTCATGACATGATTCAATATATCACATGTGATTGGCACATAAATTTCCCAACATACGGAATACAGTCATTGAAGCTGCATTTAAAGAAAATCATATTTTAAAGGCATCATTTTTTTCCTTTCAAAGAAGACGTCCAAAGTGGTCTTCAAAAACACACTCAGCAAGGAATAAATAGAGGTAGGACATAAATTGCTTCATAGAACTCTAATGTCATGGAGTGCAGTCATAAGTAGTGAATATATTTTCTCTAGCTATCTACACTGCTGTAAAGACACAGTGAAATATATCTTTATCTTGTTTGATAGCACTTGGTAAATACTGTTCACTTAACAGACGTTATAAATTACTCACTGCCACGTAGGAAAAAGGAAGTCAGCCTTTACAACGATGAAGTAATCAAATGGCTGTATTTAAAAACTTGGAGGCTATAGTCATAAAATGTAATTTAACTGAGGATTTTATGGTATACTCATGAACAAGTAAATCAGATCCTGCAATGTTTATCTCTGATAACTTCTGGTTTCACAACCCATCACCCAGGAATGGGCTGCTATAATTAACCTCTAATACAGAGATACCAATAAGCAGCCCACAGATAATAAAAAAGATAATAGATTCCCCATCTTTTAGTGTCA
Source organism: Grampus griseus (assembly GCF_964374135.1). Taxonomy (NCBI): domain Eukaryota; kingdom Metazoa; phylum Chordata; class Mammalia; order Artiodactyla; family Delphinidae; genus Grampus; species Grampus griseus. The sequence continues at coordinate 95,376,047 of NC_139019.1, read as the reverse complement.
GTGAGGGGACACTTTTGAACTTTCTTTCCTTGATCAAATATCAGATCTTGAAGGGGGAAAAAAGGGACAATATCTGAAATATTGTGGATCTTTTTAAGATTCTTGTTTATGTAAGAAAAATTATTTTTCTGAAAAAATTGTCAAAAGTTATTCATGGAGTCAAAGTATAACTAGATCTTAATCCACTTAGGGTTCTGCTATTAAATAAAAATACTTACGTTATCTAAGGAGTATTCTAAAACAATTGTTGGCAGACTTTTTCCATAAAGGGCCACATAAGAATATTCTAGGCTTTGGGAGTGCCGTTCAGTCTTTGTCACAATTACTCAACAGCCACAGACCATACGTAAATGAACAAGCATGGCCAGGTTCCAACAGAATTTCATTCATGTGCACTGAAATTTGAATTTGCTTTTGAATTTGACGTTTCATGTCCTATGAAATATTTTTGTTTTGATTTTTACCTACCATTAAAATGTAAAAAATATTCTACTCTGGGGCTCTACAAAGACAGGAAGCATGCAGGATTTGGCCTGAGGGCTATTGGTTGCTAACCCCTGGTCTAAGATAACAATGACAGTACTACCCCAGTGGAGAAAGACCATTTTTCCTGAAGCCTGTGGGTTTCTCTCCATTTATTCAATTTTTGGAAGATAAAAAAAGAAAACCTATGCCCTGCTTCTATTATAAGCTCTGATAATGAAATCATAGAATCATCACTGAAGCTGACAATCTATGTGGGGAAAGCATGTATAAACTACAGTTTACAGAACAATCCCATCACCCCCAAAACCTCTTCATGTTATCTTTCATAGGGTTACATCCTCTCCACCCCAACACATACACCACTGTTCTGTTCCCTATCACTATAGGGTTGTCCTTTTGAGAATGTCATATAAATGGAATCATAGAGTATGTAACCTTTTGAGATTGACTTCTTTCACCAAGCAAAATGGCTTTGACATTCATCCTAGTTTTGTGTGCATCAATTGTTTCTTCCTTTTTACCACTGAGATGTTAATGTTCCATTATATGAAGGCACCATGGTGTGTTTATACAGTCACCCACTGAAGGACACATGGGTTATTTCCAGTTATTAGTGATTATAAACAGAGCTTCAGTAAATATTCATGTACAGGATTTTATGTGAACATACGTTTACAGTTCACTTGGAAAATTATCTAAGAATAGGATTGCTGGGTCATATGGTAAGTATATGTTTAACTTTACAAGGAACTGCTAAACAGTTTTCCAGAGTGGCTGTACCACTTTGGATTCTAGTTACTTTACATTCTCACCAACACTTGATATTATTATTTTTTTTTTTAATTTTAGTCATTGTAACAGGTATGCCATGATTTTAATTTGCACTTCTCCAATGGCTAATGACATTGGGTACCTTTTCCTGTTTACTTATCACCCATATTTCCTCTTTAAGTGATGTGTCTGTTCAAGTCTCAGACCCACTTTTCAATTGGATTGTTTGTTTTCTTCATGTTGAGTTTTCAGAGTTTTTGATACGCTCTTGATACAAGCTATTTGGATATGTGATTTGCAAGTATTTCCTCCCTATCTCTAGCCTGTCTTTTCATTCTCTTAGAGTTTTGGGTTTTGATAAATTTTAATTTATGGGTTTTTTTCTTTTATGGATCTGTTTTTGGTACCATCTCTAAGAACTCTTTGTCTAACTCCAGGTCATAAAGATTTCTAATGCTTTCTTCTAAACATCATACAGTTTTATATTTTACATTTAGATGTTAGATCCATTGTGTGTTAATTTTTGAATAATACGAGAGATTTAGATCAAAGGTTTTCTTTTTACAGACAGAGGTCCAACACCAAGAGACTATGCCTTCTCTATTGATTTGCTTGGCACCTCTGTCAAAAACAAATTAGCTATATTTGTGTGTGTGTGTCTATTTCTAGACTCCCTGTTTTGTTCCACTGGCCTAGTCCTTCATAAATACCATGCTGTCTTTATGCTGAAGCTTTAGAGTAAGTCTTAAAATTGGGTAGTATGATTTTTCCAACCACAGTTCTGTGAAACTTTGTTTCTTTTCCTGTTTTTAATACTATTTATCCCTGTTACTCTGATTGGGTAATTTTATCTGTCCTCAAGTTCATTGATTTCTCTGTTATTGCCATTCTGCTCTTATGCCAACAGGTAAGTTTTCAACTTTGGTTATTATATTTTTCAATTCTAAAATTTTCATTCAGTTCTTATTTGTATCTTCTACTTGCTTAGACTTGCTACATTTCCTTTCTTTTTGAGAGTATTCACCCTTACTTGTTGGAGCATTCTTATAATAGCTGCTTCAAAGTCTATGTTAGGTAATTCCAACATGTGTCACCTTGTCATTGGCATCTATTGATTGTCTTTTCCCATGTGAGTTGAGATTTTCCTGGCTACCTCTGTGCCAAGTAATTTTGAATTGTATCCTATACATTTTGAATATTGTAAGACTCTAGGTCTCACTTAAATTCTATGGAAAATGTTGACATTTTTGCTTCAGTAGACAATCAACCTGGTTCGATTCCAGTCTCAAGTTATGACCAGCCTTCCACTGTGTTTGTGGTTCCAATGTCAGTTCCGTTTTCAAAGCCTCTGTAATGCTCTTTGGATCTATCCTCTGTCTGCTATCCAGTGACCAATCTGGGATCTGGGCAGTGTTCTATCTTATAATTCAGTCTTCAAAATCTACAGTTTACTGTTTAGAGTAAGATACTCACATGTGTAGGTTAGACGTGATCCCCAGAGTTCACAGGAGTTCATAAACAACTTTATAGAGTCCCCTTCCCAAGATCCATCCTCTCTTGAGATCTCTTCAGTTCTCTTTGGTTCACTGAAGCTCCCCTTTTGGATCAATTTATTAGAAAAGGGGGCTTTTTTTTACACTGCTCTGCACTTCCTGAGACCATGTCACATCAGGGCCAAGCTGTAGGAAGACAGGAAAAGAAATAAAATCAATAAGTGTTTGTCCCACCCTCCTGAGACCGCAGGAGGGAATGGCCCCTCCCTCGGAGCTCCACTGGGAAAGGACAACTGGAAGGTCCACCTTTGGAACCCTCCTGGACTTGGCCTCGGGCATCTCTCCCCTCATCTGATTCTGATCCTTCCTTGTAATAAAGCAGAACTGGGAGCATAACAGAGTTCAGTGAATCCTGTGAGTCCTTCTGGTGAATTATCAAAATGGAGGGTGAAAAAAAAAAAATGGAGGGTGGTTTGGGGGACTCCCTAAATTTGAAATTAGCGTCAGAAGTGAGGATGGTAGCCTGTTCCCTAACTTCACATTCTCTGTCCCCTAATTGGATATATTAAAATTGGGGTAGGCCAGAGAAGGGGTTTTCTTTCAATATAGTTTGCGGAACTATCCAGGCGTCCTCAAGACTCTGGCATCGTCCCAGAACCAGAGAAAGAGGGTGTAATTGAAAAGCCTTCCCAGGGAATCCTGATAGGCTCCTGGATTTAAAACCACTTCCACTGGGATTCTTGATATTTTCTAAATAAGTAACAAAACAGAAGACAGCAGGGAGTTAGACAGAGTTTATAAGTTGATTGCTTTATCACTGTCCTGCTTAAAAAAGCCTTCCCTGGCCTGCCATTACCTAAGTAATAAATCAAGTAAATTTCACATTCTATATTCTCTGCAATCTAACCCCAAACCAGTTTTACTTCCTGCTGCTTCCTTCCACACCATCCCAGTGGGTCCTATCCCACTACTCTGATTTGATTTTTTATGGTGGGGCTCTGGCATTAATACATTCTGAAAGCTTTCCAAACGATTCTACTAGGGATCCAGGATAGTAAGCTTCTAATGTTTTATTTTATAGCCAAATAAGATCACTATTTATTATATAAACCTAGGATAACATCATATTTTTACCTCTGGAAATCCATACGTTCTTGAAGGTACAGCTCAAATGACAAATTCTTTCCTGATCACACTAGACCAGAATCAATGTCTATTTCTCTGGGTTTCCATAGTGTTTTATTTGCACGACTCCACAGTCCTTTTCACAGTCTGCAATGTAATATACCTAAGAAGCTGCAATGTAAGGAAAGTATGGTCCAAATATCAGCTCCGTGAATGACCCTGTGACTTTAGTGCAGTCAGTTTTTAGTTCTCAAAACTTTAAATACTTCATCTGTAAAATCTGAAACAAATGGTTCTCTTACAGTGTTATCATAAGGTTTAAATGAGACATTTCTGTGCTCCGCAACCTTCTTTATATCAGTACCTAGAAAATATATTTTAACAGCTTACTGGTGGAGAATGCTTGTGGCCAGAGCTAACAGGATGCGGGCTCCATCTACTCCAGGCCTTGCACAACAGCTCAATGAGTTAACAAGATCAGTATCTGGACATACCTATAACTCTTCAAGAAATACTCATTAGCTGCCCATTGAAATCACATGGAGAGCATTAAAAACTACGAATGCTTGGATATCACCCCCAGATTTATGATTTAATTTGTCTGGAGCACAGCCTGTGGCATTAAGAGTTTTTAAATCTCCCCAGGTGATTCTCATGTGCATCTTCTAAGACTGAGGACCACCATTCATTAAAATATGGATCAGAAACATCATTAACTTCTAGGTTGTAAATTTCTTGAGGATGGAGAACGTGCACTGTTCATTTCTATAGAACATCACCCAATCCCCAATCCTCACCAACATTACCACTTCAATAAAATAGATGTTCAATAAACATTTATGGAATTCAATTTAATTCAACAGAGAAATACCATTTAAAAGTTCAGTGTGGGTTGTGGAGGTCACTGGAGAAATCTTTTCCACGTGGGGCAGATATTACCTAGTGGACTCAGGACCCTCAAAACCCCGATTCCCACACACTACCTACCTCTTCTGCACACAGTGTCAGCTCCCAGACTTAGTAAAGGAGACCCAAATTGCCATATCATCAAGACGTCACTATTGTTTCTCAACCTAACTATAAAAAGTAAAGTAATAAAACAATGTTAAAGAAAGGAAACGTTTCATATAGCTAGGAATGTTTTCAGGCTTTGTTCTTTAAGTGGAAGAAAGCTGAGCATCTGCAAGGCTTTAGAATGCATGCTTCTCGACTTGTTTATGTTCTTGGGTTTCACGGTAAACAGGAGTATCTCTTAAGGAATTTGCCTCCAACGTTTGGGAGCCTTGAAATAAAGAGGCAAGAAACTTCTCATGATTCCGATTCTGGTTACTGAAATGGCTTCATGTAAGGGGTCCATCTTTTTTAATTCATCAGAAATTCTAAAACTCATAATGAATTTCATTTATATTCAAAAGATCCTAAATACATGTCTACACAATATGTTCACATAAGATAACAGGCTCAGTTAACCATTAGCCAACCTCACCAAGAATAACAGAGAAGCAATTGATCCCAAAAGAAGCATTCTATCTCTGTTCAAAAGCTTGAAATGCATCTGGGTAGGTCATGGAAACAAAATTATGTAAACTATGTAAACCACTGTCCCTCCCCCCTCCTTGCCATACACACTCATACACACAAACCTCAGTTCTTATTTGTGTCACGCAGTTGGTAGGCGAAGTACTTGGGTTTAAATTTGACGCTTCTGTTAGCTCTCATGTAATACTGGACATATCATTCAAATACGTTTCTGGGACTCATTTTCCATACCTGAATAATGAGGGGGCCATGACCTTACTCATGCCCTTTAAGCCCTGTTTATGATTTTATGTAACTTTTAAAGTAAATGAAAAGGAAACTAGCATTTGGTGAGTGCTTGCTTTCCGAAGTTAATCATGAGATTGCAACAAAGGAAAACATACCTAAGCTAGCTTAACAAAAAAGAAACATTTTCATCAAGTGTAAGGAATACCCAAAGGCAAGCATCAGAGTAGGACCTGATAAGGCACTAGGTCCAAAACATGGGCACTGCAGAGCCAATATGACACTGATCAAATTCTAGTTCACACAGGCTGTTGTTGCTCTTACTTTTCTCTGGGTGTTGCCTTTATTTGTCCTTTCTCTACCCAATGGTTTTCTTTGCACTACTGAAAAGTGGCCTCGATGGTAAAAAAAAAATAGCCAGCACATCCCTGGCTGACCACTGACCTCTTACCTTCAGAGCCCAAGGCCAATAGAGTCTCTGTGTCCCAATTACAAATGACCAGAAAAGAGAGTCTGATTGGTCTAGCTTGGATGAGCCACTCAACCACGGCTGAGTCACCAAGGGAGGGAAAGTGTCCCATGGTTCTGACGGGGAGGCTGAGGCCCATCCCTACCCCAAGGGTTGTGAATTACAGATACGCTTGCAGAAAGTACCGAGAGGTATCTATTCCAACTTCTGGTTGCTAGGCCTTTTCACTTGTTGTCTCAATCTTTGCAGCAATCTTATGACATAGGATTTTAGCCCCATTTTGAAAAAATAAATGATGCTCAAAGATTTTGAACGACTTGTTCAAGACCATACGGCGAGAGGCAGTTTTGGAGCCCATGTACTTTCCAGTGAAAGATCAGCACCCTTGGTGGAAGTTATACAGCTTGGTTGTATTTGTTATATATTTCGGTTAATAAAGCAAAGACTTTGAAATGATATGGCTTTTCAATGGTTTTGTTTGGGCATTCTAGGCATCATAAACAATATCTTGATTATTAATTTTTTTTTTTTTTTTTTTTTGGCTGAGTTGGGTCTATGTTGCTGCTCGTGGGCTCTCTCCAGTTGCGGCAAGCAGGAGCCACACTTCGCTGTGGTGCGTGGGCCCCCCCATCGCGGTGGCCCTTCTTGCTGTCGAGCACGGGCTCTAGGCAAGCGGGCCTCAGCAGCTGTGGCCCGCGGGCTCCAGAGTGCAGGCTCAGCAGTTGTGGCACACGGGCCTAGTTGTTCCGCGGCATGTGGGATCTTCCCAGACCAGGGCCCCTGAATTGGCAGGCAGATTCCCAACCACTGCAACACCAGGGAAGCCCTTAATTTTTTAAAATGAGAAGCAATGGTGAGTATTATTGTAAAAGCTGATAGTTTCCTTTCCTTAGCATAGACTTTCTGGGAAGTAACAAATGTTCTGTATTCAGGAAGAATAATAATAGTTCCAGTAGTCTAACACTGCTATGTGTCAGGCAGAGTGCTAAATGCTTTACCTATATATCTCACTGAGGCCTCAAAACAAGCCAATGATGGAGCGACTATTCTTATTACCCAGATGAGAAAACAGACTTGAGAGAGGCTAAGTAACTTAGGTCTCCTGCTATATGGTGGTCAAGCTAGCAGTTGAACTCAGGTCCACTTGACTCCATAGCTCTTAATCACTAGGCTTTGCAGCTTCCCAGCCTTGGGCTGGGAAGTATATAAGAATGAAATCTCAGTACATACAAATGATCACTAATACGGATGTATTTCAGATTTTACTTTCTTTTATGTTATGTATACAAATATGGCATTTATGACAGCATACATTAAATCTATAGCTAATAGCTAATATTTGGCATATATTCAAAAACACCAGGAATAACATTTTGCCAGAAGTTTTTCATCCAAAATTTATTGGCAGTCTGTTCTGTATCAAATACTGAGCTAGGTAATTTATATTTTGATTTCTTGTAGACAGCTAGAGTCAACTGATCATTTTTTTCCCAAGATAGTGATCTGATTTCCTAGGAAAAAATTAACATATCTTTCAAAGGAAACAATCTACTTTCTTTTTCTTTGTCTCCTATGAGAAAAGGGAGTGAAAGTCTGTCAGTTGTCAGCAGATGTGCCCAGCTTCCTCTGGAACAATTTATAAAGGACTATAACCCAGCCTATGTCCTGATACAGAGGCATCTCGAATTCTTCCCTGGTTTCTTTCTTCAGTAATACCTAAACTAGGGATATATAAATCAGCAAAATAGAGTAGGAAGACAAATGAACACATTAGTAAAAAAAGCAACCTAATTTAACTTTTGTCACATTTTAAGAAAGAGAAACAGCAGATGTTTCACCTATCTGTGTTTAAAATTAAGAAAAGACCATTAAACTGGCATGTATTTAGTAAATATTATTTATAATAAATTCTGTGGAACATTCTGCTAAGGTAAAATGACAGAAAAGAGAAAAGAAAAAGAGGGAGGAAATCAGAGTAAACACAATCTAAGAAGGATTATGTTAACAGAGACAGAATAAAGTGTTAGAAAAAAGAGAAAAATTATACTCTCACAGATATTAGGAAAATTCTAAATTAAAATAGAAAAGAAAGAAACAGAGATCAAGTGCTAGAGGCAAATTAAAAGATAGAAAAGAATACTGAAAAAAAAGAAAAAGAGATGGACCAAGAGATTCATCACTTCAAATGAGCATTATTCAGCTTGTGCTCAGAGGAGCATGAAAATTGCCTGCAGCACTTGTTCAGACCCAGACTGTTGGACCCGCCCTAAACCTTCAAGTCAGACTCTCTGGGGGCTTGGACCCAGAAATCTGTAACCGAGATAATCTCCTCAGTTAGTTCTCAGGCACGCTAACAATTATGAAGCCCCACTTGATGACTGACATAAGTGGACCCCACGGTGCCAAGATGCAACTTCAGAGTTTTACTAAACCCACAGTCAAAACGCTGATTGCTTTCATAATACTTTCCATCTTGAATAGGAATGAAGATTCTATTTTTTAAAATAGCACAAATTCATGAATTTATAACACAAATATTTTATTCCCCCCTAATTTTCAGAGCATTTTGGAGTCATTTTTAAGAGGGAAACTCCCACTTCCTGGCTGGACAATGTCAAACATTAAATTTCATTTTCACAATTAAGATTATTTATTTCCTAATCATTTACAACAGAAAACATCTGTGAACATCCTAGATCATATGTGAAATTTTATGATAACATTTTTTTGTTTTACTTTTTAATTGTTAAATAATGAGTATACGGAAATGTGCACAGAGTGTACAATTCAACAATTTATCACAAGGTGAACATCAAAGCAGCATAACCCAGGTCAAAACCAGAAAACTGTCAGTACCTACAAAAGTCCCCCTTTGCTCTCTCCCAATCACTGGTCTGTCTTGCTTCCAAGAAGCCACTATTGCAACATAATATGATCATTTTTTTTGCTTTTCTGACATCACCAAGTTTTGGCAAGAAAATGAGTCAAAAGGATATCTTATATTCTATTGATGGGAGTATAAATTTGCACAAGTCTGAACATCAGTTTGGCATAATTTACTAAAGTTGAATATTTGCATATGCAGTGATTTCAGTCTTAAGCATATACCTCACAGAAATGCATGCATTCATGTATGTTGTTCATATAACAAACATATAACCACCTAAATGTTCACCAACAGAAAAACGCATAATTAAATTGTGATATAGTCAAACATAGGAAAGAATAAAGCATTGTAAATGAGTGCAACCACATAAAACAATGATGAATTTCACAAACATGTCACTGAAAGCAAAACCAGACACACAAAATAATCCATACTATATGATTCAATTTACAGAAATTAAAAAATATATATATATATAAAATGTTTCCAGAAACATGTTTATTTTTATGAATAAAATGTTCAGAGGATTTTTCAGATTCTGTTATTGACTCTCCCCCAAATCAAGAACAGTTCTTAAAGCTAATATCAAGATTTTTAAAAGTCATGTTGCATTTTTGCTACTATTGTCATGAAGAATATCTTGGTTAATCCAATTGTTTTCTCTGACTGGATAGCCAAGAATATCCTCTTCCTCGCCTCAAACAGGAAGTAAGATCTGAAAACCAAACTTTGATATTTGGTAGATCTGGATATTTGAACTTGAATTTGAACCTGAAATCAGATAATTTTGCCAGTTTAATTAATCTTTGCTTTGCTCCTATGTTCCATGTAGTTCCAGTGTCAGTTCATGTCTACAATCTCTGCCTGGTGTAAAGAGCTCAAACTCTTTCCTTTCATGTACCCATGTTGACATCACTGTCTAGAATTTTCTTTTGACACTGGAGGAAATGAGTATTTTTTAAACATTCAAAGTCCAATGGCTCAAAGTGCATGCTGCAAAGTCAGCCAATTTCCAGGTATGTTTAAAGTTCACAGATTTTCCATTCTGAACACAGAATCATAAAAGGAAATTTCATCAATTGTAAGTAGCATCATTTATCAAGTTTATTGCACCAGCAAGTCTGATTTCAGAATCTACATGGCTGAATGACTTTTACATGGTTTTATTCTTCTGGCAAAAATTCGTTTTTAAAATTTTGGCACAAGATAATGGTGGAAGAAATTGTATTTATTCAATATGTGCAGTTCTCAGTATATCACTTATACCTCAATAAAGCTGTTTTAAAAATAAAAAGCTAAGGAAAAAAAGATGAGAGGGCAAGATACCCCAACAAGCACACATTTACTCCGCAAATTTATTTAGGCTGTGAAACGGTAGACGGCAGAGATCAATCCCTTGTTTTCTTTACCAAGTCACTCCTCCTCCCACTTTAGTTATAAGAATATACTGCAAATCATATATTCCAGTCACCCTACAAATTAACCAGAGCCCTTAACGAAAACTGGAAATCAGTTAATATTTCATGCTCCCAGAGAATACCCAATTAATCACACAAACAAAAGGATTTTTAATGTACCTGCCATACCTTTGCAACAAACACCTACTCACCGCTAAGTTCCCTGAGCACCCTTCACAGACACAAGTTGTGTTTTAGAGTTGGCCTCAGCTTAATATATGTTTTTTTGTTTGTTTTGTTTTTTTGTTTTGTTTTGCGATATGCGGCCCTCTCACTGTTGTGGCCTCTCCCATTGCGGAGCACAGGCTCACGGGCCCAGCAGCTCCGCGGCATGTGGGATCTTCCCGGACCGGGGCACGAACCCGTGTCCCCTGCATCGGCAAGTGGACTCTCAACCACTGCACCACCAGGGAAGCCCAATATATGTTTTTATAATAAAAAAATAGTATAATCAGTCCAGTATGTGGTTTTTTTGTTCTTTTTTAAAATTTATTTATTGATTTCTGGCTGCGTTGGGTCTTCGTTGCTGTGCGCGGGCTTTCTCTAGTTGTGGCGAGCGGGCTCTAGAGCACAGGCTCAGTAGTTGTTGGGCTTAGTTGCTCTGTGGCATGTGGAATCCTCCCTGACCAGGGATCGAACCCATGTCCCCTGCAACAGCAGGCGGATTCTTAACCACTGTACCACCAGGGAAGTCCCCCAGTATGTGTTTTGTGTGTCTTTTATTTGCAGTGACAGCAGTAATGCTTATTAATAGTTGGCCTTTGCACAATGCAGAAAACATATGTTTATTACTGATATAAGCCGTTTCAAAATATTTCATTTCCCCTTTCTTCTCCCTGCAAAACAAAACTTTACCAATACTTAGGGTTTTATCAACATTTCCTTTCTGGGGATGTCTTCATCATCTCAGGGACCATGCTCAGGCTGACACTGTGACTTCATAAACAGCCATTGGGACCCCCAAGGATATGACTAGGTAGCAGCATCTGCCAGGGCTTTTCCATTCTAAAGCCAGAATTTACAGCTATAGCAGAGGACAGATTCTCATCATTCTAAGAAGAATTTGCATGGCCTCCCAGAAAACAGGAGAAAAATGTATCATCAGTCTCCCAGATGCTGGTCTGACAAGCAGTGCCTGATCAGTACCATCCATGGCTAATGATCCCTCTTCCCATCCCCAGCCTCAACCCCCAGAGTGAAGATTCCCCTTCAGGAGCTCTGAGGTAGGGCTCAAGAATCGGGATTTTTAGAACACCTCTCAGTGACACCGATAGGCAGCAAATCTGGGGACCCGATGAATTAAATGACCCTTGAGAGTTTTCAAAATCCTCATCTTCATTGTTTGCACTTACTGAACAAATCATAGAAATAAATGTGTCCCAAATTAGAGGTTGGAAGAAAGGATTGCCCCGTTCCCACTTCTGCACGTGCAACGGCAGTGTGCTAGGATACAGGGTGGGACAGTGCCTGCTGGATGTTGTTTGTAGCACTCTGTGTCTTCCTTGCCTTCATTGCTCTCATCTATCCCTCAGGAGCAGAAAGCTTGGCAATTACGTTTCTCAGCCTTCCATACCAGCAGGGCTCCAGCTAGACTCCATCAATGTCTGGCAGTTATGCTCAATTTGGAGGGATGAGACAGAAAAGAAGAAGCCATGTTTCTCCAGCAGCAGTTCCTGGCAGGTGTGTAGATATGGGTAGATAGGTGACTATGGTGTTTGCCTCCAACTACTAGGAGCTAAAGATACCGGCCGCAAATTCGTGTACCCGATGCACAGTGACGCCAAATAGACCAAAACGTCGGAGCCTGGAGCAAGGAAAGGTTTACTGCGGGGCCAAGCAAGGAAAACAGGTGGCTCGTACTAAAAAAAACCCCTGAACTCCCAGAAAGGGTTTCAGCAAAGCACTTTTAAAGCCTACGTGGGGGCATGGGGGAGGAGTGGGGGAGTGGTCTCATCATGGACAATTCTCTGACTGGTTGATGGTGAGGTAACAGGGCAGTTAACATTATTAATCCTTAGGCACCAGTAGGCCTGGGGACTCAGGATCATCAAGTAGTTAATTTCTTTCATTTGGTGCTGGGTTTAGCATCCATAAAACAACTCAGTAAGTGTGCATCAGATCCTAGTATCTAGGTACTTCAGAGAGGAGCTAGAGCAGAGGATAGGGGGGAAGGGCCTGTCCTGGGAAGGCCCCATACGGTCCTGCTCACTTACATTAAGATTTCCCAAAAGCAACCTTCCTAACCTAAACCCCACCCCACTCCCCACATTTGCAATGGTTGTGTCAGCTCCTTACTCTCTGTATTCGATCTCTTTCTCCCTGAATCTGAAGTGGCCACTGTTTTCTCGGCATGGTCATAACAGTCAAGGTTATACCTATTACCCTACAGACTCTCTTGGAGCTGAAGATATTAGCCCAGGAATTCGCACTCTGAGCTCACGACAGTTACAACTAGGCAAAGATAGAATTTCCTAGAAAATGCACAACAAAACTTCACAAACCCCAAAGCTCCAATGGGACAATGCACATGTATCAACTCACTGAAAATTCGCAGGTCCCCTAGTGTGGGCCACAAGAGCAAAGGTGGCAAATCTCTCCTACTGGGGGCTGGTTGCTTTCCATATTAATAAAGTTTCAGGAAATTTGGTGAACTCCATTCTGGTGCAAAGTGGACTCTAATACTATGCCTCAACCCTCATTTAGGGCACTTCAGGGTTCTCCTATGAAAGTCTGGGGCAACTTTAAAGAAAGGCTTCACTCAAACAAACACTGGAAATATGAGTATCTCCAAATACTAAATTTTCATGGGTTTGAGAAAACATTTTTTTCTATTAACTTAAGAAGTGCTAGATGATGATAGATGTAAATATATGGATTTTTCCCTTTCATTGGTCAGAGTTAATACATTTTATGTTTTCCAAAGCAACCCACAGGGGCTTCTCTGCTGGTGCAGTGGTTAAGAATTTGCCTGCCAATGCAGGAGACACGGGTTCAATCCCTGGCCCGGGAAGATCCCACATGCCGAGGAGCAACTAAGCCCGTGCACCACAACTACTGAGCCTGCGCTCTAGAGCCTGCGAATCACAACTACTGAAGCCTATGCACCACAACTACTGAAGCCTGCACACCTAGAGCCTGTGCTCCACACAAGAGAACACCGCAGTGAGAAGCCTGTGCACCACAATGAAGAGTAGCCCCCGCTCGCCGCAACTAGAGAAAGCCCACGTGCAGCAACGAAGACCCAATGCAGCCAAAAAGAAAGTAAATAAATTTATTTAAAAAAAAAAAAAAAGCAACCCACAATTTCAAAGGACAGGGGAGAACCTGGAAAATAAAATCATTTAGACAATCACTGTTCAATAGAACTTTCTGTGATGATGGAAACGTTCTATATCTGTGTTCTCCAGTACAGTAGCTCTTAATCACATGGGGTTGCTGAATATTTGAAACATGGCTAGTGCAACTGAAAAAATAAATGTTTAATTTTATATAATTTTAATTAATCTAAATTTAAACAGTCACATGTGGCTACTGTATTGAAGAGCACAGATTTTTCACACCTCTTGGACATATGTCTTACAATGATATAAAAATTATATTTAAATATATTCATGAAAAGAATAAAATTACATCAAAATATAAAGTTCTTTACACAGAATCAGTAATAAATGGATTGCTTGCAGAAAGTCAGTATATATTTTACTCATAGCTATATGTATCTCTCCAATTTAAAAATTAATTGGATTTCAATTTTGTAAGTGTAGATGATGAGAGCGTTCTCATAAACTCTTCAGACAATGCAGGGTAACATGAAGCCTCCCCACTCCCACCCCATCAGCCAATTCCATTCCTCACATCCTCTGGGGGCCCAGCAGAAACACTATTCTATTTAGGTTGGATGTGTCTATTTTCAGAAATTTTTCTATGTATTTAAAAACATATTTGTATATAGATACAATATAATCTATATATTTATATATCCATGTTAGATTAAATTAGAGCATATTTTAATGTTCTCAATATGCTTACATATATACCAAATTCTTTTTCATGGCTGTGTCACATTCCTAAGCATGGACTCTTTTTCTTTAGCCTATTTGACCATTTTGACCATTTATCCCTTGCTAGAATTTTAGTTTATGTACAGCTTTTTTCTATCACAAACAATACCACAATAAGCTTTCTTTTATGTGAGTCCTTGTGTATAATTTAAATTTTAATAGATTGCAAAATTTCCCTCTATGATGACTGTATAATTTATATTTACCATTTCTCCCCTGATATTTTCAACACTGATGAGCCAGGAAGGAAACTGATTTAAGTTTTTATTTCTCTATTTACTACTGAGGTTAAGCAATTTTCCATATGCCTGCTAAATTTCATCTTTTGTTAATTGACTATATAACTCATGTCATTTTTTTCAATCAGGAAAACATATACTAAAATACAGCAAGACCATGGCTAAATTATTTTTCCTGGAGTATACAGTGCCTTGTATATATATCTCCATAAATAATTATTGAACAAATGAATAAAACAGCCGACATCATGAAAATCTCTCTCTCAAAAAAGAAAAGACAAATTGAGTCCACAAAATTTTTAACATAGGTTCCATATTTCAGAGTATCAGGGGTAGACAGATAAATGATAAGTTTATATCACTACTCCTAGAACTTCCATTATTCTATTAGACAAATAAAATTTAAAAATCCAACTAAATAAACATTTATTCTGTAACCCCTTCAAGACATATTTCTGATAGGACTGTTATTCTAACTCCAAGCAATTTTTCCTCTTGACCTCAATCTCCCTAACATCCCCATAGCAAAATAAGAATGATATTTTAATTGATGTGCTTTTCATATTTTATAGTATTGATTGCCATCTAGTCAATCAGGATAATTCAATCTTCTTTCTATCGCAAATACCTTCAGAATGTTTCCACTTCTGCCTTGACAACATTTGCTCTTTTTCTCGTAAGAGTACCCTTATTTTCCTTGTGAATGCTCTCCTCCCCATCTCAATTCACATGGCATCTATGAGGCTGACTCCAATCCCAGCCCTAAGGGTGAGTTTAGAACCAAAAACTGGCCTGAGTAGCCAAGTAGAGCCAATCATACCTAACCCCATATCTTTTGCAGGAACCGTAGAGAGAAACATTCTCTCTCCAATGTAAATTCCA
Organism: Grampus griseus; assembly: GCF_964374135.1. Classification (NCBI taxonomy): domain Eukaryota; kingdom Metazoa; phylum Chordata; class Mammalia; order Artiodactyla; family Delphinidae; genus Grampus; species Grampus griseus. Next base: position 95,360,413 of record NC_139019.1, on the reverse strand, counting down.
AGTGACTAGCAGATATTTTGCTATTTGGTCTGAAAATCTGTTGGAGAATGGAATCAATGCAAAGGAAAGCAAAGTCCAGATGGAGAGGGAGGGGAGGGGAGGGGAGGGGAGGGAAGAACCAAGTCCTGATACTGACATTTAAACCATTAGGTCAAGTTACACTTGAAGCCATATCTACCCCTGAACTTTTCAGGTGTCCTAAATGAAAAATAAAATCAGAACCCTTCTTAGCTTGAGATCATTTGAATTAGGTTTTTGATCACTTGCAATGGAGAGAAACTCAACTAAAACACTGGGACAAGAGGCATTTTTAAGGGACTGTTCTGAATTATCCAATATCCAAATTACCTTAACTTTACTCTGGCTCTCTGGTTGTTACAGACAGTGCCTGAATCTGCATTTCTATGGTTGACAACAAACAGCATCATTTCTTACATGTGAAACATTTTCCCCATTTTACATTCTCTCATGGAATTAATTACACAGAAGCTATATAGCTCAAATGCTATTATCTTTGTTTCGTTAATGAGAAAAATGGAGCCACAGAAAAGGTAATGATGTTCAAGGGCTGGGACAATATTCAAGACTTCCCACTGCTTGCTCTTGTTTGAGCCCATGCATTTCCAACATGATACTAAAGGTGAAGTGGATAAATATAAGACCCAAGACACTGTGGATGGTGTGTGATGCCACCCTGGACATTTCCTGGCCTCATGCAGTGGAAATCGGCTTTCAGTTTATACTCTAAATGAAGTCACTTTGCTGTGAAAGGTGTATGAAACCGCTCTCACCCGTAGTAATGGCACAGAGCAGAGATTGTCACCAATCAGTCAATGCTGATCCCACCAAATGACTCCGTGAAGAGACACTGGAGACTGATAAACAGCTCATTACCTAGAACAGTTAGCAGTTACTCTGGACCTCTGGCATGCAGCTTTTTAAAGGAAACAGGGTAAACAGTGTGGTGGAGAACTTAGGAACACAATTGGGAATTAAACAAAGTGGTGTTTGAATGTGGGCTTTGTCACTTATTAGGTTTGTGTCCATCAGTATGTCATGTATGCTCTCTATTTGATCCTTACTACCTCCTCTGCGTTGGCTCAACCCTCCCAGTTCTGGCAAGTGGCAGGGATGAGAGCCATCTGAGCAACTGCTCCAGCCTCGAGATAACCCACCAGAGCACCAAGGAAACGAGCCTGTGTCATATCCCTGTCCTACCTAGCTTCCTTCCAGGAAGTGATGACATAACAAAGGGTAACTACACAGTTTGTCAACTATCTTAACTTGTGTTAGAGTCAGAGATGCAAGAGCAATCTGCACCACGCCCAGAAGCTGTCTTGATTATAGGCTCAAAATAACCTCACTCTTTATCTGCATCACAAACCCTTCCAGAGCTCCTCCCCAGGTTTTCACGTTAGGTGAAACTAAGAAGAAAAATGAATGCAGCTCTAAGCACCATTTGTATAGTTGGTGCATTTGTTTTCACTGGAATGCCATGCATTTGGAGAGGGGCTCCCATTGTCAGGAATCAGCTGCAGGGCACAAGCAGTCATCTTGGATCCTCTGCCTCATTTGCCCAGACCTCAAATGGGTCAAATGTAAACATTCTGCAGTCCTCTTCCACTCATTATTTGGTTAGTTTCTCCACAAGGTTCTGGAGCTGCGGACATCTTTCAGTGACTTCACTCACCTCATGTATCTTGTTTCCACTAACTAACTCAGATATCTCCTCCTTCCCACAATATGGTGATTTTTCCTACTAATGAACATTACCCATTCAAAAACCCATCCCCTCTGAACCTTGATATCACCATCTATAAAATGGGCATGTATATGTATAACTGAATCACTTTGCTGTACACTTGAACTAACACAACACTGTGAATCAACTACAATATAAAATAAAAATTAAAATAAAAACATTAATTCTTCCAATCCATGAACACACACACACACGGGCATGGAGGGGAAATTATGTGCTTAAGTGGAAAACTGTGCATTATCTAGGGGATATTCCTCCAGGGAGCTGTTCTACAACTCTGTACATCATAAATAACTGACAGCAATGCAGTATATTTGTCTGTAGACATGCAAATTCTGTTCAGTTAAGTACAAGTTCAATGGACTTTCTTTACTCTGCTATGGAAAAACATGTTCTGCTTCCATTTGTACACTCATTTCAATGGTTCTGATCTGCAAATGTGTTTGTATTTTGGATTCTCTTTTGCATCACCTATAACATCTGCCTGGTTCTCTCATTGATTAATGAATAGAATAAAATCTTTAATAGACGTTCTTTTTTATATGTGTATGATAGTCATGATTTTACCTTTTTTGAAAATGATTCTTAACAGAAATAAGAACATTACCAATCTCAGAAGGCTAACTGAAGATTGAGCATAGTTGGAAATATCAAAGAGTGGCAGCCACTCTGTCAGTGAAGTGATGTTTATAAAACTTAGCATGCATTAAGCACTCAATAAATGTTACCTATTACTGTTTCAAAAGAGAATGTCGGTCATTTTTCAACCAATCCTTTTTTACATTTAAATAAAATTTTAGATAAAGACCTCATATTAGAAATGCTAACTATAGACATCTGGGGAAAAGTGGACATTCCCTAAAAATTATTAATAATGTTGACTCTCAGCCTGGCAAACTCAGGACGAGCAGCCCACATCTTAGGGAATAAGGCCTTAGTAAAGCTTTTTCCCATCTGAACACATTCCTCATAACACACTGCAATCAAAACATGGTAACAGAAATTTTACAACTGGCAACAATAGGGAATCAGTGTGAAAAGTGGAAGTAATTATGGTTAAGTACAAAATGAGAACGTGCCTCTAAAAACAAATAGAAAAAGGTTAATTCTCTGGCTTCTGGCAGATCGGTACTATATTTTTCCAAGGTACAACAACCTAACTGAAACCCCAACGATAATGATTTATTCAAGTTTTAATTCATACATTTCCAGCTAAAAAGACATCCCCAGACATTCGTGGTTGCTTACTACCAACTGCAAGCTTTTGTTTAACCGAGGACAGAGGTTCCTTCTGAAGGCCAGGGTAACAGTGAACAATTTGAATGATTTTCTTACATTTTTTTCGTAACAAAACAAACTTGTATGTGATGAATGATTATTTTCCCTGCCACTGATGTAATGTAAAAGTTGTATTTCACCTTATTTTCCTAAGTGTTAATATTTTCAGTATTTGAATTTCCGTCTTGTTTCTCATTTATCTAAGGGTCTATTGTTAAATCTTTATCTTTCACAGTAAGCTCAGCCAAAGAAAACTTTACTATAAGAATAACAGTCACTCAAATGTTTTATATGTAAGGTCCCAACATTACAAAAATTCCAAAGAGATTTTGTGCTTTTCTCACTTTTATTTTTGTTCTCCAACAAACATATCCTGACTCAAAAAAATACCTTAAATTTTTACCTTATTGATTTAAAACTTTTCTATTAACACGATTTGCTTTTCAATGATGATGTCCAGTCTTTATGACCAAATCTATTTTTGGCTTGTCAGTGTAGGTGTTAGGGTTCTAACAGCAAATGGCCATGTGTTTAATTCAATTAAATGTTTTAAATGACACAATACCCTGTCACATTATGCAGTTACTCTAATCCTACTGAATCAAAGGCACTATGCACATTTCATTGATTGCTTCCCTGATTAGTCATTATTATGGCCTACAAATGTCATCAAAAAGAAAATCATCAATTCAAGCACACCGTGCAGACCATTGACAGGATAGATATTCTGGAACCAAGTTTAGCCTGGTGAAATTCAGCATAGTTGGAAATATCAAAAAGTTTGCAGCCACTCTGTCAAAGATTTATAAGAACTTTCTCAGTTCAGCCTTAAAGTAGTTTATACTAGACGTCTTTACCTCCCCCCTACCCCTTTAGACACGACTCACCATATCCATCCCCCATAGAAACGGCACCACCAAAGCAGAGCGTTTCAATGATACACACTATATGCAACAATTAACTCTAACTTACAATGTTTTCTAATAAACCTTAATTTGATAGAAGTCTAATAAACCTTAATTTGATAGAACAAACCTTAATTTGTTCTCATTTCCTTATCATTCATATGAAGCATATTTGAAATAACCATAAACGAGAAGAGAAAGATTAGTGTGAACTGTGTTGATCAAGGAAAGCTTCTTTAAACACACAAATTAGTCCTTGGTTCTCTTTTTTTTTTTCTTGCGGTACGCGGGTCTCTCACTGTTGTGGCCTCTCCCGTTGCAGAGCACAGGCTCCGGACGCGCAGGCTCAGCGGCCATGGCTCACGAGCCCAGCCGCTCTGCAGCATGTGGGATCTTCCCAGACCGGGGCACGAACCTGTGTCCCCTCCATGGGCAGGCAGACTCTCAACCACTGTGCCACTAGGGAAGCCCAGTCCTTGGTTCCCTTATACGGCTTTGTATGTATTTTTTTTTAATTATACATATACATATATGTGTGTGTGTGTGTGTGTGTGCATTTGATGTTTAATGGGCCTCTTGCATTATCCCATAAAAGCATCTTATTCCCCTTTGTTTTCTCACCTCCTAAAACCTGTCACACCCATAGTCGAAGCTCCCTTAATGGAGTGACTCATGCCAGAGCACATGGCATGCTTCTGGCAGGTGGTGCTCCTCTCAGAGTTTGGTAGACTTTTGCCCTCTGCACCCGTTTGTACCTATTGCACATTTTATTATCATTAATAAAGAAATAAAAGTGGGATAAGAGAAATCATTGTCGTTCTCACGAACATCAAAGGCACGCTTTGAAAAACGTGATAAAGATGAGTCACCAAGAAAAAAAAATGCTGTTAAGTTAGTTATGGGCCAGACAAATGTAAATGATCAGGGAAAAATACAGATTTCTGCACTCAAACTGCTCTGCATGTATATTTGAGTTCTTGCTCCATTTTAAACAAATCCCTGATAATGGAAATCAATGAAATGCATTATGGTCTAGTTTAGATGAGAAAAGCTACGGAAAACTCCAAAGAGGGGCCCGTGGGCCAATATCAAATGTATATGTATATTTATATATGTCAGATTAAAATAAAATATTCAAGTTAAAAAGGATATTTTTGTGTGATTCCCTGCTTTGACTTTAATTCACTGACCCACTGCCAGTCCCCACTGCTTCAGATAAAAAGCTTCTATTGTAGGCAGTATTCAAAAAACTGTTAAGTGAGGCTCTCTGATTAAATTAATCTAGACCATAAAGGACCTATAGACATAGGAAGGTAGAGTAGCAGGACGGCACAGCGCTCAGGATGAGTGAAGTTTCGCAGCAATAATCCTCGCCTCTTCAACATGCGTGGCTCCAAGGGTTTTGCTGTGCTCAGCTGGCCTCATTTCAAGGGACAACATCACATGTCATTTTCTTCTACTCTCGTCTTCCTCCTGGGGCATTACTTATTGTGGCCTCACTTTAAATTACTTGTTCATTAACTTGAGCCATTTAGAAGGATTTTAAAACTTTTCTTATTTTATGTCAAAATATGCCAAAATGTCGATATGGGGCACATCTGGACCCAGCATTCGGTAACACACTGTATATTTTTAACACTTAATATTACTTATGAAGAGGTAAAGATTTGGTTTTGCTCACTAGTCGTCTTTTCAAAAAATGTTCCATATACTTACACTGATTTTTTAGGAGAAATAATTCTTTCAACATTTTGTAACTGGAAATGTTTTAGGAAATTCCAGACCGTAGTATCATATGAAAACTTTTTTATAAAACTGTGTCTTTCCAACGCTCGCTCTAAGAAAAAGAAAAATGCAGTAACAAAGGCTTTGATAAAGATTAAATTACTGAATTAATTAAAATCATCTTTTACCTCATTATGAAGTTTACCTTTCCAAAATATAAGGGGATCTATCATATACTTAATAAGTGCTCAGAACTCAGATTTAAACCCCCCCAAAGCCCACAGATCAGAGATGCCTGCAAAGATCCTAGATATGTATCTTTCCCACCCATTTTCTATTTGTTCACTGCTCAAAAACTTTTCCTTTAATGATCACTATGGGTTAGGCCTGGGAGATGCAAGTAGATCTTCCCCAAAACATTTGGATGTTGACTCTCAAGACTGCATATGTGAGCCCAATCTCTGCCTTAATATCTGTCGAGGAGACACAAAAAGGCAGGCTGGAAAGAGGGCCACAGTCACACACATTCACTCGCGATCATAAGTGCAACGGACTTTTTATATTCCACATTTTTAAATGTTGGTAACCATGTTTAATATGATGCCTTTTTCTCCTTCAAAAATATTTGATTTTGGGGATTTCCCTGGTGGCACAATGGTTAAGAATCCAACTGCCAATGCAGGGGACAGGGGTTCGATCCCTGGTCCGGGAAGATCCCACATGCTGCAGAGCAACTAGGCCTGTGCGCCACAACTACTGAGCCCATGCCCTAGAGCCCACGAGCCACAACTACTGAAGACCGCACACCTAGAGCCCGTGCTCCGCAACAAGAGAAGCCACCTCAATGAGAAGCCCACACATCGCAACGAAGAGTAGCCCCTGCTCGCTGCAAATAGAGAAAGGCGGTGTGCAGCAACGAAGACTCAATGCAGCCAAAAATAAATAAATAAATAAATTTTTTTTAAAAATTTGATTTTTACTTTGGTTGTAGCATGCATAGAGTTTTAGTCTGTCTTTAAGCAATCCTTAAGAAGTGGGTCAGCGCCACTATTTTGGGAAACAAGTAGATGATAGGTAGATAGATGAGTCGAAATAAAGACAGATCCATAATTTGTTGTTTTGGGAAAAATATAAATAGATGATAAATGACAGATAGATAGATGATTAGAAATAAAGATAGAGATCTATAATTGGTTGTTTTTGTTTATAAGAAACACCTACTTAAGGCATGAAGTCAAACCACAGGTGTATTCCAAACGTAAGTAATATAGATGCCATTAGTTCTTAAAAAACTGCTCTTCTCAAATTATTAAAGTTTCCATATTAGCCAACTCTCCCAACAACGGTAGCTTGATCAAAGAATTTGAAATTGAAGTACCAATATTTTGATAATGATTTCCACAAACAGTTCTGGGTAAAGAACTCATAGGGAGGAGCTAGCATCTTTTCTTGTTCTATCTGTAGCTGTACTAAGCATCCTACAGCAGTTCGAGTGTTCTCGCCTTTTCCCCTATTAATTGAAGGGCAAAGCATACACTAGAGCCTGCAAAACAGTGGGTCCCACACAAGTCTTCTATTTCAAAGGCACTGGGCTCCTGTCTTTTTGTCTGGTTCAAACTGTCTGCTCTTATATTCGGTTCTTCTCATAGACATTTGGGGGGTTAATTTAACCCTAACATTTTATTATTTGTCATTAGCTACAGGTCATTTACCTTTAAAATTTGTCTACATTGTCTTTAACAAACCATATCTGCCACATTTTTGATGATGAATTGTAGACGATGGTTCAAGCAATAACTCAGTATGACTGATGCTAACATCATCCAAATTTCATTGGATTATATTTACTTGGTCTAATTGGTCTGGATATAATGTGATAATATATATTCACAAGAATGCAAGGAGTGGAAACTACATTTTCAGTGAAGCTTAATAAATATTTTAGAGTTTACATAGTGTATAATAAATGATTTTTTTGCTCCAAGCAAATAGCTAATAAGGTTTTATTCAACAGGTTTTTCAGAAAAAGCCCAAAACATAATTCCTCTTTCATAATAAATAGATGAACATGCCTTGAATGTGTGCAGTGGTTCACTGACTGTACTTGTGTGAATGAAGTTTAGACCTAGAAAGTGTGTGTTGACCTAGAAAGTGTGTGTTGATGTCAATCTGGGGCTCTTGCCCTTTTGGTTCTAATAGTCCCTGCCCTAAAAGCAGCACCTTCACTGGACAGAGCCCCAGCTGGTGGGCCTGCAGCCAACTAGAGAGCTTCCATGGTAGTTTCTGACCTTCCAACTTATGTGAAATCAAGAGTATCTTAGACTCAGTCACACTGCAGTTGGAATCTCCAGGATTTCCAAATAGGGTAGGATATGGATATATTTATGAGCGATGTTTGAAAGACTCAGAAAGGGTTGAGAACAAGAGCAGGGATGGCAAATCCATGTACGTCCATCACAACTATCCCTCTCTTCCCTTCTAACCAGAGCCAGCACTCCAAGCCCTTCTTAGAATAACCGCAGGAAGTCTCTGCCGACTGAGCAAATGTGGCACTCAAGAAAATACCTATTTGCTACTCTGCCCAACTGCATTTAATGACACAATCATTCCACACAATACTGGCGGCCCAGAGGAGAAAACCTTTCATGATCAAGAAAAGTAAGCAGTGTTGCATCCTCCATCACACTTTTGGGGACTTACGTTTTTGGAAATTGGCATTTTAAAGACCTAGATATAAGCAGCTCATGCAGCTCAATAACAAAAAAACAAACAATGCAATCCGAAAATGGGCAGAAGACCTAAATAGACATTTCTCCAAAGAAGATATACAGACTGTCAACAAACACATGAAAGAATGCTCAACATCATTAATCATTAGAGAAATGCAAATCAAAACTACAATGAGATATCATCTCACACCAGTCAGAATGGCTATCATCAAAAACTCTAGAAACAATAAATGCTGGAGAGGGTGTGGAGAAAAGGGAACACTCTTGCACTGCTGGTGCAGCCACTATGGAGAACAGTATGGAGGTTCCTTAAAAAAACTACAAATAGAACTACCATATGACCCACTAATCCCACTACTGGGCATATACCCTGAGAAAACCATAATTCAAGAAGAGTCATGTACCAAAATGTTCATTGCAGCTCTATTTACAATAGCCCAGAGATGGAAACAACCTAAATGTCCATCATCGGATGAATGGATAAAGAAGATGTGGCACATATATACAATGGAATATTACTCAGCCATAAAAAGAAACGAAATTGAGCTATTTGTAATGAGGTGGATGGACCTAGAGTCTGTCATACAGAGTGAAGTTAAGTCAGAAAGAGAAAGACAAATACCGTATGCTAACACATATATATGGAATTTAAGACAAAAAAAAATGTCATGAAGAACCTAGGGGTAAGACAGGAATAAAGACGCAGACCTACTAGAGAATGGACTTGAGGAAATGGGGAGGAGGAAGGGTAAGCTGTGACAAAGTGAGAGAGTGGCATGGACATATATACACCACCAAATGTAAAATAGCTAGTGGGAAGCAGCCGCATAGCACAGGGAGATCAGCTCGGTGCTTTGTGACCACCTAGAGGGGTGGGATAGGGAGGGTGGGAGGGAGGGAGACGCAAGGGAGGGTGGGAGGGAGGGAGATGCAAGAGGGAAGAGATATGGGAACGTATGTATATGTATAACTGATTCACTTTGTTTTAAAGCAGAAACTAACACACCATTGTAAAGCAATTATACTCCAATAAAGATGTAAAAACAAAAAAACTGATAAAAAGTAAATAAATAAAGACCTAGAGAAGTCCTACAGTAAGGAAGCCTGTTTCCTATGCTTAACCCAGCACTTCCCACACTTTCAAAGTAACAGAAGGTACCTTAGAATGTACACTGCAAAATCCTGTTTTAGCAACTCCTTACCCTACATGGGTGAGGCCAGTCTGCCCAAACAGCCTCTTGAGTGGGGTGATTATGGAAAGAAAACACCGTGGTAGCCTCTGTGCCTCCCACATTCAACAAGCAGTTCTCCAGGACTCCCAAAGTCCTCTGGAGACTTTTGCATATAAAAAGGAAAGTACAGAAGCCCCAGGACAGTCAGCAAGCACTATACAGTAATAGCTATACAGCTTCTGGCCTGTTGGCTTCCTGTCCTGGCAAGTGCAGTGAACCTCATTGTGCTGACTCCCTCATTACATGCTGTGTTTCCTATTTACTCAGAATCTTTAAGTGACTACGGTTGTTTTTGAATTGTTGGTCAAATACCATAAAATTGTATTCAAATACACCAAAGCCTTAGTCATCTAAATTAAACTGGATAAATTGCAGGTTGAATTAGTGAAATTAAATAACAGTTAAATCAGAATTTTCTGCCTGATAAAGATCTCAAAGGTCTAAACCCTTCATTTTACAGGTGACAGAATGGAAAGCCAAGGAAATGAAATATTAAATGTCAAAAGAAATTGATTTAAGGACCAAGAATAACGCAAACTAGATGGTGACAAATCATTAGCACATAGAATGGGTTTTTAGTATATTGAATATTAGATTAAAGGACCCTTGGTGTTGAGAAAAATCTTTAAAACTGATTACTTATCAAACAAGCATATAACTCTCCTTCAAATATATTTAATTATATTGATAACTCTTTTATCTCTTTACATTCAATATATGTATATGGGTATGTATAATCTTGGTATACGTATATCTACAAAAGTAAGCTTTTTGGTGTTTAGCACCTCAATTTCTTTTCACATAACAAATCCTGAGCCTCTCCCATTGAGTACATGCATTTACCCAGGTTATGGATTTGCTTTATGATGACAGAATTATAGATAGATAGACAGACAGATAGACAGAAAGAAAGACAGATTTGTCAGGCTGATAGACAAATAGATATAATTTGTCAATTATAAATACTAATGCTCAGAGATAATTTAAGCCTTTCTTAAATTATGAACATTACATGGGTTCCTAGCTTTACAATTTGTAAGTGGTTATAAAAATCCCCAGTATTGCCTACGAAAATATCAAGACAAATATCAAAACTCATTGCAATAATAACATAGAAGCTAAAACAGCAAGTTGCAAAGCAGAACCTCATCTATAGTCTTTACACATTGCATTCAAACCTATGATTTTTCTGTGTTCAAGAGTGAAAAGGCATCAGAAGGTCGGGTTTTCAAGGATCAAACTTTCCATTGTTCTTTGAATCAGAGATTGTATGCAAGTACAGAGCTTTGCATAAGAATTAGTCCTCTTCCGTGTATCAGCTATTTTCAGCTCAGCCTAGCAATCTTTGATTTCTTGGTTTGTAACTATGGCAATAAGATTAAATGGCATTCAGTAAAATTCATTTTACAAATTAGCTTGGGAGGGTGTCCATGACTGTGATGAAGGAGCAATGCAAAAATACTAGGAAACAAGAGGGAAATTAAATTGGGCTTGCAATATTCTTCAAAATAATCCTCAAAATCATCTAGTGCCATATGGCAGTTTGCAAGCGATGTATGGTGACTTGAAATAAAAACGAGCAAATAACTGCTTGATAGATTCCTTGGCACAGCTTAAGCCACCACACCTCTCCACTTCCCCCTCGACCATCACACGACATCCTTTGTCTGTGGACGCCTATGTGTCTATGGGCTTGCCAGAGTCTTTGATCTGGGACTTTTTATACTAAATAACAGTCAAATCAATTTCAAACACCTTCATTACAGTACACAGCTCATTATGTTCTAGAAAAATGTTTAGCTCCAAGCCCCAGGCCACGTTATAATGAGGACAGGAATGCACACTAGTACACATGCTCTACAGAGTGTCTCTGTATTTCTAGGTGATACACAATCACCACTGGTCTAAGCGAAAAGCAGGCATTCATTTGCAGCCTTTAAAGACGGTTTCCTAAAGTTTTAAATCGTTTGCCATAAAACATAGTTTTAATCTTGCAATGCTGTTAATGTTTTTCCTTTTCCGGAAAAGGTAGCCTTTTGAAAAAGTACATAGGCAGACATGGGAAAGAAAAACCTGCATAAATATGTTCTCAAATCCTTAATGAGTGACATACAAATTTGTTATATATATGTATACTTTATATATTTTATACATATATATGTATACATACATACGTATATTTTATACATATATAAAATATATAAAGTAATTCTCTTAAATCCATTTTTTAAAGATTTTATATATATATATAGACATAGGAGTATTGTATATACAGACAACTTCTTTAAAAAAAACAGATTTAAGAGATTTACTTTATTTGAAAAAATCTGAGGGTAGATTTCCATCTTATCAATTGTTCATTTACAAAGAAACTCAAGTGCCTTGTTAAGCAAATAGTTTTATTTATGTTTACCTTTCTTATTTTGGGAAGGCAGGAAACTGAATATAAACCCTCATGGCCTCATTTCTGTTCTCTATTCTTTGTGCTTTTTCAATGCCTCAATGACCATCCACGAAATTTCTGACATTACACTTGAAGTAAATGTGACACAATGTTGGCTGTCAGTGTTTTTTCACTCTGATTTAATTATAAGGTCTTGCTATAAACCAGTAATAGGGAAATTACTTCACTGGACACACAAGACATTATCAAATTACTTGTGTTCCTCTGTTGTTGGAAATATTAGCTAGTGTGGTAGAAATTCTTTTTGCCATCACGATTGAGTATCATAAATTAATTGTATATAACTAGATGGAAACAAATGCATACTGGCATATAAATAATCACAACCTGTTTTCTTGCCAGCAAGCCACAGTCTGCTTGGTATCTGAGAAAGCACTAACGTAGCAGAGGAATGGCAATGCTTTTTTTAATAAAAGGATTATTACAAAGATAAAACGGATTTTTATGCAGCATAAGCAAGTGATAACTGTTCTCATGTTAACCTTGAAACTCTACTCAAGAACAAGATTCAGCAGTATTTTTAGTTAGCCATGAATATCTTAGAGGGATTGCTGGGAAGAAGACAGTCCTTATGTAAAAGAAGTGTTTGAACCATTGGTTATAATGTAGTATGACAGCCAAGGTCTGGCACAGGGGGCCAGATTACTAGAAGCAGGATATTATCTGCATAATCCAGGGTCAGCACACGGAGATGAAACAAGCCAAAGGGAAACCTGCAGTCAAGCCTTGTCCTTCAACACATGTCATTAGGAGCCTTGGTTTCAAGTTGCATGGGTGGTAGTATCTAGGGAAAGCTCACTGCTCATTAAGGATGCTCCTCCAAATTGGTCCAGGCAGATGAGCTGGACCCCTAACTTATTAGCAAATGTTGGTATTAAAATGCCAACTAATGTCTGAAACAGGAAAAAGATTAGTTCTTAAACTATCCTTCACATTAAGTAAGCACAATGAAGAAATGAATCTATATGTACAAATTTTTTTTAATCTTAAAAATAGGTTTATCTTAGTAGCCTTATCTATTATGTTTATAAGAGAAGGGTTTTACCAGTGGAACAACATTTGAGTCACAAAAATTCATTCTACACCTAACACTTTCAGGTCAAGTATAAATAAAAGATAAATACGCTTCAATTCCAAAGACTAAATGTTAGTCTGCTTACCGTAGCTGTTTTATAACTTGGCCTAAATGTTTCTATGGATGAAGAATCGAATTGCTTGGAGTCGGTATGAAATAAACAGTATGTCTTGAAATGCAAACATGAACTTGCTTTTAAAACAGGCATTAATGACCTGTAATCAAGGTACAAATTAGTAACTAGGAAAACACTGAAGAATGTGCATTTTCAAAAGAAAGGAACATTAGTATTCTAGAACATATATACATAGAAAGCTAAATACATACAGATTCTTCTGTAATTATTAAAGACGATTATAAATCAAAGAAGAAATTTGTATTGCTGCTTCATAGGTGATAGCATCTCCTCATTAGACCAACAGAAATGTTTGTATTTTGGGAAGAGACGGGAGACTTCCTAAATAAGTGTCAAAATGAACTACCTGCTACATTTCTAATCTTTCACAGGGCTTTAGATCCCCAGAAACAGGAGAAAATTGCAAAAAGATAGGTGTCACCCTCATACATTGCTGGTGGAGATGTAAAATGGACCAGCCATTTTGGAAAACAGTTTGGAAGTTCCTCAAAATATTAAACATCAAGTTACCATATGACCCAGCAATTTCACCCTTAGGTAAATACCAAACGGAAATGAAAATATATGTCAACACAAAAACATGTACATGTATGTTCATGGCTGTGTTATTCCTAATAGCCCCAGAGGGGGGAAAATCCAAATGTCAATCAGTTGATGAATGGATAAACAAAATGTGTTCTATCCACACAGTGGAATAGTATCTGGTGATTTAAAAAGAAATGAAGTACTGCTACAACATGGATGAACCTCGAGAACATTATGCTAAGTGAAAGAAACCAGTCACCAAAACACATGTACTGCATGTTCATGTATGAAAGATTCCATAGACAAATCTACAGAGACAGAAAGTAGATTAGTTGTTGCTGGTGGGGGAGGAGGGAACGGGGAGTGACAACGAATGGGTGCTGGGTTTCCTTTTGAAGTCATAAAAACTTTCTAAAATTAGATTATAGTGATGGCTGTACAAATTCATAAATAAACTAAAACCCATTGAATTATATATTTTGGGTAAATTTAATGGTATGTCAATGATCTCTCAGTAAAGCTGTTTATCTTTTTCTTTTTTTTTTTTTTTTAAGACATGTCTTACCCGGCTCAGGAACAGAATGCTTACTATAGCAAGGAAGCTGCTATAGTAAAGTAGTAAGAGGTTTCAAACAAAAAACCTGATTTTAATTAGCGGTGGTTCATCCCCACCCCTCAAGTGTTCCTTGTGTTAGCAATACAGCTCAGGAGTCTATATATTCTCTCTCTCATTGTTTTTTTAAAAACAAAGTAGACGACACTGTACAGACAAAAACTCAAGGTTTACCTGGGAGAGGGTATATCAGTAACTTGTGTAAATGTTGGCTGTTCCCCTTCTTTTAATTGGTGAATGTGCTGTGTCCCCAGAGTCCACATCTGATGGGAGCGGGTGTCTGCTGGTAACAGGAGCCTGTGGATAAGGTTTACTCTCCCTTCTGTTTGGCACAGAGAGAATAATGCACAAACTGAGCCATTCCTTAGCTGACAATAGAGCAGATCAGAAAGAGCTGATGCTTATCTGTGACTGAGAAGGCTCCACCATAGTTTTTTTTTACCTACGTAATTTTAAACCCCTTTTAATTTTTTTAATCAGTAAGAAAGGAAGCTCTGCTGTTAAACTGAGGGAGAAACATACTTGGTACTACTGAATACCAGAGGGTGGGACTCTTCACCCATCCTTGAAAAAAGATAGGTGTTATCTGCTCCTGAAGGCAATATTTCAGGGGAAGAAGTTTTTTGTTGTAGTTCCTTGTGTTTTTTTATTTTTCTCTCACGGGACAAACCTCATACATTCCATTCATAGAAAAGGTTTCCCAGGAAACTTCCATTCAGAGCAAGAAAATGGAGAGAGAGATGCAAACTGAGAGCAAGGAGAATGTTAATGAAGAGAGTGAATGTTTCTGCCCTGTTGTGGGATTTCCATGTTGACAATGACCAGGAATATCACTTAACAGGAGCCTTCAGAATAGTGTTTCTCTGGTACTCCACTGTCTGGGCCACTTGACTAGAATGGTTTGAACACTCCGCTTTATCATTTGGGCCATAAAATGTCTCTTCTTACCTGTCAACACGGAGAGTGAAGTCCATCTCTTCCCTCTTTGTCTCAAAGTCATTGAACTTGATTCTCTCCTTCCAACATTAATGACCTGACCTATAAGGAAAGGAATTCCATCATGCCTCTTCTGCACTCATTTTGCCTACAGCCTCCTTTCTAAGTATTTTTATGCATGGCTTAAAAAATTAATGTAAGATATCAAAGAGATCTAGTTCTTCAAAATTCCTTAAGTGAATTAAAAAATGGAGATTACATACTTAGATAACACAAAGGTACTTTATTTGCTGTGAAAAGTTTGATTTTAATTGATATTTCAGGATTCTCTTTTTCCCTGGAGAAAAAGAATCTTCCATGATTTCTGAAAAATCCAGAGGGTATGTGTATCAATACTGCTTAAGAGAAAAATCATGAATGACTGTGGCCATACCTTACACTGGTGGAGTCATTCACAAAGCATTCTCATGTCCCTTGTCTCACTGGAAACTACCAACAGTTGTTTGAAGTCCAGAAGATAGAGTGGTTTTACACATGAGGAAGGAAATGAGCCTGGAGAAAGGAGAATGCTCATCAAAGACATAAAAACAGTAACAAGAAAAGCCAAGACCATAACCCACATCCCTGACCCCTCATCCAAAACCAATCTGCATCTCTCCATGAATGACCATCACACCTAACTCTGCCCCAAATGCAGCCTCAAGTTCTTTTCTCCTGGTAGGAGGAGGGGCAGTATAGGGGTAGGGGATTAAGAGGTACAAACTATTAGCTATAAAATAAGCTACAAGGATATATTGTACAACACAGGGAAGATAGCCAATATTCTATAATAACTATAAATGGAGTATAATCTTCAAAAATTGTGAAGCACTATATTGTACGCCTGTAACTTATATAGTATTGTACATCAACTATACTTCAATAAAATAAATAAATAAACAAATAAAAGATTAGTCCTGCACTGGACAAAAACTACAACAATTTCATCATAGGAAACAGGATTTCCTACCTGGAAAGTTGTCAAGAATAAGTTTTCGAATTAAGAAAGAATAAAAAGATAACATCTACAAGGGACTAGAAGGTCACCTATAAAGGGGGCTCACTGTGCTGCCTCCTCAGTCCACGGTCAAACTTGAGCCTCCAGGTGTACATCTAAAATACCAAGTCTGCCATAGAGCCTCTGGAATTCTACAGCCAGAAGTAACGCCCCCTCCGTGGATTTCATGTGCCCTTTGCCTATTGTACATGCTGCTTACCACTTAGAAGGAAAGCTGCATGGCATCTTGGAAAGAGCATTGGGTTTGGAGTCAGATGATTTGAGTTGCAACTCTGACCTTGGGTGTGTTACTTAACCCTGCTGCATTTCTGTAAAAGGGGATAGAATTCACAGAGTTGCTGTGAAGATTAAATTAGCTAATGCTTCCAAAGCACTTGACAAATGGTACATAATCAATGTTAGCCATTGTTATTATCAGTATTAGTCTAACATTCCCATTTTACAGAAAACAAACTGAGGCATAGACAAAAGAAAAACTTCACACTGAGGTAAAGGTGTATAATTAATAATAGTACCCAACTCACAGGACTGTTGTGATGATTAAATATATGTGACATATGCCTCATGAAACGTAAGTTATTTGTGTAAGTATGCTAACACACAATTTGGAGTGCATACCCTTGAAAGCAACTACAGTATCTCCTTTATCTTTTCCCTCCTCCATAGCCTCGAAGAGGTCTTCCACAGAATTGGTGCTAAATAAGCATTAACCAAATTAACATACAGCTGATTTGAAGGATGTCAGACATCATATCCAAAGGATATAAATTATCTAGTTTATTAAATTTATTGAACCTATGCTTCCACAGATTCAATGAAGACTAACTTTTTCATTATATTATCAACAAAACACCACTGACCATTGATTTGGTCAGTGACCGGCCTGTCCTCCAGTGTAGGGAGCCCTGAAATCACCTGGAGCACCTCAGTTGCTAAGGAGATAGTTTTTCTCCTGTCATTTGGGTCTAAATGTCTAACTCTCAAGCATTCAACCAAGTGGAGAAGCGCTTCTTTTTCCAGAAGTTCCTCTCTAGGGAGACTAGGAAGGCAAAGGTAGGGTCCAATAAAACCTCCTTAGCAATAAACACTACTCTGAATTACAGTCCTTTGATACCTGCAACTCACTGATTTCGTCCAAAACCCATGGCTCATTTTCTTTATTGGCCCCTAGCCAACATATTTTACTTGTCCAGGACAGTTCTCAATTGAACGATTTCCAGTGGGCCTTGCTAGGGAAGGGACTTATATACAGGTGCCATTAGATATATCAGGATGTCCCCGGTGCAAAATTGCTCAGAAGAGGCTATGCTGGTGCTGTGTACTGGGGAAGAGATAAAGATAGAAAGGCTTGGGAAACTTAACAAGTCTTTTGTTCGAGGTGAGTCCTGATACTAGATTTGAAAGCCCTTGTCAGAGAGCTGTGGGCGAGATGGCATAGTTCATTCCCTTAAGCTGGTATTGTTCGTTCCCTTGTTCATACATGGTCTGTGGAAATTCATCTCAAAACTCCTTTGAAAACCGTAATTTTGTCCAGGAGTAAAGCCAAACCCAGGACACCTACTCTGGGTATTCTAGACATTTCAGATGTAATGTTCATTATGGTTGAAAATAAAATTTTCGATCTTTATGTCACCTTTTCTTTTTCATTGTCAGAACTGCCCCAGCATCCTGAAGCAATGGTCTTTCACCTTTTAATCACTGGTTCCAACACCTTAGAAAGACAAGTCAACCCGAATGTGGTTATTGATGAGCAAACTGGAAATAGAACTTTGAGTCAGTGGAAGAAGGAAGAAATCTATTAGTTCCCTTTTCTGACCAAAAAAAATCATTCCCTGAGTTTCACACTCCAGTCCCTCTTAGAAATTATTCTAGGAACACAAAGCCAAATTATGGGCATCCAAGTTCACGCTGGCTGAACAAGAGAAGTAGGTAAGCAATGAACCTTATTAGCATGTGTCCTCTAAGGCTGATGACTGTCATTAGGCTGCTGGAGGATGACATCATTTTCTCTAAGAGGCAGTCAGCTCGAAAATGTCAACTATCTTGGTGAATTCATTCTTGCAGCTGCTTTATGTTGCCTTCTGCTCCTTGCTAAAGAAAGGGACATATTTCATTTCTGGGATCTGTCAGACATGTTGCTGGTTTAAATATTACATTTGAAGCCCAATCCAATCTGAACATATTGTGTTTTGAGAAGCATGGTGAAAAAAACATTGACTTCAAGAAAGTAAAAGGCCAAGGTGTTAAACTCTGTAATCTCATTTGAAAAGAAATCCCGTTTGGGGATTCAACTTGCTTTCATTTTATAATGTCATTTTTTTCAAAGACTTCTCTAGTATGAAATTAGTACGAACACTTATACTACACTGATACGGTCATAAAATAGTCATATGGGGAGGCAAGGGTAAGAGTAAGAAGAAAACGAGATGGTTTTGAGAGCACAGATAATATAACTGTAAAACACACACCATCCAAAAGTTCGTGCCTCTCTGAATGTAGCTCTTTTTCACTTCACCAGCCACATAAGGAAAAAAATAGTGTCATTTATTAATTTTTTCAATAAACATTATTGAATGCCTATAATTTTTTCAGATCCTGTGCTGGGCACTGTGGCAATGACTTTTTAAGATACTTCGCACCCCTAAGAGAGCTCCAAGTTCAATGGGGGAGAGAGACATGCCAAGGGAAATCATAAAATAATTTGGAAGTTCCATAAAAGAAAAAGATTCAGCAGAAAGTTTTGAGAGTGGGTTTTAAAGGAAGATAATGTGTGTTTACAAACACACCTATACAGTCTTCTGTGTAGGGGTAAGTGAGAAGAAATGGAAAAGAAAGGCAAACAGAAAACTATCCTTAACATATAACTACATAGGTATTAGGAATAACCTCCATAGGTGAGTGAACCACCTGGCTGTGATATCAGAAGCACCAAAAAGAGCCTTGCAATACCCCCAAATATCTTTCTTGTCTTCTGTGTAATGTCTGAAATACTTTGACCTGAAGACAAATACTTTAAATCCACTATTGGACTTGGAAACTAGGAGATGTAAACCATCGATTGAAATAAACATTAAGTGTAATTATACTCTATTGTCTTTCTGATAGTAAGTTTGCAGAGAGGTGACTGGGAAAGCATAATGCCTAAAGTAATAAGAAATAAGCAAAACTAAGAGCTAGAAAAGAAATGATGTGTTTCCTTCCATGTTTTTTTTTAATTGTTTTAATTTACCTACAGTGACTGCACAGATCTTAGATGTTACAGTTTGATGTTTCATGAATTCAAACGCTCTTCCATCATCCCACACAGTTTCCTCCAGCCCTTTTTAATCAGTTTCCACTGCCCTCCTGGCCAAAGGCAGTCACTGTTCTCATTTTCTTCACCATAGATTAGTATCACCTACCTATGTTCTTAAATTTTATATAAATGGAAATACTCTATATGCACTCTTGTTTCTGACATCTGTCATGGAGCACAATGTATTCACATGTTATGAAAACCAGTAATTGCTTCCTTTTTATTGCTGAGTAGTATTCCACTGTATGAATACACCACAGTCTGTTTATCCAGGATCTGCTGATGGACATTCGGATTGTTCGCAGTTTTTAGCTATTTGAACAGAGCTCTTATGAACACTCTTGTAACAAGTCTTTTGTGAATATGCATGTTCACTTCGATTGGGTAAATAACTAGGAATGAATTGCTGGGCTATAAGGTCAGTGTGGGTTTTAACATTTTTGTGGGTATTTACCATGAAAGTTGGGGCATTTGAACTCAACCTTGAAGGATGAGGGAGAAAAGGAAATAAAGGCCACCCAGGCTCTGGGAAGAGGAAGAGCAAAAGCAGGGGTTGGGGAAGCGCCCGTGGAATTTGGAAAGGTGAACAGTCAGATGTGAATCATAAGGTGCACTTATGGTGTTCCTTTTGGCAAACAGCTCCTGGGATGTTTCCAATGTCTGTGTTACTGTTAGCAGAGTCTACAGAGTCTAAAATAATTACTGGAACTTCTGAAAGTGTTACGAAGCTTTTCAGAACATGTCATTGTTTCTGGGAAGCCTAAGCCTAACAGCAACAAAATCTTACCTCCTGTTCAAGTGTCTGTTTCCAGAAGAGCTGATTTGGTAGACAAGGTATCCAGCTGGGTACTGAGCTGTGGTCACATCACTGTCATCCAGGCATCATTTCCGTTACTTCTTAAGAACAGAATCTGGACTGGAACAGGTCTTCCCCTGGTGGGACCCAGTCTCAACCACTCTGAGGGCACAAGCCAGTTTTCTGCCCCACTTTGCACACTCAGGTCTATACCTAAGAGTTGTGGGATCTCCAGGCTTGCAGGTAACATGAGTCAGCGTGGCTGGAAATGTACACCATTCAAATACTATCAGTTCAGTCTATTTTGTCAAATCTCCCTTTAAGTTTCTTATTAACTTCTTTCAATGGGTTGAGATTCTTATATATTACCTTTGATCATTAAAAAGAGAAATGAAAGGTTGATGAATGATTCAATCTACCCTCCTTTGGTTTTTCTACTCCAACACATTGTTCATAATTAAGGAATGACAGCTGAGATTCTAGGTCTACATTATTTTCCTTGATTCTACTAACTATTCTTCAAGAAAATAAACTCCCAAACCACAAATTCCCCCAAAAAAGCTCTAAGTCTCAGGAAAGATGTGCAATATCTATAACATTAAATACAATATAACAACAATCACACACACACAAACACACACATACACTCACCCTAAGAGGCTCTAAAACAGTAGACAGTCAACACCAGGGCATGAGGGTACGAGTTTGGTGCTACACCCACCTCTTCCTTTCAGAGGGAACTTACATGTCCACAGAACTCTATTATTCATAAAATTAGTCATACAGGGACCAGACAGCCTGGGCTAGGATACACTGCAGTCACAGGGAAAAAGAAATGTAAGAGACATATAAAAACAGAAGCTTATTTCTCACTCTACTACTCACTGGTACTAGAGTGCTGTTGAAAGGAAAAGGCATTAGGAGCCTGGGGACCAGTGTTTCAAACACTAGCCACCGGCCCTGGGTCTAGATTTTAACCTCTGAACTAAATGACTTAATCTCTAAAATAAGAATGTTGTGCTACATGATTTCTGAGATTCTTTCTAATGCTGGAATTCTGTAGCAAACAAAGAAAAATCACCAGATTACAGGAACACTCATCAAATAGGCATGTACTCACTGGACTGAACCACAATTTGGCTGCTCCAATAATTTTGGTCATCTCTATGATCAATAATATTCCTGGTGGCCCAATCAATAATGCTACTAACTGTGTGGATCATTAAGGTGACTAAGGTGCCCTGATAGACTGGGTATGGTCCCGTCAGCCCCATGCTCAGCTGTGGCTAAGGGGGAAAGTATCCCAGCGTCCCTTTGACTTGGGTTCTTTTTTTGCATCTTGTGGTCCTGGTCCTCTTTTATTCTTCAAATGGAAAGGAGTAACAAGACCACATGAGTAAAAGAAAACAACTGAGAAGATGGAGTCAATATTCAGTGTTGTCGTCTTAAAGACCTCCTACCCGGCAGACACTGGTACAGGAAAAAACAAACTCTGAGTAGGACTTTGCTTCTGCCAGTCTACTGTGTAGGTCAGCAAAGAAACAAATAATTATGCTTTCAAGCCACAAAAAAGCATGGAGTGATACATATTGTTATGCCCAAAAAAGCCAGTCTGAAAAGGCTACATACTGTATAATTCCAACCATCTGACATTCTGGAAAAGGCAAAACTCCAGAGACAGTAAAAAGGTCCGTAGTTGCCAAGGCCCTGGGAGAAGGGAAGGAGGGATGAATTTGGGGAGCACAGGGGATTTTTTGGACAGTGAAACTATTCTGCATGATACTATAATAGCGAATACATGACATTACGCACATGTCAAAACCCGGAGAGTTTGTAACACAAAGAATGAATCCTAATGTAAACTATAGACTTTAGTTAATAATGATGTATCAACTATTGGTTCATCAATTGTAAGAAGAATGCAAGAGGCAAATAATAACTGTATGGGGAGGGGAGAGGTAACTGGGAACTCTGTACTTTCTGCTCAATTTTCCTGTAAACCTAAAACTACTCTGAAAAATACAAATCTCTTATAAAATACACACGCAAAATTTTCAAAGTTAAGAAAACAACCCGGAACCCCCAAATGCTGAAAACCTGATTATCTATTGGAAGAAAGAAGGGATTACGATGGGCCAAGTGGAAAAAAGAGCAGCGGACTTGGATATTGAAGACTAAGTTTCAAGACCTACCTTAGGGATAGAAGATCTCCACCTCAGAACTCGGCATACCCAGGCTTCAGTCCTGACTGTGCCACTGCCATGCTCTGCTATCCTGGACAAGTTTCGGAACCTCACTCCCAGATTTAGTGTCCTCCTTTATAAAATGCGTCTATTAGAAGTACCTCTTAAGGGCTCTTGCAAGAAGAGAGTCAGATAAGGCAGGTAAATCCTGTAGCAAAAGGTCTGGTCCATTATAGGGTGTCAATAAAGAAATATTATCACTAGTCATCTGAATTAAATTACTTAAATGGTTTAAACCTGTTGATGTGGAAGAATCAATGACACTAAGTACAGGAAGCACTACGCAAGTTGTTTTGTCCTGATGCCGGGCCACCATCTAGGTGATCCTTCCGATTACTGTGCAGGTAGTATGCATTTTAGAATCAGACTGGCCCTTTTCTGACCTTAGACTTCTTTATCGGAGGCACTTGCAATTTTCACTTTTATTTTGAGGGTCATGCTTTCCCATAATCAGCCAAATGCTGCCAGTTTGTGAATGGCTCTCTGGGAACAAGTTAGGCCCGTTAGCAAACAACATTCATCAGCTCTTTCAGGTCACGCGGTATTCACTCATAAATATTCCCATAGTGCATTAAAGAGTATCTTTGTAATTTAGGTCAGTTACTAACACATTTCATACTTATTCCCACAGGGTAAATGCTTTGTATATGTAGAGAATATAACATTATTTTATGATGATAGTCATTACCAAAGGAGAAAGGTCTCTTTTTCTACAAATACATACCCAAGTTCCTTCAAATACTCTATGTTACTTATTTTATTAAAATAAGTTTGAAATAATCATCTCTGGCTACAATCAAAATTGCCAGTTGTGACATTTTTTAACTACTCAGCATGCTTTCTTCCTAACCTTACCAAAGCCATGAAATGTCTCAGCCCTTTTAAAAATAGTTTTCATTTACAAAATCATATGCACTTTTTCTATTGGGATCAGCTCAGTCACTGTACTGAAAACAACTAATTAATTTCCTGTGTCACTGATTATAAATAGCACCCAATACTAGTCATTAGCATCCATGCTCAAATTTGCAATCTTGTTTCCTGTTCCACGACAGGAAAGACTTCATTGGAAGTACATGAGCCTTATCGTAGACTCGGAGTCATTTATGACCAAGAACTATGGCTTCTTTAATCAACCAGCCTTAACAGGCATTGGATTTGTCACAGGAAGCAGGTATGTACTTTCATCCCCTTGAATTACCCATTATGTAATTAGGAAGGAAAGAGTAAACAGATTCTTCGAAGAATAAAAAACTAGACTGAAATACTTTAAATAACATTTCTCTATCTCATACATCATATGGAATGCCTCTATCATATGCAATGCCTCTATTTCTGCATTGCAAACTGGTTCATCTGTACCATTTCTCTAGATTCCACATATATGGTTAACATATAATATTTGTTTTTGTCTTTCTAACTTACTTCACTCTGTATAACAGTCTCTAGGTCCAGCTGATCTCCCCATGCGATGCAGCTGCTTCCCACAAGCTATCTATTTTACATTTAGTACTATATATATGTCAATGCTACTCACTCACTTCGTCCCAGTTTACCCTTTCCCCTCCCCGTATCCTCAAGTCCATTCTCTCCATCTGCATCTTTATTCCTATCCCACCCCTAGGTTCATCAGAAACATTTTTTCTTCTTTTTTTTTAGATTCCATATATGTGTTAGCATACGGTATTTGGTTTTCTCTTTCTGACTTACTTCACTCTGTATGACAGACTCTAGGTCCATCCACCTCACTACAGATAGTTCAATTTTGTTTCTGTTTATGGCTGAGGAATATTCCATTGTATATATGTGCCACATCTTCCTTATCCATTCATTTGTCGATGGACACATAGGTTGCTTCCACGTCCTGGCTATTGTAAGTAGTGCTGCAATGAACACTGTGGTACATGACTCTTTTTAAATTATGGTTTTCTCAGGGTATATGACCAGTAGTGGGATTGCTGGGTCATATGGTAGTCCTATTTTTAGTTTTTTAAGGAACCTCCTTACTGTTCTCCACAGTGGCTGTTATCAATTTACATTCCCACCAACAGTGCAGGGGGGTTCCCTTTTCTCCACACCCTCTCCAGCATTTATTGTTTGTAGATTTTTTGATGATGGCCATTCTGACCGGTGTGAGGTGATACCTCACTGCAGTTTTGATTTGCATTTCTCTAATGACTGGTGATGTTGAGCATTCTTTCATGTGTTTGTTGGCAGTCTGTATATCTTCTTTGCAGAAATGTCTATTTAGGTCTTCTGCCCATTTTTGGATTGGGTTGTGTTTTTTTTTGATACTGAGCTGCATGAGCTGCTTGTATATTTTGGAGATTAATCATTTGTCAGTTGCTTCGTTTGCAAATATTTTCTCCCATTCTGAGAGTCGTCTTTACGCGTTGTTTATGGTTTCCTTTGCTGTGCAAAAGCTTTTAAGTTTCATTAGGTCCCATTTGTTTACTTTGTTTTTATTTCCATTTCTCTAGGAGGTGGGTCAAAAAGGATCTTGCTGTGATTTATAACATAGAGTGTTCTGCCTATGTTTTCCTCTAAGAGTTTTATAGTGTCTGGCCTTACATTTAGGTCTTTAATCCACTTGGAGTTTATTTTTGTGTATGGTGTTAGGGAGTATTCTAATTTCATTCTTTTACATGTAGCTGTCCAGTTTTCCCAGCACCACTTATTGAAGGGGCTGTCTTTTCTACATTGTATATTCTTGCTTCCTTTACCAAAGATAAGGTGACCATATGTGCATACATTTATCTCTGAGCTTTCTATCCTGTTCCATTGATCTATATTTCTGTTTTTGTGCCAGTACCATATTGTCTTGATTACTGTAGGTTTGTAGTATAGTCTGCAGTTAGGGAGCCTGATTCTTCCAGCTCCATTTTTCTTTCTCAAGATTGCTTTGGCTATTCGGGGTCTTTTGTGTTTCCATACAAATTGTGAAATTTTTTGTTCTAGTTCTGTGAAAAATGCCATTGGTAGTTTGATAGAGATTGCACTGAATCTGTAGATTGCTTTGGGTAGCACAGTCATTTTCACAATGTTGATTCTTCCAATCCAAGAGCATGGTATATCTCTTCATCTGTTTGTATCACCTTTTAATTCTTTCATCAGTGCCTTATAGTCTTCAGCATACAGGTCTTTTGTCTCCTTAGGTAGGTTTATTCCTAGGTATTTTATTCTTTTTTTGCAATGGTAAATGGGAGAGTTTCCTTAATTTCTCTTTCAGATATTTTATCATTAGTGTATAGGAATGCAAGAGATTTCTGTACATTAATTTTGTATCCTGCTACTTTACCAAATTCATTGATTAGCTCTAGTAGTTTTCTGGTAGCAACTTTGATTCTCCATGTATAGTATTATGTCATCTGCAAAGTGACAATTTTACTTCTTTTCTGATTTGGATTCCTTTTATAATCCAAATCTGATTTGGATTATTTCCTTTTTGTCTCTGATTACTGTGGCTAAAACTTCCAAAGCAATGTTGAATAAGAGTGGTGAGAGTGGGCAAACTTGTCTTGTTCCTGATCTTAGTGGAAATGGCTTCAGTTTTTCACCATTGAGAACCATGTTGGCTGTGGGTTTGTCATATATGGCCTTTATTATGTTGAGGAAAGTTCCCCCTATGCCTACTTTCTGCAGGGTTTTTATCATAAATGGGTGTTGAATTTTATCAAAAGCTTTCTCTGCATCTATTGAGATGATCATATGGTTTTTCTTCTTCAGTTTGTTAACATGGTGTATCACGTTGATTGATTTGCGTATATTGAAGAATCCTTGCATTCCTGGAATAAACCTCACTTGATCATGGTGTATGATCCATTTAATGTGCTGTTGGATTCTGTTTGCTAGTATTTTGTTGAGAATTTTTGCATCTATGTTCATCAGTGATATTGGCCTGTAGTTTTCGTTTTTTTGACATCCTTGTCTGGTTTTGGTATCAGGGTGATGGTGGCCTCGTACAATGAGTTTGGCAGTGTTCCTCCCTCTGCTATATTCTGGAAGAGTTTGAGAAGGATAGGTGTTAGCTCTTCTCTAAATGTTTCATAGAATTCCTCTGTGAAGCCATCTGGTCCCAGGCTTTTGTTCGTTGGAAGATTTTTAATCACAGCCTCCATATCAGTGCTTGTGATTGGTCTATTTATATTTTCTATTTCTTCCTGGTTCAGTCTCGGAAGGTTGTGCTTTTCTAGGAATTTTTCCGTTTCTTCCAGATTGTCCATTTTATTGGCATATAGTTGCTTGTAGTAACCTCTCATGAGCCTTTGTATTTCTGCAGTGTCAGTTGTTACTTCTCCTATTTCATTTTTTTCCCTCCTATTTCATTTTTAATTCTGTTGATTTGAGTCTTCTCCCTTTTTTTCTTGATGAGTCTGGCTAATGGTTTATCAATTTTATCTTCTCAGAGAACCAGCTTTTAGTTTTATTAATCTTTGCTATCTTTCCTTCATGTCTTTTTCATTTATTTCTGATTTCATGCTTTCTTTCTTTCCGATAACTTGGGTGTTTTTTGTTCTTCCTCTGATTGCTTTAGGTGTAAGGTTAGGTTGTTTATTTGAGATGTTTCTTGTTTCTTGAGGTAGGATTGTATTGCTGTAAACCTCTGCCTTAGAACTGCTTTTGCTGCATCCCATAGATTTTGGGTCATCATGTTTTCATTGTCATTTGTTTCTAGGTATTTTTTGATTACCACTTTGATTTCTTCAGTGATCTCTTGGTTATTTAGTAGTGCATTGCTTACCCTCCATGTGTTTGTATTTTTTATACTACTTTTCCTCTTATTGATATCTAGTCTCATAGCGTTGTGGTCAGAAAACATTCTTGATAAGATTTCAATTTTCTTAAATTTACCAAGGCTTGATTTGTGACCCAAGATATGATCTATCCTGGAGAATATTCCATGAGCACTTGAGAAGAAAGTGTATTCTGTTGTTTTTGGATGGAATGTCCTGTAAATATCAATTAAGTCCATCTTGTTTAATATGTCATTTAAAGCTTCTGTTTCCTTATTTATTTTCATTTTGGATGATCTGTTCATGGGGGAAAGTGGGGTGTTAAAGTCCCCTACTATGATTGTGTTACTGTTGATTTCCCCTTTTATGGCTGTTAGCATTTGCCTTATGATATTTATGTTATTGATATTTATGTTCCTTATTGATATTTACTATGATTGACATCAATTATGCCTTATTGATATTTATGTTCCTATTAACATTTTCTTAATTGTTTTGGGATGTTATTGTAGGTCTTTTCCTTCTCTTGTGTTTCCTGCCTAGAGAAGTTCCTTTACCATTTGTTGTAAAGCTGGTTTGGTGGTGCTGAATTCTCTTAACTTTTGCTTGTCTGTAAAGGTTTTAATTTCTCCGTCAAATCTTACTGAGATTCTTACTGGGTAGAGTAATCTTGGTGTAGGTTTTTCCCTTTCATCACTTTAAATATATCCTGCCACTCCCTTCTGGCCTGCAGAGTTTCTGCTGAAAGATCAGCTGTTAACCTTATGGGGATTCCCTTGTATGTTGTTTGTTGTTTTTCCCTTGCTGCTTTTAATATTTTTTCTTTGTATTTAACTTTTGATAGTTTGATTAATACGTGTCTTGGCGTGTTTCTCCTTGGATTTATCCTGGATGGGACTCTCTGCACTTCCTGGACTTCGTTGACTATTTCCTTTCCCATATTACAGAAGTTTTCAACCATAATCTCTTCAAATATTTTCTCAGTGCCTTTCTTTTCCTCTTCTTCTGGGACCCTTATAATTCTAATGTTGGTGCATTTATTGTTGTCCCAGAAGTCTCTGAGACTGTCCTCAATTCTTTTCATTCTTTTTTCTTTATTCTGCTCTGCGGTAGTTATTTCCATTAATTTATCTTTCAGGTCACTTATCTGTTCTTCTGCATCAGTTATTCTGCTACTGATTTCTTCTAGAGAATTTTTATTTTCATTTATTGTGTTGTTCATCATTGTTTGCTCTTTAGTTCTTCTAGGTCTTTGTTAAACAGTCCTTGTATTTTCTCCATTCTATTTCCAAGATTTTGGATCATGTTTACTATCATTACTCTGAATTCTTTCTCACGTAGACTGCCTATTTCCTCTTCATTTGTTTGGTCTGGTGAGTTTTTACCTTGCTCCTTCATCTGCTGTGTATTTCTGTCTTCTCATTTTGCTTAACTTACTGTGTTTGGTGTCTCCTTTTTGCAGGCTGCTGGTTCATTGCTCCCATTGTTTTTGGTGTCTGCTCCCAGTGGGTAAGGTTGGTTCAGTGGGTTCTGTAGGTTTCCTGGTGAAGGGGACTAGTGCTTGTGTTCTGGTGGATGAGGCTGGATCTGTGTTTCTGGTGGGCAGGATCGTGTCCGGTGGTCTGTTTTGGGGTGTCTGTGAATTTAGTATGAATTTAGGAAGCCTCTCTGCTAATGGGTGGGGTTGTGTTCTTATCTTGCTAGTTGTTTGGCATGAGGTGTCCAGCACTGGAGCTTGATGGTTGTTGAGTGGGGATGGGTCTTAGTGTTGACATGGAGATATCTGGGAGAGCTCTCACTGATTGATAGTATGTGGGGCTGGGAGGTCTCTTGTGGTCCAATATCCTGAACTCGGCTCTCCCACCTCAGAGGCTCAGGCCTGACACCAGGCCAGCACACCAAGACCCATCGGCTCAGAAGAAAGGGAGGAAAAAAAAGGAAGAAGTAAAATAAAATAAAGTTATTAAAATTAGAAATAAAAAATATTACTAAAATAAAAAATTTTTAAAGTAATAAAAAAAGAGAGCAACCAAACCAATAAACAAATCCACCAATAATAACAAGCTCTAAAAACTAAACTAAGAGAAACATAAAAATCAGAAACTAGTCAGTCGCAGGAAGCAAACTCCAAGTCTATAGTTGCTTCCAAAGTCCACCACCTCAATTTTGGGATGCTTCATTGTCCATGAAGGTATTCCACAGGTGCAGGGTACATCAAGTTGACTGTGGGGATTGAATCCACTGCTCCTGAGGCTGCTGGGAGAGATTTTCCTTTCTCTTCTTTGTTCGCACAGCTCCTGGGGTTCAGCTTTGGATTTGGCCCCACCTCTGTGTGCAGGTCACCTGAGGCCGCCCAGACAGGTGGGGCTTAAAGGAGTGGCTGATTAGGGGGATCTGGCTCTCTCAGACCAGGGGGAGGGATGGGTATGGAATTCAGGGAGAGCCTGTAGCAGCAGAGGCCAGCATGATGTTGCAACAGGCTGAGGCGTTCATGTGTTCTCCTGGGGAAGTTGTCCCTGGATCTCAGGACCCTGGCAGTAGCAGGCTGCACAGGCTCCTGGCAGGGGAGTTGTGGATAGTGACCTGTGCTTGCACACAGGATTCTTGGTGGCTGCAGTAGCAGCCTTAGCATTTCATACCCAGCTCTGGTGTCTGTGCTGATAGCTGCAGTTCTCACTCATCTCTGAAACTTGTTTAGGCGGTGTTCTGAATCTCCTTTCCTTGCGCATCCCAAAACAATGGTCTCTTGCCTGTTAGCCATGTGCAGAGTTTTTCCCGGGCTCTCTTCCAGCTAGCTGTGGTGCACTAGCCCCCTTCAGCCTGTGTTCACACAGCCAACCCCAGTACTCTCCCTGGGATCTGACCTTCGAAGCCCGAGCCTCAGCTCCCAGCCCCCATCTGCACTGGTGGGTGAACAGACAAGCCTCTCAGGCTGGTGAGTGCTAGTCGGCAGCAATCCCCTGTGCGGGAATCTCTCCGCTTTGCCCTCTGCACCCCTGTTGCTGCGCTCTCCTCCATGGCTCTGAAGCCTCCCCCACTGCCCACCCCCGTCTCTGCCAGTGAAGGGGCTTCCTAGTGTGTGGAAACTTTTCCTCCTTCACAGCTCCCTCCCAGAAGTACAGGTCCCATCCCTATTCTTTTTTCTCTGTTTTTTCTTTTTTCCTTTTGCACTACCCAGGTACATGGGGAGTTTCTTGCGTTTGGGGGAGTCTGAGGTCTTCTGCCAGCGTTCAGTAGGTGTTCTGCAGGAGTTGTTCCACATGCAGATTTTTGAAGTATTTGTGGGGAGGAAGGTGATCTCCACGTCTTATTCCTCCACCATCTTTAAGGTCCTCCCTCTCTTCTTACATTTTAAGCTCATCAATAAATTCAATCTGCTAGCGTTGGAGGGTCTCCTGCAGAGGCGGGGCATGGCTGTGGCTCAGCACGGGGACAAGGAGACTGGCAGTAGAGATTCTGGGAAGTACTCCTTGGTGCGAACCCTCCCGGAGTCTGCCATTAGCCCCACCAAAGAGCCTCTGGGTTTGTTTTTGTAGGTCCTTTTCTTCTCTTCTGTTTCCCACTTAGAGAAGTTCCTTTAGCATCTGTTGTAGAGCTGGTTTTGTGGTGCTAAATTCTCTTAGCTTTTGCTTGTCTGTAAAGCTTTTGATTTATCCATCAAATCTGAATGAGATCCTTGCTGGGTAGGGTAATTTTGGTTGTAGGTTCTTCCCTTTCAACACTTTAAATATATCATACCACTGCCTTCTGGCTTGTAGAGTTTCTGCTGAGAAATCAGCTGTTAACCTTATGGGAGTTCCCTTGTTTGTTGTCGTTTTCCTTTGTTGCTTTTCATAATTTTTCTTTGTCTTTAATTTTTGTCAGTTTGATTACTATGTGTCTCAGCATGTTTCTCCTTGGGTGTATCCTGCCTGGGACTCGCTAAGCTTCCTGGACTTGGGTGGCTATTTCCTTTCCCATGTTAGGGAAGTTTTCGACTACAATCTCTTCAAATATTTTCTCGGGTCCTTTCTCTCTCTTCTCCTTCTAGGACCCCTGTAATGCAAATGTTGGTGCATTTAATGTTGTCCCAGCAGCCCCTTAGGCTGTCTTCATTTCTTTTCATTCTTTTTTCTTTATTCTGTTCCACAGCACTGAATTCCACCATTCTGTCTTCCAGGTCACTTCTCCGTTCTTCTGCCTCAGTTATTCTGCTATTGATTCCTTCTAGTGTATTTTTCATTTCAGTTATTGTACTGTTCGTCTCTGTTTGTTTGTTCTTTAATTTTTCTAGGTCTTTGCCTCCATTCTTTTTCTGAGGTCCTGGATCATCTTCACTATTGTTATTCTGAATTCTTTTTCTGGAAGGTTGCCTATCTCCACTCCACTTTAATTGTTTTTCTGGTGTTTTATCTTGTTCCTTCATCTGGTACATAGTCCTCTGCCTTTTCATTTTGTCTATCTTTCTGTGAATGTGATTTTCGTTCCACAGGCTATAGGATTGTAGTTCTTTTTGCTTCTGCTCCAGCCAAATCTATTTAAAATTATCTCATCTATTGGGAGAACATCCTTGATGATTATGCACCCATCGCCTTAAGAATGAACAATCCAAACAGTCTTCAGAACTAAAATTAAGGGACATACCTAAGCGTTTAGTTAAAGCTATTCTTCGCACAGACAAGTATACTTGCCATTGTCCTATTGTTTATTTTTAAATGTTAGAACATACCATCTAGGATGATTGAATTGTTATAGCTACCCTTTCCCGGACAAATGCTATATGGCTTTTTGGGGCCACTTAGATGCATAATGGTGGGCAGTCAAGGAAGCTACCTGAACAGAGGAATCCAGTCAGTGCCCTGTTAGGTAGTCTAGACAGGAAAGGAACTGGAGCCCACAGATTGACTTTAAGAAGAAGTAAATGAGTGTAAGAAAGTAAAACGTTCCTGAGAAGTAAAAAGGTCCCATGAGCCCAGGTGGGTAAATAAAGTGCAAAGTCATAATAGACCATCAAAGACACAGGAAAGAAAAAAATGAAGCCATAATGTGCTGAGCTACCAAGCAGGGTTATTTTATCTAAGCCCAGACTTTTTCAGTTTCCTACCACTTTGCCATGAAAGTCAGGCAATTGGGTGCTTAATATACACCAAGTCCTGGGGAACAGCAGTGAAAAAGACAGTCCTCACTCTCCTGGAGTTTATATTTTAGCCATAAAGAACAAATAATAAGCCAGGAAATAAACAATACAATTTTAAAAACTAAGACATGTTGTGAAGAAAATAAAACAAAGTCAGGAACAAGTGACAGGTGACTCGAATTGGGGGAATGTTTGAAACAGAGACTTCAATAAACTGTCCAAGGTTTCTTCCCAAAGGAACATCAGAATGGCAAGGATGGAGCCTCCCAGTAGCAATATGGAGACAATTTTAGGTGACTTACGGGTTTAAATAGTCGTGTATATCTTTTGTGTTGTCTTTGTATGGCAAGGTATACTGCTTTTCTATTTTAAGATAGTGATGACAACACTTTATAAAGTTATTTAAAGAAAAAGCAGGGAGTTAAAACTATTAAGTAGGGAGGGCTTCCCTGGTGGCACAGTGGTTGAGAGTCTGCCTGCCGGTGCAGGGGATGCGGGTTCGTGCCCCGGTCCGGGAGGATCCCACATGCCATGGAGTGGCTGGGCCCATGAGCCATGGCCGCTGAGCCTGCACGTCCAGAGCCTGTTGCTCCGCAACAGGAGAGGCCACAACAGTGAGAGGCCCGCGTACCACAAAAACAAACAAACAAACAAACAAATGAAACTATTAGGTAAATAATGGTGCAGATAATATACAGGTAAGGAAAAATCATGAAAGGAGTACAAGAATAGCTTAATTAGTCAACTGAGTACATAACATCAGTTGTAATTAATATCATCAAATTGGAATCTACTGACAATATTAGTACTCCATTTGGAATGCCCTCCTTTTTCTTCAGATCAAGAGATAGAGAAAGAAAATGTTGTCATCCAGCTAGTCAAAAGAAGAGAATAAAAAACACTTTTTCATGGACTCTAGGAAAAAAATGCAAAACTCACTGTACTGTATGTAAAAATTGCATGGTTCAACTAAGATCTCACTTCCCTTTTGGGCTGTGCATTCACACCTTCACTTCCACAGCTGGGCCTCATACAGTCGTGGTCTTTGTCTTACTCAACTGAAGTGTAACTTCTTCAAGGGCAGTGGCCGTGTCTTACATTATTTCATATTTATTTTATGTCTTGACATAGTTTATCCCTAGATTATAGGTTAAATAAATATGTGCTAAATAAACAAACTAATTAATTAACATGATTTTATGTTAATGAACTCTGGCTCATGATAAATAGAAGGGATTTTTGCGGAGTTGGAACAATATGACTAATCACAAATCAGTGTCAATTCTGGAAAAGCACTAACATAAGTTATATGAGTGTGTCAGATGCTGTTAAAAACAAAAGGCCATGAATATGCTCATCAAAATCTTTAGATGGGAGAAGGCTCAGTGTGATGGAAGGTGAACAGTAGAAGTAAAGTCAGAACTGAGGCTTTGAAGACAGTTTCACCTTCCAGATAGAATACTATAACCTCAGGTCAGGCAATAGGATAGTTTTAAAACACTCTTTATTCAAAGGTCAATATGTTGTTGTGCAGTGCCCTACAAAGGCAAGTCTAATAGTAGGCAACAGACCCCCAACCACCAAGATGAGACTCAAGTCATGGACATCCAACCCTGAGAGGAGGGTGATAGAAGGAAGTCAGGTAACATGCAAAGGGATACAGTACTACTACGTTTTTCACTAGCAATAATGATACAAGCCTTTAGTGAGTACCATACTATGTGCCAACATCCTTCTAACACCTTTATATGCATTATTTAATTTAAAGCTCATAACAACCTTTTTAGACAAGTACTGCTATTACACTAATTTGACAATTGAGAAATCACAAAAACATTAACTAACTTGTGTAAGGTTAAGTAGCTAATAAGTAGAAGAAAGCCAGGATTTGAACCCAGGCCCTATGGTCTAGAGTCACTGCACTAACCGGTACCTGTCATAGGCATTTATAGAGACAGAAACACAAGCACAGAAATTCACTTACCAGCACTTGGTACAAAGGTAAAGACCAAGTCTTGGGCACAAGGCAGAAATCTACATGTCAGAGCCAAAGCATAAGTCCAGTGATAGACTATCATCAAAGATAACTTAGTGCTGCATCCCAGCATGCTGGGCTAGACTTCCAAAAGTTTCTTCTGACTCAGGTTAGGAACTGGTCCTGGAGACTTAGACAAGGCTAATTAGGCACAGACAAAGGTAAGGTTGCAGTGACTGCAAACCACACAGGTCTTAAATCATAAAGGTAATAAAATGCTTTACCCCAGAAGTCTTTTCAAGGACTACCAATAAGTGCAGCAACTTTCAGAGATAGAGATAGAATACAAACTTAATCAGCTGTCACCATGATTCAAAGTAAACCATAAGGTTTCTCATCAAAGTCAAGAAGAAGATGAAAATAACTACAATCATTATCCTTAATTAATGCTGTTTTGAAAGTCTTAGCCAAAGTCTTAGCCAAAGCAATTAGAGAAGAAAACAAAATCACAAACAACAACAACAAACAGTTGTATGCATATAAGAGAGGAGGGAGGGAAATTTATCAGGTTAACAAACAATACTACTATATACTAGATCTGAGTGAAGGCTCAAGTCACCTGAAATTCCTAGTCTCAACATCTCATTTGTGTCTCTGACCCTATGTTCACAGGGTCCGAGGTGGTTCCTAGTTGATCTGTAATGAAGTAGTTGTGTGTGTCCTGTGATACCTAGAAGTAATCCCTTGTCTCTACCCAGCCTAAATAAAGACAATATGCCTTATCGTCAGTCTCTAATCTAAAAAAAATGTGACCAAATCTGAAAAGGCAATTTGTCATTTGAATAACTCACTCCATCAAACAATGCTTGCTAAAAGCAATTCATTCTTCACCATACCACCTAAAAGAATTTTCCCTGTTTCACTATTTATATTTAATTACAGTCTTTAATACCTAAATGTGGCAACATGGGGAGCTTTATTAATCACATTTCTAGTTAAATATTATCATATTCCTGCATTTTATTCTAGTAATAGTTCTAAAATTAGATTGCTTAATAACAATAATGAATGTGTCTTTTTTCTAAATACAGTTTTGCAATCTCAGACTGATAGCAGGCTAAATTAAGAGCCTCAGTGCATTGTAAATTTGGAAGCTATCCCCAAGCAATCATACAGAACAAACCTAATCTTTCTTCCTCAGGATGGGATATTCCTTCCTCTTGACCCAGACCTTCCTTTTCCAGGATGCTGATTTGCACGAATAGCAGCCAATTTCACTGCCCTGAACTGGCCTGCAGAGGACTGTGGGTGGAAGTGAACGGCCCTCTTTCTGCAGAGCATCCTGTACGTCAAACTATTGTACTCCACAGTGTTTATGTGTGAGTATGTGTATCTGTGTTTGGGGTGGGACTTGGTGCATTGCCTGGGTTGAGAGAAAGCTTCTTTTATTCAACTACTTACAGGTTACCAGCTGGAACAGCAGACAGAAGCAAAACACTGAACTTACGTCAGATCAAGGGAAGGAAAGAAAATGTTGGCACCAAGCTAGTTAAAAGAGGGAGGAAAACAAACACCTTTTCATGGACTCTAGAAGGAAAAATACATTCAAAACACACTAAATGTTTGAAATGGAAGAGTAACTGTGAATATTTTCAAAGAAACCACATTTCTGTTTTTATGATATATGTATCAGGGTATATATGTTTGCAAACAGAAATATATTTCAATCATTCCAGGTGTTCACCTTCCAGGTGAAAGGAATGCATAAGGCAGCTTTTGTGCATCTTCACAAGATAAAATTGCTGTCAACATGAGAATCTTAATCCAATGCTCCCTGCTGAACTTGTCACAGAATCACTACTCCATGAGATCTGGCATCCTGCCTGATGCTGAGAGAGAGAAGGACTGAGCCTAGGAGACGTCAGCGACGCTTCAGACCAGTTCTGTATTATTCCTAGTACATTCTTAAACTTGGAAGATGAGCCTCCACCTCTGTGGGAAACTTCACAGAGATTTCAGAGAACTACAGCTCAAGTTTTTACACTTAACCCAGAGGCAAGAGGCCAAGGGAGCATCACCAAACTTGGAGTCTGGGAATGTGAATTCGAGGCCAAGGGCTGCCATTTAGTGGCCCTGTGCCTTTGGGCAAGTCATGTAATCTTCCCTCCTCTATTTCACGTGCTGAGGCAGCTGACATCTAAAGAGAAAGTGGGAATTATCCAGGCGAAGAATAAACAAGATGGTGGGAAGAGCATTCCAGTTAGAAGGAACAGCAAGTGCAAAAGCCCTGTTGAGGTTTAGCTGGTCAATAACTGAACTAAAATAATGTCCACACAATTAGGATGCAGCGTATGGGGAACATGGTGTGAACTGAGGCAGGGGAGACAGACAGATCAGGCTGGCTTAGTAGGTCATGTTAGGGATTCTGGTCTTTACCTGAAGAGCAGAGGAAAGTCATTCAAGGGCTGTAAGTATGTGGTCTTATAATAGGATTTGCATTTTGAAAAGATCCTTTGCCTCTGTGTAGCGAATAAATTCAACAAGGTATTGTTGGAGACTGGCTAAGATGGTAGCTCAGACCAAGGCTGTGATGACAGAGGTGCAGGCCCTCACACTGCACAACGCAGAGGATCGGTGCATGACTTTGGATGGGTTGAGTCCTAGGTACCTTTGAGATCCAAACTGAGATGTCAAGTAGGCAACTGGATATAAAAGGCTAAAGCTGCGAGGAAAGGTCAGGGCTGACAATAAAATTTCGAGCTAGAGCTTACAAATGAACTGTGAGACTCGGCCAGGAATGAGGTCATCTAATGAGACAATGAAGAAGAAGAATAAACAATCTCAGGATCCTTGTTTCTTCAGCAGTAAAATAGGAATTGAAGCAGCTGTTGCACAGAATCTCTGTAGCTGAGTTGTAGTAGACAGTCGATAAAAATTCAGATTAAATCATTATGATGATGGTATTAAGAAAATTAAAAATTAGCCAATTACAATGCAATTTATGGTACGGTCCAATTTTTTTCTATATTTTAAAAGGTATCTTAAGTCATGGAAAAATAGACCGGGGCTTTACTTTCCATTTACTAATGATCATTGTCAGATAATCAGATTAGAGTGAGTGATTTACATATCTTCTTTGTGTCCTTCAATAATTTCTAAATTGTCTGCAATGAACATGCATTCTTTTCAATGGCAAGAAAATAAAACATTTTGCTGTCGCAATTATATGAAGGTACTTTTCCAAGGGTGGAGCCCAAAATGATGAAATGAGCTGAAACAACAGGACTGGCACACGTGGCCGAGTGGCTTTGTTTGAGGCCAGTCTGTGTTTCCAGGTCTCCTGCACAGAGATGGAGAGGTGAGCTGTTGGGAATCGCACCAAAAGACTGTTTCAATCTAAGCTGACCTGACTGGGTTTGCATGGCACACGTGGCCTGAGAACTATCAGCCTTGCCAAACCCTTTGTCTGTAATTCTCCACAAAGCATCAACACAGCCCAGAGGTCCTCAGAGTCCCAGAAAAATCCATGCCCTACTGCCACATGCACACTCAGCGTTTACAACCAAAAATCTGGAAACTTGTGATAAGCTGCGTGCACACTAGCACGCTCAGGGCAAGCTCGCTGTCAGGGAATGTGGCTCTGAGCTACCAAGAACACGCTGTTTGTCTCCCTGCTTGGGTTTCCCTGGCCTTCGGCATCAGGCAGAAGGACCGGCTAAGCTGCCGTGTCGAGGATGCTTGGCTCTTGCAGATAAACGCTGTACAGTGTGATGGAAGGAGCTTGATCGTGGGAGTCAGGAAACCTAGATCTTGGCCCTAACCTTGCACAAATCACCTGTGTGACCTTGGCCAAGCTCCTTGACCTCTTTCTTAGTTTCTCTTTTTTAATCTGTAAAATAAAAACCATTCCGTGTGAAAGATCTCATGCCGCGCACTAGCTGAATCCATATGTTGGCACAGAACCTATAATACGTGACTCTGAACGTTTTGAGGCAGGTTGACAATAAACACCCAATTAACAATACTACCACTCGTACCACCTGACCCTCCAACTCACTTCCCTAGACATCCCTAATATAGTCCCTTGCTCTGCTTCATTCATAACGCTTGTAACAATCAAGAAGTGGTTTTGTTTTTACACATCTATTTTCTGTTTTCCCCCGTCTAAGAAGAAGGACTGATATTTTCTATCTGTTCATTGCTGTACCCTCATGTCTAGAATAGAGCCTGGCTCACAGTGGTGACCAAAAAAGTTGAATGAATGAATTTGAAGGTCATATAATGTCCTTTTTTGGTAACATGGGACACACAAGTTTCCCAGAGTAAAGAATGCATAGGATTTTGTTTGTTTTTGGCCATGCTGCGAGGCTTGCGGGATCTTAGTTCCCTAGCCAGGGATTGAACCCAGGCCCCCTGCAGTGGAAGCACGGAGTCCTAATCACTGGACCGCCAGGGAATTCCCAAGAATGTATAGGATTTTGACTAGAGTATCAGCATACGGGCACAGGATGGACACTGCCCCACCCTACTCCTTTGGACACTAAGCCTAGAAGCATGGAGAGAAGAGATGCACATAGTATATACAAAGATGTGATATCAGAAGATCTGGTCTTGGCTCATCTACTTAAATAAACGTACTAAAATCTGTGTGAACCTCAGCATCTACATCTATAAAATAGAGATAACAACAGTACTTACCTCACAAGATTGGAGTTAAGTATTAAGGTGATCAGAAAAATTGGGGAGGGGGGTCCGAAATGGAAAAGCATTATCCAAATGTGGCTTATTGCTCTATACAGAACCCAGGACCTTCTATATGTCAGAATGAGAAGGTGATGCCAAGATAAAAACACATGTTAGTTTTGACTTGGAGATCCATGAACAGGCATCACACTAAGTGGGCTGCAGTGTATCCTAGCCCTTACAAAATGAAGACTTTGCAAGTCTTATTAGCATTTCCAAGGAGGCCCTTTTTTTAAGCTTTGAGCACTTATCTGAGTCTGTTTTCAAAATATTCCTTCCAAGATGGGCTAGTGTATCTTGTTTCCTTCCATACATTTACAAACATTTTTCATGTATGTCTGAATTTGGCAAATAATCAATTTCATGTTAAATTATTGGGATTTTATTTTTGTAATATAAATATTATAATTTAAGGTGGTCATAGATAATGATGTGTTCCCTGAACAGAGACCATGAGCCCAGAACTATAACTGAGCCACAGCTGGCTGCCCATAGGGTTCAGCAAAGAGTCTGTCCAATAGCACCGGCCATTGGCCGGATGTGATCATTACGTTAGAGAAAGAGGGATTTTGAAGGAAAAAAAAAATTTGATCTGCTATTCTGTACCTATCAGAAATGTTAAGCCTCAATCTTCAGGAAAAAATTAGAAAAGCAGACATTTGTGACTAGACCAATTGTTAAATAATGTTTTTAAACATGATCAATATGGGGTGTCTCAGTTTCTGCTTTTGTTTTTCTAGATCAAAGAACTCGTTAAAAGTAACCTTTTGGGAATGTTTTTAAAAAAAGACATTTGTAAATTTGGCCTAAACCATGTGCAGTTGAAAGCCCTTGACTCTTGTCCTTTGTTTTTTCTCTTTTTCAAGACAGCTTCAAAGTCAGAAGCTGGTGGCTTTGACAGAGCCCTGCTTTGAAGAGTGAGGAGGAAAGTCCATTAAAAACAGGTCACAGGATGCAGCATTTCAACTACAATGGCTACTGATTTTACGTATTGGAAGCTTTGAGCGATCAGCCCCAACGTCTTAATTGCAGGCACGTAATCAGCACAAGACCATAACATCTTATCTTTCAGCAGTTTTGACTTGCAGTGATCTCCCCCCGTATTTTCTGACAAGCATGATTATTGGTAGAAAAGATCACAGTAACTACCTGCAGGATACAGTCAGATCATACTCTTTAAACCAGCTAGTTGTCAGTGGGCCTGGGCCCACCTCCTGCCTCCCATCCCTGCGGTACCTCGAAGGACCCTCCCAGGCTGCATGAAAGACAGGTCGGTTGGGGAAGACAGATCAGAGGGCGTCCATATGTAAAATATTTCTTTGGAGACAGTAATTTCACATAATTGTAGGGGGAAGCAGGATGTGTTCTGTAAGCTGAAAACAATCAAACCAAGAAAAATCACCCTTCTCCTTCTCCCCCAGCTGACTCGAATAAAATTGTGAACCCTTAATTAGGACTGCTGTTGCCATGACCATTGGCTCTACTATTCAGATGTGATTCAGAGCCATTGAACCTGAAAGTTTTGTCAGTGTTTTTAACAATCCCTGCTTCCCTTCTCTGTCTGACATCCCTGTGTACTAGCCACACGGGGCTCCCAGTTTTCTTAGGCGTGGTTGGTCTCATAAGAGGCTTTTCTTTGCTCTGTGCCTAGGAATCCAGGGACTGCTTCTCCTGGGGGACGTACAGGACCCCCAATGGGAATCTATGCTCTCAGCCATGCCCACGTTTTCACACAGGCTACCTCGTGCTCAGAGAGCCTCCCTCCCTCAGGAGCAGGTGGGCTCCAAGCAGTGACAAACAGCCCCGGTGCACGTGGGGCGACAGGCGCCACACAGACAGCCTGCATTGCTGCACCCAAGGGGCACTGAGGAGGGATCCAGCGAGCTGGTGGGAACGTTCCAGAGGGGAGGAAGGAGGGCCCTGGCTGGCTGTGGGAGTGCTGCCCTCACAACACAGTTTTCACCCAGATGCACATCTCTCCCCCGAGGCCCGCCCAGGACCTCACACGTTAAAGCCAGTCAACGGCAGAGAGAATCAGAGCTCGGCTCAGGGAAACGGGGATTTCCCTGTGTCTATCCCACAGTCAGGAACTGCCCTTCCTCCTGAGCCACTCAAAACGGAATGAGCATCAATGTCATGGAAATTTCCTACATTCGGGAACCAAGTGATTAATCTGCCCAAATTCTGGGTACCTTTCCCGACTTCTGCATACTTATCAGAACCCTTGAAATTAAAAAAAAGGTAGCCTCATTCTTTCTGATGGGAGTTCTTAACGACTTCGGGGAAAGAGGTTGGGACGTTGAGAAATCCTACCTGAGGCCCCCGGTCACGTGTCTAGTGAGACAGGTGGTGGGGTGTTACTTCCTACTAATGAGGAACACGTCCCCCCCAGCTGAGGACAAGAGAAAGAGACAAGCAATTGCCACTCTCAGCACATTGCATGGAGACAAGCAGAGAGATCCATGGACTTGCCTTGAAGGAAAAGATAATAAAGTCTGGGACTCCCTCAAGCAGGGGCAAACTCTCTCGTACGTAAAATAAAATCGAATCCAAATTAGAGACATTTTATATGATCCAGTTAGTCTTTCTCTATCGTGTCCTATGTCTTGGAGGCTAGTACCTGGGGGCCCTAAGACCAACCATGTTGATTTTCCTTTAAATCGTAGTGAAACTAATTATGAAGGCCACAAAGTCACATGGGAAAATGTTCACCAAGTCATGTTACGTGAAAAAAGTCCAAAATCCTGGGTGTAGGATGATTACAAGGATGTAAATCATGTCAGTGATTTGTTCAGATCATTGTTTTGGTTATAAAACAATATTCTCATTGTCACCATTTTGCTTGTTGGTCCTATCAAGGGTGTTTTAAGCGTTAGTGTGTTTATTTCTGCGTTAGGAACGCATTGGTCTATTGGCCCCAGATCACCTCCGTTCCACTCATGAGTCAAAACTACATGAAGGAAAAAGGCCAGGCCTCAGTCTTATGAAGGGTCGAGGCCTGCAGTCACACGCTGCTCTGTCCCTAATGAAGTCTCGCAGAGGATGCGGGGACTTGTCCTTGGCACGCTGGGAAGTGACCATGGCAACAGCGCAGAGTCCTCCAGGCCCACTGCTTGCTCTTACACATCTCCGCTCCCGGGGAAGCCAGGCTCAGGGAGGGAACAAAGTCTTTCCCAGCTTCCTGCAGCCACACACATGAGCCCACCAGGCTGCCAGAACAGTATCAAGACTGGAAGGAAGGACATAATCCCTGCACACATTTGGAGCTTGGAAAAAGCCTGCAAGTTGATTCACGGATTGCTTGGCTGCTGAAGAGAAGGATGAGGGTTAGCTGTTCCCTCGGAAAGGGGCGCGTGGGATAGCTGTCCTGTACCCTGCTCTTGGTGGGGGGCCCACAGTACTCTGTACCATAGGTTTCTTTTATTTTACATAGATTAGATACATACATATCCCCCATATATGATAGAGTAGGCCTCAGTTGGACAGGCCTGCTGCCTACTAGGGACTGCTCTGGATAAGAGAATTGACTTTATCTACTCCACCAAATAGGAGATGGAGAAAATAAAGATGTATACCAAAACGTTTACCTTGTCTTTTAGATTTTAAACGAATCATTGAAAAGAAAAAACAGCCAACGAAACACAACCCAAGGAAATATAAAATTATCGTAGCTGCCTTTTATAGCAGGGACAGAGCTTTGCTTCTATGGCCTTCATTGGTAGAAATAGCTTAAAATTTCCGACCGAAAAACAGAGCAAGTGAGTTAGTGGTTGTGTGGATTGTAAAAGATTGGGTCTGTCTCAGGAAACTTTCCCAAGCTCAGGCTTATCTTTATGACATTTCTTCTCTCTCTTGCCTTGGATCTCCAGACAGTCCACCACTGCATGCTCTCGTTTTTGAGTTAAGCTGATATCATCGGCAAATGGATATGTGAATTTCAAGTTTGGAGAGAATTTAGAGATCACCCAGATTCCTGACTAACTGAAAGCTGAAGAAACTGAAGCTCAGAAAAATTAGACGACCATCCTGCCGCACCTCACAATACTTGTTGGCAAATCTGGTCCTACGACCAATCCAGTGACCTTTCCCCACATCCACAGACCAAAGATGACAGAGAAACAGGTAGACAGAAAATGCTCTCTAGTAATAAAAATAATACATGGTATCTAGTAGACAGTAATGATCACTATTTTAAAAAATTGTATCTATTTATGAAAAAGGTTGATAAAAAGAACTTTCAGGTCGTTCCTTCTGTTTTATTGCACTAACATTCACCAAGCCCCTTCTGTGCTTCAAGCATTTGATATGTGTAATTTTATTCTCAGGTCAGTTTCAAAAGTTTTCATTTTTTAATCCAGAAAAACATGAAAAGGAAGAAAGGTCCATAATTTTACTATGCAAATAAACTCTGTTGATGCTAAAAAATAATAGTAATACATGGACCTGGCTAGAGAACTTAAACAACAGATAAAAATATAAATAGTGTAAACCTTCCTCCTGACACCTAACTTTTCATCCCTCTCCCTCAAGCTAACTTTTAACTGTTTCTTATGATTCCTACCACCCCCTGCTTGTTATGTACGTACTAGGATGCATACGTCCCTAGGTAAAATTCCTTTACATTTACAGAAAAGGAAGGCTAACATACACATTGCCCTCCATCTTGCTTTTATCCACTTATTATTTTTAGTCATCTTTCCACATCAGTATATACATCTCTATCTATTTTTAGAGTTGGTATAGTGCTCCCTACTGTAGATGTACCACAATTTATTTCACTGCTTCCCTATTTGCAGTCCTTAGGTTGTTTCCACTTTCTTCTATTAAGTAGGCATTAGCCACTCCATTTTACAAGGAGGGAAACTAGGGCTCAAAAAAGGATAAACGAGTTAATTGCTTGATATTGCTCTGCTAAAAAAGCACCAGAGCTAACACTACATCCATGTCTGTATAATTTCCAAGTCCCTGCTCTTTCCGTTATACTGGATGTTTACCCAGCTAACCCCAGGCACGAGGTCTGCCAACCAGTTGGGAGAGACTTTTGGTTGTTCCCTTGATACTTTCCCCTAGGAATTTTTTTTTCTACTTCATCTGTAGAAAGTGACTCAGAGGCTAAGTGACTTGTCCAAAGTACTACTGTTAGAATGGCTCATGTGGTTACGAACAAGTTACTTAGAGCAGACTCCCCTCATTTCTTTGTACTAAATAAAAATCTGACCCCTCCAAATGCAAGAGCTCCTTGTTGGAGGAGAAGGAGAAATAAGACCTCTGCA
Source organism: Grampus griseus (assembly GCF_964374135.1). Taxonomy (NCBI): domain Eukaryota; kingdom Metazoa; phylum Chordata; class Mammalia; order Artiodactyla; family Delphinidae; genus Grampus; species Grampus griseus. The sequence goes on along the minus strand of NC_139019.1, from coordinate 95,315,802 downwards.
GCTCCTTGCGGCAGGGCAGCGGGGGTGGGGGTGGGGGGATGGAGAGAAGTGGGGGGAGCAAGCATTTCCTCCTAAAGTCAAGGTGGGAGGATTTGTGAGAGCTCACTTCCCAGCAGGGTGTAGAGACAGTAGCTAACTACACAACTCTGTGAGGAGGGGAATGAGGGCCCCCTGAGTAAGGAAGAAAAAGCTGGGACCTCAACTGTTTTGGCGACATGGGGCCCAAAACTCACTAATTATTCAGAAAGAAGGGGGAGATTGGTTCTCAACTGGCCGGGGGGGAAATGGCCTCAATAGGGCCACACAAGTTAACCCAGCCCCCAATACAGGATAATTTCACACTTTCCTGCAGGGGGTTAATGACTTTGTGTGTGGCTGTCCCGGAGCCTTTAACTCCTGTCAATAAGCCTTCCATTGCTATGCAAAGCTATTGAGTCTCTTGAATAATTCCGGGCAAGGTAAAGCGCCCTGCCTCCCGACCCCTTTGTAAGGGATTGTGCTGCCCCTTGTCCTTGCTCTGGCTGAATATCCCACCTTCTTTTTGTAAACAGCTGCCACTTCAGAAGGCTCGTCTGGCAATCGCTCACAGCAAGGCCACCGGATGGCCAGCTGTACTGGGGTGTGCCACAACGTCCACTGGCCTGTCTGTCCACAGCCCCTGCCGGGCTCCCTGCCCTTCTCTGCAATCTAAACATGCTCATCACAGCCTGGGTCCTGGCACACCAAAGAAGTCAAAGAAACTGGGGAGCTCGAGGGATGAGAGCTATTCAAAGTAATAATCGTTTCCAAGACAGGATGGGAAACATAACAACTCCAGAGATCATAACATGGAATGACATTTTAATATCTGTTGACAAAAAACTGAATAAGTTTGGGCATCACGTGACTAGACCATTAAGTGAAGAATAAAGATTTGCTCAGTGCCGTGGGAACATGTCTTCTAAGAACCTAAGTGGTTTCTAGCTTGCCATCAGCCCCAAGACATGACTTCTGAAGTCAATTTTTACAGCCCCTCTCTTCCCTCTAACAATAATAATCTTACATAGCGATTTACAGTTTTACAACACTTTCACATATGTCATTTCATTTGATAGTAAAAAAAGTGGTTTGAGGGATTCCTAACTTGTATTTACCTGAGACTATTTCCTGAGAGAAAACACAGCTCAGGATTTGCTTAAGTAGATGATCAGAGACCATTCGTCAACTTTCTAATGTTTGCTCACCTACTCCCCAAACTCTGGGAAAATGACTTATGCGCTAGCACCGTAAGAAAGAAAGCTGCCTGCTCTGGGATTAGCTCCCCACGTGGAAGTGCTGGCAAGAAGTGAGAAGATATTTTGCTTCAAACAGAGCTACATCCCTCAAGAGCTACAAATCCTTGTTTTATACAATCTGAGGCCCATCAGGGGTCTGAATAACACTCAAAAGCTGTTCTTGTTGAGAGCATCTCCATTTGCCAAAAGCCCAAACGGGTAGACAGCAGACAAACTGAACAGTGCCAAGGAGGATGTTGAGTGGAATGAGTGAACTGCGAACCTGGGACAAATAACACATTACTTGAATAGAAAAGCTGAGAGTTTTAAAGACATATGGTCCTTGCTGTCAGCTCTTTATGAGTTATCCACTGGGGTTTTGTCTGTTTATATGTGCAGTTTACTCATTGTCTTTCCATTTATATTTGGTTTCTGTATAGGGGGCTTAACGCCTATGTATTTATATGGCTGGCAAATCTCCCTCTGGTGTGTCTGTTTTTATTCTTCGACCTAAAATACTTCTAAAGACGCTCCCATTTTAAGTTCCACACTAAAATTGGTAGCTAAACGAAAGCCTCTTTTTAGCAATCGTCTGTCTCTGATTTATGCTGAGGTTAACCCATTCCATGTTTTAAAATGGGACTTGGAAAACAGAGTCCATAAAGCGGGGGGAGGAGGAGAAACATTTAGATGTATAGCCAGACACCTATTTCCAAAACAACACAGCACGCTTTGCAAATGTACCCAGATGGTCCCAGTAATCTAAATTGCAGATTAGAAAATCACTCTGCGGATTATCAGAGAGGAAAGTTTTACCTTTAAGGTAAAGGGAAGATGATCTCTCAAGCTTAGAAATGCAACTAATAGATCCCATCTGCAAATTCAGCTCTCCAGAAGGATGTCAGGAGCAGCTATTTCCCCCTGTCTCAGACCCACTGCAGTTTTAGCTGGAGGGATGGTCTGGAGAAAGAAAAAATAATAAATATTAACATGAATGAGTAGATAACCTGAGTTCAGGCTGTTTGTCCAGCACCCAAACATTCTGAAAGTGAAAAAATAAAGAACACTAAGATGGGCTGGTGACTTTGTCATTTAACCCAGAGTCCAGTTGGCCGTCTTTACCCTGTTATGAACTATTAAGACTTTAAACACTGGAAATGATTCTGATGTCAGAGGAGCTTAATCTAGTTTGTCTCTCATAATAGGACTGCATCGTGCATTTTCAGTGAAAACTTCAGGGTTTCATAACCACCGAATCACAACTTCACCCAATTTACTTTTCTGCTTTGTTTGAACATTTTCCCAGTTCAAACGTATTTTCTAACCTTGGGATGTCAATGACTCGAAGTTGTGTATATCCTGTCCCTTCACAAGGAGAATCTAGCCCTCATGCTAACATTATCCAACTAGACGTGGTCCGTGCATGAACGCTGTACATTCGTTTAAAGCATCACCAGGGAGTCATGAATATTGTCTGCGCAGAACAGCAAAGATATCCCTGTAGTCTGGACTTCAGCCTTTTGCTCCCTGCATCTCTTGGGGTCTTCAGGAAATCGCTGTGTTGAGTTTGCATTCCTGGACAACAGACTGACATTGTTCCCTAGCTTCCAGAACTGGTTTGGAGTGTCGCTGCGGAATCTTCACCCTGTGTCTACAGCTGCTCCCCTCTCCTGACAATCACTTCCACATGCCCCTTTTCAGAGCTGGGAGGAAAAGTTCTTGAGCATGGTTTGGCCACACACAGTGAAGAGGACACTCTCTCACGCTCAAGTGGCATTAAAAAATGTTTTATGGTACTTACTTGAAAGCTAGCTTTTCACAAAGGTCTTCCGTCTAGGCAAACCCTAATGTTGTTCTTGTTGAAAGAGTAGTGTCTTGTAGCCAGAGAACTTGACAGTTGTTCCAGAGAACTCAGTAAGAGAATTCACCCCTTGAGAGATAAACCTACAGGTCAAGGTGTGTTTTTTAGCAAAGCCATTGTCAATAGTTCCTCTGGACCTGCACAGGGAATTTGGCTTAAAGCTAGAACAGAGATTCCCCAGAGGAGCTACTGGTCACTGGCTTTCTCAGGGATAACTAATAAGATCCCTGGAGAGCTAAAAATGTTGGTGCACAAGAGGTTTCATAAGCACATTCATAGCAGCTAAACACATGTGTTAGAAACAGCTTGGCCTCTGCTCTGCTACCATCAAGAGTGCCTTCTGAGGTGAGTGTAACACACTCACTTCTCCCCCCTGCTTTCCAGACAGTCTGATCTGCTGTGAAACAATTAGGAGGGTCTCTCTCCTGGCATGCAGGTGGGTGAACTTCTAAATCAGACATATCTTGGTTTTTCCCCTCTCTTTAATGGACATCTCTAGGTGAATTCTAAATATGTGGGTATAAGATGTTGGTTCACACGGACGTGAAACCGTGCAACTCAGATTAGGACTTGAAACCACGCGCCGGGACCCAAACCCAGGCAAAATCCAGATTGGGACTTGAACGCACAATTTTTTAACTGAGATCACACATCTGGTCTCAGGACTTGATGAAGTTCAGGCTCTTGATGTCTCATCACAGAAAGAATTCAGTGACAGACAAAGTGACAGGTAAGAAGTGGATTTATTTAGAGAGAAACACACTCCACAGACAGAGAGAGTGTGGGCCACCTCAGAAGGCAAGAGCGGGCCCCGAAATATGGCATGGTTAGGTTTTATGGGCTGGGTAAGTTCATAGGCTAATGAGTGGGAGGATTATTCCAATTATTTGGAGGAAGGGGCAGAGATTTTCAGGAATCGGGCCACTGCCCACTTTTTGACCTTTCATGGTTGGCCTCAGAACTGCCATGGCGCTGGTGGGTGTGTCATTTGGCTTATGCTAACGTATTACAATGAGAGTATAATGAGGCTTGAGGTCTACTGGAAGTCTAATCTTCCACGATCTTGGACCTAGTTGGTTCTAACCAGTTTTTGTCATGTCCTATGGCTATGTCATTCTTTTAAAAGTTGTCCCCTGCCCCCTTCCCTCCTGTTTCAGGTGTATCTTATTTTAAGCAAAGGTAGTTTATTAAAATACATGTGGATGTGAAAAATGGTGTGAATTCATTTGCAAAAGGATCTTGCCTGCTTTACCACACCATTTATAACTCCTGAAGGTGAAAGAATTCTCATTTATATTTAAAATTTGTATATTAGCCAAAATTGTCAAAATTATATTATATTAGCCAAAATTGTCAAAATTTCTCCAAAACTCTTTAGTGTCTTAAGCTAGATCTACCTATGTAAAGAAATATTTTTACTCTTATTAATGCTAAGAAATAAAGCTAAGCAAATGCCTCGAGCACAGAATAATACTTATCTTTAAGAATTAACATCACAGTCATATGTTGCTGGAACCCTGCCATACAAAAAGCTTGTGCTGGGCACCATGTGGGACAGGGAGAAAGGGTAATTCATAGTTGTTGTGCAGGAGAAGCCCTTGGTCATCTGAGCAGACAGAAGGTGATACTGAAGATATCAAGTTTAAATGATTTTCCCCAAGATCGGAAAGCAAGTTCATTATAGTCTGGCTTTTAATCAAATTCGCTGTACCACGATACCTCTCAAACACTTCTTGAATTTTTTCATTGGTCTTCTTTGCTTTGGTCTTTGGTCAAACTGTTACCAAGGCTGTTGCCCCAGAATCATACCCCTGCCCCTCCCTCGAATAGAAACAAATTCCTCTTATTTAAGTTTTGGGAAGAAGTTGCAAAGAGAAAAATCCAAGAACTGGTTAGAACCAACAAGGCCCAAGATGGTGGCAGATCTGACATCCAATAGACCTTGATCTTCATTATATGCTCATTGTAATATAAGAGCATGCTAAATGACACTGCCCACCACTGCCATGACAATTGACGACTGCCATGACAACAACGAGAAAAGCCCACACAAGGACTGAAGTGTTGCGTCAGTTCTGGGTCCAAACCACACCCCATGAGTACTCCTCCCACCCTTTCCAATTCCCTCCCTTTTACCTAGACCTTCCTATATAGATCATGCCTCCTCCAGAACTGAATTGAGAAGTTGATTTGTGAACTAGGTTCCCACTTCTCCATTCTTTGGCCACTGAGTAGAGCTTGTACTGTCCCAGTCTCAGCATCAGTTTCATTATTGGCTGCAAGAAACCGATTGGAAAAATAACCTCCCTGGCACTGGTCCAGTCAACCAATTCAGTAACAAAACTTCAGGCACAGCAAACCTTTAGACCTGTGTCCTCAACATAAGGAAAAGTGAAAGAGAAGAGGCCTAAATGTCTGGTAAGAGGTGAAGTGAGGTGTTGGTTAACAGGATAGACTAGCAAAACTTCAATGGACATATGAAACAATTTGGCAGGCCTCTTTTGAATGAATGGGGAATTTTAAATAATGATATACCTTTAATGTATATGCGGGTCACTTCTTCTTCACTGACATGCATATACAAACCTGTTTGTTTGAGCCTATCAACTGAGTCTGGACTGGTTTTTCGGTCAAACTTTTTGTGCCATAGAGCTTTGCTTGAGATATTATTTTCCTAGGACCCCTGGACACCTACATAGAGGAAAACATAATTTCTAACTTTTTTTTTTCCACCACCAAGTCATAGCCTTAAACAAGAGAATTTAGTGAGCAGTGCACTTGAGTCAGCTACTAAGGAGATACCAGCAAGCCCTAAGGCTTTGTATTTTTCACATTCCTCATGGATCTATATTTCTGTTTGAAGGGGAAAAAAATGAAACAGAGACTATCCTGGGTTTATCATTGTCCTAAGTCATGTCCCATTTAGAGAGAATCCCTCACCCCATAATGTCAAATGTCATTCAGTCTGACATACATAATTGTATTAGGCTATCATGATGATCTCTAATGAGACGCTGAACTTCCTCCCAAAGAATCAGTCACTAAAGCACATTTTTTTCTGATGAATTAATAAAATACAAGGCTCCTTATGCAAAATATAAACAAATGGGTCCCAAGTGTGCCGATGCCCTAACCACTCTGAATAAAAAAAAGCTGAGGCTTGAAGATGATACCGTAATGAGTGCTGACGCAGACAGCTTCCCAAGCCTTCTCTTACAGAATAGGGTATGCTATGCTGTCAGCAAGGCAAACAGAGCACAGCCAGACCACTGCCAAGAGGGGCTTTCCAATCTGACACAGAAGAGGAGTCGCTCAGCCTCCCCAGTTATGTTCTTTAGACAACAAAAGGCATCTGCCAACATCGTTGTCTGGTTACGTTGGCCAACTTCTTTGAAGGCTGCAATTACAAAAGGATATTTTTAGAGTCAAATATACATAGATGCGTGTGTTTAACTGGAAAATACCTGCTCTGAACATACTCTTCTATGATTGTAAAAGAGTTATATATGTAAACTCCCATAAACCAATATAAAATTACAGCCTTAAATATTTCAGTCTCTGTTATTCTGGGGCCGAATTAGACCCTACTTGTCCCAAAGTGCTCTGCAAAGTGATCAGCTGGACGTTGAGAGGGCAATGACTATACAAGTGAAAATCCAGCAGCCATTAGGTCATCAGTGTCAAGATGTACAGCCTTGGACCCTAGAGATGGTTTCTACCATGAGAGGATCGTTGCCAGGACTCCAGGATGCTCCCCAGCCATGCAGAGCTCCCACCTTGGACCCCAAAGGCTGCTGACACAAGAGTCTGCCCAGGTTCTGATTCTTACTTTACCCTCTTGACACAGAAGGGGCAGAAGTAGTTGTGGTGTCTAGCTATCGGACTTGGTTAAATGATGTAAAAGATCCAGAGAAGCTCCCCAAACCTCCCAGAGCTTTGATTTCATTCGATCCTGTGGAAAGTCTTGTTTTCCACATGGACAGGACTCTCAGGCCCCAGGCATACCTCCTGTAGCATCAGGTGATGGCAACACTGAATGTGAAAACAACGCCCAGAACTCGCAGTTCTTTGCATCAGAGGTGAGTAATACTGGCTGAGTCATTGTTTCTTTCTGGCTTTTCAGAGCTCTCTCCAGAAAGCACCTCATAATGGACCATCTCAGAGCTCACTGCTTACTGTGCTATTGATGAGCTGTGTCTCGAGTATTCCATGACATTCCTCGGGCTACCTTAACCTTCATTAATATTATCATTTGTACACTTTAAAGGTGCATTTCATTTTTCGATTATTTCTTATATTTAGAGCGGGAGGTACTGTTCTCTCATTCTTGGGTTTTATTTTTTTTTAAGAAATCAAAGCATAAGAAGGTCAAACAATTTCTCAAAATTCATGTAGCCTGTGAACTTTGAGCCTGTGCTTCCTCTTCATTAAGTCACACCACCTCAATTTAAAATGTGCTTGGTTGTATCAAATTTAAAGAAAAGAAAAAAAGAAGCCTTCCCCAGAGGCAGGATAGTATGCTGGTTATGGGCATACAGGCTTTGGATTCTGAGTCATTCCATCAGTAACTCTTTACTGACCTCATGCTGTGTGCCAGGCCTACAGTAAACAAGAGAGAAAAGATCCTTGCTGTCATAGAGTTCATATACTTGGATGGGGGTGAGAGGAAGGGAGAAAGAGACTGTTATGTAATATGAACACACATACAAGAGAGAAAGAAAATGAGAAAGAATGCCAGATAATGGAAAACGCCATGCCAGATACTACCACTGTGTCACATAATCAAGAAGGACCTAAGGGTTGCCCTCGGAGCAGGTTCCTCCTAAATTGAGCCTGAAGGAAAGAAGGAGCCAGCCAGGGTCAGAATCTGGCGGAAGAGAATTCCAAGCAGAGGGACCAGCGAGGGCAGAGGGAAAAGACAGGGAGCTTCAATCTCGGAGATCTCCAGCTCAGTCTGGTGTGTGACTTCAAACATGTTCCTTTACACACCGAGGCCCTTTGTGAAAGGTCATCCTTTAAAAGGGTCACACCATCTAACTCACAGGAATTTATAGGATTATTTATTAAATGGCACATGGTAATTACTCATTAACAGGGACTGGATTTTCTATCTTACCTTGACAAACCCTTTTGAGATTTAAAGGCCACTGAACCCTGATCTTTAAATCAGATTTTATGCTTTTATTTATTTATTTACTTGAGCAGGGGGCACAGCCAAAAGAACGTCAGTAAACTTAAAATCTGAGAAGAGCCAGATTAGGAGTTCCTGGAAAGCTTATGATTCAAGGCTAAATTTATTTATAGGGGGAAACAAAGAAGGTGTGAATCATCTGGGGCAGGGATGACTTCTCCATCAGGCACTGTAGCCGGAGTGCATAGGGTTCACAGTACTTTTGCAGGGGGGAGGGGGGGGAGGGCCAGGGGGCCGGTCAACAAAAATGTTCTCATTCCTTTAAAATCAGAAGAAAAAAATGAAGTTTAAAATCAAAGAGTTTTAAGATATATTTGCCTTTATTCCAACACAATCGTGAAATGTAATGTTTAACACTATCTTTAGGAGGAGGGGCCCACAAAAGCAAAAAGTCTCTAGGACCCAGGAAAGTCAAAATGTGGCCCTTGGGGCAGCTCTCTGTCTACTAAGAAGAGCCAGAGGGTAGCCATCTGGTTGAAAGTGGAGCTAGTCCTGCAGCTCAGCTCACACAGAAAGTACTTTGTGGCCACTTAGAGTATCTGTTTATGGAAGTACCTTTGGGGCATGATTGTCTTGGGTGAGAGAGAAAGGTGAACCTAAATTGGAAATAGCCTCAGGGATACAGTGAGGCCCCATCTCAACAAACTTGCACATCTAGAACTCACTACCCCGCTCACCATCTCATTCTCCTCCAGACCCTCTGCAGCTTTCGGCTCTTCCTTCACCTGCTCTGCTGCCCACTCTTCTTCCTTGCACCATCTCATCTTACTTTCCCACATTCTCCCCTGCCCAGCTTTTTCTTAGACCACCCAGCCCCAATATTTGCCCAATTTCTCAATTCCTTCATTTCTCTGAGCTCAGAGATTTTGCAGCAAATCCTCTGGAGGCGGTGCGACGACCATGAATCAGCCCAGATACAGTGAAGGACACAGAGCATGTGGGGTCACTAACTTATCTCCAGGTCATTTCCACCGGAAGGTCCCGGAGATCCAGTTCCCTGGCAGACTGGGTGCCAAATGCATGCAGGTTTGCAGTTTCTGGATTGTATTTCAACTGAGATGACGTGTTTCTTGGTCATCAGAATTTACAGATTGTTGAGGTCATTAATAAGGAGACATACTGTCACCACTGCAGTGGGGTTGTTTCTTGGCTTGATGTTTGGTTTTGCTTTGGCTTCCAAAAAAGTCTGGAGTCTATAAAAATTTACCGAAGAGGTAAGCTGCTTGGACAGGACTTTGGGTGTAGACTCCAGCAAAAAATAAGGAGAAGAATAAAATTTTAAAAACTGGGAAAACTCTGCTGAGAGACTGACCACTTAACCAGGGCAACCCCCAGAAGAAATGTAAATCTGATTAAGTATTACCCCAGGAAAACCAATGCTTCCTCAGCTCTGAGCCTGCAGCCCTGCCACCTCCCAAACAAAAGACGATCTCAAGGAAACACTCACTCATTTACATTCTGCTGGAAGGTGAGATCTCCTTGTGACCTAGTCCAGGAGAATTTACCTTTCAATTCTAACTGTAGTTGTGAATAAAAGGCGATAAGGGATTGTATGCACCAAGAAACAAGTAAAAGTCTATCTGGGAACCACTGGTAGCCTTTCCTAAAGCTGAAGTTATTCTTTTACATTTTTAAAATTGATCTTTAATTATAGAAGAAATCCATGAATTCATTTTTCTTTTCACATTAAAGCAATGTAGATAAGACTCAAGCCCCCTTTAACACTGCTCATTCCTGGTACCTCTGTTCTCTCCTTCCTGAGGATGTTGGTATGGTTTGGAATGCATCTCGAAAGATCTGAAGACCTTATTCTATTCATTTGCATCCATGTATGTGTCCTCACAGGGAAAAGATACAGCATTGCTTGGTGACTGCTTTTTACATAAATGAAATGAAAAATGCTTTTATATATTTATACTGTGATTTTGCTCTACCATGTTAGAACTTACTTTGTATCTCATCATTTTTAACTATGCTATCACTTATATAGCATAAATATACTAAAATTTGTTTTTGCCATTTCCCTACTGATTGACCTGAAATATTCCTTACAGCTGAGTTCCTTTCTCAGTCTTCTTTTCAATCTAGGTAATTGGCCAAAATCACGGCACAGAAAGAATCTAATTAATGCATTAGAAACGTAAGATTAGAGTACCAGACTTCGAGAGTCATATTTTGAAAAAGGAACGAAGAAAGTACCAAAAAAGGATTCTGCTTGCATTTGTTGCTAAAAGCTGACGTGCATTCACAAAGGGAAGTTGTAAAAAGAAAATCTTTAAAGGGAAAATAAATTGCTGAGGGCTGGGGAGTGGAGAGAAGTGAGGCTAGCATAACACCATTTAAAATTAGTAAGGATTCAAGATGGCAAAGTAATAGGTGGACGTGGAGTTCATCTCTCTCCACAGATATATCAGGAATACATCTACAGATGCAACAGCTCTCAGAGAACACCGGATGATAACTAGCAGAAGATCTTGGACACCAGAAAGGACTATAAAGTTCCCTTCATAACTGGAAGGGAAGCATTTGAGGCTGTCAGAAGAGGATGAAGCAGCTGATCTGTGGCAGATGGGACAGAGTGAGAAATATACAGACGGTCTGTACCACGGCCCTACATACCCTGGATTGGGAAGTGTGTTCACAGGCTGCCAGTCCAAGAGCAGAGGCAGCGAGAGGACATGTGTGCACTGGTCCACATGGGGAAGCAGTAGGGACCATCAGCTGGGTACCACCTCCTGGTTCTCCCTCCAGGGAAACGAAGAAAACAAGAACTAGCAAGAGCTTGACAAACACCTGGCTTTGAATTGGAGACCATTCACCTGCCTATGGCTTCATTCCTGGAAATTTCATTGCAACTAAGTAAGAAAAAAAAATACCTGAAAGAAAGAAAACAAAGAAAAAAATACCCCAGAATTCCTAAAAAACAAGTCTTGGTGCCCTGGCCGGGTGTCAGGCCTGAGCCTCCGAGGTGGGAGAGCCAAGTCCAGGAAACTGGAACACCAGAGACCTCCTGGTCCCACATAATATCAAATGGAGAAAGCTCCCCCAGAGATCTCCATCTCAACGCTAAGAGCCAGCTCCACTCAACGACCAGCAAGCTACAGTGCTAGACACCCTGTGCCAAACAAATAGCAAGACAGGAACACAAACCCACCCATTAGCAGACCAGCTGCATAAAATCATAATAAGTTCACAGACACCCCAAAACACACTACTGGACATGGTCCTGCCCACCAGAAAGACAAGATCCAGCCTCATCCACCAGAACACAGGCACCAGTCCCATCCACCAGGAAGCCTACACAATCCACTGAACCAAGCCTACCCACTGGGGGCAGACACCAAGAACGATGGGAAGTACAAACCTGCAGCTTGCGAAAAGGAGACCCCAAACACAGTAAGATAAGCAAAATGAGAAGACAGAGAAATACACAGCATATGAAGGAGCAAGGTAAAAACCCACCAGACAAAACAAGAGGAAATAGGCAGTCTACCTGAAAAACAATTCAGAGTAATGATAGTAAAGATGATCCAAAATCTTGGTAATAGAATGGACAAAATACAAGAAACATATAACAAGGGCCTAGAAGAACTAAAGAGCAAACAAACAATGATGAACAACACAATAAATGAAATTAAAAATTCTCTAGAAAGAATCAATAGCAGAATAACTGAGGCAGAAGAACAGATCAGTGACCTGGAAGATAAAATAGTGGAAATAATTACTGCAGAGCACAATAAAGAACAAGGAATGAAAAGAATTGAGGACACTCTCAGAGACCTCTGGGACAACATTAAACGCACCAACATTCGAATTATAGGGGCTCCAGAAGAAGAAGAGAAAAAAAAAGGGACTGAGAAAATATCTGAAGAGATTATAGTTGAAAACTTCCCTAATATGGGAAAGGAAATACTTAATCAAGTCCAGGAAGTGTAGAGAGTCCCGTCCAGGATAAATCCAAGGAGAAACATGCCAAGACACATACTAATCAAAATATCAAAACTTAAATACAAACAAAAAATATTAAAAGCAACAAGGGAAAAGTAACAAATAACATACAAGGGAATCCCCATAAGGTTAACAGTTGATCTTTCAGTAGAAACTGCAGGCCAGAAGGGAGTGGCAGGACATATTTAAAGTGATGAAAGGGAAAAACCTACAACCAAGATTACTCTACCCATCAAGGATCTCATTCAGATTTGATGGAGAAATTAAAACCTTCACAGACAAACAAAAGTTAAGAGAATTCAGCACCACCAAACCAGCTCTACAACAAATGTCAAAGGAACTTCTCTAGGCAGGAAACACAAGAGAAGGAAAAGACTTGCAATAACACACCCAAAACAATTAAGAAAATGGTAATAGGAACATACATATCAATAACGACCTTACATGTAAATGGATTAAATGCTACAACCAAAAGAGATACACTGGCTGAATAGATACAAAAACAAGACCCATATATATGCTGTCTACAAGAGACCCACTTCAGACCTAGGGACACAAACAGACTGAAAGAGAAGGGATGGAAAATCATATTCCATGCAAATAGAAATCAAAAGAAAGCTGGAGTAGCAATTCTCATAACAGACAAAACAGACTTTAAAATAAAGACTATTACAAGAGACAAAGAAGGACACTACATAATGATTAAGGGATCAATCCAAGAAGAAGATATAACAACTGTAAATATTTATGCACCCAACATACGAGCACCTCAGTACATAAGGAAAATGCTAACAGCCATAAAAGGGGAAATCAACAGTAACACCATCATAGTAGGGGACTTTAACAGCCCACTTTCACCAATGGACAGATCACCCAAAATGAAAATAAATAAGAAAACACAAACTTTAAAGGATACATTAAACAAGATGGACTTAAGTGATATTTAGGTGACATTCCATCCAAAAACAACAGAATACACTTTCTCCTCACATGCTCATGGAACATCCTCCAGGATAGATCATACCTTGGGTCACAAATCAAGCCTTGGGAAATTTAAGAAAATTGAAATCGTATCAAGTATCTTTTCTGACCACAACACTATGAGACTAGATATCAATTACAGGAAAAAATATGTAAAAAATACGAACATATGGAGGCTAAACAATACACTACTAAATAACAAGAGATCACTGAAGAAATCACAGAGGAAATCAAAAAATACCTAGAAACAAATGACAATGAAAACACGATGACCCAAAACCTTTGGGATGCAGCAAAGGCAGTTCTAAGAGGGAAGTTTACAGCAATAAAATCCTACCTTAAGAAACAAGAAACATCTTAAATAAACAACCTAACCTGATACCTAAAGCAATTAGAGAAAGAAGAACAAAAAAACCCCAAGGTTAGCAGAAGGAAAGAAAGCGTAAAGATCAGATCAGAAATAAATGAAAAAGAAATGAAGGAAACAATAGCAAAGATCAATAAAACTAAAAGCTGGTTCTTTGAGAAGATAAACAAAAATGGTAAACCATCAGCCAGACTCATCAAGAAAAAACGGGAGATGACTCAAATCAATAGAATTAGAAATAAAAAAGGAGAAGTAACAAGTGACACTGAAGAAATACAAAGGATCTTGAGAGATTACTACAAGCAAATCTATGCCAATAAAATGGACAACCTGGATAAAATGGACAAATTCTTAGAAAAGCACAACCTTCCGAGACTGAACCAGGAACAAAGAGAAAATATAAACAGACCAATCACAAGCACTTATATGGACTGTGGTTAAAAATCTTCCAACAAACAAAAGCCCAGGATCAGATGGCTTCACAGGCGAATTCTATCAAACATTTAGAGAAGAGTTAACACATATCATTCTCAAACTCTTCCAAAATATAGCAGAGGGAGGAACACTCCCAAACTCATTCTATGTACGAGGCCACCATCACCCAATACCAAAACCAGACAAAGATGTCACAAAAAATGAAAACTACAGGGCAATATCACTGATGAACATAGATGCAAAAATCCTGAACAAAATACTAGCAAACAGAATCCAACAGCACATTAAAAGGATCATACACCATGATCAAGTGGGGTTTATCCCAGGAATGCAAGGATTCTTCATTATATGCAAATCAATCAGTGTGATACACCATATTAACAAATTGAAGAAGAAAAACCATATGATCATCTCAATAGATGCAGAAAAATCTTTTGACAAAATTCAACACTCATTTATGATAAAAACCCTCCAGAAAGTAGAAATAGAGGGAACTTATCTCAACGTAATAAAGGCCATATATGACAAACCCACAGCCAACATCATTCTCAATGGTGAAAAACCGAAAGCATTTCCACTAAGATCAGGAATAAGACAAGGTTGCCCATTCGCACCGCTATTATTCAACATTGTTTTGGGAGTTTTAGCCACAGCAATCAGAGAAGAAAAAGAAATAAATGGAATCTAAATCAGAAAAGAAGAAGTAACACTGTCACTGTTTGCAGATGACATGATACTATATGTAGAGAATCCTAAAGATGTTACCAGAGAACTACTAGAGATAATCGATGAATTCGGTAAAGTAGCAGGATATGAAATTAATGCACAGAAGTCTCTTGCATCCCTATACACTAATGATGAAAAATCTGAAAGAGAAATTAAGGGAACACTCCCATTTACCACTGCAACTAAAAGAATAAAATACCTAGGAATATACCTACCTAAGAAGACAAAAGACCTGTATGTTGGAAAGTATAAGACACTGATTAAAGCAATTAAAGATGATACAAACAGATGGAGAGATATACCATGTTCTTGGATTGGAAGAATCAACATTGTGAAAATGACTATACTACCCAAAGCAATCCACAGATTCAATGCAATCCCTATCAAACTGCAATGGCATTTTCCACAGAACTAGAACAGAAAATTTCACAATTTGCTTGGAAACACAAAAGACCCCAAATAGCCAAAGCAATCTTGAGAAAGAAAAATGGAGCTGAAGGAATCAGGCTCCCTGACTATACTAGAAAGCTACAGTAATCAAGACAGGATGGTACTGGCAGAAAAACAGAAATATAGATCAATGGAACAGGATAGGAAGCCCAGAGATAAACACACGCACATATGGTCAACTTATTTTTGATAAAGGAGGCAAGAACATACACTGAAGAAAAGACAGCCTCTTCAATAAGTGGTGCTGGGGAAACTGGACAGTTACATGTAAAAGAATGAAATTAGAACACTCCCTATCACCATACACAAAAATAAACTCAAAATGGATTAAAGAGCTAAATGTAAGGCCAGACACTATCAAACTCTTAGAGGAAAACACAGGCAGAACACTCTATGACATAAATCACAGCAAGGTCCTTTTTGACCCACCTCCTAAAGAAAGGGAAATAAAAACAAAAATAAATAAATGGGACCTAATGAAACTTCAAAGCTTTTGCACAACAAAGGAAACCATAAATAAGACGAAAAGACAACTCTGAGAATGGGAGAAAATATTTGCAAACGAAGCAACTGACAAAGGATTTATCTGCAAAATATACAAGCAGCTCATGCTGCTCAATATCAAAAAAACAAAAAACCCATTCCAAAAATGGACAGAAGACTTAAATGGACATTTCTCCAAAGAAGATATACAGATTGCCAACAAACAATTGAAAGGATGCTCAACATCACTAATTATTAAAGAAATGCAAATCAAAATTACAATGAGGTATTACCTCACACCGGTCAGAATGGCCATCATCAAAAAATCTACAAACAATAAATTCTGGAGAGGGCATGGAGAAAAGGGAATGCTCTTGCACTGGTGGTGGGAATGTAAATTGATACAGCCACTATGGAGAACAGTATGGAGGTTCCTCAAAATACTAAAAATACGACTACCATACGACCCAGCAATCCCACTACCTGGCATATACCCTGAGAAAACCATAATTCAAAATGAGTCATGTACCACAATGTTCACTGCAGCACTATTTACAATAGCCAGCACATGGAAGCAACCTAAGTGTCCATTGACAGATGAATGGATGAAGAAGATGTGGCATGTATATACAATGGAATATTACTCAGCCATAAAGAGAAACAAAATTGAGTTATTTGTAGTGAGGTGGATGGACCTAGAGACTGTCATACAGAGTGAAGTAAGTCAAAAAGAGAAAAACAAATACTGTATGCTAACACATATACATGGAATCAAAAAAAAGTGATTCTAAAGAACCTAGGGGCGGACAGGAATAAAGACTCAGACATAGAGAATGGACTTGAGGACACGAGGAGGGGAAAGGGTAAGCTAGGACAAAGTGAGAGAGTGGCATGGACATATATACACTACCAAATGTAAAATAGCTAGCTAGTGGGAAGCAGCTGCATAGCACAGGGGGATCACCTCGGTGCTTTGTGACCATCTAGAGGGGTGGGATAGGGAGGGTGGGAGGGAGATGCAAGAGGGAGGCTCAGCTATCATATACATGTATGTATATGTATAGCTGATTCACTTTGTTATACAGCAGAAACTAACACACCATTTTAAAGCAGTTATACTCCAATAAAGATGTTTAAAAAATAATAAATAAATAATAAAAGTCAGTAAGAATACTTATGGAAAAAGTTACACTTGGGGATTTTGTTTACCACAAACCTCAGTCCTCATCTGAGAGAACAGTTTCCCTGAGTACTTTTCATAGAAATTGGTGAAATAGATTCTTCCTTAACTCACTCTGAACTTTGGCTGGTCTAATTTGTGTTAAATTTAATTAATTCCATTTACAGGTGCTAGATTGTGTTGTAACAAAAATGTGCAGGGAGCACAGCCAGTACATAACCAAGTCTGTGCTGCTGGTAGTATCTAGGGTGTTATCGTTGCAAAGGGGACATATTCAGACCCACTGGCCCACCTCTACGGGCTCCCAAATAGGAAACCTAAAATTCTGCCAAGAAGTAGAGTTGGAGCCCAGAGACAGGGTGCAGTATGGAGTAATAGAAACATGGAGGAATGCACACGCCGAACAATGGGTCTAGAGGTGGCAGGAGGTCAACACTTGAGCCTTTGCCCCAGATCCCTGAGTTTGAGTCCCAGCTCTGCCTACTGAGAGCTGTGCCCCTCACTATCTGTGCCATCTTTTGCATATTAGTTACCTTCTTCATGCTTTAATTTATCCATCTGTAAGCTAAGGATAATCTTATTCTTTCATAGGATTGTGAAAATTAAGTTAAATAATTTATGTTATGTGCTAACTCAGTGCAGTCCCTGGCACATGATAAACATTTGATAAATATTCACTTTTATTAACCTAAATAAAGCACTTGGTATTAAGCCACAAAAGTCCTGGTTTTTGGATGTATAAATGATTTTCTGGTGAGTAAGTATTACTTCTGATTTTTTTTTTTAACGTAGAAGACGACCTTGATAATATACACTAGGAAAAGCTGGATACTAACTTGCCACGTCATGGCTCAGCCACTGTTCATCACAGCTCTGTAATTCTCAAACTCCAGGACAAGACTTTTAAAATTTGAGACTTTCTAAAAAGGATTATTTTACATTGTAATCATTTCACCCTGGGTTCAGCCCCCAATTCTCCAGTATTCTCCACCATTCCAGGTCCACTTAGCTCTGTACACAAGCTTGAGAAATATATTTTTTTAGAAAGGCCTAGAGCTAAGTGACAGCAGGATCAGCAGACTGTCTCAAATGAGACTCCAGCCAGCATCTGGGCTCTCCACCACAGCCAATCTGCTTTCTCAGGAGGGGGAGATCTAATCCCCAGAAGGTGGAGAGGTGGAGAGTTCAAAAAGAAAGTGAATCACCTGTTCATCCGCCTTAGCCATTAACATCCTTGACTTGTCCCATTTGCAGTCACCTCCTGCAAACCCCTGCATTATCGAGGGCACATTTGAGTGCCTGATTCCATGTCTTTGAAGAAACAAAGTCACAACTACAGTTCCTCCCTCAAGAGCAGAATTTGAAATTTGTCAAGAAATAGTATTGTTTGCCAGTGGATGGAACTCAAATGTCAGACTCTGCCCATGCCCTTACCCCCCGACCACACCAATCGGCCTGAGTTTACTCAGTGCCCTGGTTTCTCTTTTCTTGAAGCAGGGAAATCAAATGTGCTCCTGACTGCTGGGTTTATAAAGAGCTATGAAATCCCTGAAATTGAGTTGTTTGAAGTAAAACTCTGTCGAGACCCACAAAGGGCCATGTTGGAGAGGGAGGGGCTGCAGCTAAATCCCAGCTCTAACGTTTCACAATCAAGTTGGAGTTACAACTACACACACACACACACACACACACACATACAGCGGGTTCCCTAGAAGTTTCCGCCAATAGAGTCCTCTAAGATGTGAAAATAAGGACTCCCTCTCTGCTTTGCTTTCTTCTGAAGAATAAAGCAGGATTATACCACCAGCTGTCTTCTTCTCCTTTGTTTTTGTTGACGGTTTCTTTAGCTAAATGACACCGAGAGGATTGGAAGCATAAGGTTCTGTCATGGCATTTTTGCTGCATCACTTGATTCCATTAATCCTGAAACAGCAGGGCAGGTGGTTTCTTGGGGATCCCCCACAGCCTGGCTGTTCACTGGGCTTTGGGAGCATGGGTTAGAGAGGCCAAGGGACACACAATCATCCAGCACCTGGTTTTCTTTGTTGGGAGAAAAGACTTTACAGGCCTAGCGCAGCCTCAGAAGGGATGGATGGCCGAGAGTCCCAGAATGCAAGTCTGGGGGGCTGACTCCCAGGCACTGGATCAGCAGGGGAGAGTCTGGTTCTACCCCCCAAGGCTCTACTCACTAAATGTACAAAGTCAACTATTCTCTAAGTGCCCATCTAAGTTAGTAATGACGATTATTTTACTGCAACCCTGAGTCCCACAGCACCCCAGCCAGGCTGTGATGGTTGAGAATGTTTTTCAGTAAATTTGAAAAAACATGCAGGAGGCAGAACGAGGCAGCACAACATCTGCTGGCCACGTTGCTGTTTAAGTCCTATGATTTCAGCTTTCCCAATGGTGATATGGACAAAGTATCATGAGAAGGGGCTGCAGTGGACCTTCCACTCAGGTAAGTTGCAGCTGCTGGCACAGTCTGACCCAGGGCCTCCTAGCAAGACCCCAGGTCTAGGCAAGATCTCCAGAAACTTCCTGATTCTACTGCAAGTAGCTCTGCGATATCCTCCCCAGCAGAGGTCTCAAACTGGTGGCCCAAAAGATGTCTGAATCTCAAAATTTGGAAATCATCACAGTATTATTTGCAGAATCAAGATACTACAGTGGCGCTAATTGAAATGTTTGCGTTTCTGTTGTGTTCAAGATCTGCCAATACTGAGCCCTCTTTCCTGCAGGGCAAGAATCACATAGAGCTGACTTGTTGTCAGACCACTTAGATGATGCCAGCACCCTCTCAGTCCCCACACAGTGTCAGAGTGCCACTAGTCAGTCCCTCTTGGGTCCCCAGAGTCTTCACTGCTTGCTCTTATCTTGTGCTGTCTTGACTTCACAAATGCATGTTGCCTACTTGTGGCATTTACTACATTCTGATTTTACTGCACGTCAAATCTTGTGGTATCTAGACTTTTTGTTTACAAGTAGACTTTCCTTTTTCGGAGGTGAGGGGATGCAGGATCACTGTATTTCTTCTGAACCTACCACCATGCCTTCTAAGTGACTGATTTATCTTAATACTTGACTGTTTTAAAATAATAGAACCATGGCCAGCCATTTCTACTTTAGTGTGAATGTAAAATGCTAGGGTTAGATCTGTCAAGAAGCCCCCTTTTCCCTGGGAATTCAACCGTTATTTGTAAATGTCCACCTGTAAGAATCTTGCAATAGCTTACATGGAAATTAACTGGAAGAAAACAATATCCAGCTACTTGCAGGCAAAGAAAATCCTGATTGAATAAAATATCTGGCTACAGTTATCTGCTCTTTCTAGCTAATATTTTATCATTAAGATAATACCTGTTTGGTGGGGGACATGCAAATACCGCACCAATTTTCTTCTCTGTTTGATGGGTATTGTTTTCCTAAAAAGAAAAATAGCCCTGCAAGAAAATGTTCTAGCTGGGACTTGAAACCCAAAGGTAGATATTAAGAACCTATTAAGTGAAAGTCAGAACGATGGAATGATAGAGGTCATCTACTCCGGTATCATAGTCTTACACACAATCTGACGGATTCAAACTGCACTTGATTACTTCTACAGATGAGAACCTCACTGCCTCTTGAGGTTCTTGGTTTAAATGTGCAACTAGCTCTACTTGATAGAAACAGCTTTTGCTGTGGGAATTGGCATCCCTTCTACTCACTGTTTTCAGGAGCTGGACAGAACACAAATGTTCCTTTCTTCTCCCCTGGAGCCAGGTGGATCACTTAAGGGAACCAGGTAGGTAGGAGATTGCATAAGGTTTTGCGGGCACTGTAATGACTTGGCCAGCCTATGCCTTTTCATTTGCAAAGATACTCTGCAGCTACAGAGGCTAAACATGCAAGTCTAGCTTTGCTTTCAAATTTTTAAGAAAAGTAGGAAATAAGGATCACAATGTAAAATTCTCCTTAAAAAGAAAACAACAATAGCAACAACTCTGTGGGTCCAACAAAACATGTCTTTGTAAGATTATCCAGAAGATAATTATGTGGGGTTTTCACCAAAGTACCATTTTCTTTGGGCTCATCCTGAACCTCCTTTACAGTTGCTTTCACACCATAGTGTCCCGGGTCCCAGCTAGAGGCAGTCTAGGCTCCGGTCCAGTCCTAGGCTCTGGTCTTGGACAAGCCTGGTATGAAATCCCAGCTTGACTTTATCAGCTGTATGACAAGACAAGGCAAGAATCTGCCAGGCAAGATTCTTGAGCACTCTGAGTCCCGTTTTCTCTTCTGTGAAAGACTGAGAGCACATCTCTTAAAGCCTTATGAGACTGAAAAATGGGATGCATGGATGCATGTAAAATGCTTAGTAGACAGCCTGGCCTAGAGTCAGTTCTCACTTAAGAGTAGCTTGAAAATTCCTTGTCATGCTTCTCTTGACACACTCTTGTTTGTGCATGCTTATTTTGAAAATGTATTGTCCAAAGGAAAAATTGTTCCTGATGGGTTTTGAACAGCAGAGTCCAACGGGCCCATTACTTAATTACATTACAACCCTGGACTTCTATTAAAGCCGTGTGGGACTGTTAACACTGTTGACTCAGCTGTGACCACAGATCTGGGGGCTCGAACAAACAATCTGAAATCAAATAGTTGTGGTAACAACTGACCTCCTAAGTTTATTAGAATAGAGTGTGGGTTTGAAGTCGGAGATCATGTGTTTGAATCCTGGCTCAGTTTCCCTTTCTGTAAAATAGGACAATAATAGAACCTACCTCATAGGGTTGTTACACAGATAAAATGAGATAATGGTTATAAAGCCTTTACAGAGTGCCTGTAAGTGCACTCAAGGTGCATTGGTGATGATGATGATGATGATATTTATGATATCAAAATATCAAAACAGGCAGATGACTCTCTGATACGCTAACGGAGCTGAGGAATGTTTGTTCAACAAGATATAAATCATCTCACAGAACTATTATGCAGTCTCTATTTGGCATGTTTCTTGGGTCACTCTGCCAAAACACAGAGTATGAGAATGTCCCCATGAGCTAGTTCTCATTTTAGGTGCAAATGACTTAATGGAACCCCTACCAGAAAGTTATCCCTAGCTTAAGACCCCATGCCAATCTTCTCAATGCCTTATATACAAAAATAATATCCTCTACAGCTCTCAGACTCCTGCCTGTCCCACGATCCAGCGTGTGTGTGTGTGTGTGTGTGTGTGTGTGTGGCAGGAAGGTATGGGTGGGGACAGAAATTGGAAATGACCTTTGCTCTCCAGATCACAACACCCTTTGATGTTTGATCCAGATATGGCGCTAGGAGCTATGGGTACAAAATAAGATTCTTTTTCTGCCTATAGGCATTATAGGGTGGAGAAGTCGCTGCTCCTTAGGAATGCCTCACCTTCTCCCATTTCATTCCTACTTCCTCTGCTTTTAGAGGTATGTTCCCTTATATTCTAAGAACTACTATTATCTCCATGTTTATACTTAGAAAAGCAACATGTGCTTCCAAAACAAGTGAAGCAAGCCAAAGAAGCACGAAGAAAATGACATCTCTAATCCCCCCATGCCACTCCTTCCTAGAGGTCACCAATGTTGACCCCCAGTATGAGTCACCCCACCTGTTTCTCCACTCTCAGACCAACTCTCATTACAGACTCAGAGACAGGGCATATTCTACTTGCTTTGGGTTGTTGCTGATGCCATTTGACAAAATTTGATTTAGAATATACATATCATTTACATTTCTCTTCCCTTTTAACAACACCTCATGGCCATCCTTCCAAAACTAACTGGTATATTAAACAGGTGCATAATATTCCATATTAAACATGTACCATTAATTGGCTGCTGATGGACACTTAACTTGTTTTCTAGATTTTGCTGCTAAAAAAGAGTGCCACAGCCTGTGTGTGTGTGTCACCTTACATACAGATTCTTTTATTTCTGAGGCTCGATTTCTGCAGAGACCACGGGGTCAAAAGAATATGTTACTGAATTTTATTAAGTTTTGTCCGAGTATATAAACCCACGCACATATGGTCACCTAGTTTACGACAAAGGAGGCAAGAACATACAACGGAAAAACGACAGCCTCTTCAATAAGTGGTGCTAGAAGACTGCACAGCTACATGTAAAAGAATGAAATTAGAACACTCCCTAACACCATACACAAAAATAAACTCCAAATGGATTAAAGACCTAAATGTAAGACCAGACACTATAAAACTCTTAGAGGAAAACATAGGAAAAACACTCTTTGAAATAAACCACAGCAAGATCTTTTTTACCCACCTCCTAGAGAAATAGAAATAAAAACAAAAATAAACAAATGGGACGTGATGAAACTTCAAAGCTTTTGCACAGCAAAGGAAACCATAAACAAGACAAAAAGACAACCTTCAAAATGGGAGAAGATATTTGCAAATGAAACAATGGACAAAGGATTAATCTCCAAAATATACAAACAGCTCATGGAGCTCAATATCAAAAAAACAAACAACCCAATTAAAAAATGGGCAGACGACCTAAACAGACATTTCACCAAAGAAGACATTCAGATGGCCAAGAGGCACATGAAAAGATGCTCAACATCACTAATCATTAGAGAAATGCAAATCAAAACTACAATGAGGTATCACTTCACACCAGACAGAATGGCCATCATCAAAAAATCTACAAACAATAAGTGCTGGAGAGGGTGTGGAGAAAATGGACCCCTCTTGCACTGTTGGTAGGGATGTAAACTGATACAGCCACTATGGAGAACAGTATGGAGGTTCCTTAAAAAAATAAAAATAGAACTACCATATGACCCAGCAATCCCACTACTGGGCATATATTCTCGGAAAACCATAATTCAAAAAGAGACATGTACCACAATGTTCACTGCAGCACTATTTACAATAGCCAGGACATGGAACCAACCTAAATGTCCATCGACAGATGAATGGATAAAGAAGATGTGGCACATATATACAATGGAATATTACTCAGCCATAAAAAGAAAGTAAATTGAGTTATTTGCAGTGAGGTGGATGGCCCTAGAGTCTGCCATATAGAGTGAAGTAAGTCAGAAAGAGAAAAACAAATACTGTATGCTAACACATATATATGGAATCTAAAAAAAAAAAAAAATGGTACTGATGAACCTAGTGGCAGGGCAGGAATAAAAATGTAGAAATAGAGGGCCTTCCCTGGTGGCGCAGTGGTTGAGAGTCCACCTGCCGATGCAGGGGACGCGGGTTCGTGACCCGGTCTGGGAAGGTCCCACATGCCGCGGAGCGGCTGGGCCCGTGAGCCATGGCCGCTGAGCCTGCGCGTCCGGAGCCTGTGCTCCGCAACGGGAGAGGCCACAGCAGTGAGAGGCACGTGTACCGAAAAAAAAAAAATGTAGAAATAGAGAATGGACTTTAGGACATGGTGCGGGAGGGTGAAGCTGGGGCGAAGTGAGAGTAGCATCGACATATATACACTACCAAATATAAA
This sequence comes from Grampus griseus, assembly GCF_964374135.1. NCBI lineage: Eukaryota > Metazoa > Chordata > Mammalia > Artiodactyla > Delphinidae > Grampus > Grampus griseus. Next base: position 95,291,446 of record NC_139019.1, on the reverse strand, counting down.
ATAGTTAGCTAGTGGGAAGCAGCAGCATAGCACAGGGAGACCAGCTCAGTGCTTTGCCATGACCTAGAGGGGTGGGATAGGGAGGGTGGGAGGGAGGCTCAAGAGGGAGGGGATATGGAGATATATGTATGCATATGGCTGATTCACTTTGTTGTGCAACAGAAACTAGCACAATATTGTGAAGCAATTATACTCCAATAAAGATCTATTAAAAAAATATAAGAAGCAAAAATTTACTGAACTGAAGAGAGAAATAGCCAATTTTACAATAATAGTATCAATAGAGTTAAAAAGACAGACAATATACAAAGTATCTTCTCCAACAACAGAATGAAGTTAGAAATCAATAACAGAAGGAAAACTGGAAAATTCACAAATTTATGGAAATTAAACCACACGCTCTTAAACAACCAATGGATCAAAGAAGAAATCACAAGGGAAACTAGAAACTTCAGAAAGTTAAAAAATAGGACTACCATATGCTCTAACAATTCCATTTTGGGGTATATACCCAAAAGAATTGAGAGCAGGGTCTCAAAGAGATATCTGTACACCTATGTTCACAGCAGCATTATTCACAATACCCCAAAAGTAGAAGCAACCCAAGTGTCCACCAGTGGATGAATGGATAAACAAAATGTACTCTATATATGTACAATGGAATATCTTTGACCTTAAAGAGGAAAGAAATTCCCACACATGCTACAATATGAGTGAAACTTGAGGACATTTTACTAAGTGAAATAGGCGAGTCACAAGACAAATATTGTATGATTCCACTTATATGAGGTACCTAGGGTGGTCCAATTTATAGAGACAGGAAGTAGAATGGTGGTTGCCAAGGGCTGGGGAGAGGGGAGAATATGGAGTTACTGTTTAATGGGTACACAGAGTCAGTTTTGCAACATGAAAAGCATTCTGGAAATGAATGGTGGTGATGGCTGGGCAACAGTATGAATGTACTTACTTCCACTGAACTGCACACTTAAACATGGTTAAGATGGTAAATTTTATGTTACATATATTTTACCACAATAAAAAAAAATGAACAAAGTAAATAAAAAAGTTTTGTCAGAGTATATAGTTGGACTCTGCCTGGCTTTAGGTTGTTTTTCCCAAGACAGTGCCTCGCTGAATATTCCCACAGCTCCATGCACAGTGGCCCGTAGCAGCTTCTGCTTAGTACCTGTGTCAAGGCTGGAAACCCCAGTGCAGCCAGAGCCCTGTGCCATGGATGCCAATTATCCTGGCTGGGCAAGAAACACTATTGTCACAGTTATGCAAGCCCAGGCAGTCGGTCCCCAGCCCCACTGTTGAAAGGACAAGGATGTGTGTCTCCTGCATTGAAACTCCCCTCACATTGGGTGTGGAGAAAAGAGAACCCTCCTACACTGTTGGTGGGAATGTAAATTGATATAGCCACTATGGAAAACAGTCTGGAGGAGAGTTACCATACGATCCAGCAATCTCACTCCTGGGCATATATCTGGAAAAGATGAAAACTCTAATTCAAAAAGATACATGACCCCAGTGTTCATAGCAGCACTATTTACAATAGCCAAGACATGGAAGCAACCTAAATGTCCACAGACAGATGAATGGATAAAGAAGATGTGGTGTGTACACACACACACACACACACACACGCGTGCGCGCGCACACGCGCAATGGAATATTACTCAGCCATTAAAAAGAATAAAACAATGCCATCTGCAGCAACATGGATGGACCTAGAGATGACCATACTAAGTGAAGTCACTCAGAGAGAGAAAGACAAATATCATATGTTATCACTTATACATGGAATCTAAAAAAAAATGATACAAATGAACTTATTTACAAAACAGAAATAGACTCGCAGATACAGAAAACAAACTTATGGTTACCAAAGGTGGGGGAGGGATAAATTGGGAATTTGGGATTAACAGATACACACTACTATATATAAAATAGATAAACAACAAGAACCTACTGTATAGCACAGGGAACTATTTTCAACATCTTGTAATAACCTATAATGGAAAAGAATCTGAAAAAGTGTTTGTGTGTGTGTGTATAACTGAAACATTGTAAATCAACTATACTTCAAATAAATAAGAAAAAAAAAAAAGAAAGAAACTCCCCTCATTTCCTAAAAGAAATAACTTTTAGACAGTAGTTACATGGAGTTGAAATAACATCACGGTAATACAAATACCAAAGGACATTTACATTAAAGTGAAGGATTTGTGGGTCAATGTAGAAATCTACCCACTGTTTGTACCATGGCTTTGATAGGAAAGTACACTTCAAATGCCAAACAGTGAATGAACTTTCAAGACTGCTGGCTTCTGAGCTGGGAACTTCTCCTAGCACCTTGAAGAAGGTATTTAGAAACAGTAGAGTTTAGCTTGTGTTATGAAGCTAATGGTAGACTCTAAGGCACAGTTACAGACATGGTCAGCTGATCATTTTGACCATGGAAACTCCCTGCATTCATTCACATGCATCCTTGTGACCAGGGGGACGAATCAGAAGGGCCCCTGCAGGGAGGGGAGACGCAGAGTGTGACTCCAGCAGACCCAGGAAGGAACGTGGAACCTGGACACCTCACTCTAGCCCCAGGTGTCAGCAGGACTCTTGAGAGATCTGCAGGAAAGCCCAGGGAGTCTCACATTTCACTGGGGGCTTCAAGTGAAAAAAAGCATTTCCATGCTTGGCACACAACTCCCTGAATAAAGTCATGGAAAGACCTAAGCTTACACAGCAGAGCATGACTTGACAAGTGGTTAAGCTCTCTCAGCTTAAGTTGCCTTAGTCAGAAAAGGCAAATAATACCAATAGCTATCTCATAAGTATAACGTGAGAATTAAAGGAAACAACGCACATAAAATGTTTAACATCACATACGGTGCATGCTAAGTGCTCAATACATGGTGAGACAACTGCTCTCACCACTACATCACTAAACCTATTCTTGTTGCCCCTCCTTTTCCTCGTCCAGAAGCCTCCTAGAGTTCTCTGGCACAAGCTTACTCCAAATACATCTCAGCAGGCTTATGACGCAATCGTAGTCTCTCTGTGACAGAAATCTGCTAGATGCTAGGCGTAGGCAGCGATAAGGAAGATAGCAGTGACATGACAAATAGCAGGCAAGCATTTTCCCAGGACTTAAATTCACAGGTAATTATGCCTCCAGAAAAGTATTGAGAAAAATAAAGACCATGACAATAATTATGACTAGGGTGAGGGGAATGAGGCCATAGGGAGCAGAGTCATGGTGAGATTGGTTCTTAAGAGTGGGGTAATAATCTATATGGGAAAAGAATGTGGAAAAGAATGGACATGTGTATACGTGTAATGGAATCACTTTGCGGTACACCTGAAACTAACAACATTGTAAATCAACTATCCCCCAATATAAAATAAAAATTAAATTTAAAAAAGAGTGGGGTTGTTCAAAATGGATTGGACTTGGATTCTGGAGACTGGCCTGGGGTCCTTCAACAGCTCATCTGCCCCCATGGAATGATTTTTAATTCATACAAAAGGAAGAATTGGACCCATGACCTTAAGGTCTCTCTTTCTTTTTTTTTTTTTTTTTCCTGGTACGTGGGCCTCTCACTGTTGTGGCCTCTCCCATTGCGGAGCACAGGCTCCAGACGCGCAGGCTCAGTGGCCATGGCTCACAGGCCCAGCCGCTCCGTGGCATGTGGGATCTTCCCAGACCCGGGCACGAACCCGTGTCCCCTGCATCGGCAGGCGGACTCCCAACCACTGCGCCACCAGGGAAGCCCTAAAGTCTCTTTCTTAACCATCTTTAATTCCTCTCAGCAATGCCATTCGGAGTCTGACTCTGCATTGCTCACTCGTCTCTGTTGGCTAAGTTTTGATAAAAATGAGGCAGAGCACTGCCTGTTCTCCTTAAACCAGCTTGCTACCACTTTCCAGCAGGTGCTACAAGCTGGCAGAAAGTGAAGACAAGAGAGTCATCCTGACTTGATGCTAGGCTCATTTCCCCCTTTTGATTACTGTACGCTGGGTTCAATCATTTCTGGAAAGAGAATGACTCCCGTTGCCATCATGTCAGTAACCACTTGGATAGAAATGGGACAACATTTTCTTTTGTCTTCCTGCCAAGTTTCCAGCTCCAGAGATGTAGCTTTTAGGATTTCCCATGAAAGCCCAAAGTAGCAACATAAATAACCTCACCACAATAATTATGCACCTCCCTTCTCCAGCTTCCCAATGGAAACTCCTCTCTTTCCTCTCCGTAGTTATCCTTCATGAAGCTCTCTCAGATTTATTACCTATGCGGGGCAATTCATCATCTAGGTTGAATACCACCTTCTTCCACAGGGCAGACCTGTGCTTCAGGTGGCTGTCCTATCTGTATGGGCTGCATAATGAAATTTGGGCTCCAGGAAGAAGGAGCTAGTTAAGATAATGGGTCGTTTTCTTCTGGGTTGTGTATTCAAAAAAACAAGCAATTTGCAATGAACTTTATTTCTTTACTACATTCCAATGCTCTTGGGCTTCTTGAAGGATGTAACTACAGTGTTTTGAGTCAAGATGGTACAGTGAAAAGTGGGACATATGGAAGTTGTGTGACCTTGGACAAGTAAATCAAGTATCTCTGAGCCTTAGCTTCTTCATCTGTAATATGGAGATGGAAATTCCTACTGGTAGGATTGCTGTAAAGATTAGAAATACTATCTGCAAAGTATGCTCAGCACATAGTATGTCTAAATCAATAGTAGTTACTGTGACTGTTTTCATATGGTAAAAAGCTAGATAATGGTCCTCTGAAGGACAGAGAATTTACAATGTATTAGTTTTTCAATGCTTTATTGTCTATAAACTTTGCAAAAAATAATACACCTTTTAAAATATTAATATGTAACAACTAAGCCTGAAGTGAAAGGATCATCTGAAGACAGACTGGATGGAGACTCTGTCTTTGTCCCGTCCTTAGCAAGGGGCTTTCAAAGAGAAGTTTTGACATAGATCATCCCACACCATGGAGTCAGCCCCAGAAGGGAAACCGAGATGGTGGCAATTTGGTAAAAAATGAGTATTGATCTAAGAGTGTTAAGTCTGATTGGTTATCCTTCTCTGTCGTTAATTAAGTAATTAACATATCAACAAATGTTAATTGAGTACCTACCCTGTGCCAGGCTTTGTTCTAGGTGTTAGAATAAAACAAAAGAAGTCTCAGCTCTCGTGGGGCCCCTGACCTCCCACAATATTCCCATCACCAGATCAAAGGCAGAGACCCTGTGAGTAAATGTTCTAGAATAGTGCTGTCCAAAAGGGTTGGTAGCTACTAGCTACATATGGTTATTAAAATTTTAATTTTAATTAATTAGCATTAAATAAAATTTAAATTTCAGCTCCTAGTCACATCAGCCACGTTCCAAGCGCTCAACAGCCACATGTGGCTACCCTAATGGACAGAAGAAATATAGAACATTTCTATCATCAGAGAAAGTTCTACTGGACAGTGTTGTCTCTGGAAGCACTGCAAGCTGAAACCATGCACATGGCCACAGACCTACAGCATCTGGGGTGGAGTCACAGCATGTCCACAGCCATCTCATCTACTGGAACTGTCCCAAATATGCTCTCCATTGAGGACTGTGAACCTGAATGTTCTCTGCCCTGTTCTACACTAACTCTTCTCCTTGAATAATCTTCAGGCAGTAGGGAGACCCCGGCTCATGTATACCCACATTTGAATTTTCTTCCCTGGAAAAGCATCCCTCATCCCCTCTCGCCCCTCCAGCTCCTTCTTTAGATCTTATCTGGCTAAGCACCAAGCAAAGAATAGAAAGACCTTTTTATTAAACCCCATTCTCCTCCGACTACCCTTCAACCCACTGTGGGTCCACCACTGTGGTTTTTCCATGGAGCCCCAATCTTGTGGTTCTCACGTTTAATTTTATTTTACCAATCCATGTCTTTCTGCCTTGCTACTGTGCCTCGACACGTATCACCAGCTTTGACTCTTGGCATGCTGTCTCAGAAACCGCTTTGTACACACCTCCGGCCCTCACTAGCCATTTGGGGCTGAATGTCTCATACCACCAGGGAACAGTCAAGATGCATCACCTATTTCAGACCACCAGGATATTCTTCAGTAAATCTCTGTGTCACAAACTATATGGTATCTATCTCATGTTGGTCAGAATGGCCACCATCAAAAAGTCTACAAGTAAAAAATGCTGGAAAGGGTGTGGAGAAAAAGGAACCCTCCTATACTGTAGGTGGGAATGTAAATTGGTACAGCCACTATGGAGAACAGCATGGAGGTTCCTCGAAAAACTAAAAAGAGAACTACCATATGATCGTGCAATCCCACTCTTGAGCATATATCCTGAGAAAACCATAATTCGAAAAGATACATGCACCCCAATATTCATAGCGGCACTATTTACCATAGCCAAGACATGGAAGCCACCTAAATGTCCATGGACAGATAAATAGATAAAGAAGGTGTGGTATTTTATACAATGGAATATTACTCAGCCATAAAAAAGAATGAAATAATGCCATTTGCAGCAACATGGATGGAGCTAGAGATGATCATACTAAGTGAAGTAAGCCAGACATAGAAAGACAAATGTCATATGATATCGCTTGCATGTGGAATCTTAAAGAAAAATGATACAAATGAACTTATATACAAAACAGAAATAGACCCACAGACATGAAAATAAACCTATGGTTACCAAAGGGGAAAGGGTAGGGAGGGATAAATTAGGAGTTTGGGTTTAACATATACACACTACTATATATAAAATAAATAACCAACAAGGACCTACTGTATAGCACAGGGAACTATATTCAATGTTTTGTAATAACCTATAAGGGAAAAGAACCCGAAAAAAATAGATATATATGTATGTATAACTGAATCACTTTGCTGTACACCTGAGATTTCACAAGCTGAGATTATGCTATATATTTTTATAGACTATCTCTCCCCACTAGAGTGCAAATACCATGAGGGCAAAGGTGCTATCAGTTAACTCTTGCTGAAACTAACACAACATTGTAAATCAACTGTACTTCATTTTTGTTATCTTTTGGCCACGCCACCTGGCATGTGGGATCTTAGTTCTCTGACAAGGGATCAAACCCACGCCCCTTGCATTGGCAGCACAGAGTCTTAACCACTGGACCTCCAGGGAAGTCCCAACTATATTTCAATTTAAAAACAAAAAACTATTTGGTATCTGGATTCATGTTCAAAGTGCTCTCAGATGAATGAGGCTAATCATGCAGAACTGAACTTCTGACATATGAACTCACTGCTGTGTACACTGGACTAATTGTTCCTATTTCTAATTAGCACCTTGAAAACAATGCAGCAAACTCAGTACAATCTCTCATAATGGAAGAGTGCGATGACCTGGATAAAAACAAAAAAGCTTCCAGTTTGATCTTAGAATGGATAAAAGGATTGATTCTTTCATGTAACATATTTATCTTCCTAATTACTTTATGCCTGGGCTAAAATTAAGAACCATGCCCCTTGTTATGCACCTATCACTGCATAAGAGGAAAGGTGGGGAAGAATGTAACTGCATGTCAGAAAAGAGCAGCGAGTATGAGATTTTAAGGTTTCCTGCAGGGGTGGGGGGGAAATCCACAAAACTGGTGATTTGTACAGAGGGAGCAAAGAGCTAATAGTATAGAATTAAACCTATTGTCCAGGATGTAGAATATCCTTATTCCTAGGAGATGAATGCTTCCACATTCAGGGATGAAGTGTCATATTGTCATAACTTACTTTCAAATGATTCAACAAAGCAGATAAAATACTTGTGGTAAAATTTAACAGTTGGTGAATCTAGGGGGAGGTCATGCTATTGTTCTATCCCTTCAACTTTTCTGCATATTTAAAAATTTTCAAAGTCAAAATACTTTTAAAATTCTTGGAATTCATCAAGATCATTAGCATAGGGCTTTCCTGGTGGCACAGCGATTGAGAGTCCGCCTGCGGATGCAGGGGACACGGGTTCGTGCCCTGGTCTGGGAAGACCCCACATGCCGCGGAGCGGCTGGGCCTGTGAGCCATGGCCGCTGAGCCTGCACGTCTGGAGCCTGTGCTCCGCAACGGGAGAAGCCACAGCGGTGAGAGGCCCGCGTACCGCAAAAAAAAAAAAATCATTAGCATAAATTCAACTCTTCTATGATCATGACTTGTAAAAATACAAAGTTGTAATCAGTCAATTAAGAAATATTTATTGTGCTCCTAAAAAAAAGTTGTTTGTCCATCATATTTTTGTACTGCTCTTCTCTTGACTGTTTCATTACCTCCCCCTCTTTTCCAAATGCCACTTCTGTACTCCTCCAGATGGCCTGACCTGCTCATTTTGCCTTCCTGGTCATTTCCTCCTTTTGAGCTGGCCCAGCCTAGGTGGGCACACAGGCACCCAGTGTGTCCTGGCAGATCCTTTCACTCTGGAAATCTGAATTCATTGCTCCATGCTCTGCAGTGAGTCCTGGCCCCCAGCTGCCTCTCCTACTTCATTTCCTGCCCTCTTTCTCTTGACTCACAACCGGCCTTCTAACCTTCCCTGAATACACCAAACACATTCCCACCTAGAGCACTGGCATTTACTGTCCCCTCTCTCTGAAATAGCAGTCCTCCAAGTCTGCACAATGTTCAATCCCTCACTTCATTCAAGTATCTTTCTCAGCTGACTGTTCCCTGACTGCTCTACCTGCTTCTCTTTTACAAATTTCATAGCAGCTTCACAAGCTGAGATTATGCTGTATATATTTATAGACTATCTCTCCCCACTAGAGTGTAAATACCATGAGGGCAAAGGTGCTATCAGTTAACTCTTGCTGAGTTAATAAACCACCCCAAAACTTAGTCGCTAAGAACAGAACCATGTATCTAGCTCCTAATACTATAGTTTGGCAGTTTGGGCTGGGCTTAGCTGGGCGGTTCTCCGGGCTGGGGCAGGTTTGGTTGATCTTGACTGAACCTTACTAAAATACGCGCATTCATTAACTGAGTCAGTGGAAGGCTGGCCAGCTCTCAGTTGGCCTGTTTTGTTTCTTTTCCAAGTGACCTCTTACCCTCTGGCTGCCTAGCTTGGGCTTGTTCTTGTGGTGGTCAGGGTTCCAACGCACAAGTGCTTTTCATGCCCTTGTGAGTGAGTCACATTTGTGCCAGTGCCATTGCCCAACCCAGACTCAAAGGGTAGAAGAACAGATTCTGCCTCTTAGTTGGAAGGATCTGCAACATCGCTTGGTCCTAGATGCAGGGAGAGGAATCTGTGGTTATTTTTACAAACTATCCCAAGGACTATATCTCTTTTATTCACTTCTATATCTCTACCATCTAAAAGAGTGACTTGCTCAGAGCAGGCTTTCAATAAATACTTCTTAAAAGAATAAAATAGAGGAAACTTCAAAAGGCAAAAAAACAGGAAACACAAAATCTGCCAGAACACCCTCACAAGTGGATGCTGCTGCTGTGACTGTCGCCACTATATTCCACCATCACTCCTGGCCCCAGTTCTCCCATGGAAGATATGCACCAGAGCTTTGTCCTCGCATTGCTGGCGCAAGGCATGAGATTATCTGGAGCTTCTGATTGATCACCTAACTCACGTGACTGCCTTGGCTCCCACCTGTGGGGGAGAGAAGACCAGGCTACAAATACTCACGTGCACTGGGGAAATTCCCACAACATAAGAAGGAGATGGCAGACTCACAGAGAGAGAGAACAGACAGTGCTTACCAGTGGGAAGAGGGCATGAGGGAGGGGTGATATGGGGGTGGGAGACTAGGAGGTACAACAACTGGGAATAAGATAAGCTACAAGGATATGTTGTACAACATGGGGAATATAGCTAATATTTTATAATAACTATAAATAGAGTATAACCTTTAAAAATTGAGTCACTATATTGAATATCTATAGCATATAATATTGTATAGCAACTATACTTCATTAAAAAAATTTTATTAATTTTTAAAAAAAGGAGAGAGATTTTGGAGAGACTAATCCTCCCTAAATCCCCACGGACATCCAGTACAGATATATACTCTTTAAAAACTCTCTCAATGCATTTTTTTCTGTTAATTGATAACAATGGCTGATATCCATCTAAACTACACAGACACAGACACAGACACACACACACACACACACACACACACAAATTAAGTGGCAGATGAGGGAAGCTTTGAATTCAGCCAAATAACTATTCTTTCCAGAAATAGCTGTTAAGTGAATGAATTAGTTATTTTTTTTCTTTAAAAAAAAATCATTTGGATTGCATATAGAAGCTGCAAAGTTCTCCGTGTACAGAATACTTGCTACCCATTTGTCTCACAAAGGGATCATTAGAATGAGTGGACAAAAACGTGCTGTAACTATCATTTAAAGTAGTCATAGAGACCCAGTAATCCCATTCCTGGGCATATACCTAGAGAAAACCATAATTCAAAAGGACTCATACACCCCAATGTTCATTGCAGCACTATTTACAATAGCCAGGTCATGGAAGCAACCTAAATGCCCATCGACAGACGAATGGATAAAGAAGACGTGGTACGTATATACAATGGAATATCACTCAGCCATAAAAAGGAACAAAATTGGGTCATTTGTAGAGACGTGGACATATCTAGAGACTGTCATACAGAGTAAAGTAAGCCAGAAAGAGAAAAACGAATATCGTATATTAATGCATATATGTGGAATCTTGAAAAATGATACAGACAAACTGGTTTGCAAGGCAGAAATAGAGACATAGATGTACAGAACAATTGTATGGCCACCAAGGGGGGAAAGCAGGCTTGGGGTGGTGGTGGGATGAACTGGGAGATTGGGATTGACAAGTATACACTAATATGTATAAAATAGATAACTAATAAAAAAAATTTTTCCCCCAAGTAGTCATGGAGAATAATGCACCAAGACCCTGTACTCCTGTCACTTGAATAAATACATGCATTAAACAGTAGAATAACTACAATTGGTTACTGCCATGCAGAGCAGTAGACAATTGCAATTATATTACTTAGAGACAGAAGCATGATAGGATCTTGTGGCCTTTAAATCAAAGGAGAAAAGGGAAGCTATAGAAAATACCTAACCCACACAAAACAGGTATAATTTTTCATGATTTCCTCTAGCATTTAGAAGACAGTTATATAAACACACACACACACACACACACACAGAATAGTGCCCCAATTTGAATCCAACATCACTTTTTGTTCTTTTATCTATCTGGACCTAGAAAAGAAACACTTTCTGGTGAAGCTGAGGCTCCGTTAGATGCCCATTCAGGATAAAACTTCAGGGCCTCTGGTTTCAAAGACCAAGGAAGCTTGTAGTAGGTCGGGCAGGACCCCAGCGCCCTGCCCCATCTCCTTGCCCTTTCCTTGCCAGTAACTTCTGGGCTCATTTCCGAGTGCCAGCACCTGCACTTCTCTGCCTGAGGGCTTTCTCTAACCATGGAAGCCTGCTTTCCCGCCTATTCGGCAGGCCAAAACAGCAGAGAACTAACATTCCCCCACCGAGCCGCCCTCAACCAACCAGTGACCAAGGAACTAGGACATAAATACCCAAGTTTCCTTGCCCCTTGAACAGGATAATTCTGGGGCATATGTTCTTCCATAAGTTTCCCCAGTGGGGATGAAGTTCCTGTACCCCTCTGAGGTCACTGCTTAATAAAGCAAGATTTAGTGGCTGCTCCCCTTTCCTGTTTTTGTCCCCCAGGCCATTGCCAGAGACTCATTCACCTCCAAAGAACTGCTGACTCAGAGCTGGCTGATGGAGAAACGCAAACTAATACAAAGCTCCAGCTTTCCAGCCACCTCTTCTCCCCCAACACAGTTCTTCCCCTAATACCTTGGCTTGGGCTTTGAAGCTCCTTGGTCTTAGGATGAGGTCAGGTGAAAACCCAGAGCCCCTGAGGGAAGCCTCCTGACAAGCACTGCAGGCTATTTATATCTTAATAGGCAGAAAGGCTGTGACTACAAGCTGGGTGGATGGGCACGAATGCAGAGCGTGGAAGAAGGCACACCCAGGAAGGCGGAAGGAGGGTCCTCACCCCTCCACTCCCCCGCTTGGTTGAGAAAAGCGGTCCTAGAGTGGACATGGCTCTAACGCCAATCAGAACGCTGCAAATGAGGCCAATCACCTTGATTTAACTAGCAACCCCAGTGCTTTCCCTAAACCTTGATTTCCTCACCTTTAAAATGGGAATAATAATAAAAATAATACCACCCACCTCTGAAGGTTGTCAGAATTAAATAAAATACTTCACATAAGCTGCTAAGCACAGTGCCTGACACGATAAACTTAACCATTATTTTATTATGAATTAATACTTTCTCATGATTATCTTTATAATTTTAAATAATGTAGGTAAGCCTTGAATTTTTTTTTTTTTTTTTTGCGGTACGCGGGCCTCTCACTGTTGTGGCCTCTCCCGTTGAGGAGCACAGGCTCCAGACGCGCAGGCTCAGAGGCCATGGCTCACGGGCCCAGCCGCTCCACGGCATGTGGGATCTTCCCGGACTGGGGCACAAACCCGCGTCCCCCGCATCGGCAGGCGGACTCTCAACCACTGCGCCACCAGGGAAGCCCAGCCTTGAATTTTTGATTTGTCCTCCTGACCTGCCAAGGAGCCAAGATCCAAAGCAAAGGGTAGCAAGAGGTCAGAGCTGCTGCTCTGTTTCTCTGGCTTCTCCTCACCCCTCTCTCAGGATCGTGCACACACCAGCCCTGCTGACTGTTCTTGTCCATTTCCTTCCTGAGCTGTGACACGGGAACCCCAGAGCAAGGGTGTGGAGGGACAGGAATCTCATGTGCTTTGAAAGATGCAGAGCGACTGCAACACAAACAAAACAGAAGGAAGAAAGACCAGTAATACTCGTGATTGCAAGGTTAAACTCTCGTGTAAAAAGCCCATTACTCCACATCCTCTCCTGCCCAGCTCTTCTTCACAGAGCGAGCCTTTCTGTGGCGCTGGCAGCCTTCCAGAGCCATTTTTCAGGCGCTTCGCAGCAGATGTGATAATTATAAAATGCACCATCAGAGAACTAGGGTAGGTATTTATTAGTTTTCCTTAATTTCAACTTTTACCACATTTCCTATAAAGACAGCAAAACACAGACTGAGCCATGAACTGTCAGATTTCGTATCTTATAAGGCTACCAATTTCCTGAAATGTGAGATGTTTTAAATTTCCAATCAAACAGACAAATAGGAAAATGCACTGCAATTCCGGTAGGAGTTGGAAAGCTCTCAAGCCCTGTTTTCCCCCTTTTCATCTTTATTAGATCACAATTGATGTGGACATAGAGAAAATAACTGCCCATCCAAAATTAGATGCAGTTCATCAGAACTGGGTCCTGGGAGCCTGGAAGTAATTCTGACTCCTCACCCACAACCCCCTTTTCTCCAATCCCAGTGGGTTTAGACCGACAATGTGCTAGGTGTGATGTCAAGAATCAAGAAGATTGTGCAAATGGCAAGTGAAGAACCAGGAGGCAGAATGGCCGGAACCCTGCCTGGAAAGTAGTTTTGGAAGCCTGCCATGTAAAAACTAATACATTTGGGCTTCCCTGGTGGCGCAGTGGTTGAGAGTCCACCTGCCGATGCAGGGGACACAGGTTTGTGCCCCGGTCTGGGAAGATCCCACATGCTGCGGAGCGGCTGGGCCCATGAGCCACAGCCACTGAGTCTGCGCGTCTGGAGCCTGTGCTCCGCAACGGGAGAGGCCACAACAGTGAGAGGCCCGCATACCGCAAAAACAAAACAAAACAAAACAAAAACCTAATACATTTGCAAAGACCAATTCGGACAATTAGGATAAGTCCTCTGTGGGCAACATAACAGGTGCCACTAGTTTTCTGTTGCTGTTGTTGTTCTTGTTTTTGTCTGGTGGTTTGTTTTTCCTTTGGATGGACAAGATGAGGGAGAAGGGAGGACATACACTTTTGAACCTGATTTCCCAGATGGAACCCTTCGCCTGGCAACTTTAACCCCTTGAAGCTCACCTGGTACTGGCAGATAAGGATTTGAACGCTAGTAGTTGGGCTGGGAAGTGATGCCAGGAAACAGCAGTGGGGAGCAGGACAGTGAGGTGAGGAAAGGCAGGAAGGGAGCCAGAATGTAATGAGTTAATATGCAGGATTGCTCTGGGAGCAACTGGCACTCACTCGGTCCTTCTGGAGCTCCCCAGACTCCAGCAAGCCTCAGAGCTGGCCCACTCCGGGGGCATCGAGGTTGGGGTATTTATCCACAGTTCCTGAGTGAGAGCTGCTTCCAGGGGCATTAACTCTGAGGATAGAGCCAGGCTGTGGGAGTCTGCAGTACAGTGCCTGCTGAGGAGATACAGGCAGGGCACCAGCAGTATCTGCTCCAACCTCCACTCTTCACTGGTTGCCCTGTTCCAGGCACAGGAGCAGCTGGTGGCCAGGAGCCGAAGCAAGCACCAGGAAAACCCAATTCCAGTAAGAGCCAGCAGCACCGAAAAAGGAAATGGTACTACGAAGATGTGGTGATGTTTTGCTAGGAGCGCTATTGTGGGCTCTGGAAAGGGTCCTCTGAGAGGATTTGCAATGCCTATCAAACCGTCCAGAAAGGAGCTTCCAGCTCAGCGGTGTGATGGCGTTCAGTGGGTAACAGGCATGGAAAAGTGAAGGCGTCCTGGGACCTCCAGCTAATTAAATGCAATCCCGTTTCTCCTTCCTTCACTGCTGAAACACATCAGCCAGAATCTTCTACAAAGCCCTAAGTTTGCAGCCATCTTCATCTCTTTAATTACTGTGTCTGGTTCACTTTATCTGCAATCACGGGAACTTTTTACAGCATTTTCACATCTTGGTGCAAGGTGTGAAAGAATCATAAAGACCCTGGGGAAGGGGGGAGGGGAAATGCTCACTCAGACCGATGACTGCACTGCTGGTCCTTTCTCTTTGTCACTGAAAAGGTATTTAAAGAGCTCAAAATGGAAGGGAGCATAAGTTGGCAGAGCACTAAGGCTGGAGGGACCCTAGGACTAGATTTGAATGGAAAGAGGGACAGCCAGAGTAGTTTGTGCAGTGAGGACTGGGATATGTCATCAGATCCTCCCATCAGAAACTAGGGCTTCTTTTCCAAAGAGTGTTACAGGCTGACAGGTCATAGCCTGGTTCCTCTTTGGGAATTATTTTAGCTGAAGGGAGCATCCATGCCCAAGGGTACCTCCCCTCCCTGTGTAACTGAGCAGGACCCTATGAAGCCTTCCCGGAACAGACGCCCTCTCTCCCTCCCCCCACTTTCCTCTTGCCTGTAGAAAAACTTTAGCCTCCTAGGCCTTCCCTGAGTTCCAAAGAGTACATTTAAACAGAGAAGTGAGAAAATGCACAAAGGAAAACAGTCAAGCAAGACAAAATAATAATTGCTTAGCCATTAAACTAAGTCAAGGACCTTGAGTTCCTCCTCAAGGGCTCTAGATAATCTTCTGAGCCATGTCCTTTGAGCTGTTTTGCAGATACTGAAACCAAGTGGAAGAAGTTAACTGTATGCTGACCACCAGCATACAGACCCCAGACTGGCTGGAACCTGAAGGTTGATGATGTTGACGCCCGATTACCTCACCACAAACCAATCAGAAGAACGTCCATGTCCCAGAGCTGATTACGCACCCCACAACCCCTCTCCCTCACCCTGTCTTTAAAAACCTTACCCTGAAAGCCTTTGGGAAGTTTGGGCCTTTTAAGTACTAGCTACCTGGACTCCTTGCTCGGCGCCCTGCAAAAAACACTGCGCCTTCCTTCACCGCGACCTGGTGTCAGTGTATTGCCTTTACTGCTCGCAGGCAAGTGGACCCAAGTTTGGTTTGGTAACGCGAGAAGTAACTGCCATTCAATGACAAGTCTATGTGGGGTACAAGCCCCTTCCACCTTGCATCTCTGAGGGATGGTTCCAACTACAAAGCTCTCCGTGGCAGGGTCCCTGCTTGCAACTGCAGCAGAGTTCACCCGTTCCTCTTCCCCGCCTCCCTCACTCTCTCGCAAACACTGAGAGCACTCCCCAGGGGACTCACTATGTGTAAAGCACAGCCACAGAATCTGTGTCCTGGAGAACCTAAACCTAAGGCAGCTGAACACCAGGGATGTTGTATGAAATGGCAGATGTGCTGAAGCCCTCTCCAGGTGTTTCTGGAAAGCACTGCATTGAGGAAAATGCGCTAAGGGCAGAAAAGACACACCAAAGGTGGTTGGGAGGCCCTGGATTCCTGGCATTCCCCTATAAATTATCCCACAGTGATCTCACAGCATTTCTGAAAAATTAGCATATTCAGTACCACTGAAAACGTTAATACATAAGACATTTTCAATTTCTGCATTGTAAAATAAAGAACTAGTACCATAAAAAGGGTAACAGGACAAGTGAGCAACTGGGGAAAGTGTTTGCAACATAAATGATAGACAAAAGGATAATTTTCTTAATATATAAAGAACTTTTGAAACTTAATAAGAAAAAGACCAGTAACCAAAATATTAAGAAGGCAGAGTGAACCGAGTTTGCAGAAAAACTAATTACAAAATGGCCTTTTTATCCATAGATAAGATATCCAACCTTATTCATCAGAAAACAAATGTGAATTAATACTAACCTGAGATGTCATTTTCACCTAACAGATGAATCAAGATCAAAAAGTTGAACAGCCTGCTGTGTTGGCGTGTGTGTGAAGTACCAGGTATTCTCATAAAATTCCGGCAGGTGTATAAATTGGTACAACCTCTTTGGAAGGCAAAATGGCAGTCTGAAATACACATATCCATTGACTCAACAAGAATTTGGCCCTCATAAGGATTTATGAATCCAAAAAGTGGGCAAAGACATATGTATAGTCTTATTCATTTTAACATTGTTTATAGTAGCAAAAGACCAAACATTATCAAACGTTCATCATTACATGCTAAAATGAATATATTTATAGTAAACCCATCATAAAATACTCTTCAGCCCAGCTCTGCCCTGCTCACCCTGCAAAGGATCAGTTCTAGGGGTCAACTGACTCTGAGGTCAGGAGAGCTGGCTGTCCAGGCGATAAATCAGGCACAACCCACCTCAGGGCCTCCCCAGGCCCCCAGCTTCTTTCCTGGGTTTGATCAACTTTACCCTCCCTCTGGGCAGCAGAGCTGGATTAAAAAACCTTTTCAATTCACTCAGCTCCTTATGATAAACAACGGATGTAAAAACACATTTTATCACCATTTATATTTTAACAGATTATGTAGTTGGCTGTTCTTAGTCTCTCACTTTAAAAAGTTATTTATAGGGCTTCCCTGGTGGCGCAGTGGTTGAGAGTCCGCCTGCCTATACAGGGGACACGGGTTCGTGCCCCGGTCCGGGAGAATCCCACATGCCACAGAGCGGCTGGGCCCCTGAGCCATGGCCCCTGGGCCTGCGCGTCCGGAGCCTGTGCTCTGCGACGGGAGAGGCCACAGCAGTGAGAGGCCCGTATACCGCAAAAAAAAAAAAAAAGTTATTTATAAGTGTAAATTATATTTAATTTTTGGATGTTCAAACCAATCCAAAGGATTTTTTTCTCAGTAATCTTTCATCAGGGAGTTTATTAAATAGCTTTTAGTCATAGCATGACTTAAAAGCAAATCTTCCCTAGGTTCATCCTATTTGTTATGGTCTTGAGCATCTTTATATTCAGAAAAGTTCTAAAGGTTTTATATAATTTCTGTCAGCCATAAATTTCTGTGTGAAGGAAGCAAGAATCTTTGAAGTGAAACTCTCTTAAAATATTTTGCAAGAGACTAACTCCTGAAAAATGAACAGAGAAATAAACCAGAACTGGCAAAGTCAAAAGCCTCAGAAATGTTCACCTGCTTCTTCTCTGCAGGAGTGAAAATTCTCTAAAAGCCCCTGGAAGTTCTTCAGAGACAAAATTACAATGGTGGAAAAAGAGATAAGCATCTCTATCCATTGTCCAGCCACTAATGCCTGCTGTCCTTCCCACACAGAGGCCTAGCTGTCTATTTCATGGCACGTGTCATTTACACAGACATGTTTTTCCAATTCTGTTGTATGCAGACTGCAGAGTACTCGGCAGCAAAATGTCCAAGGCACATAAACTCAGAATCACACACGCGGATTTCAGATCCCCGTAAACCAGGATTAGCACACACCGCTCACCGACTCAGCTGCACAGCTGAATCCCCTGGATGTTGCCACAAAGGACTGAAGAAGAAATGAATTGTACGGGGCCTCGTCAATTCATTTCAGATGACAAAATGACGCAAGGAGGCACGCGGTGACTTCTTTCTTTGTGCAGCTCCTGAGATAAGATGGGGGAGGGAAAACCCCACATTTTGGAGCACTGAAAAAGCACCCCCTCATGTGACACAAATGAACTACGCGTCATCAATCACCAGTATTTGAAAGGACTGCATGCGATGCCTCATCCTCTCTGGACTGTAACCTGCATATTGTTAATTGCTCTGGCTAACTTCAGGAGAGAAGGCTTGCTTGGAGTTCAGAGAGCAACTCTTCCACGAGGTCTGTGGGCAGCTTAGGAGTGAGTAAGTGTTCTTGGCAAGGGGACTTTCTTAGGGGTGCGTTGATTAATAACTTGCTCTGCCCAGCCTCATTCTCTTTCCTCAGCCCCTCCCCCCTTCTCCCAGCCCATCTTCCCACAAAGCCCTTGCTCCCTCCAATCCCAGGTCAGGAATTCGCTTCAAGGCCTGGAAGCTCAAGGGGGAGGCAGGGCTGGGGCTTAAGCCACAGCAAATGAAGTGAGTGCGGAGCGGCTGGCGGGGAGCCTGCTTCGGCCTCCTTGGGCTGGTGGATCTGTGGGAAACTGGGCCAGGGACTGGTGGGGACAGCCCGTTTTATGAGGAGTCAAGGCTGCAACGTGAAGCCCTTCCAAGGCGTCTTTCACACGTCCTTGCTAGTCCTCTACTAAACCGGATTAACCCTAAGTGAAGCACACTGCGCGAGAAAGAGCCTGAAAATGGTTACCTTGCACCTTGGCCCTAAAACGCTGGCCTTGCTTTTGGCAACCACAGAGCTAAAGAAATGTGCAGCCACTAGCTTGCCTCCCCTCCTCAAAGCGTGGAGCACACCTTCTGTGAAGCAGATTTATAAAAGGGCGTCCCGGCCTGGGATGCCAAGTGTACTTGACGTGGCTCCTGGGCTCTACAACCAACACTTTTTTTCTAGGGCGGGGCCCCCTCCTCAGCACCACCCCCTTAGTCCCTGCCAGGGCCGCCTGTGACCTGAACAGCTGCACAGGGTCCCGGGCTCAGCAGGACTCCACACGTGGTTTCCTGCTTGGCTGCCGCCGTCTTGAAATTCTCGCTACTTCTTGAACAGGATGCCCTGCGTTTTCATTTTGCACCGGGCCCTGCAACTCATGTAGCCAGTCCTGCTCCTGCCTTTATGGATCCTGACAACCTCTGCTGAAACACCTCCTGAATTTGGTTTTTAGAGATGAGGGCT
This sequence comes from Grampus griseus, assembly GCF_964374135.1. NCBI lineage: Eukaryota > Metazoa > Chordata > Mammalia > Artiodactyla > Delphinidae > Grampus > Grampus griseus. The sequence goes on along the minus strand of NC_139019.1, from coordinate 95,271,975 downwards.
CTGGGGGCCAGCTGGGCTCTCACAACCTCACAGTGATGCGTTCCTTTTTTACCAAGCCCCCTTTGGCAATATTTGGAAACACTGTAGAAATTAATACTTACTGAATGATGAGTACGTTCCAGGCCCTGTTCTGAGCACTTTATGTGCCTTTTATCATATAATCCTCACAAAAGCATCATTACCCCAGGCACCATCATTACCCCCATTTTAAAGATGAAGAAATGGATTCTCAGAGAGTTCAAGTAATTTGTCTCAAATCAAACTCAGATGCCGTTAACTCCAAAACATGTAGTTTTAGCCACCAGACCATATAGCTTGATTATAAAAGGAAAACGTGTTCTTCATTTCACTGGCAGTAAGATTCATGATTGATGTGCTGATTGTGAGTTTGGAGATGAGGACTGATTGGAAAGCTAAAAGTAAGAGAAAAACAGTCATTTTTCCCCCACTGAGTACACAGGAGAGTATAAACTGATATTGCCAGACGCCATAAAGAAACAAGATTCTCTAGTGACTTTTTCCTGTCTCTTGGTTCTAGGCATTACAGTCAAGGCTCTCAGCTTGGATAACTGAACATTTTGTTTCTAGGACTGTGGGATTCGTGATCCCCAAATGGCTCCCAGACCTCACAGTTCTATGTCTTCTGAAGTACCTTCAGCAGACCAAGGATATGCCCAGAATCCAGCATCAAGCAATATTCTATGATAATAACCATCATCTAATAATAATAATCAAAGCCAATGTTTATTCATTGCTATGAGCCAGCCAGTCTACATATACAAACTTATTTAATCCTCACAACAACCATATAAGGTAAGCATGATCCCTGGACTTTTAAAGGCGAGGCCCAGAGACACTGAGGCCCAGAGAGACGAAGTAATTTGCTAAGGTCACTTAGCTGGTAATTTGGTAAGGTCGCTATAAGCTGGTAACTCTCAGAGCCAGGGTTTGAACCAAGGCAGTCTAGGGCAAAAAGTATGCTTGTAACCCATACACTATAGGAAAACTGATTGTCCTCTGTCAAAGGCACTGTTCTGAGGACAAAAATCTAGACAGATTAGTAAATCAAGAGCAGAAGGGCCAGTGGGACCTCCTGACCCTGGAATCACAATGCCCTTTCTCTCCTGACCTCCCCTTACTTACATACCATTGACTGAACAGGGTTCACCGGGAACACGACCCCTCAGGACACAGCACAGCCAGCACCAGGGCCTAAGTGGTTCATCATTGACCTCGATTAGATTGCAAACATTCATAACTCAAGACTTCATAACTGGACATATAGGGGAGGGGTAACTAGTGGATCTAAGGGACCCTAGTTCTCGACACTTATCTCCTGTAAAACCACTCACCTCAGGATAGAATTCGTAAGTGAATGGAGAAGACATCTCATGAATCCTGACATTTCTCATTCAATTTCTCGCAGCCCCACTGAGAGGACAGTACCATTATTTCTACTCTACAGATGGGGAAGCAGAGATTCAGGAAGGTTAGTAACTTGCCCCAAGTCCCACTGCAAGTAAATGATGGAGCTAGGGGTTCAGATCCCAGGCCCCTGAAGTAAACCCTAGGCTCTAAACCCCAGGCTGTGCAATCTCTCCAGATACTGTGTGGTGCAGCCCACTACCAGCCACCCTCTCATGCAGAACTGTTTATCATCTTACCGCTCAGCATGCACTGTGATGTGCTGAGATGTGCTCCCACAACAATGTACAGCCCCCAGTCCTCCAGGCCATGGTTTCCTCATCAATATTAGCTACTCATGGGGCGTTTCTCACACCTGAAGAGGTTCTTCACAATCCTTTTTCCTTAGGACTGTTATCATCCTAATTCAGAATCATTTTAATGGGGAAGTTTCATGTTTATAGTCATAGCGACTTACCTTCTACCAAACCTGTTAATCTTGTTTCTTCCTTGCCGTCCCTCTGATTCTGTGAATGTGGGAACTGAGTAATACTTTAGAATAAGCATCACGCTAGATGTCGTTAACTTTGCAGCTGTAGAAGTGACTCTGAAATGAAGGCAAGCATATAAAGAGAGCTTACCTCCCTTCTTCTGTCCACACGTCACCATTATACAGATGCAAGCCCCAATGCACGCACACACACACACTCATGCACACACACAGGCAAACCCACAAAGTACACACGCCTGCACACGTGTGTGCAAGCCACACATGCATGCACACAAACGTCTGCATATACCAACACGCACGTGCATACATACACACACACACACAATTTGTTCACTCCCTGGGACTCACCAGCTGGATGTAGGGGTTCCTAGAAAGCAGGTCGTTCAGGTAAACAGTGCTCAGTTCTGGGAAACCGCCTCTGCCCTCTTCTCTCAGACACACCCTCTCTTTACTGGAAGCCCGCCTCAGGGACCCACCTGGTGCATTTTATTAAAACAGAAGCACAGTTACCTTCCAGCAAGGACAGTAATGTGACTACATTGTAAACAGAATTTTTATTCATCGAGCAATACTTTTCTATCCACTGACAACTTTTTTCAGACATGTTTATAGCTTTCATCCAGATATGTTAATTATAAAAATCAAGAAGAATTATTACTTGCAAGTGGCAGTTAATTTTTATAAAGAAGTCTCTCAGTGCATACAAAACGTGACTCTGCTGATAAAATTTACTTCTCTGCTTGGCTTTTCAGGATTACCCTTATCACATTACATTCCGGACGACAGTTGCTACTGGATCCAGCGATCATTAAAACTTAAGCTTCTGAATATACAAAAATTATGAACAGAGAAACACTTGATTTGAAATCAAAAGTGAAAATGTGTTGAGTGGAATTAACTTCTTAAAAAGAGAAAGAGGAAAGTTAAAGTCACTTCAGGAGACACTCGGAAATTCTAAGGACAAACTCAAGGAGGAAAGATAGATGTAGTCTGCAGACCTCCAAAAGCGGGGCAGCCCCTGGGGTTCTTCCCTAACAGCTGCAGTCTTGAAGCTATACCTCCATTCCTAACATCCAAATCTCTTCCTTTCTATGCTGCCAGCTGACCCCAGGGTCATCAAGCGGTGCTAAACACAGGCCAGCCTTTTTTCTTTTTCTCTTTGCTGGGGAAATGATCATATTCTAGTCCAGATGAAAGCACAGCAAATGATTACTTTTCCTGGGAAGCATATGTTCATAATTCCTAATTTTGCAAGAACTAAGCAGCATAAAATTCAGTTTATTAAAACATCAATTTATCACATTTGCAAGAGTGGTGATATTTATTCCTACTGAACTTGAAATTATCTTGGATGGTAAAAGAGATCTTTATGTATAGACACAGGACACTACAACACAATGCATCCGTTTTTTAATATTTCGCAAGAGCAAGCAAATGACAGGTTAAATGCTCAATGTTCCTGCAGCCTTCATTTTATTTCCATCAAGCTCTGGAGTAAGTAAAAGTTTTATTTTAGCATTAAAAGAACTCCACTCTCTGAAATATATGGATTTACAATTGGCCTGATGTTTCTCCACTGGATTCAGGAAGATACTAGGAATTCTCAAGAATAGGCTTCTCGGGCTTCCCTGGTGGCGCAGTGGTTTAAAGTCCACCTGCCGATGCAGGGGACACGGGTTCGTGCCCCAGTCTGGGAGGATTCCACATGCCGCTGAGCCTGTGCGTCCGGAGCCTGTGCTCCGCAATGGGAGAGGCCACAACAGTGAGAGGCCTGCGTACCGCAAAAAAAAAAAAAAAGAAAAAAAAAGAATAGGCTTCTCCAATTTTCCATGGCATCTGACTTTCCATCTGGAAATAGCCAGAAATGAATCACTGTACATATGTGAGGTGCTGTTGAGTTTGCCCAAGACATTTACACAGAGCAACTCATTTTAGGCCTGACATAACTCTGTGATTTAAGCTTAATTACTCTTTTTCTGGACCTGACCACAATGATGGAGTTAGAAAAGTCATTTAACAGCAAGAAAACCAGGGGCTAGAGAAGTGAAGCAATTTGTCCGACGTTCCATGACTAATAAATGGAAGAACTGGAACTAGAATTTAGACTTTCCAACTCCCAGCTCAGTCCTTTTTGACCACACTCACCATCTGAATCCAATTTTCCAATGGGGTCTGGTGGCCATTGGCCTGTGTGAGTGAGAGATTTCTTAACAGCGGACTTCCATGGTGGTGCTAGAGAGTTATTCCTTCTGAGGGGCTGAGTGTACCTCCAAGCCCCTTCCCGACCCAGCCTCAAACGGCAGGTGCTCCGGGTATACAGGAATTGCCTCTCGTCTCCATCTCCCCTGCCAATCCCAGTGGAGCAGGGTGGCCACCAGGAGTGCCATGTGGGAAAGGTGTCTTTGGCCGATTATTCTAAGATCCGTGAGTGGACGTGCCAGGTGTATGGGCCAGTGCACAAGTGCGGGAGATGGGAGTGCAACTCGAGAATCAATCTGTGGCTTTTGCTTTATGCGGAGTCTTTGGGACCTGAACGGGCATGTTTTCTGACCAGCCTGCCTTCCGGTCCTGAATACTTCTGCCGCGTGTTATTTTGACTTCACATGATTGGGACTCCCTTCAGAGTCCAAATCCTTTTTATTTTCTTTTTGAAGGAGGGCGGGTGGGAGAGAGAGGGAGTGCATTGTATAAATCATACTCATTAACACTGTAACTCCACTGCCTGTAGCAGACTCTTTATCAGACCCGGCAGAGGTTTCAAACTGGGAGCCACTGCAGCTGATGGACGCCTCTCCACAGAAGGGTTTTACTGGGCAAGCTCTGAAGTTAGCAGTGCCTTCTACTTGGCTACTCCAGACAGAGGGCCTGCTCTCCTGTACACAATGGCACCTGTGGTCCCGCCAGAGGAGACCACCGCTTGCCTGTCTGGGCAGCTGTCTGAGCTTGTCCCCCTGACCTCTCGTGTCACAGGCCTAGGACAAGGTGTGGATATTTTCTGAGGAGAGTTGGGTCACAGGGAGGCAAGAGGCTCAGATCCAGAGAGAATGGGGCATCTTCTCTGTGGGGTAACCCAGCTGTAGAGCAAGACTGAAAAGGGGTGTCTGCCAAGTGAGACAGGTTACTGAGATACAATAAAAATATACAGACTTGACAGTTTTGCTGAAGAGAACCACCACAATGAGCTTTTAGCCTTCCCACCACTGCTCCTTTGCAAACGAGCTGACCCTTCAGCATCAAACGGCATCACTAAGAGGAGGTCCCTCACCCTCTCTCCTCGCTGCCCCGCCCTGTCCAGCACCAGTGTGAACGGGATTGGCAACAAGCACTGGCCAGAAGGATAGATCTCTCTCCTAATCCCAAAGGCAGGGAGCGTGTGACCTGGTAACTACCTTCCTCCTTTATGGAAATGTTCTCTCCTCTACCTGCTTCATGACAAATGGTCTCTTTATAGCATCCCTGTTCCTCTGCCCACTCTGCACCACATGGAGAGTCTCTTATTGCTTCTGATCTCTTTTTGATTAGCTCACCCCTCTGCATGTTCAGATCTGATGTTTGTCTACACTCTTCTTAAACTGATGAAAAGGCAAAGGGAAAGCAATGCATTCTTTGATTTTCATCTCCTGCAGATGGAAGATGAATTCTAAGTGTGTTTTTTAGAAGGGACTTACTTCCTCCTCGATTTCATTTTCATGAGGCTAAGAAAGCAACTGCACAAGAAGTGAGGCTTTCAGGAACCACAGTTGCGGCCAGGTGTCAGATATGTGCGACTCTCTGGCTGTGTTCAGAGTGGGTGCATCCAACAAACATAAGTATCTTTTCCTGGGCACCTCTTCTCTTCACTTCAGAATCTGAAATTACAATGAGGGACAAGATTTTTGTTATTTTATTATTAAGTTATGTTTGTTTATTTATATCTGCTTTGTTCCAGGAAAGATTTAAGGCGGCATAATGTATGAATTTCTGAGCTATGTGTAGGAGCAGTTCCATTTGATTTTTTTGTTATCAAATCCACTTGTTAATGATTGATATGTTAATGATTTGATTAATCCATGGGGTCTGATTCATTTCCATCATCATTTACATTTCACCAGGACATGTTTTCAAGGAGACACTTGATGTCCTTCTCGAAATGCTCCGTTTCTCAGCGTGGGGAATTTTTATTTTCCATAAGCAAAGGAAATCTGAACCTTGGAAGTTTGACTGATAGGTAGCTGAAATCTAAGTGTGGTGTAATCTCACTAAGCTTCCACAAACTCTGGAGGAGCCCCCCCTTTTTTTTATATCTGTGTTTCTTCCATTAGGTACACTTCTCTATAAGATACATAAATCTATACAATCTCTAAAAAAATTCTATTAGTGAACGACAGCCACCTACCCCCAGCACACAGAGAAGATGCCTTGAAAGCCACAGACCCTGGGCACAAGGCCTGTTCTGCACCCGGTGAAAAAGGTTCACCCAGGAGTATCCTTTTGCTAAACTGCACAGTCAGGACACGACCTTCTGGGCATCCTTTGTAGGTACAAGTCAAGTTAAATTCATGTGAAATAGAGTGGTTAGGCCAGAAGGGTTGTATCTGAGATTACTTAACAAAGAACATCAGAAAATTTGGAATGCATGGTAAGAAAGTTGTTCTCTGCTTCCATTTTCATTTTTAATTCTTTTTCAGTGCTTCCAATTAGAGTAAAGTCTCTGCTCAATGTTAGTAGATATTTAACACCCCTCTCGCTCCTGCTAAGTTCCATTGTCACCCAAGAGCCAGCTTCAGGATAAGAACCTCGTGCAAGTCACAGCAGCCAGCTACAATGTAGCAATCATGTTCCTTTTCTGCTGTATTCAGATTTACCTTTACCTTCTCTTTCTACCAGGTGACGCTAGTTGAACATCTGAAGTAGTGATATAAAGTTATCTTTAAAAATAAATGTATTCAAGTATTTTTTTAATCGATTTAAAGGAAATATTCAATAAATAATTGTGTAGCTGATACATTAATGATTACATTTGGGGTAAGAGGAGGAAAAAGGTAAAAGGCCTTCAGTGAAAGAGAAGCAGCTGTTGTCCTGAGAAAAAAGTTGGTATTAACACCTGAAGAGCTGAGTCTGAGACGAATACTCTTAATGACAGGCCATTAAGGAACATCTGGTGACTGGTTTCCCCACTGCTAAGCTGAATATAATAAAAAGTATGAACTTAATTCACAGATTTTTGGTTAAGGATCAAGGGAGAAATTATAAGGAAAAGGCTGTTACTAATTGTAAAGTATTATACCCATGTTAAGTGATGATCATAATAAATGAGTGATAAGGGAGGGATAAGAGAGGATAAAAGCAAGTTACATTGAAGGAAGCTGGTTCATTAGTTAGAAAGAAAATTCTGCTCTCACTGGAGCTACCTGGGCCTGGGGCTTGGAAAGGAAAGAGGCAACCCACGTTGTGATTTGTTTTGCACGAGGGTAGGGGTCAGAGGAATTTAAAAAATCAAAATCGAACAAAAATTGCTTTGGGAGTTCCCTGGCGGTCCAGTGGTTAGGACTCCGCACTTTCACTACCAAGGGTTCAGGTTTGATCCCCGGTCAGGGAACAAAAATCCCTCAAGGCACGTGGCGCGGCCAAAAAACAAAACAAGACCAAACAAAAATCGCTTCAATGTGAAGACCCACCAGGAGAAAAGAGAAGATTAGGTAGAACCCGAGTCTGAGTACAAATATCCTATGGGTAAACACGCAGCACAAGACGGCCTCTGTGCCCTGGCCCACACACACCCCTGCTCTGGCCTGTCCACACGTGGCTGCACCCTGATGAGGCCTGGCACCAGCAGCCAGGCGGTTTGGGTCCATTACACATCCAGCCACTGTGCGGGCAGCTCAAGCTGTCCTACATGGAAGGAGCCAGAACAGCAGGGTGAACCCCACGAGGCAATGACACTGTCAGCTTCCCCTGGCACTTAGCACCCAGCGCCCGGAACAGGGCCCGACAGAGTGGGTGGCATTCGTTAAGGGAGTGAGATGAAGAAGAAAGGAAGCAGCGAGGGAGAGAGGGGCAGGGAGAGGAAGGGAGAGAAAAGCCCAGTTTTCCAGGTCAAGAACCCAAAGAGCTCAGGGAGCAGAGGGCCGAGGCTCAGCATTTCAGCCCAGGCCTCCCGCACCTCTTCCTAGAAGTGACGGAGAAGAGGCAGCACAGCTGATCCTAAACCTTACAGTCCCCGGGAACCGAATTCCATTTCACCGTGACCTCTTTCTAGGGTGTGACACTGGGCACGCACTTCCTAACTTCTCCAGCTGCCAGCTTCATGTGCGCCATGGGAATGCCCACCCCAGCTTCACAGAGTCACCTTTACCACTCGATGAAATAAAATATGTGCACATGGTGGACAGGCCAGAACTGGAGCTTTAATTGTTCTGCTGCTGCTGTTGTTATTACATACCCTCTACAAAAATGCAGAGAGATTATTTTGATTCTGTTAAAAGTGTGACATGATATGGATTTTCATTCCATAAACAGATTCGTATACTCTGCTTCCTAATTAGACTGTATCTGTCATGTCTGTAATTTCTGTGTAATTAAATTGAAATTAAATGTCAATTTACTTTGAATTACAGAGTAATTCTATGTATACATGCCACGCAATCTGCATTTTGTTAGAAGATGACAACCAAAAATATCCTGACAGTCCCTCTGTAATTACACAGTGATCTGATTAAGATCAGCGTGACAAAACACCTGCCAAGTCCTGAAGGAGAAAAACCACGAGCGGGTGGAGGGGTCGGCAGAGGTTAGGTTGGGGGGGAGCGGGGAGAGTATGAGGTCACCCATGGCCTTGCCACTCCCCAGGAACCACGAAATCCTGAATCAATGGCAATCACTGTTGCAGGCAGTAGAGGTGATCCTTCAAAAGAAAAAAAAAAAAAAACCTTAATTACAGAGCATGCTAACAGATACTGCTTCCTCTTCACTCCATCCCAGCTGTTGTAATTAGGTTGGTGCCTGAAGTCTTGAATCCCCTTGCCTCAAAGACAGTGATAAATGTAAAGAGAATACTTCAAACCTCCTTCAGAAATTTAATTTTTTCTGTAATATACAAAATGGCTTCCATCCTCTGATTTTAAAAAAAATAGAAAGACTTTATCTTCTTTATATTGTATTCTTTTATACCAGCAAGCACGTTGACATTTATATCATTCTTGAACACAAATGGCAATGGAAAAAGATGAGGTAAGCGGGTACCGGGGAAGGAGAGCCCGGTCTGCTGAGATGCTCACGGCTAATGTGCAGCACAGAAATGGAAACGCAGCCACCTATGCTTCTCCCGAGTCTACTTCCCCCAGCTCCGCTCCGTGGCCAAGGAAGTCACCTCCCCTCAGCCTCCCTTTCCTTGGCTTTGTCCCTGGGTGCCGTCTGCACCCAGATGTGGCTTATTTCTGACAGTTAACCAATCTCTACCCTGGCACTCCTTTGAGATGAGGACCAGTTAGTTCCCATTCATTCAGCAAAAGGTTCCTTTTCTGCTCCCGAGGCCGCAGACACTCTCCTTCCTGGTTGAGTCTGCAGGACCCCCAGTGGCAGTCCTCAGAGGTGGGGTGACAGGTCCACTGAAATACAGGCCAGCAGTGCACCAGACAGAAGAGGCCAATCACAGGACCCTGAGTCACACCCTACCTGCAGCAGGAGGCACTACCAACAGCATGAAAACCAGAGGCCTGGGTTACAGAACAGGCTGTATCACTAGCTATGATGCCAAATAAGTCATTCCGCCTTTATGAGCCTTGGTTCTCCCCAATATAAATGGAAATTAATATAAATTATCCCAACTATTGCAGAGCGTTGTTGGAAGGACAAATTAGCTAATGTAGATGAAAATTTTGGAAAGAGTAAAGCCCTGTCCAGGTTTGTTGCTATCATTCACATCAGGGGAGGTATTTTAGTCAAGAGTTCACTCTCTTGCAGATGATACCAAATCCAGCCTAAGGCCATGGGAGTAAAGAGGGGAATTGGGTTTGGGGAACTGTCGTAGCTAAAATGACCAGGGTAGGTGCAGCTTAAGCCTAGCCAGGTTCAAGGATCACACCATGCCCTCAGACTCGCTTTCTGGGCAGCTCTGGGCTCCGCCTCAGCTGCGTGCCCTCACTCTCAGGCTCCACGCAGCGCCCCAAGACTGCTCCAGCTCACGTTCTCCCCTGCTCAAATTCAGTGGGGAAGAGCATGTTCCAGAAGCTCTCACGCCAGTCCCCAGGACTCATTCTGCTTTGATTCGTTGGGTCACATGTGCACCCACAAACCAATCACTGTGGCCAGGGGGATCTGGAGTCCTCACTGGCTCTGATCTCGGCTTCTGGTCCTGGAACCTCACCATCTGAACCGGAGACAGAGCAAGAAGGGAATGGCTCACCCAGGGGACTAAGAAAGAAAGAATGCAAGCTGAGCAGGATGGTCACACACACCCACTCAGAAGTCAGGAAGTCTGTGGTTAGACACAGGCTTAGAGCAAGAAGTAAGCAGATGAGTGCTCCAGGTTAGGACGACAGAAGCATGACTAGGCAGACTCCTGATTGAAAACAGCAGGCAACACGAGGAAATGGCAACGAGCCAGTGTGTCCCTACTTGGTGCCACTTTGCAGCTCTTACAGAAAAGGCAGCAAGAGCAGCTACTGACTGACACAAACACAGTACCCACGTGGTCGAATGAGCTTCTGATGTGGCAGCTAAGGGTAACTTGAACTTTGCTTTCACATCCAGACACGGAACCCCATCTCTGTATTTCTACCTACTCTGAGCCCTCCCGCTACTGGCACTATCAGAGTGTTTTTCAGGCCCTCCCCTGTTTGCCACCTGACTCTGAATAACACGCCTTGCTTTCCACCATCATGTTCCCTTGCTTCCCTTTAAATCAAAAGCTAATGCACATCCCTCACCGGCTGCTGTGGGGGCGGCATTTAACCAGCTGTATGCTGGCCCGCTGGCCGAGGACATCAGCAATGTGAAACGGATTCTGATAGATCTGCCTGAAAATGTTTAAGGTCACTGTGTTTGTTGCATGTGTCTCTTGTGTTCTGAATACTTCCGAATTTTGCACAATGGGCAACGTGGAAAAGTCAACATTTTTCTTCTTGTCTGCCAAATTCCATGGAGCATCTAAAAAGTGCGACATTTCTTTGAAAAAGAAATTGGTATAGCTGAATGTCTTTTAAACTAAGCCTAAGACTGCTCAAAATGGGAAGTCATCTATCATCTGTGATTGCCTTCTCTATTTGGTCATTTTGGAATTAAAGAGAACCCAAATGTATCTCTAGGACTTCGGCTCTGCTCATTATGAGCTTGGCTCTTCCTTGAACACTCATTTTAACGCGGCATGGTTCTCTTCATCCAGAAGGTCAACTCAGCTGTTCACGAACCAATAAAGCTACATGTCTGTCCTCGTCTTTATATTTTCCTTTTTGTTTGACTAATTATTGTCTGGACATGTAAAGTTAAAATTCACAGGGTATACAAAGGGATACATTGCAAAGAAAGTACCCCCAGGCCTCCTGCCCAGAGTCTATCACTGTTAAATACCTTGTATGTCTTTTCACACACATGCATGTCCTTTGCCTATACAAGCAGTTTATATACATATTTCACTTTTTCCATAAAGGACACATAGTATAGATTTATACTATAGTATATCCGCAACTTGCTTTTGCCTTTTTTTTTTTTTTTTTTTTTTTTTTTTTTTTTTGCGGTATGCGGGTCTCTCACTGCTGTGGACTCTCCTGTTGCGGAGCACAGGCTCCGGACACACAGGCTCAGCGGCCATGGCTCACGGGCCCAGCCGCTCCGCGGCATGTGGGATCTTACCACACCGGGGCACGAACCAGCATCCCCTGCATCGGCAGGCAGACTCTCAACCACTGCACCACCAGGGAAGCCCTGCCTTTTATTTTTGAACACTGTGTCGTAGAGAGCATTCCATACGACCACTCATGAGATTCTTTTTTAAAGCTGCTACCGATGGACCGTATTTTGCTATTATAAATGATGCTGTTAGATTAATTTTTAGTGGTAGAGTTGTTTCATAAATTCCAATGTGCGTTTTATTGTATTTTTAAAATATTAAAGTCTAAAGATTTGAATATATTCACATTGTACAAAAAATATATATATATATGTGTGTGTATATATATATATATATATGTGTGTGTGTGTGTGTATTTAGGAAAAAGTAAGCTTCCTGAGTACCACTGTTTGAAAGCCATTCAGTTCCCATTCCAGAGGCAACTTTCTGCTACCAGCTTCCTTTATATATGCTGAGAAATGCAGTATTCTATACCTTCCTTTCTCATTTAGCCATATATCTTGGCTATATGACTGTATACCAGCATGTAGAGAGGCTCTCATGCATTTTTACGGTGAGTAGCATTCTACAGGGGGCTGTGCCATAATTTCATTTAGCGAGTCCTTTTGATGGATTTGTAGGTTATTTCCAGTTTTTTGTTAGTTCAAACAATGCTGCAATAAATAATCTTCTATACAGATCATTGGCAAAAGAACAAATATGTCCAGAGGAGGACATATTTCTAGAAATAAAAATGTTGGGTCAAAGGGTAGCTGTATTTTAAAGTATGGTAACAATTGCCAAATTGCCCTCTAAGAGGTCGTACCCATTTACATTCCCAACAGAAACTTACACATTGCCCCTTACTCTCAACTTACCAAAACATACATAATGTATGAAGAAACTTTTTGACCTTTGCCAAACTGAGAGGTTAAAGGGTATTCCATTATGGTATCAATCTGATTTAATATATTTAAAAAACATTTATGCTTCCTTTTCTGTGATCTAACTTTTCATATTCTTTGTCTTTTTTTTCTGTTGGTTTGGTGTCCTTATCCTTATTGATCTTTAGTAGATTTTTATATACTAAGGAAAGCAGCTCTTTGTGTGAATTATAAGTTAGTTTGATATTTGTCATTGACTTTATTTTTTTGTGTCATGCAGAAAATTTAATTTTTATATAGTCTAATCATCAGTCTATGCTGTTAAGCGTTTTATGTCATACTTTGAAATGTCTTCCCCACCTGGAGATTACTGTTTTAATTTTTTTATATCTTTTTCTGCTATTAAGGTTTTATAGATTTTGCATTTAAAATTTTTATAGATATTGATAAATTGTCTTGCAAAGGGATTATACCAACCTATACTCCCAGGGACACTGTATGTTTACTCTTTGAAGTGTCCGTTTATCTTTTGTGAATGGTCCTAAATCTTAACGCCTTTGAGAGCAAAGGCTGTCTTCTATTTAATGTATCATGGTACCAAACATAGGACTGTTAACATGAAGGACAATCAATAGGATTTTCTTTTTTACTGGAAATAATCTCTATACAAGAAAAGATGGTTGTGTCACATCTCTGCTCACCACCTCATCCACAGCAATTGGTGCTGGGAAGATGGGTCATTGTGCATCTGAAATCACATTTTTTGAAGCATGAATTAGAATTATGATATAATTATTTTTGGATTTTAAAAATGTATTTATATATAAACATTCACAAAGCAAAATAGTTAAACACCTTTTAATTGCATATCACAAGTCTCCTTTTTTGAAGTGATATAAATGCATGAAATTGGGGCCACTCCATAAAGTCCAAAATATTATAAATTAGGAAACTGAAGAAATTGCATTGATTCTTGAAGATTGGTTTCCTGGGAAAGTAGAGAAAGCAAAGAGAGAGGCACTGCCTGCTTAAAAGCACATTTAATACCCAAATAAGATGTCTATTTTTGCATAATAGAAGACCTTGCACGTAATGTATGGACTATTATTAAATATTATTAAATTTGGACCTAATGGCACAGAGAGGCTCTCAGAAAACAAATCTCTCTCCTGTGGTCTGCTCTCCCTGGGTTTATATGTAAGCTCAATTTACTCCACTCAAATATTTTTAGGAAGATAATTAAAATATAATTAAATACAGCACTTTAGCACAATGTAAAAGCCTTCTGATGACTTCAACTCTCCCATCACACTGGCAAAAAATTAGATAAGAACTGTATAAACCGGTAGAAGAAGAGGCTGGGGGAAAATCACATTGATATCTTTTTAAAACTACTAGGTTTCCCCACCAAAAGAAAAGGCCCCAGCTTTGTCTTCCCTTCCTAAGACTTAGTGGTGAAAATCTCCAAGGTGGGAAGTTTCATAGTTAAGGGACTTAGGACCTCATGAGATGTAGTGGACATTTATTGTCCTCTGGCTCCTCAGCATGTTTCTTCTTCTGATAACTGTCCCTCAACATTCCTTGAGGGAATCACGTATCTCCAATTTCCGTGTGTTTTTAGGATGTGCTTGATCCCATCCATAGAGACTAGCATGTTATGTAGGCCTACCAAATCACTGTACTCTATTCCTTAGCTGTGGTGGTTAGGTCAGGAATGGATATGTGATCCAGATTACACTCAATGAGACCTGGCCCTGAGACGTTTACTGGAACTACTGGAAAAGAGAAGTGCTCTTTCTGCTGGGATGGCTAAGCTGGGGGAAATGGACTCCAGAGCCTGCTTAAGCATGAAACCAACTAACCGGAAAGTAAGGCTGAGTGACATAAGGGAGTTACAGGGTCCTAAAAGCATGGTATGAACCCCTGGATATAGGTAGTCTAGCTGGTCCAGAGACAGGTCAACAGATTAATTTCTGGATTATTGTAAGAACCAAAAAACTCATCCTTCCTTTTAAATTTTAGTTTGAATTGGGTTTCTATCAGTTGCAACCAATAGAGTCCTAACTAACACAGTGGAAGAATTGTGTGAGGGAGAGTCTGTTTATGAGGAAATCTATAAAAGACTTCATAAATATGCTCCCACATCAATCAACCAAGACAACACATTAAGGTCGAGAATATCTGTGATGTTTTATAGAATCTAATTTTGCAATAATGAGTAAACTGCCATTAATTTCCATTTGTAATCTCCCACTAGAAACTTTTGCTGGCTCTTCCTTCCTGTAAATTTCAATAAGATGCTTGTACATTCATTTTACCTTGATGTAGACAAATATACGTAATAAGGCATTCTCTGTGACTCAAACCGATAACCATACAGTCAAAAAAGAGGTACACAGACATACGCAAATAACCACATATGATAGAACTTTATGTAAAATAGCCTCCTCTTCACACAGACTATAATAAGGGCTTTATGCTCACCTGAAGCATGGATGATTTAGAAAGACAATTTAAGAAAGGATGTAGTGACAATAAGACGTACTGGGAATAGATTACTAGGAAAGGTTGCAAACTCAACTTCTCTGATACACTGTAAATGTAGGATAGGAACCCTTACTTCCTAAAACCAGCTATGTTTTAGGGCAAGAAAATATTCTAGACCAATGTTCTCAAACATGTTGACACACCAGAATCACCTGGAGGGATGATATACGCACAGTTTTCTGCCAGGATAGCTAAGTTGGGAGAAATGAAGTCAGGTCCTGTTCTTATACCTTCTGCCTTACAACCTGCCTTCTAGGCCCAGGATCTAAAAAGAATGCTAAAGATCAAGTGTATGTATATGTACACATGTATGCATGTGCACATATAATATACATACACACTTTTTTATTTGTGCCATTATCTCCTTAAATCCCCACAATCACCCTATGGAATAGGTACTATTAAGCAGTGAAGCAGTTACAAGTGCCATGTCTCTTACTACAGATTAGGAATATAACATTTAAAGAGTTTAAATACTCTTCTCAAGGTCACACAACAGGGCAAATCCAGGACTCCAAACCCAAGACTCTTAACCATCCCAAATACAGATATGACACCTATGCCATGACTGATGCACAAAATTAATAATTGAACTTTACTAAAAACATCATTAGAGAATTGGACAGAATACTACTACTCACAAAGGGAAACTAGGTGATGGAAATGGCATTCCTAAAAATAAAGACATGTGTCATAGAGAGCTGGAAGTAGTCTTTATTTAACCCCTCAGAAGCCAATTTTAGAAAAAAAAGGAAGAAAGAAAACTGCTGCCCACTTATTTTTAAAGTTTACATACAAGAGACTCTATATCCTCCATTAATAAAAAGACATATCTCAATCTCTTCCTTTAATAGCTAATTCAAATCCCAACAGGTATCCTAAATGCTAATGTATGGCCCAGAGAAGGGCAACCTACAGGTGTCTAACACATGTCGTCAACAGCCACAGTAATGCGGGTGGAGAGAAAGGGAGTAGATTTTTCCAGTGTGTAAATTACATAAACCCTTTTTTTTTCTTCTGTTCACACTAACTCCAACTAAGCAGCATCAAAAAATATATCCTTTTGGAAGTACAGGACACAAAAAGATCAAAAAACCATCTAGAAATAGCAGCTATCTGTATATTATGAAGAAAAGATTATGGTAAGAAAACAAAATTACAAGTGCTTGTAAAGGGGAGTTTAAGAAGCTTCCCCTACCTTTGTAACAAAAATGACTATACAACCTCAGGTCCCTTCCCAGTTCTGATTCACTTTATTTTCCCTAGGACATGCTTACTGGGAAGTTATATTTTTGTCCTGTTAATAAAATCAGGAAAACCTCATGATGTCACACTGGTTATTTATATCACAATTCTTTGCCAGAGTCAGTGCATCTTGTATAAGCAGATCTTTGGTCTTTCATCTCTGGCCATCAGAACCTCTAATGGGATTGGTAAACTGCGTGAATGTTTTTAATGGCACGCATCTGATACATCACTGGTTGCCAACATCCATACGCTTTTGCAAAATGTCCTGCTGACGGGTACTGAAAAGCTAATGGAAAAATCACTCTTTGATAATAAAACATCAATGCTTGACTTTCTGGCTTAGGAAAGTTTTTTCACATTAGGGATGGCAAATGGGGACCTACCAGGATGTCTCTCACAGAGATATACACAATCGTAAATGTCCTTCAACAATTTCTGATAGTGGTAATGTAAATGAGGATAACTTTACAGATATTTAGCATGTTGATGCTTTTGGCAGGTCTTTCACGTTTTTGTATTCACATTCCTCCTAATTTATGGCAAGGAAAGCCTTCTGGTTCCCTAAAAAATAGGAGCATTCATTTGTTGATCCCCTACTGGATGCCAGTTATTGTACACAGAGAATACATGAAAAAGACTCATCCCAGCCTTCAATCCTCAGTCTGGTGAGCAGCGAAGAATAGCAAGCAAATAATTAAAAAACCAGTATTAGCCTAAATAACCAAATACTGTAATGGAAGTTTGGAAAGAGGACAATGTGACCAACTGCTTTGGAGGCTGAAGGAATCTTCCCAGAAGAGGTGACATTTGAACTGAATGTTGACATAAAGGTAAGAGTCACTTAGGAAGATGAGGGGGTAAGACGTTCCAAAACAAGGGGTGTGTGCAAAAACAAGGCATATTAAAGAACATGGTATTCCTGGGGTTCAAAAAGTACTTTAGCAAAACTAAACAACAAATGCATGAAGGGGCATGTCAGGAATAGATACTGTAAATATAGCCAGTGGCAGATTCTGAAGGGTCTTGTATAGCATACTGAGGAATTCGAATGTGACTGTATAGGCAAGAGGGAACTCTTTATTACAGGGTTTGAAACAATTCAGTGCTAAGCTTAAGTAGATGGTATATTCAGTGTTACCTCATCTCACTGAGATCAAAACAAAGTAAAACCTTGGTTAGTCTGTGCCATGAGAAACTTCATTGAAGTACAAAGGAGTATTTTCTGACAGTAACGTTTGCTCAATATTGGAATGTGTTCCTGAGAGAGGTTGGCCAATCACCTAAGGGGGTCTTTAAGAATAGACTAAATTATAATTTGTCTTAGATGCTTCAGATGTGATTACCCGTTAGGGGAATGGGATTGACTCCAAGTCACTTCCAGACTTACAGTTCCATTGTTCATAGAATACTGTAGTGAATAGAGCTCTGGGTTGGCTAGCAATTTGCACATGATCCTATAGCTGCAGACTGATTACAAGATTACAGAAGCAGAATGTTCACTTGAGAAATATGCATAGAACGAAAACCATATGCATGGGAAGCTATTAATCTAGTAAAGATAGAGCAACCTGGTTTATGAGAGACGTGAATTTTCCCCTTACTTTCTCATAGGCTCATGATATATAACTTTGACGTAACTCCATTTGTCTGAAGGCTATCTGAACATGGGAGCTGGTACCATCAGGGACGAGGAGACACAATAATGAGCTATAGCAGAAATAAAGGAACTTATCCTAGATTTACTGAATATAGGGGGTGCCTTGTGTCATTGCCCAGGAAATTAGTTAAAACTAGCTATTACTGAAGGTGTCCTCTGAGACTATTAATAACCCCCAGAAATTTTATAGTTTTAGAGTTAAGAAAGAACATCCACATACATTACCTTAGCTGCTCTTCCCAAGAAAACTGAAGTGAACAAGTCTTTACAAATGAGGACCCTGAGGCTGAGAGAATTTCAATAACCTGCCCAGTCTATATAGCTACTAAGTAACATAACCTGGATTTAGCCACTCTCAGAAACACTCTCTCAGAAATACTTTATCTGGGGGACTTCCTGTGGCACAGTGGTGAAGACTCCACACTCTCAATGCAGGGCACCCAGGTTCAATCCCTGGTCAGGGAACTAGATCCCACATGCCGCAACTAAGAGTTCAGGTGCCACAACTAAGGAGCCGGTGAGATGCAACTAAGGAGTCCACCTGCTGCAACTAAGACCCAGCACAACCAAAATAAAATTAAAAAAAAAAAAAAGAAAAAGAAGAAATACTTTACCTGAATCTCAGTTCCTATTAATCTTTCCAAAGTAAGGGAAAACAGTTTGGAAGGGTAGGAGAGAGAGAGAAAATGAAGAAACAATCTAAATAAAATAATGCTAAAGAAAATGATGCCTAAAACCCAGATCTTAGTTTTCTTGTAGGCTCATGATTAATACCAAAGCAGATTATTAACTTGCAAATACCTACTCTTGGTAAACAACAGCCTTCAGACTAAGAAAAAATCTCCTAAAATATTGATGAGATTATAGATTAAGGAGAGGCAGCTGCTGGTGCTCCTGCTACTGCTACTACTACTACTACTACTGAAAATAATAACAATAATAATAATAATAGCAAGACCTCTGATGTAGTTCGATGTGACATATCTCACTAGCAAAATAAAATAACACTGGATTGACAGTTTCATTAAACTGGTACAACAACTAAATTTTATTGAAACTAAAATACCATTGATTATAAGATGCACTATTACCCCCTGTCCTACTAGAAAAGAAAAAACACTGCCAATTAAACTGCAGTATGACACTGATTTTAAGCCATGTCATGAGTACAGGGATGCTCTATGGAGAAAAAGATTTTGCATTTTAAAATATATGAAATATAGTGGTTAAATATATTACACCAGGGAGGGGTTTAACAATAACTGGAGGCACTGAGGGGTCATATCGACTTCAGGTATCAGAGTGACCTGTTCTGAGCTGGATTTTAGATGAATAGAGGACCTTCCTCACCGTGATAAAGGTGTCACAGTCCAGGGGCTTAGTTTCACATTAGAAACACAATCTTTAGAGGTAGAAGGCAGACAGTTTTGTTCTGAAAAATCTTATACAAAGGGATAATAGTAGACAAGAGAATAAACTTACTAATGCAAAATATTCTAGGAACCATAGAGTATGGGTTCATCTAAAGAGATATGGGGTAGTGATCCGACCTGTAGAAAGTCAAAGACTAGAAGGGAAGCTACCTCGTAGATTGAGTCTAGGGCATGTAGAATCCAATACCTAGAAGAAGCAGGTAACCAAGGAATCAAGGTGGCCTTTGCATTCATCTAGCCTATTAGTAAAGAGGCTTCAATATAATAAATCCTAGAAGTACTATTTTCCTTCCAAAAGGTAGAAATATTTTTAAATGTGATGAATACTATCAAATTGCCTTCCAAAATATAATAGTTTATAAGCATAAAAGTGCATGGAAATTATTATTTCCCTATAACCCCACCAACTCGTAATACTATCAGTTATTAAATGATTGTAAATACGATAGATAAAACCTGAAAAATCATATCTCATTTTAATTCAAATTTAACTATTGGCAAAGTTTAGAATATTCTCATTTATTTGTTGGTCATCTAAATTAACTCTTCCAAATCACCTGTTCATTGGTTTTGTGTGGTTTCCTATTGGTCATTGACTTTACTTCACTGATTTGTAAAAGCTCTTTATATATCATTGATATGATACTTTATGTATGATTGTATTATATCTATATGCATCAAAGAGTAACCTGTGATATATATAATACATTATATATATAATATAATGTAGTAATAGACATATATTACTATATATAAGGAAATATATATTCCTTGATCTGTAATTTATTGTTTTTTTACCATACCAAGATTTCAAAATTTTATTTAGTAATACATCTTAATCTTTTTCTTTATGATTTCTGAGTTCTGTGTCATATATAAAAGGCCTTAGTTACTAGAAATAATAAAGTACTGCTAGTAGTACTTTAATTGTTCTATTTTTTTATGTTTAGATCTTTTAATAGAGTTTATTTTATATTTGATACAAGGTAGATATTTAAGTTTTTTTCAAGAAATCCAATCGTCCTGTCGTCATTTATTATAAAAGACATGCCTGCTCTGTAGATTTCAAATGCAATCATTTTTTTCATATCTTAACAGACCCTCTTTACTGTTACATTTATTTATTTGTCCAATATGGGACAGGGCAACAACGTTTCAATTATATTATTATAGAATTCCTTAATACCAGGTAAGTTAAATCTCATCTTAATAAAGTCACTTTCAAAAAATTATTGAGTAAATTTGCACATGCACACAGTCAGATAATATTTTTTTAAAAATTAGCAAGTCCCCTTCTACTGACTTCCTACGAAAACCATATTAGGGTTATGATGGGAGTTTCAGAAGACTGATACATGAATTTGAGAAAGATGATATTTTGACTACATTTATTCAGGCCCATATCTCTTTGGCAAAATGCCATCTCTAGCTTCATGAAGACCTATACATTTCTTATACATTTAGTCTGAGAATTTTCACAGTTGTTGCTATCATTAATAAATTTTAAAAACTTAATGTTAACTATTTACTGCTGATTTAACTAAACTATCTTATATATTTGACTTGCTTCCAAATACTTCTGTGAATTCTATTATATGTTTGAATACTGTTTCATTTAGATCTATTTGATTTTCTATGCATAAGGTCATGTTTTCTGTATATAATAATTGTGTCTTTTCTAATATAGATGTGATTTATTGTATTATTGCATTAACTAGAATATTCAAAAAATGTGAATCACATGACAATAGCATCTACCTTCGTCCCTGAATTTAAAGAAAATACATTTATTATTTAATATGATTATTATTTATGTCTAATACTGTTTTCCATATTCAGGAATGTTTCATCTCTATTAGTTTTTGAGCTTCCACCAAGAACAGATGCTAAGTTGATAGACTGATTCACTAACGTTGGACTATCCTTGCATTCCTTGAATAAATCCCATTTGATTCTACTCTATTCGCTAATATAATTTAAAGGACCCTCACACTCCTAGAATAAATCTCACTTGAGCATGAGAGATTTCTGTACATAATTTAAAATGTACTGTTTTACATTTCTGCACCTCTAGTCATAAGTAAAACTAATTGTAGTTTAGGTGCCACTCTTGTTGTTGAGCTAAAAAGTTTCCCATCCTACCAGTGCTGTGGGAATCATTCAGGTTATACTTCCCCAGTCATCCTTTGCACCTCCTGGTGGAGTTTCAGGTCATGCATGCTCAGCAAAGCCTTAAAGGAACCCCATATAGGTTTGGGGGCCTTTGCTTCTCTGCAGGGCTTCATTTCTGGAACTCTGCATTACAATTTCTGGTTGCTTCTGCCTCCCCAAACTCCAAACTCCATCTCCACAGCTCAACAAGGATTTGTAGGGGTTTCTTCTCCCTGCGCCTGTGTCTGAAAATTGCCTCCAAGCATTAAGCCAAGAAGATCTTAGGGCTTACCTCACCTGTTCCCTTCTCTCACAGACCATGCTGTGCACTGCCTGTTGTCCAGTATCTAAAAGTAGTTGTTCCATATACTTTTTCCAGTTTTATGGCAGAAAGTTAAATCTGATTATTGCTACTCCTTCAAGGATGAAAGCAGAATTTCTGGTGCCTTTTTGATGATAGATACTTAAACTCTCATTTCTTCGGTATTTAGTTCTTTGGTTAGCTTTTGTCTTTATCATCCTCTCTTGAAGCAATCTGTTTAATTTTAATTTTGTTACAAAGTGATCTAATTCATCTAGATTCTCAAACTAAAATAATTATTCTCTTCCACTAAGAGCATTGCCAGAATCAGCAAATAACAATACAGGACAAACAGTTAAACTTGAATTTCAGACAATGAACAATAATTTTTGTATAAACTTATTATGTGTACTGTATATATACTTTATTTTATCTGGCAAGTCTACCCATTAAGCATCTTCGTTTAAAAAAATTTTGTTTTGGTTTTACTGACTAAGTCCAGTGCTTTGGGAGGTTTTGGGGGTAGGTTTTTTAAAACATATCAATTTCTTGAGTTATTTGTAGTAAGGTGGATGGACCTAGAGGTTGTCATACAGGGTGAAGTAAGTCAGAAAGAGAAAAACAAATACCGTATGCTAACACATATCTATGGAATCAAAAAAAAAAAATGGTTCTGAAGAACCTAGGGGCAGGACAGGAATAAAGACAGACATAGAGAATGGACTTGAGGACATGGGGAGGGGGAAGGGTAAGCTGGGACGAAGTGAGAGAGTGGCATGGACTTATATACACTACCAAATGTAAAATAGATAGCAAGTGGGAAGCAGCCGCATAGCACAGGGAGATCAGCTCGGTGCTTTGTGACCACCTAGAGGGGTGGGATAGGGAGGGTGGGAGAGAGATGCAAGAGGGAGGAGATATGGGGATACATGTATATGTATAGCTGATCCACTTTGTTATAAAGCAAAAACCAACACACCACTGTAAAGCAATTATACTCCAATAAAAATGTTAAAAAACAAAACAAAACACAGAAACTTGCTCTCCAAGTCACCTAACAGTATATAATGTCTAAGACTTAAGAGAGCAATTCTAAATTGAATATGAAATTCTAGAATGTTCAAAAGGCCACCAGTACATGAGAAAGTTAATTGTTAAAAAGGGTTGTACTTGTATGTGGCATCTAAAATAAGACACAAAAGAACCTATCTATAAAGCAGAAACAGACTCGCAGAACAGACTTGTCGTTGCCAAGGGGGATGTGGGGGGAGGAATGGCTTAGGAGTTTGGGGTTAGTAGATGCAAACTATTACATTTAGGATGGATAAACAACAAGGTCCTACTATATAGCACAGGGAACTATATACAATACCCTGGGATAAACCGTAATGGAAAAGAATATGAAGAAGGATGTGTATATACGTATAATTATGTCGCTTTGCTGTACCACAGAAATTAAAACAATATTGTAAATCAACTATACTTCAATAAAAAAAAATTTGTAAAATATAGCAATTCCTGCCTTATGTTTGTTCAATTCTTGCTCTCTTCCTTTCACTTGTGGTTTATTTTGTTATTCTTTTTCTAGTTTCGTAAGTGAAGGGCTTGATTCATTTGTACTAAAATAATTTAAAAGTTTAAAGTCATGAATTTTGCTCTGAGTGCAGCTCTATTCACATCATGGAGATTTCTCAATGACAAGGGCTCATTTGCATTAACTGCTAAAGCATTTATAATTTCAGTGTTTTATTTCCTCTTGAATCAAGAGCCATTTAGAAAAAAAATTTTTTTTACATCTTTCTTGCAGTATTATTGCTTTACAATGGCGTGTTAGTTTCTGCTTTATAACAAAGTGAATCAGCTATACATATACATATATCCCCATATCTCCTCCCTCTTGCGTCTCCCTCCCACCCTCGCTATCCCACCCCTCTAGGTGGTCACAAAGCACTGAGCTGATCTCCCTGTGCTATTCGGCTGCTTCCCGAATGAGATCCTTGCTGGGTAATCTTGGTTGTAGGTTTTTCCCTTTCATCACTTTAAATATGTCCTGTCACTCCCTTCTGGCTTGCAGAGTTTCTGTTGAAAGGTCAGCTGTTAACCTTATGGGGATTCCCTCGTATATTATTTGTTGTTTTTCCCTTGCTGCTTTTACATTTTTTCTTTGTGTTTAATTTATGATAGTTTGATTAATACGTGTCTTGGCGTGTTTCTCCTTGGATTTATCCTGTATGGGACTCTCTGTGCTTCCTGGAATGATTAACTATTTCCTTTCCCATATTAGAGGAGTTTTCAGCTATAATTTCTTCAAATATTTTCTCAGTCCCTTTCTTTTTCTCTTCTTCTTCTTGAACCCCTATAATTCGAATGTTGGTGCATTTAATGTTGTCCCAGAGGTCTCTGAGACTATCCTCAATTCTTTTCATTCTTTTTTCTTTATTCTGCTCTGCAGTAGTTATTTCCACTATTTTACTTTCCAGGTCACTGATCCGTTCTTCTGCCTCAGTTATTCGGCTATTGGTTCCTTCTAGAGAATTTTTAATTTCATTTATCGTGTTGTTCATCATTGCTCGTTTGCTCTTTAGTTTTTCTAGTTCCTTTTTAAATGTTTCTTGTATTTATTCTATTTTCAAGATTTTGGTTCATTTTTACTATCATTACACTGAATTCTTTTTCAGGTAGACTGCCTATTTCCTCTTCCTTTGTTTGGTCTCGTGGGTTTTTACTCTACTCATTCATCTGCTGTGTGTTTCTCTGTCTTCTCATTTTGCTAACTTACTGTGTTTCAGGTCTCCTTTTCACAGGATGCAGGTTCATAGTTCCCATTGTTTTTGGTGTCTGCTCCCAGTGGCTAAGGTTGGTTCATTGGGTTGTGTAGGCTTCCTGGTGGAGGAGACTAGTGCCTGTGTTCTGGTGCATGAGGCTGTATTTTGTCTTTCTGGTGGGCCGGACCATGTCCAGTGGTGTGTTTTCGGGTGTCTGTGACCTTATTATGATTTTAGGCAGCCTCTCTGCTAATGGGTGGGGTTGTGTTCCTGTCTTCCTAGTTGTTTGGCATAGGGTGTCCAGCACCATAGCTTGCTGTTCGTTGAGTGGAGCTGGGTCTTAGTGTTGAGATGGAGATCTCTGGGAGAGCTTTTGCCGTTTGATATCATGTGGAGCTGGGAGGTCTCTGGGGGACGAATGTCCTGAATTTGGCTCTCCCACCTCAGAGGCACAGGCCTGACACCCGGCCAGAGCACCAAGACTCTGTCAGCCACACGGCTCAGAAGAAAAGTGAGAAAACATGAAAGAAAGAAAGAAACAAAGAAAGAAAGAAAAAAATAACATGAAATAAAATAAAGTTATTAAAATAAAAAATTATTAAAAATTAAAAAGTAATAAAAAAATGAAAAAAAGAAAGAAGAGAGCAACCAAACCAAAAAACAAATCTACCAATGATAACAAGCACTAAAAAGTATACTTAAAAAAAACAAAAAAAAAACAGACAGACAGAACACTAGGACAAATGGTAAAAGCAAAGCTATACAGACAAAATCACACAAAGAAGCATACACATACAGACTCACAAAAAGAGAAAAGAACAAAAAATATATATCATTGCTCCCAATGTTCACCGCCTCAATTTTGGGATGATTCATTGTCTATTCAGGTATTCCACAGATGCAGGGTACATCAGGTTGATTGTGGAGATTTCATCCACTGCTCCTGAGGCTGCTGGGAGAGATTTCGCTTTCTCTTCTTCATTCGCACAGCTCCTGGGGTTTAGCTTTGGATTTGACCCCGCCTCTGCGTGTAGGTCACCTGAGGGCATCTGTTCATCGCTCAGACAGGACAGGGTTAAAGTAGCAGCTAATGAGGGGTCTCTGGCTCACTCAGGCTGGGGGGAGGGAGGGGTATGGAATGTGGGGCGCACCCGCGGTGGCAGAGGCCAGCATGACATTGCAACAGCCTGAGGCGTGCTGTGTGTTCTCCCAGGGAAGTTGTCCCTGGATCACGGGACCCTGGCAGTGGCGGGCTGCACAGGCTCCCGGGAGGGAAGGTGTGGGTAGTGACCTGTGCTTGCACACAGGCTTAGTGTTTCATGCCCATCTCTGGGGTCCACGCTGATAGCTGCGGCTCATGCCTGTCTCTGGAGCTCATTTAGGCAGTGCTCTGAATCCCTTATCCTCGCACACCCCGAAACAATGGTCTCTTGCCTCTTAGGCAGGTCCAGACTTTTTCCTAGACTCCCTCCCGACTAGCTGTGGCGCACTAGCCCCCTTCAGGCTGTGTTTATGCGGCCAACCCCAGTCCTGTCCCTGGGATCTGACCTCCGAAGAAGCCCGAGCCTCAGCTCCCAGCCCCGCCCGCCCCGGCAGGTGAGCAGACAAGCCTCTCAGGCTGGTGAGTGCTGGTCGGCACTGATCCTCTGTGCGGGAATCTTTCTGCTTTGCTCTCTGCACCCCTGTTGCTGCGCTCTCCTCTGTGGCTCCGAAGCTTCCCCCCCGCCAACTCCTTTCTCCACCAGTGAAGGGGCTTCCCAGTATGTGGAAATTTTTCCTCCTTCACAGCTGGTCCCATCCCTATTCTTTTGTCTCTGTTTATTCTTTTTTCTTTTGCCCTACCCAGGTACGTGGGGAGTTTCTTGCCTTTGGGGAAGCCTGAGGTCTTTTGCCAGCGTTCAGTAGGTGCTCTGTAGGAGTTGTTCCACATGTAGATGTATTTTTTTTTTTTTTTTTGGGTTCGCGGGCCTCTCACTGCTGTGGCCTCTCCTGTTCCGGAGCACAGGCTCCGGGCAGGCTCAGCGGCCATGGCTCATGGGCCCAGCCGCTCTGCGGCACGTGGGATCCTCCCGGACCGGGGCACGAACCTGCGTCCCCTGCATCGGCAGGTGGACTCCCAACCACTGCGCCACCAGGGAAGCCCTAGATGTATTTTTGATGTATTTGTGGGGAGCAAGGTGACCTCCACGTCTTAATCTTCCGCCATCTTGAAGGTCAGAAAAACTAGAAAAAATTTTTTTCCAAATTCTAAGTGGGTTTTTATTGTTTTGCTGGACCAATGAAATCTAATATTTTGGTTTTTTTGGTAAGAGTCTTCTATTTTGGGAAGAAAATGTTAAAGCTTTTTGCAGGCCAAGCATAAAATTAAATGTTGTACATGCTTTATAAGCATAAGGGGAAAATGTATATATATTCCCTCTTTATTGAGTTTAAATAGAGAAATATAACAAAGTTGGTTAATCATGTCATTTAAATCCTTCAAATTTGTACTTGTTTTTGGCCCAGTTTACCTTGCACAAGATCTTGACAAACAGAAATCACACTAAACTTTTGCTCAAGACCTCCAAACACAACAAGCTTTTCTCTCCATGATTTATGAAGCATTTTTAAACATGGTTGACTTTCTATGAAAAAGTATCCTTTTACAGGGATTAATTAGATAATGTATCACTGAAAGGCAATTAGCCCTTGTTCATAAGATAGTAAAGGCTGAAAACATGAATGAGATTATGCAGACAAAGTGCCACGTACAATTCACCAAAGCCAAACAGGCCCATTGTTCCACATAAAAAGCATCATAGTCAGTTTTCATCAGTGGATTTTGTGAAGGGATATAAAGAAAGGTTACAAAGATTTCTGTAAGATTTTAAGTCAGCCTCCAAAGTGAAAGCCTGGAAAGACAAAATCAGAACTTTACCCTCTTCTAACAAGTTGGGGGAAAAAAACCACCACAGAAGACTAGAGACTGGATTTGCATATTGCTAACTAGTCAATCACAAAATGAAAGCAAGAGCTAGGGCCACATCCATTGTGTAATTATAAAAACTTCCAAACGGAGTTGTTTTCCATTTTCAGATGCACCAATCACAGAGTTTTTGAAATAAAGAGACTGGAATTTCAAAATGTGGAGCTGTTTTTAGTTTTCTGAGCTTTTCAGTGGATTCCAACAGTCTTTTAGAATACTTCCTGAACTGTCTGGGCCAGGGAGTGATATTACAATTGGAAAATCACAAGGAGGCAGGGATTCTGCCATATGTACACTGACATAGCTTGTGCTTTCTTAACTTTTCCAACTTTCTTAGGGAAACCAAACCTACCTTTCATCTACTTGAGCATACGTGGGTTCGGGTGTCTTTCACTATGACACAGGAATCCCAGATTTTATTGCACTTTGCTTGACTGCACGTCACAGATACTGCGATTTTTACAAATTGAAGGTTTGTGGCAGCCCTCTGTCAAGCAAGTTTATCAGTGCCGTTTTCCCAAGGGTATTTGCTCACTTTGTGTCTCTGTGTTACACTGTGGTAATCCTCAAAATATTTCAAAATTTTTCATTAGTATTATATTTGTTACGGTCATCTGTGATCAGTGATCTTTGATGTTACTCCTATGACTTGCTGAAGCCTTAGATGATGGTTAGCATATTTGAGCAATAAGCTTTTTAAATTAAGTTATGCACATTTTTATACATAATGCTATTGCACACTTAATGGACTACAGGTGTAAACATAACTTTCACATACACCAGGAAATAAAAAAATCCACGTGACTCTCCGTATTGCAATGTTTGCTTTATTGCAGTGGTCTGGAACCAAACCCAGAATATTCCCAAGGTAGGCCTGTATAGCAGAGTGGTTAAAGCAAAAGCTAAGGAATTAGACCTCCTATACTCAAATTCTAGCTCTGACACTTCCTAGATAAACTAAGTAATTTCTCTAAGGCTCATTTCCTTAATTTTAAAATGCATAAGAATTAGATGAAATGGTTCTTTCAAAGCATTCATCACAAACCTGACAATACATATTACACATTGCTAGATAATATTTTGTAAGCATCATATCTTGATTTAGCACAGTCTTAAATAGAAATGGTTTTCAGGGCTTCCCTGGTGGCGCAGTGGTTGAGAATATGCCTGCTAATGCAGGGGACACGGGTTCGAGTCCTGGTCTGGGAGGATCCCACATGCCACGGAGCAGCTAGGCCCGTGAGCCACAACTGCTGAGCCTGTGCGTCTGGAGCCTCCGCAACGGGAGGGGCCGCGATGATGAGAGGCCCGCGCACCGCGATGAAGAGTGGCCCCCGCTTGCCACAACTAGAGAAAGCCCTCGCACAGAAGCAAAGACCCAACACAGCAAAAATAAATAAATTAATTAATAGACTCCTACACCCAACATCTTAAAAAAAAAAAAAGAAATGGTTTTCACATGGTTTCTTTTAAGCCCTTCAACAACTGATCTTCAAGCTTTTCAAGAGCAATACCATCCATGCCTTTTATAATAAGCAACCTAAATCAATTATGAAGATGATCAATGATGCCATGTTCCAATTATTGCAACTGTATACTATTTTAGAAAATTGATGAAAAGGCTTCACCTGAACCACTGACAAAGTCAACACAACAACCTCCAGCATATAATGCAAATGACTTTCCCAAATAAGGCGCTGGCAAAAATCTCTCTTCATCTGACCCAAGAATTTGGTAATTCACTCTACACTGGAAAAAGCCCTGCAACTGGATTGCAGCTTCCATGAGAGCCAGGATCCAGTCTTTTTCTCCATGTTGTATCCAGAAACTCAGACAATGTCTGGCTCATACTAAATGTCATTGTCTCTCTCTCTGTATATAGACAGAGAGAGAGATAACTGACATATACCATTATATTAGTTGCAAGTGTACAATATAATGATTTGATATTTGTATACATTGAAAAATGATCACCACAATAAATCCAGTTTACATCCATCACCCATACATATTTTTAAATTATGGAAAAGGATATTGATAGTAAATTTAAAGAAAGTTGAATTTTCAATTCTCCAAAGTTTACAAAGAAATCACATTTTAAGACCATCCTGCTAAAGCCAGCCTAGCAAAGGGGAACATCAAGTCTGACTATCAGAAAGTGTGATGAGCTTAGAGGAAGTAGAGGTGCCTAGAGAGGCAGTGAGGCATGATGGAAAGCCCATAAGGTTGACAGCAAAGCACTCGAGTTTCAGACCCAGGCTGCCTGCTGGCTGTCACTTCCTCCACCTAAGCCTCAGTTTCTTAGTTTGTAAAGCAGCAGTTGCCATGCATGTCTCACAGACAAGTTCAAATTAGACAATGGATTAAAAGGCTCTGAAACCTAGAAAGTACTGCACAGTACAAATGAGTGTTTAAAAATGTAAAGTATAACACTTACATTCATTACACCAAGCACATAAGGAATAAGATTAATCATAAATGGAAAATTGCAAGAAACACAAACATTCAGCAAAACTATTTTCTTAAAAAATCCAAAGTGTGTAGATAGCTGATGTTCACTGTTTGCTACTTGAAAAGAATGTCTAACATATATGCTGTATTCACTGCTGAAAAAAGCCATTTTGTTTTGTATACTTTTTCCTCTTCATATTTGTAAAACATTAAACTTATAGTCTTTATTTATAGAATAAGAAATAGCTCCACTGCTTACACTGTTCCTTTCCTATCTTGTCAACAGATCCCAGAAAATGTAGGAAATATGCTGATGAAAGCATTTAAAAAAGCCAGAAGACACATCTCCTTCTATTCTATGCACAAACATAAAACACTCCAGAAGTAAAGAGAAAGAAAAAGAGGACACACACACACAAATTCCTTCTAGCATGTCTCTGAAAAAAGCAACTAGGAAGGAATTTTAGTAAACTTTCACAATTGTTTAAACTGCTGAGACAGTTAGCCAGTAACACAATTACTTTGTGAAGAAGTTAATACTGAAATGCTAGTTGAAACCCCTTTCTTTCACTAGTTTGTTTGATGGAATGTTCTTTATAGTGATCCTGCTACTTAGAAAATCTTTGGTTTTATGGATAACTATTGAGAAAATAAGCTATGGACAATGTGAGTAAATGCTTAGACCAGGGACAGAATCTCTGGATCATGAATGTCTAAAGGTTTTATACATTTATATATATGTACAAACAGGGCCATTAAGAAAGCACAAGATCCATGATTTATGTTTTGGGAAATAATGTTTCAGATGGGCATGAAAAAGTATTTTCCTAGTTTCAAACATTAAAAGTTTTATGTATCATTTCCTTTTGGCTAGTATCCACTGTAGTTGAGCAAACTGTGTTAATTCTGTTTCTCTTAAAAATCTGTATCTTCGAGGGGGAAGATGGCGGAAGAGTAAGACGCGGAGATCACCTTCCACCCCACAGGTACATCAGAAATACATCTACACGAGGAACAACTCCCATAGAACACCTACTGAACGCTGGCAGAAGACCTCAGACCTCCCAAAAGGCAAGAAACTCTCCACGTACCTGGGTAGGGCAAAAGAAAAAAAAGAAAAAACAGAGACAAAAGAATAGGGACGGCACCTGCACCAGTGGGAGGGAGCTGTGAAGGAGGAAAAGGTTCCACACACTAGGAAGCCCTTTCGCGGGTGGAGACTGCGGGGGGCGGAGGGGGGAGCTTCGAAGCCGCGGAGGAGTGCACAGCAACGGGTGCGGAGGGCAAAGTGGGGAGATTCCCGCACAAAGGATCGGCGCTGACCGGCACTCACCAGCCCGAGAGGCTTGTCTGCTCACCTGCCGGGGAGGGCGGGGCTGCGAGCTGAGGCTCAGGCTTCCGTCAGAGCCAGAGTGCAGGGAGAGGACTGGGGTTGGCGGCGTGAACACAGCCTGCAGGGGTTAGTGCACCACGGCTAGCCGGGAGGGAGTCCGGGGAAAAGTCTGGACCTGCATAAGAGGCAAGAGACATTTTCTTCCCTCTTTGTTTCCTGGTGCGGGAGGAGAGGGGATTAGGAGCGCTGCTTAAAGGAGCTCCAGAGACATGTGCGAGCCGCAGCTAACAGTGCGGACCCCAGAGACGGGCATGAGACGCTAAGGCTGCTGCTGCCGCCACCAAGAAGCCTGTGTGCGAGCACAGGTCACTCTCTACACCCCGCTTCCCGGGAGTCTGTGCAGCCCGCCACTGCCAGGGTCCCAGGATCCAGTGACAACTTCCCCAGGAGAACGCACGGCGCACCTCAGGCTGGTGCAACGCCCCACCGGCCTTTACCGCCGCAGGCTCGCCCCGCATCTACACCCCTCCCTCCCTCCGGCCTGAGTGAGCCACAGCCCCCGAGTCAGCTGCTCCTTTAACCCCGTTCTTTCTGACTGAAGAACAGACGCCCTCCGGCGACCTACACGCAGAGGCGTGGCCAAATCCAAAGCTGAGACCCGGGAGCTGTGCGAACAAAGAACAGAAAGGAAATCTCTCCCAGCAGCCTCAGGAGCAGTGGATTAAATCTCCACAATCAACTTGATGTACCCTGCATCTGTGGAATACATGAATAGACAATGAATCATCCCAAATTGAGGAGGTGAACTTTGAGAGAAAGATTTATGATTTTTTCCCCTTTTCCTCTTTTTGTGAGTGTGTATGTGTATGCTTCTGTGTGAGATTTTGTCGCTATAGTTTTGCTTTCACCATTGGTCCTAGGGTTTTATCCGTCCTTTTTTTTTTAAATTTAAAAAAATTCTTTTCTTAATACTTATTTTTTATTTTAATAACTTTATTTTATCTTAATTTTATTTTACCCTCTTTCTTTCTCTCTTTCTACTTTTTCTACCTTTTATTCTGAGCCATGTGGATGAAAAGCTCTTGGTGCTGCAGCCAGGAGTCAATGCTGTGCCTCTGAGGTGGGAGAGCCAACTTCAGGACACTGGTCCACAAGAGACCTCCCAGCTCCACATAATATCAAACAGCGAAAATCTCCCAGAGATCTCCATCTCAACACCAACACCCAGGTTCACTCAATGACCAGAAAGATACAGTGCTAGATAGCTTATGCCAAACAACTAGGAAGACAGGAACACAACC
Organism: Grampus griseus; assembly: GCF_964374135.1. Classification (NCBI taxonomy): domain Eukaryota; kingdom Metazoa; phylum Chordata; class Mammalia; order Artiodactyla; family Delphinidae; genus Grampus; species Grampus griseus. The sequence goes on along the minus strand of NC_139019.1, from coordinate 95,239,219 downwards.
CCACCCATTAGCAGAGAGGCTGACTAAAATCATAATAAGGCCACAACACCCCAAAACACACCACCAGACGTGGACCTGCCAACCAGAAAGACAAGATCCAGCCTCATGCACCAGAACACAGGCACTACTCCCCTCCACCAGGAAGCCTACACAACCCACTGAACCAACTTTAGCATCTGGGGACAGACACCAAAAACAACAGGAACTACGAACCTGCAGCCTGCAAAAAGGAGACCCCAAACACAGTAAGATAAGCAAAATGAGAAGACAGAAAAACACACAGCAGATGAAGGAGCAAGATAAAAACCCACCAGACCTAATAAATGAAGAGGAAATAGGCAGTCTACCTGAAAAAGAATTCAGAATAATGATAGTAAAGATGATCCAAAATCTTGGAAATAGAGAAAATGCAAGAAACATTTACCAAGGACCTAGAAGAACTAAAGATGAAACAAGCAACAATGAACAACACAATAAATGAAATTAAAAATACCCTTGATGATGGGCTTCCTTGGTGGCATAGGGGATGACAGTCCGCCTGCCGATGCAGGGGACATGAGTTCGTGCCCCGGTCCGGGAAGATCCCACATGCCACGGAGCGGCTGGGCCCGTGAGCCACGGCTGCTGAGCCTGTGCATCCGGAGCCTGTGCTCCGCAACGGGAGAGGCCACAACAGTGAGAGGCCCGTGTACCACCCCCCTCAAAAAATAATACTACTCTAGATGGGATCAATAGCAGAATAACTGAAGCAGAAGAACAGATAAGTGACCTGGAAGACAAAATAGTGGAAATAACTACTGCAGAAAAGAATAAAGAGAAAAGAATGAAAAGAACTGAGGACAGTCTCAGAGACCTCTGGGACAACATTAAATGCACCAACACTCGAATTATAGGAGTTCAAGAAAAAGAGAAAAAGAAAGGGACTGAGAAAATATTTGAAGAGATTATAGTTGAAAACTTCCCTAATATGGGAAAGGAAATAGTTAATCAAGTCCAGGAAGCACACAGAGTCCCATTCAGGATAAATCCAAGGAGAAACAGGCCAAGACACATATTAATCAAATTGTCAAAAATTAAATAAAAAGAAAACATACCAAAAGGAGCAAGGGAAAAACAACAAATAACACACAAGGAATCCCCATAAGGTTAACAGCTGATCTCTCAGCAGAAACTCTGCAAGCCAGAAGGGACTGGCAGGACGAATTTAAAATAATGAAGGAGAAAAGCCTACAACCAAGATTACCCTACCCAGCAAGGATCTCATTCAGATTTGATGGAGAAATTAAAACTTTTACAGACAAGCAAAAGCTGAGAGAGTTCAGCACCACCAAACCAGCTTTACAACAAATGCTAGTAACTGCTCTAGGCAAGAAACACAAGAGAAGGAAAAGACCTACAATAACAAACCCAAAACAATTAAGAAAATGGGAATAGGAACATACATATCGATAATTACCTTAAATGTAAATGGATTAAATGCTCCAATCAAAAAACACAGACTGGCTGAATGGATACAAAAACAAGACCCATATATATGCTGTCTACAAGAGACCCACTTCAGACCTAGAAACACATACAGACTGAAAGTAAGGGGATGGAAAAAGATATTACATGCAAATGGAAACCAAAAGAAAGCTAGAGTAGCAATTCTCATATAAGACAAAACAGACTTTAAAATAAAGAGTATTAGAAGAGACAAAGAAGGACACTACATAATGATCAAGGGATCAATCCAACAGGAACATATAACAATTGTAAATATTTATGCACCCAACATAGGAGCACCTCAATACATAAGGCAAATACTAACAGCCATAAAAGGGGAAAGTGACAGTAACACATTCATAGTAGGGGATTTTAACACCCCACTCTCACCAATGGACAGATCATCCAAAATGAAAATAAATAAGGAAACACAAGCTTTAAATGATACATGAAACAAGATGGACTTAATTGATATTTATAGGACATTCCATCCAAAAACAACAGAATACACATTTTTCTCAAGTGCTCATGGAACATTCTTCAGAATAGATCATATCTTGGGTCACAAATCAAGCCTTGGTAAATTTACAAAAACTGAAATTGTGTCAAGTATCTTTTCCGACCACAACACTATGAGACTAGATATCAATTACAGGAAAAGATCTGTAAAAAATACAAACACATGGAGGCTAAACAATACACTACTTAAAAACGAAGTGATCACTGAAGAAATCAAAGAGGAAATCCAAAAATACCTAGAAACAAATGACAATGGAGACACGACGACCCAAAACCTATGGGATACAGCAAAAGCAGTTCTAAGAGGGATTTTATAGCAATACAATCCTACCTTAAGAAACAGGAAACATCTCGAATAAACAACCTTACCTTGCACCTAAAGCGATTAGAGAAAAAAGAACAAAATAACCCCAAAGTTAGCAGAAGAAAAGAAATGATAAAGATCAGATCAGAAATAAATGAAAAAGAAATGAAGGAAACAATAGCAAAGATCAATAAAACTGAAAGCTGGTTCTTTGAGAAGATAAACAAAATTGATAAACCATTAGTCAGACTCATCAAGAAAAAAGGGAGAAGACTCAAATCAATAGAATTAGAAATGAAAAAGGAAAAGTAACAACTGACACTGCAGAAATACAAAAGATCATGAGAGATTACTACAAGCCACTCTATGCCAATAAAATGGACAGCCTGGAAGAAATGGACAAATTCTTAGAAATGCACAACTTGCCAAGACTGAATCAGGAAGAAATAGAAAATATGAACAGACCAATCACAAGCACTGAAATTGAAACTGTGATTAAAAATCTTCCAAAAAACAAAAGCCTGGGACCAGACGGCTTCACAGAGGAATTCTATCACATATTTAGAGAAGACCTAACACCTAACCTTCTCAAACTCTTCCAAAATATAGCAGAGGGAGGATCACTCCCAAACTCATTCTACGAGGCCACCATCACCCTGATACCAAAACCAGACAAGGATGTCACAAAGAAAGAAAACTACAGGTCAATATCACTGATGAACCTAGATGCAAAAATCCTCAACAAAATACTAGCAAACAGAATTCAACAGCACATTAAAAGAATCATACACTATGATCAAGTGGGGTTTAGTCCAGGAATGCAAGGATTCTTCAATATATGCAAATCAATCTACGTGATACACCATATTAACAAACTGAAGGAGAAAAACCATATGATCACCTCAATAGATGCAGAAAAAGCTTTCGACAAAATTCAACACCCATTTATGATAAAACCTTGCAGAAAGTAGGCATAGAGCGAACTTTCCTCAACATAATAAAGACCATATATGACAAAGCCACAGCCAACATGATCCTCAATGCTGAAAAACTGAAAGCATTTCCACTAAGATCAGGAGCAAGACAAGGTTGCCCACTCTCACCACTCTTATTCAACATAGTTTTGGAAGTTTTAGCCACAGCAATCAGAGAAGAAAAGGAAATAAAAGGAATCCAAATTGGAAAAGAGGAAATAAAGCTGTCACTGTTTGCAGATGACATGATACTATACATTGGAGAATCCTAAAGATGCTACCAGAAAACTACTAGAGCTAATCAATGAATTTGCTAAAGTAGCAGGATACAAAATTAATGCACAGAAATCTCTGGCATTCCTATACACTAATGATGAAAAATCTGAAAGGGAAATCAAGAAAACACTCCCATTTACCATTGCAACAAAAAGAATAAAATATCTAGGAATAAACCTACCTAAGGAGATGAAAGACCTGTATGCAGAAAATTTTAAGACACTGATGAAAGAAATTTAAGAGGATACAAACAGATGGAGAGATATACCATGTTCTTGGATTGGAAGAATCAACATTGTGAAAATGACTCTACTACCCAAAGCAATCTACAGATTCAATGCAATCCCTATCAAACTACCACTGGCATTTTTCAGAGAACTAGAACAAAATATTTCACAATTTGTATGGAAACACAAAAGACTCCGAATAGCCAAAACAATCTTGAGAAAGAAAAATGGAGCTGGAGGAATCAGGCTCCCTGACTTCAGGCTATACTACAAAGCTACAGTAATCAAGACAATATGGTACTGGCACAAAAACAGAAATATAGATCAATGGAACAGGACAGAAAGCCCAGAGATAACCCCATGCACATATGGTCACCTTATCTTTGATAAAGGATGCAGGAATGTAAAGTGGAGAAAGGACAGCCTCTTCAATAAGTGGTGCTGGGAAAACTGGACAGGTACATGTAAAAGTATTAGATTAGAACACTCCCTAACATCATACACAAAAATAAGCTCAAAATGGATTAAAGACCTAAATGTAAGGCCAGAAACTATCAAACTCTTAGAGGAAAACATAGGCAGAACACTCTATGACATAAATCACAGCAAGAGCCTTTTTGACCCACCTCCTAGAGAAACAGAAATAAAAACAAAAATAAACAAGTGGAACCTAATGAAACTTCAAAGCTTTTGCACAGCAAAGGAAACCATAAACAAGACCAAAAAACAACCCTTAGAATGGGAGAAAATATTTGCAAATGAAGCAACTGACAAAGGATTAATCTCCAAAATTTACAAGCAGCTCATACAGCTCAATAACAAAAAAACAAACAACCCAATCCAAAAATGGGCAGAAGACCTAAAGAGACATTTCTCCAAAGAAAATATATAGATTGCCAACAAACACATGAAAGAATGCTCAACATCATTAATCATTAGAGAAATGCAAATCAAAACTACAATGAGATATCATCTCACACCGGTCAGAATGGCCATCATCAAAAAGTCTAGAAACAATAAATGCTGGAGAGGGTGTGGAGAAAAGGGAACACTCGTGCACTGCTGGTGGGAATGTGAATTGGTAGAGCCACTATGGAGAACAGTATGGAGGTTCCTTAAAAAACTACAAATAGATCTAGCATATGACCCAGCAATCCCACTACTGGGCATATACCCAGAGAAAACCATAATTCAAAAAGAGTCATGTACCAAAATATTCATTGCAGCTCTATTTACAATAGCCAGGAGATGGAAACAACTTAAGTGTCCATAATCGGATGATTGGATAAAGAAGATGTGGCACATATATACAATGGAATATTACTCAGCCATAAAAAGAAACAAAATTGAGTTATTTGTAGTGAGGTGGATGGACCTAGAGTCTGTCATACAGAGTGAAGTAAGTCAGAAAGAGAAAGACAAATACCGTATGCTAACACATATATATGAAACCTAAGGAAAAAGAAGAACCTAGGGTAAGATGGGAATAAAGACACAGACCTACTAGAGAATGGACCTGAGGATATGGGGAGGGGGAAGGGTAAGCTGTGACCAAGTGAGAGAGTGGCATGCACATATATACACTACCAAACGTAAAATAGATAGCTAGTGGGAAGCAGCCGCATAGCACAGGGAGATCAGCTCGGTGCTTTGTGACCACCTAGAGGGGTGGGATAGGGAGGGTGGGAGAGAGGGAGACGCAAGAGGGAGGAGATATGGGAACATATGTATATGTATAAATGATTCACTTTGTTATAAAGCAGAAACTGACACACCATTGTAAACAATTATACTCCAATAAAGATGTAAAAAAAAATCTATATTTTGTTTCCCTTCATTATCTTTTCTGGAATTATCAGCTTCTCCACTGAATCATTTGCATCAGCACACAAATGTTTTCTTATTTCTTCCATTTAAATAAGTACATAGACCCCATGAACCCTTCTAGCTATTACTTTATATCTCTGCCCTTTTTTTTTTTTTTTTGCAGTACACGGGCCTCTCAATGTTGTGGCCTCTCCCATTGCGGAGCACAGGCTCCGGACGCGCAGGCTCAGCAGCCATGGCTCACGGGCCCAGACACTCCGCGGCATGTGGGATCTTCCCGGACCCAGGCACGAACCCATGTCCCCTGCACCGGCAGGCGGACTCTCAACCACTGCGCCACCAGGGAAGCCCTCTGCCTCTTTTTATGTCAAAACTTCATGAAAGGAAGCCCTCTGCCTCTTTTTATGTCAAAACTTCATGAAAGAATTGTCTATGTTCGTCTATGCTTCCTCTCATTGTCTCCCCAACCCACTCCAAGACAGATTTGACCCTCACCGCTACACTGAAACCACTCTTGTGAATGTCACCAAGGAGTTCCATATTGCCAAACATGATGTTCAACTTTCAGTCTCATTTTACTTGACCTTTCATCAACATTTGGCACAACTGCTTGCTCCCCTCCTTTTCAAATATGTTCTTCGCTTAGTTTCCAGGAAAACACTCCTTGTTTTCTTCCAATTTGATGAGCCACTGTATTTTAGTTTCCTTTGCCATAGTTTCCTCCTCCAAACATCTAAATATTGGAGTGTCCCAGCATTCAACCTGCAGTCTCCTCCCTTCCCCTCTTTTCTATGTTGACTCACTCATAAGTCTTTTTTATCAAACTCCACGAAGTTAAATTAAATTTTAAAAGATTCCCATATTCACATCTTAGCCCTGACCTCTCACCAATGCTCTATACTCATACATATAATTGCCTAATCAACATTTCCACTTTGATGTCTAATAGATTTTCCAAGCCTAACATTTTCAAAACAGAACTCTTTCGTCTGATGTCAAATGGACATCTCAAGCCTAACCTTTTCAAAAGAAAACTCTTTAGCCTACCCTCCCACTCCCGATTTTCTCTTCCCTCAGCTTTCCAAATGTCAGTAAAAAGTCCCAGTCAGGCTTTAAACACAAAATGCATCCTCAGCAACTCCCATTCCCCCAACCATACAAACTATCCCTCAGCAAGTACTCAGAGTCGAACTGCATCATGTACCTAGAACTTGGCCCCTCTTCACTGCCTGCACTATTACAACCCATCTCAAGGCACCATCATCACTCACCTGTCTTTCCTTCCTAAGTGGTCTCTTTGTTTCCACTTTCATCTCCTGAGGTCTTTCTTCACCCACCAACCTGAATCATCTTTCAAAAACTGTTAAGTCTCATCACTTTACTCTCCTAATCATAATTCTCCAAACTCATCCTATTGCTCAGAATACAATCCAAATTAATCCATTTTCACTCACTTAATTCCCTGAGGACACTCAAATCTGTTGGTCAAATAATACCTACTTACAGAAGCCTTTCCTAGAATAAAGCCCTATCCCCCTGACCTCATTACTCTCTATCTTCTTCAACAGCAAAGCTCTTTTTCTTTATAGTACTTATCACAAGGGGAGTGACTGTTTGGGCAAGCAGTAATTGAAGACTGTGGCTGTGGTGTGGCCACTTCCTAAGGTTAATGGCACTGTGTCTTCTGCTATCTTTTAATCACACACCTATAAGATGGCTGTAGAAGAATAAGAACTGGCAACGTTTTCGTATGCCTATGTTCGCATGGACAAAAGCATAGTGGAGAGTTGAGTAATACATGCAGTAAAATTTATTCCAATAACTAAAAGATAAATAAGTTAAAATTTATCATTCTCAACATCCACATGACCAATTAATATATGAAAAGATGAAACCTCATTAGTAATTTAGAAATACAAATAAAACGACAATGAAATACTACTACAGAGCCAAAATGACTAGAATTAAAAAGACTCACAATACCAAGTGTTTGTCAGCATGGAGAACAAGGGGAATGCTCATACACTGCTGGTGAACGTGTAAATCGGAACAATTAATATGGGAAACTGCTTAGCAGTATCTTTTTTTTTTTTTTAACGTCTTTATTGGAGTATAATTGCTTTACAATGGTGTGTTAGTTTCTGCTTTGTAACAGAGTGAATCAGCTATATATATACATATATCCCCGTACCTCCTCCCTCTTGCGCCTCCCTCCCACCCTCCCTATCCCACCTCTCTGATTGGTCACAAAGCACTGAGCTGATCTCCCTGTGCTATGCAGCTGCTTCCCACTAGCTATGTATTTGACATTTGGTAGTGTATATATGTCAATGCCACTCTCTCACTTCGTCCCAGCTTACCCTTCCCCCTCCCTGTGTCCTCAAACCCATTCTCTGCATCAGCGTCTTTACTCCTGTCCTGCCCCTAGGTTCATCAAAATCATTTCTTCTTTTTCTTTTTTTTTTAGATTCCGTATATATGTGTTAGCACAAGGTATTTGTTTTTCTCTTTCTGGCTTACTTCACTCTGTGTGACAGACTCTAAGTCCATCCACCTCACTTCAAATAACTCAATTTCATTTCTTTTTATGGCTGAGTAATATTGCATTGTACATATGTGCCACATCTTTATCCATTCATCTGTCGATGGACACTTAGGTTGCTTCCATGTCCTAGCTACTGTAAAGAGTGCTGCAATGAACATTGTGGTACATGTCTATTTTTGAATTATGGTTTTCTCAGGGTATATGCCCAGTACTGGGATTGCTGGGTCATATGGTAGTTCTACTTTTAGTTTTTTAAGGAACCTCTATACTGTTCTCCACAGTGGCTCTATCAATATATATTCCTACCAACAGTGTAAGAGGGTTCCCTGTTCTCCACATCCTCTCCAGGATTTATTGTTTGTAGATTTTTTGATGATGGCCATTCTGACTGGTGTGAGGTGATACCTCATTGTAGTTTTGATGTGCTTTTCTCTAATCATTAGCTATGCTGAGCATTCTTTCATGTGTTTGTTGGCAACCTGTATAACTTCCTTGGAGAAATGTCTATTTAGGTCTTCCATCCATTTTTGGATTGGGTTGTTTGCTTTTTTGATATTGAGCTGCATAAGCGGTTTGTAATATTTGGAGATTAATCCTTTGTCAGTTGCTTCATTTGCAAATATTTTCTCCCATTCTGAGGGTTGTCTTTTTGTCTTGATTGTGGTTTCCTTTGCTGTGCAAAAGCTTTGAAGTTTCATTAGGTCCCATTTGTTTACTTCCATTACTCTAGGAGGTGAGTCAAAAAGGATCTTGCTGTGATTTATGTCATAGAGTATTCTGCCTATGTTTTCCTCTAAGAGTTTTACACTGTCTGGCCTTACATTTAGGTCTTTAATCCATTTTGAATTTATTTTTGTGTATGGTGTTAGGGAGTGTTCTAATTTCATTCTTTCACATGTAGCTGTACAGTTTTCACAGCACCACTTATTGAAGAGGCTGTCTTTTCTCCATTGTATATTCTTGCCCCCTTTATCAAAGATAAAGTAACCATATGTGCATGGAATTATCTCTGGGCTTTCTATCCTGATTCATTGATCTATATTTCTCTTTTTGTGCCACTACCATACGGTCTTGATTACTGCAACTTTGTAGTATAGTCTGAAGTCAGGGAGCCTGATTCCTCCAGCTCCGTTTTTCTTTCTCAAGATTGCTTTGGCTCTTTGGGGTCTTTTGTGTTTCCATACAAATTGTGAAATTTTTTGTTCTAGTTCTGTGAAAAGCACCATTGGTAGTTTGAAAAAGATTGCACTGAATCTGTAGACTCCTTTGGGTAGTATAGTCATTTTCACAATATTTATTCTTCCAATCCAAGAACATGGTATTTCTCTCCATCTCTTCATATCATCTTTAATTTTTTTCATCAGTGTCTTATAGTTTTCTGCATACAGGTCTTTTGTCTCCTTAGGTAGGTTTATTCCTACGTATTTTATTCTTTTTATTGCAATGGTAAATGGAAGTGTTTCCTTAATTTCCCTTTCAGATTTTTCATCATTAGTGTATAGGAATGCCAGAGATTTCTGTGCATTCATTTTGTATCCTGCTACTCTACCAAATTCATTAATTAGCTCTAATAGTTTTCTGGTAGCATGTTTAGGATTCTCCTAAAGATGTATAGTATCATGTATAGTATCATGTCATCTGCAAACAGTGACAGTTTTACCTCTTCTTTTACAATTTGGATTCCTTTTATTTATTTTTCGTCTCTGATTGCTGTGGGTAAAACTTCCAAAGTGATGTTGAATAACAGTTAAGAGAGTGGGCAACCTTGTCTTGTTACTTCTCTTATTGGAAATGCTTTCAGTTTTTCACCATTGAGAACAATGTTGGCTGTGGGTTTGTCAGATATGGTCCTTATTACATTGAGGTAAGTTCCCTCTATGCCTACTTTCTGGAGGGCTTTTATCATAAATGAGTGTTGAATTTTGTCTAAAGCTTTTCCTGCATCTATTGAGATGATCATATGGTTTTCCTCCTTCATTTTGTTAATTTGGTTTAACACGTTGATTGATTTGTGTATAATGAAGAATCCTTGCATTCCTGGGATAAACCCCACTTGATCATGTTGTATAATCCTTTTAATGTGCTGTTGGACTCCGTTTGCTACTATTTTGTTGAGGATTTTTGCATCTATGTTCATCAGTGATACTGGCCTGTAGTTTTCTTTTTTTGTGACATCTTTATCTGGGTATCAGGGTAGTTTTCTGCATACAGAATGTGTTTGAGACTGTTCCTCCCTATGACTTATTTTGGAAGCGTTTGAGATGGATAGGTGTTAGCTCTTCTCTAAATGTTTGATAGAATTCCCCTGCGAAGCCATCTGATCCTGGGCTTTTGCTTGTTGGAAGATTTTTAATCACAGTCTCAGTTTCAGTGCTTGTGATTTGTCTGTTTATATTTTCCATTTCTTCCTGGTTCAGTCACAGAAGGTTGCGCTTTTCTAAGAATTTGTCCATTTCTTCCAGGCTGTCCATTTTATTGGCATATAGTTGCTTGCAGTAATCTCTCATGATCTGTTGTACTTCTGCAGTGTCAGTTGTAACTTCTCCTTTTTCATTTCTAATTCTGTTGATTTGAGTCTTCTCCCTTTTTTCTTGATGAGTCGGGGTAATGGTTTATCAATTTTGTTTATCTTCTCAAACAACCAGCTTTTACTTTTATTGATCTTTGCTATCGTTTCCTTCATTTCTTTTTCATTTATTTCTGATCTGATCTTAACGATTTCTTTCCTTTTGCTAACTTTGGGTCTTTTTTGTTCTTCTTTCTCTACTGCTTTTGGTGTAAGGTTAGGTTGTTTGAGATTTTTCCTGTTTCTTGAGGTAGGATTGTATTGCTATAAACTTCCCTCTTAGAACTGCTTTTGCTGCATCCCATAGGTTTTTTGTTGTCGTGTCTCCATTGTCATTTGTTTCTAGGTATTTTTGGATTTCCTCTTTGATTTCTTCAGTGACCTCTTGGTTATTTACTAGCATATTGTTTAGCCTCCCTGTATTTTTTACAGTTTTTTCCTGTAATTGGTATCTAGTCTCATAGTGTTATGGTCATAAAAGATACTTGATAAGATTTCAATTTTGTTAAATTTACCAAGGCTTGATTTGTGACCCAAGATATGCTCTATCCTGGAGAATATTCCACGAGCACTTGAGAAGAAAGTGTATTCTGTTGTTTTTGGATGGCATGTCATATAAGTATTAAGTCCTTTTGTTTAATGTGCCATATAAAGCTTCTATTTCCTTATTTATTTTCAGTTTGGTGGATCTGTCCACTGGTGAAAGTGGGGTGTTAAAGTCCCCTACTATGTGTTACTGTCGATTTCCCCTTTTATGGCTGTTAGCATTTTCCTTAAGTATTGAGGTGCTCCTATGTTGGGTGCATAAATATTTACAACTGTTGGGTGCATAAATATTTACAACTGTTATATCTTCTTGGATTGATCCCTTGATCATTATGTAGTGTCCTTCTTTGTCTCTTCTAATAGTCATTATTTTAAAGTCTGTTTTGTCTTATATGAGAATTGCTACTCCAGCTTTCTTTTGATTTCCGTTTGCATGGAATATGTTTTTCCATCCCCTCACTTTCAGTTTGTGCCCCTGGATCTGAAGTGGATCTCTTGTACAGAGCATATATATGGGTTGTTTTTGTATCCATTTAGCCAGTCTATGTCTTTTGATTGGAGCATTTAATCCATTTACATTTAAGCTAATTATCGATATGTTCCTATTCCCATTTTCTTAATTGTTTTGGGTTTGTTATTGTAGGTCTTTTCCTTCTCTTGTTTTTCCTGCCTGGAGAATTTCCTTTAACATTTGTTGTAGAGCTGGTTTGGTGGTGCTGAATTCTCTTAAGTTTTTCTTGTCTGTAAAGGTTTTAACTTCTCCGTCGAATCTGAATGGGATCCTTGCTGTGTAGAGAAATTTTGGTTGTAGGTTTTTCCCTTTCATCACTTTAAATATGTCCTGCCACTCCCTTTTGGCTTAGACTTTCTGCTGAAAGATCATCTGTTAACCTTATAGGGATTCCCTTGTATGTTAGTTGTTGCTTTTCCCTTGCTGCTTTTAATATTTTTTTCTTTGTATTTAATTTTTGATAGTTTGATTAATATGTGTCTTGGCATGTTTCTCCTTGGATTTATCATGTATGGGACTCTGAACTTCCTGCAATTCATTGACTATTTCTTTTCCCATATTAGCGAAGTTTTCAACTATAATCTCTTGAAATATTTTCTCAGTCCCTTTCTTTTTCTCTTTTTCTTCTAGGACCCTATAATTCAAATATTGGGGTGTTTAATATTGTCCCAGAGGTCTCTGAGACTATCCTCAATTCTTTTCATTCTTTATTCTGCTCTGCAGTAGTTATTTCCACTATTTTATCTTCCAGGTCACTGATCCATTCTTCTGCCTCAGTTATTCTGCTATTGATTCCTTCCAGAGAATTTTTAATTTCATTTATTGTGTTGTTCATCATTGTTTGTTTGCTCTTTAGTTCTTCTAGGTCCTTTTTAAACGTGTCTTGTATTTTCCCCATACTATTTCCAAGATTTTGGATAATCTTTACTGTCATTACTCTGAATTGTTTTTCAGGTAGACTGCCTATTTCCTCTTCACTTGTTTGGTCTGCTGGGTTTTTACTGTGCTCCTTCATCTGCTGTGTATTTCTCTGTCTTCTCATTTTGCTTAACTTACTGTGTTTGGGGTCTCCTTTTCGCAGGCTGCAGGTTTTTAGTTATTGTAGATTTTGGTGTCTGCCCCCAATGGGTAAGGTTGGTTCACTGGGTTTTGTAGGCTTCGTGGTGCAGGGGACGGGTGCCTGTGTTTTGGTGGATGAGGCTGGATCTTGTCTTTCTGGTGGGTAGGACCGCATCCAGTGGTGTGTTTTGGGGTGTCTGTGAACTTAGTACGAATTTAGGCAGCCTCTCTGCTAATGGGTGGGGTTGTATTCCTGTCTTGCTAGTTGTTTGGCATGGAGTGTCCAGCACTGGAGTTTGCTGGTCATTGAGTGTAGCTGGGTTTTAGCGTTGAGACGGAGATATCTGGGTGAGCTCTCACCGACTGATATTACATAGGGCCAGCAGGTCTCTGGTGGTCTAATGTCCTGAATTCGGCTCTCCCACCTCAGAGGTTCAGACCTAACACCTGTCTGGGGCACGAAGACCCTGTCAGCCACACGGCTCAGAAGAAAAGGGAGAAAAAAGAAAGAAAGAAAGAAAAAATAAAATAAAATAATTTAAATACAAAATAAAAAATATTATAAAATAAGAAAATTTTTAAAGTAGTAAAAAAAAATGAGAGCAACCAAACCAATAAACAAATCCACCAATGATAACAAGTGCTAAAAACTATACTAAGGTAAACATAAAAATCAGAAACTAGTCAGTCACAGACAGCAAACCCCAAGTCTACAGTTGCTCCCAATGTCCACTGCCTCAATTTTGGGGTGATTCGTTGTCTATTCAGGTATTCCACATATCCAGGGCACATAAAGTTGACTGTGGGGATTGAATCTGCTGCTCCTGAGGCTGCTGAGAGAGATTTCCCTTTCTCTTCTTTGTTCGCACAGCTCCTGGGGTTCAGCTTTAGATTTGGCCCCACCTCTGCATGTAGGTCGGTTGCCTGAGGGCATCTGTTTTTCACCCAGACAGGACAGGATTAAAGGAGCAGCTGAATAGGGTGCTCTGGCTCGCTCAGGCCAGGAGGAGGGAAGGGTATGGAATGCAGGGCGAGCCAGCAGCAGCAGAGGCCTGCATGACGTTGCAACAGCCTGAGGTGCACCGTGTGTTCTTTCAGGGAAGTTGTCCCTGGATTGTGGGACCCTGGCAGTGGCAGGCTGCAGAGGCTCCTGGGAGGGGAGGTGTGCACTGTGACCTGTGCTTGCACACAGGTTTCTTGGTGGCTGCAGTAGCAGCCGTAGCATTCCATGCCTATCTCATGTCCACGCTGATAGCCGCAGTTCGCACCCGTCTCTGGAGCTCATTTAGACAGTGTTCTGAATCTCCTCTCCTCGTGCACCCCGAAACAATGGTCTGTTGCCTCTTACACAGTTCCAGACTTTTTCCCGGACACCCTCCTGGCTAACTGTGGCACACTAGCCCCCTTCAGGCTGTGGTCACGCTGCCAACCCCAATCCTCTCCCTGGGATCTGACCTCCGAAGCCCAAGCCTCAGCTCCCAGCCCCAGCCCACCCCGGCGGGTGAGCTGACAAGCCTCTTGGGCTGGTGAGTGCTGGTCGCTACTGAACCTCTGTGCGGGAATCTCTCTGCTTTGCCCTCTGCCCCCCCGTTGCTGTGCTCTCCTCCGTGGCTTCAAAGCTTCCCTCCCGCCACCCCTTGTCTCCCCCAGTGTAGGGGCTTCCTAGTGTGTGGAAACCTTTCCTCCTTCACAGCTCCCTCCCAGTGGGGCAGGTCCCACCCCTATTCTTTTGTCTCTGTTTTTTCTTTTTTACTTTTGCCCTACCCAGGTACGTGGGGAGTTTCTTGCCTTTTGGGAGGTCTGAGGTCTTCTGCCAGCATTCAGTAGGTGTTCTGTAGGAGTTGTTCCACATGTGGATGTATTTCTGGTGTATTTGTGGGGAGGAAGGTGATGTCCACATCTTACTCCTCTGCCATCTTGAAGGTTCTCTCCAGCAGTATGTATCAATATTAAAATTGATAAAAAATATCCTAGGTGCAACAATTCTATTCCAAGTTATAGAACCAAGAGAAATGAAGATATGTCTATATCAAAAGATAGGTGTACAAAATGTCTGTAGTAACAATGTTTGTAATAGCAAAACACTAGAAACAACCTGAATATCCATTAACAGTAGAAGAGATAAATAAATTATGGTATATTCATACAACGTATGCTATTCACCAGTATAAAACAATTAACTACAGCTCTGTCCAAAACCTGGAAGCCAATTCAAAATAATACACAGTACACAACTCTACTTTTATAAAATTTTAAAAACAGGCAAAAATAATTTATGTTGTTGGCAATCATGGGAGGAACAGGAATTGGAACGCATCAAGGTGGGGGCAAAAGAGAAGCTTCCCAGGTGCTAGTAATATTCTACTTGATTTCAAAGTTAATTCCATAGATGTGTTCATCTGGTGATAATCCATTGTTATACCCTCACGATTTATTCTTTTTTTAAATATGGATGTTTATTTACATTAGAAATTTTGTTCGAAAATAGTTATACCTAGTTCAATGTTTTCATTTTATTAGCCTGTGTAAAGCTCAGCATACCCATTTTCCACCCTGAATAAGTACAGGCTTAATCCAAAGAAACATTCAGAAGAAAACTAACTACAGGAGCAAAATTTACAAACGGCGGCAACGTAGCAGCGTGGGACAATAAAATAAAACTTCTTTAGACTACATCACAGAAAGTTTCTCTGAATATGAAAAAATATGTTTCTCCACTGAAAATGCACCTTGGCTATTCATCAGGATATAATTAGACTTTATGCATGCTGACATTTCTCAGTCAAATGTTGTTACTATTTAGTTGGTAGTTTCAATGTGTTTTTTTGAAGCATATCAGTGATAAATCAGTATCTTGTGTACTGCTTTGTTCCCAAGGCAAATAGTTGTCTGGGATGTTATTTTCCAGTTTGTGTGTTATTGCTATTTTTAACATATATTAGACATCCTACACACCCTGTATATACCGGTAAGGTATATAGGAAAAATGAGGGACAGCTTTCATGAAGTGTTACCAAGAAACACATGCACAATTAGACTTCTACCTATTGGCAGCCTAACTCCTCTATATCTTTTCTTCTACACCATCAAGTCAAAAACAAAAAGAAAAACGCTTTTTGAGAATATTCCCTGTCTGATCTGATTATGAAGTACCCTGTTTTGTAGATATTCTGCAATTTACCTCATGCATTTTATTTTATTATTTTTTTAATTTAATTTTTTTTAACATCTTTATTGGGGTATAATTGCTTTACAATGATGTGTTAGTTTCTGCTTTATAACAAAGTGAATCAGTTATACATATACATATGTTCCCATCTCTCTTCCCTCTTGCATCTCCCTCCCTCCCACCCTCCCTATCCCACCCCTCCAGGCGGTTACAAAGCACCAAGCTGATCTCCCTGTGCTATGCAGCTGCTTCCCACTAGCTATCTACCTTACATTTGGTAGTGTATATATGTCCATGCCTCTCTCTCGCTCTGTCACAGCTCACCCTTCCCCCTCCCCATATCCTCAAGTCCGTTCTCTAGTAGGTCTGTGTCTTTATTCCTGTCTTACCCCTAGGTTCTTCATGACATTTTTTTTTTCTTAAATTCCATATATATGTGTTAGCATACGGTATTTGTCTTTCTCTTTCTGACTTACCTCATGCATTTTAAAAATTGGCATGGAGCTAACTTTATCCTCTTTTGGTTAACATGAAATCTGTTTTATGTATTTAAGTTAAATGCCATTATACGTTACATACACCCTTGAACAGGTGAACGGGGGGGTGTGTTTGTGTAAAATAAACTAGTATATTTACACAATACTATTAACAAGTATAAATACATGAACTGCCGCTATATCCAACGCCTAGATGAATCTCAAACATAATTTTAAGCAAAAGAAACTGACACAAAATAGTGCATAGTATGTGATTCACTTTTACAAAATTTTAAAAATAAGTAACGTTACTTTATGGTTTTCATAATCAGGAAGAGGAAAACAATGAAATAATATTTATGTTTTTAAATCGAAGCAACTAATTCCCCTGATTTATCTTCAGTCCAATTTGTACTCTTCTCCGTAACTAAAACTGTCTCCTGGCTTGATTGCCAAAGGCTCTCCGTGAATGTGGAACAAAAGAGAGTGGGAGTAGAGCATGAACTCTGGCCCAGAGCAGAATGGTTCATTCCTGGAGCACTGATTTGCATTCAGCTTGAAGCCCATGCAGTCAGCATTTCCAACAGAAACAATTCCATGCCCTCACCCCCCAACCCCCCCAAGTCCTGTCTTAATCCTGGAATCCTCTCTGAATTACTCCTTTCCCTTGCTGCTCTTATTCTACACCAGAGAGAACTGCATAGTTGAGATGGGATAGGTGATTTCAGAACTACATTTAGTTAGTAAAAAGCTCTGCAGTATGTGGGGATAAAAAGCACTTTGGAAATATATGTGGTTATTTGTTCCATTAGAAATAAACCCAGGACAAGAAAAAAATCCATTAACAAGTGTTTCTCCTAAATGCCTTCTCAGGTGGCCATTCAGAGATACATTTGAAGACACAAAACAGAGGGGATCATATTATATCTTCCCAATAAGAAATACCTGAAGCGTCCAACATGTGCTAATCACAGAAAGCCATCAGAGAACTGCAATTTCTAATACAAGCAAAAAGCAAACTCCTTCCTCAAGTGCAACAGCCTAAATAAAGACTTGCTTAAATAACACCATTTTAGAGACTTGCAAAATAACTTGCTTATATTTACCCAGGCAAAGGTCATAATAACCACTTGATCTTACAGTCTGTCACCAGCCTAGGAGATTTTAAAAACCTGGATTTTTCTATAGCTCTCTAAAATCTGTAACATCAGGTCAAATCCAGTAGGGTTGAAATGATAGCAGAAAGTGAGGTGTACATTTTAACATCAATCAGGTATCTTATTTTGTTAAAAATCCTTTAGATTTTATAAGTAATATATAAGCTCAGTCTTTGCATATGGCTGAAACACCACTTTTCAGCCAAAAAGTGAGATGAATCTATCTATAAGCCACTTGAGCCACTGAGCACATAATATGCACCCAATGAACGTTAGTTTTCTTCCCTTTTCCCTGAGGGCTTACCTTGTTCTCTCAAATTCATTTAACACAGTTTGAAAAAGAAAAATAATAAAAGAAGAAGAAGAAGTGCCTTTCACTTGGTGTTTAGTATATGTGGTCATTGTGGAAACCACTGTACATTAAATATGCTCTAATTTGTACAACTCTGTGGGACAGATCGTATAATTATCCTCATGTTATATATAAGGTTAAGGAAATTGCCCACAATTTAGATAGCAAGTTTTAAAAAAGGAGGATTACCTCCTCTCCCAAACTGGTCAAAAAGGAACATGCAGAGATTTCTGTGGACACACTGAAATGAATCTGCAAGAGTGAAGATTGATGGTTCTAAACTGTGCACTCTTTTTTTAAAATTTTTATTTTATATTGAAGTATAGTTGATTTACAATGTTGTGTTAGTTTCAGGTGCACAGCAAAGTGATTCAGTTATAGATATATATATATATTCATTCTTTTTCAGATTCTTTTCCCATATAAGTTATTACAGAGTACAGAGTAGAGTTCCCTGTGCTATACAGTGGGTTCTTGTTGATTATCTATTTTATATATAGTAGCATGTATATGTCAATCCCAACTTTTAATTTAAACTGTGCACTCTTTATGTGTTTTATGTAAGTTCTGAAAAAGTCAGCTTGTTAAAGAAGAGTGATTAGCGCTTTCACTGTTTACAGAATTCATCTTTCAGAATTCTGTGGTAGATAACTAGATGCACAGAGGTAGGGTTTGGAAAACTTCTTATGGTTTTCAGAGCAAATTGCTTATTTTACTTTCTGAAGGGCAAACGTGTAGCCTTAATTTATGGAAGCCCCGAGATGGAGCCGTATAAATATGCACCATATGCCTTGGGTAGCAGAACACTCAGGATGCTGTCGAGGCCAAGTGGAATCATATCAACAAGTCCTTCAGTGTTCAGTTCTTCTCATCCTTGAAAATGAGTTTAAATTACCTTATTAGCAAATACTGCTATATGATTCCTGATTGCTCTACCAAGCAGCAATTACATGGTGTTTCATTAATTACTTCCAGCTATGTATTAAATTTTTCATAGAGCAAGGTGATTTTATTTGTGGGATCATTTTTCATAATGGAAGAGAATGTCAGTCTCCAAAATAGGTCACATTAATTCTTCACTCACTATACCTTCACTTCTGTTATGGCCCTTGTTGGAAGAGCCACACCCCAATCTATTTAAATTCTAATCATTCTTCAAGGTCTAATCAGGTTTGCCTCTGCAGCCTTCACTGACCTCCACCTGCCTACTGCTCTCTTTTTTTTTTTTTTTTTTTTTTTGCGGTACGCGGGCCTCTCACTGTTGTGGCCTCTCCCGTTGTGGAGCACAGGCTCCAGACGCGCAGGCTCAGCGGCCATGGCTCACGGGCCCAGCCACTCCACGGCATGTGGGGTCTTCCCGGACCGGGGCACGAACCCGTGTCCCCTGCATCGGCAGGCGGACTCTCAACCACTGCGCCACCAGGGAAGCCCTACTGCTTTCTTGATTATATACACCTCACCTCTTCTCTCTTGGTTCCCTTCAAGGCCTGTCTTAGTAGCCTGCATACAATGGCACTCAAAACATATTGTTGATGATATGTCAATTGTGGTCTGTAGTACACAGTTTAGTACTGAATCATTTGTTGTTTTATACTGTTTACCTCTAAGTCGTAAGTGTTAGTCTGGCATATTTAACTAAATTACATGGTCCTTAAGGGTAGAAACCAAGTGGTATACATCTTTATGATCTATTAACACACAACTAAGAACACAGTAAGTGCTGGGTGAACAGAACCCTAGAATTGTTCAACATGACGCGCGCGCACACACACACACACAAACACAGTTATTAAGCCTAAAGAAAGTGATTTATGAAGTTTGTTAAATAGCAACCTCTTAGCAAAAACGCACTTACCAAAAGCACACACATGCTCAATTTTCATTTAACTGAAGACATCTTCATTTGAAACACACATCAGAGTAACAAAAATGTAAAAGACAAATCGTATTCAATGTTTGGGAGAGTGTGGGGAAAAGGCACTTTCATAAACTCTGAAGAATAAAGAAAAAATAACCAATGTAACATTTTAGAGGGAAATTTGGCAGTCCAAACTGATTCTACAATCATCTTTTTCTTAAATTATTTAATTTTTAACTCAAACTGCTTCCATAATAAATAGACCCATGTTACTTTCTAACATTTATACTGTTTTTACATTTATTGAACATGATGAAGTTAATGATCAGAGATCAAATAACTCAAAAATATACCCCAATAGTGCAAATATGTCTTACACTAATAAGTAAGCCTTTGGACAAAATAAAAATGGTGGAGAGTTGCTGCGCTTTTGCGCAAGGGGTTTTCTTTTATTGACCTGTATTAAAGCTCTCCTCTTGAAAATATTGAGACACTACAGCAGATTAAGAGTACAGATGCTGGAGCCAGACTACTTAAGTTCAAGTCCCAGTTCTGCCACTTACCAGCTGTATGACCTTGGGCAGGCGACTTAACCATTCAACACTTCAGTTTTCTTATCTGTAAAGTGGGGAAAATAGTAACACCAATTTAGGACTGTAGTGAGGATTAAATGTGTTCATAAATATACCACTCGGAGTAGTGTTGAAAAATGCCTTGCAAGGGTTTATTATTATTATCATTATTTACTGAGCTCCCATTATGTGCTAGGGGCTGAGGATACAGTGGTAAAAAGTTCATGAGGCTTATGTTCTAATGGAAGAAATTATGTAGGTTGTTGACTAAATCAACAAATACACATATTCTTAAAATTATAACTATCCTAATAGAAAAACTGTGGTTGACATGAGAACTAACAAAGGAGGTCCCAGATGTACATTAGGGATTCGCAGTCATGAAGGATTATCCAAGGATCAGTGGGAAGAAAAATCTTCCAGGCAAAATGAAGAGGATACGCAAAGGCACATCCAATAAACTGAAGAAGACCAGATGGTCCAAGGTCAGTGAGTGATGGGAAGAGTGTCAGATGAAGCTGGAGAGGTTGGCAGAGGTGAACAGGGTGGAGCCATGTGGACCACGTTATAGAGATCTGGGATATTGTCTAAATTCACGTGAAAGCCAATGAAGAGTTTTAGGCAGGGAAGCAACATAATCAAATTTACATCTTAATAAAAATCCTCCTGGCTGGAAAACTATGTAGAAAATTATGTGGAGTTCTTGTGCATATGCACAAAAACATATGTACAAGAAAATCTCTGCACTTGGAGGAATTCAACCACATGTTCTTTTTTATATAATTAAAACACTGTAAATTATATATTGCATATGAATGTATTACATATGATACATGACTGTATATATTTTACATTCATACATATGTATGACAAGGGCAGGTTTGTACTACACATGGCAAAAGCTGTTCTGGACCCAATTCCACTGTGGGAACATGTCCTCCATACCTCCAACAGGAAATTCTTAGACACCAGCAGGGTGTCCGAGAATTTGACTCAATTATGACACTATTTGTCCAGAGATAGCATCAGATTCCACAGGTTAAGAGTTCAGACCTACAAGACTGTGCCCACCTCCACCATTTCAGACACTGGTCAAAGGACAGGTTGTCTCCTGTCCTTCTGACCGACCAGCTACATATTAGAGGTTCCCATGACACCCTCCTTGGGTTCAGTTAATTTGGTAGAGCACCTCAAAGAATTCAGAGAAACATGTTACTTACTAGGTTACCCATTTATTACAGAAGGAAATAATTCAGCAACAGCCAGAGGGAAGAGATGCACAGGGCAAGGTATGGGGAGAGGACATGGCACGTCCATACTTCCCCTCCAAGTATGCCACTCTCCCCATACCTCCACATGTTCAGCAACCCGGAAACTCTCTGAACTCTCTCTTTTGTGGGTTTTTATGGAGGTTTCACTATAAGACCAATGATTTAATCAATCTTACCTATTGGCAGCTGGTCTCAACCTCTAGGCCCTCTTCCCTCTCCAGGGGTCTGGGGGTAGGACTTAAAGTGCCAACTCTCTAATCACACGACTGGTTCTCTAGGCAACCAGCCCCCATTCTTAGATGCTTTCTGAAAGTCAACTTATTAACATAGCAAAAAATACCTATAAGGCTCTCATCACTTAGGAAATTCCAAGGGTTTTAGGAGCTCTCTGCCAGAAACAGGGAGGAAGACTAAATATATATTATAAATCACATATATCACTTGTGGTAAACCAAGTACTATGATTTAATGAATTTATGTTCATTTCACTTCTAGGGTTTGTTACCTTACATTTTAAGTTTAGAATTAAGATGCAACTGCGCTGTTAAATCATGTTCACTGTGCACTGTTTGTAAAAAAAAAAAAAAATGTATATATAATAACTATCCATATATGTAAAATGAATAATGTAGATCTACTGGGTGAGCCAAAAAGTGCCTTTGGTTTTTTAAGTAAAAATAAAAGACACGTTTTTCATTTTCACCAAGAACTCTATTGAACAACATATTCACCCTTTTGTTCCACTACCTTCTGCCATTTTTCAGGCAACTTCATAATTCCATCTTCCCAAAACTTTTTATCTTTTTGAGCAAAGAACTGTTCCAGGTGTCTTTTACAGTCTTCCAGGTAATTGAATTTTTTTCCTAAGAGAATTTTGTAAAGACCAAAATAAATGGAAATCCGAAGGTGCAACGTCTTGTAAATACGGCAGATGAATCAGAGCTTCCCAGCCATGCTGTAACAATTTTTGCCTGGTCATCAAAGAAACATGCGGTCTTGTGTTATCCTGATGGAAGATTATGCATTTTCTGTTGACTAATTCTGGACATTTTTCATCAAGTGTCACTTTCAGTTGGTACAACTGGGAGCAGTACTTGTTGGAATTAATAGTTTGGTTTCCCAGAAGGAGCTCATAATAGAGAACTCCCTTCCAATCCCACCACATACACAACATCACCTTCTTTGGATGAAGACCGGCCTTTCATGTGGTTGGTGGTGGTTCATTTCACTTGCCCCACGATCTCTTCCGTTCCACATTATTGTACAGTATCCACTTTTCATCACCCGTCACACTTTGTTTTAAAAACGAAACGTTTTCATTACATTTCAGTAGAGAATCGCATGCGGAAATATGGTCAAGAAGATTTTTTTTTGCTTAGCTTACGTGGAACCCAAACATCAGAGATTCACATAACCAAGCTGGTGCAAATGATTTTCAACGCTTGATTTGGATATTTTGAGTATGTCAGCTATCTCCATTGATTGTTCTCAATTAATGTCTCGATTTGATCGCTGTCAACTTCAACTGACCTACCTGACCATGGAGCATCGTCCAGCGAGAAATCTCCAGCACAAAACTTCGCAAACCACTTTTGACATGTTCGATCAGTCACAGCACCTCTCCATACACTGCACAAATCTTCTTGTGCATTTCAGTTGCGTTTTTACCTTTCTTGAAATAATAAAGCATAATGTGCCAAAAATGTTGCTTTTTTCTTCCATCTTCAATATTAAAATGGCTACACAAAAATTCACCAATTTTGATAAGTCCTTTTTTTAAATGCACGCTGATATGACAGCTGTCACATACAATCTAACAAAATTCTTTCGAATGAAGTTAAAGAAAACTAAGTGCTACCAGAGTCATCTTACGGAAAAAAACGAACAAAACTTTTGGTCAGCCCAATACATAGACCAAAATGGAACAGTGTTAAAAATATTAAGGGGGAAAAAATAAGCTCTAGGAACATACAATCAGCAATAAGATTTTTGTGGAAATAAAAATTATATATGGATAAATGTATAAAAATACAAATGTTTATCCAGATATGAAAGTATACACAGCAAACTATTAGCACTGCTTACTCCTTGAATAGTAGGGTTAGGGGAAGGGTGAGCATTTTCTTTTTACTTTAGGTACTTCTGACTGTTTGAATTCTTTATAATGAATATCTGCCCATTTTAATCAAAAGCAAGTGATAAAGACATAAAAATTAATAAAATAAAACTTCATTTTAAATCTTTTTAACAGAAGTAATTTACAACATAATATAGAATCGAAGTGAGACAAAGGTAGTGAGTGAAGTGAGAAGACTGATCTATGCTATTTACAATTTTTTAAATTGTGACATATAATTAAGGTATTTCCCGTTAGTTACCGGTGAGCAGAATTAAGGGGTCTCTGTCAGCCATTATTGTTCAGGTAATACAACGGCTGTCAGACTAATAGATGGGCTGTGTGAGGTGGGCTGTGTCCTACAATCGCTTCCTCTTCCTTCTCTTAGCAATCCTCTTACCTGCTTCAACATGTCTTTTCAAGGATAAATGGATATTGATAGACTTTTATCAGACTGAATGTAGAAATGGCAAGTCTACAAAAAAGTATTACTAAGTCATGTAGCCTATATCTGTTCACAGGTGTTTGAAGAAAATCACGGAACTTCTTTAACATTTGTTGTAATTAGAGAGAACAGCTAATTGTAACTTAGTATCAAGATGAAGTCAACAGAGACAAGAGAAGTTAAAGCCATATAATTCAGCATGATTCATTTCTATGACTTATCTGAATGACGGGTCCCAAAATACCAGTCTTGCCATTCAACAGTTTGAAGATAGCTACTAGGAAATTGTACCAGCAAAATATTTTGGTATTATTTCAATGAATCTACCACATTATAGACCAACATTATTAAAAATATTTTCTCCAGAACACTGATTCTGAGGCCATTTAACAGGTATTACATGTTTTTAAAAGGGGTGTGAGTTATTGATTAAATAAATTTCAAAAATGCTGAAAGAAGTTAAGTTAAGGGGTTTTTTAATTGGGCTTCTCAGAGCCATTAATATGCTAATGTGAATTATGAATCTTCAGGATATTGATATAATAAGTAGTAGTTTCCAATTCCAAGTTCATTTTTCTAGGAAATCCTTCTATTGGTAATATATTAGGGGTATATTAACGGATAATTGTCTTTTTGGAACCACTGACATAGCCTCATGGTCAAACCTAAATTTGGTGCTTTATGCTGTGAAACAAGTTTGGTTGCCTTCTTGCTTTACTCATTTAAGAGAGTTGAAAAACCCTCTAAAACAAAACTTTGCCATGTTATCACTCCCTCTAAAGAGTATTTCTCTTCACCCTATTAGCAAGGTGCAAAGTACATTTAAGGCTAAACTTCAGAGCAAGCCAAGGAATACTGAGTACTTCATTCATCTCCCTCCTACTTTTTATCTTAAGTTTAGGGTGAAAAAATGCACACACATAAAGCTTGGTCTTGGCTATAGCAAATTCGGGTTGATAAGTTTGAATACACAAGAACAGGCCTGGGTCTTCAACTTGAAAGCGGTTTATTATACCTTAACCCTCAGTTCATCACTAGCAAATTTCTTAGCTTTTACTCGCTTGTTAAAGACAAACTTACGCTAGTACCTGGGTAACTGATGTTGAATTCACAATAAAAATACAAGAAAACATTCTAGAAAACAACTTGGCAACACATATTCAAAAGTCTTAAAAATGTTTCTTTCCATTGATCTACATTTGATTCCACTTTTAGAACTGGTCACCAATATATGTATAAGGATGGTCATAGACACATTACTCATAATGGTCACAAAGAAAGACACACTCATGCAAGAGAACCTGAATTAGAACTTTAAAATGATGCTGTGGACAATAAAGCAACCTAAATGTCCATCAACAGATGAATGGATAAAGAAGATGTGGTACATATATACAATGGAATATTACTCAGCCATAAAAAAGAATGCAATAATGCCATTTGCAGCAACATGGACGGACCTAGAGATTATCATAATAAGTGAAGTAGTCAGACAAAGACAAATATCATATGATATCACTTATCTGTGGAATCTATAAAAAAAATGGTACAAATGAACTCATTTACAAAACAGAAATAGACTCACAGACATAGAAAACAACTTATGGTAACTATGGTTACCAAAGGGGAAAGGGGTGGGAGAGGAATAAATTAAGAATTTGGGATTAATAGCTATACACTACTGTATATAAAATAAACAAGGACCTACTGCATAGTACAGGGAACTGTGTTTAATATCTTGTAATAACCTATAATGGAAAAGAATATGAAAAAGAATATATATGTATCACTTTGCTGTACACCTGAAACACTGTAAATCAACTACATTTCAATTAAAAAAATTAAAAATAAAAAAAGGATTAAGAAATAAATCCAATTATATTAAATGTGAAAAAAATGATGCTATGGAAAACTACTAACATGGGGAAATGCATATGTCTAATGCATGCATTTTATTTTATTTTTTTAACATCTTTATTGGAGTATAATTGCTTTACAATGTTGTGTTAGTTTCTGCTGTACAACAAAGTGAATCAGCTATATGTATACATACATCCCCATATCCCCTTCCCTCTTAATGCATGCATTTTAAAAAAGCAGAAATAAATACTTAAATACATAGATACATACATACTGGTATAACTTATATTTGCATAGATTATCCTGAATGATACATAAATTGAAAATGGTAGTTGATTCGGGAGTGGAGAACTGGGAGACTGAGGGATGGGGGAGGAGAGAGACTTTATCCTCTCTTTCCTTTGTACTGTTTGAATCATTTAGGACAAATCAATGAAAATAGATAGGTAGGTAGAAGAAAGAAAGAAAGACAGAAATCGAAGAATGGAGGGACGGAGGAAGGGCCTCTGTGACGGTCTAAATTGTGAAGCAAAATGTGTCTTTAATCCTGTATTGTATAGCCCCAAGTACCAACTCATAATCCTGATAGTTGAAAGACATCAAGCTTGATAATTATTATTCAAACTCACTATAGTTTTATTTTAAACTTCACTTACTTGACCTGTCAGTTTCTAAAACTATCTAAATGTACATTTGCTCCTACTTTTAGCGATTTCTGCCTTAGGTAATTTTACATTGGCGCTCATAAAGGGTCATGACAGGTACACTTGTTTGAATCTTTCTCAACATGGTGTATATTGCTTTTCTCTTTAAATAATCTTAGCCTTGAATTCTATTTTGTCTAATATTAGTACCTTACAGTAGCTTTTGTTATCATTATTGTTTTTTATTCATATTTGCTTAGAATATCTTTACTCATCCATATATTTTCATCTTTCTTGGGCCATTTCATTTTATGTCTCATAAAAAACATAAAGCTAGATATTCATTTTTCTTAGCTGTAGTTCTTTGTTTTTAACAGAGTTACTTAAACCATTTACATTTATTTTTCATACTTTGTATTTGTCCCAATCATTATTTTTGTGTGTATTATATTTACTGTGCATTATTTATTCTTATTTTACTATTTGATAAATTTATTAGATTGATTATATTTGTTTTACGTATTGTTTTGATTCCATGTTCTTCCTTTAATTGGTTAGAAGTGATATCTCCTATCTCTTCTATCTGAGTAGTTCTATTCAAATGTCTAACATATATATTCAAACGTGAAATTTACGTAAAACTTACGTTTATCTATTGAAGCCTACCTAGCTCTAATCCATACTTATAACCTCCTGTCCTCTCCCTTTACCCGAGCTCCATGTTGAAATGAGATTTTAGTTCTCAAATCTAAAATATAATTTTATTATATTTTAAATAATTAATACTCAGTTACAAATTATGCTTTTTTGCTCAGTACTGCTTCCATATCTTCCTTTTGAGCTTATTTTTAATATTGCTAAAGTATATTCTCTATTAATTATTCCACCTAATGTTCACAAGTGGCATATTTTAAAGTGTTTTGGGGACTTCCCTGGTGGTCCAGCGGTTAAGATCCCGCGCTTCCAACGCAGGGGGCCCGGGTTTGATCCCTGGTCAGGGAACTAGATCCCGCCTGCCGCAACTAAGAACCAGTGCAGCCAAATAAATAAATATGTAAAAAATAATAATAAAGTGTTTCGTTGTTTAAAATGTCCTATTTTACCATCGTATTTGAACGATAGGTTGATAGGATACAGAATACTATTTTTATACAGCTCTCTGAAAATACTAATTATACATATAATTATATCCCTTCAGATATTCCTTTTTTTTTTTTTCCTATAAAACACTATGCCTGTTTTTCATGACCGTCCTCCTTTAATGTGTCCTGATTTGGGATTATGAGGTCATCATTTTATTAGCTGTTTCCCACTAGCCTGTCTATGATCACAGCCTGCCTCCAAACCACGACCAACCTGGATTTCTGGGCACGGGGTGGTCATCGTCCCTTGTATGCTTCATCAACCAGCCTGGGCATCACCCCACCTCCCAGATTTGCAGCTATTTATTATGTAAAAGAGGGAAGGAAGACGCTCACCTCCAGGATGCTTTCACACAACTCCCCTCCTGTCCCCACCCACTGCCTCTCAGCTCCAGCTCCCCTGGGGCCATTGTCACATCCTTCCTCATCCTCTCCTGAACCAGTTTTGGGCTGGGATTCCTTCTTCAATCTGATCTCATTTAAATTCAAGCTTGCAGAGATTCCTCTTAATTCCTGATCCCCTGTCTGTTCATTCCTGTCTGTTCATTCTAAGGACTTGAGGAGATGGCTGACGGGGGAGAGAATGTGAGTCTACACAATCCATCCCTTTGGACTAACCCCCAATGTTACTAACATTGTTTTAAGTTACACACACACACACACACACACACACACACACACACACACACACACGACCTCCATATTTTCATGCTAAATCTAAATAAATTAACTAGGTCTGCAGTGCACAGTCTCACAAACATTAAACCGCACTATTTCAGTGACATGCTTACATTGGGCAAACTTTCTTAATCTTTCTACCCAAGAAATAGTTCCCTGAATTTATTTTTCTCTCTCTTTTAAAGGGAGATTTAGATCACCTGATAAGAAATCACTGCTTCTTGGTTTGGTGACCCTTTGTGGAGTCATTGCTCTTTCCTTCTCCCCTTGGTCTGCCTTATCAAACCTTTGAAGTCTGCATAGAATGATCATGAGATTCTGAGGTCAGTATGTGTTAAGACTCCTTTCTTTTATCAAAATCCAAACTGTGGGATTTGCATTTAGATGAAGTTACACAGACCCTGTGTCAGGGGCCACGAGTACACAGCCAAGGCCAAAGAGACCTGCCTATGCAAGTGAGGCCCGCTCAGTTTACCACCGTGTGCATACCACCAAGACAGGCATACACATTTCACATCTGTCATCCTTTTGGTCTAAGGAGCATTCCTAAGTCACTAAGTTACTAAGCACCCCTAAGTTCTGTGCAGAGACGTAGAGGCCTCTGCCTAGGGCTGAATCTTCTTTTGGTCCCTGTGATAAATTTGCTTGTGACTGCTAAATACCGCCACACATTTTCCCCCACTGCAGTATGACTGAACAAACAAGAAGTGTTTTAGAGGGTAAATACACAGTGAAAGGCAAACTAGTGTATAGTGATTAAGAGTCCAGACTCTGCATGAATTCACATTATTCTATTTATCAAATGTGTGATCTTAGACATATTATTTATCCTCTCTGTGCCTTGGTTTCCACATCTACAAAATGGGGACAACAATAATAACGGATTCTGAGAAGTAAATAACTTGGTATATGCAAAGTGCCTAGAATGGTACTTGACACACAGCAAGCCCCGTTTAAGTATTTGTTAATACGACTAATATCACCGGAAATTGCTGCTACCGTGTTCACTAGAATAGACTAATCTGTGACTCCATTTTTGGAAGGAGTGCATCCCTCTCGGCACTTTTCTGATTTCCTACATAGAAATGATAGGAACGGGCATCTCCACAGAGCAGACCCACACAAGGGTCACAAAGATGACAAGTCACCATCAGAATGTTGGGCTGATGCCCAGGTACCCTCTGGAGAAGCGTGACTCTGTGTCCTTCAGATCTCTTAAGAAAGTCCAGAACAACTCCCTGCAGCTCGGCAAACTCATCAACCCACATCTGCTTTGGGATCTAAGTGGCCCATAAGTGCAGAGCTGCTGTATCTCACACACGCTCCAGGCACAACTCAAAGAGCCAGGCCCCACGGCTCAGACAGCCTGCTTCTACCTGATCACACGCACGATCAGGTCCTGCAGTTTTAGGCTCTGCAAATGGCAAACAGCCATAGGCCTGTTCAAGTCATACTCAGCTTCTAGGCAGAGAGTAACTCTGAATCAGTCCTGGGGGTCCAGGCCGACTAGGATTGATCATAGTGGCACCCTCACTGCCAAACCCTGCCAAGCAGTTCCTTTTCAGTCCCTTGTCTTTATGCAGTCAGTATCTACTGGATGCAGAATACCAGCTTAAGTGCTTGGGGAGGGTAGAGAGGGGCTATTAGAAAGGAGTTAAAGATGGTGCTATTCCTTGGGTACAGAAAAGAATAGAATCTGCTTATAGTTCTTGGGTTAGAATTGGATCAAGACACCAGACTGATGAATGTTTTTTTTTCCTTTCTTTTTTTTTTAAACTTATTTTATATTGGAGTATAGTTGATTAACAATGTTGTGTTCGTTTCAGGTGTACAGCAAAGTGATCAGTTATACATGTATCTATTCTTTTTCAAATTCTTTTCCCATTTAGGTTGTTACATAATATTGAGCAGAGTTCCCTGTGCTGTACAGTAGGTCCTTGCTGGTTATCCATTTTAAATATAGCAGTGTGTACATGTCAACCCCGAACTCCCAATCCATCCTCCCCCCACCCTTCCCCGCTGGTAACCATAAGTTCGTTCTCTAAGTCTGTCACAGACTTCCTTTCTTTTCATATCGGCTGGATGGATTATAGTTTGAGCAAGTATTTCCTTGGCTTTCCCTCTACATCTTCCACTGTTACTTTGGCCTCACAGGCTCATATGAGGATGTATTCATTTGCATTTCCCATTAATGCAAAAGTTCTATTTACTAAATCCTAGGAATCAATAGTCTAGTTTGCAGACTTGGCTCCTGCCTTGCTTTCCTGAAGATGGTCTCTCAAGGCACAGGGAAACCTCATGCACACACACACAGCTCTGTCATTTCTTCATCCACGGACACATGCAGTCCTAACCAAACGAGGTCAGGCAGTGACAGCAACTATAAGGAAAATGCTTTTCATCAGAGCATGCCAGTGCCAGGCTAAGACATGTGGGTGCCCCAGGGACTAATAATTTGCTTTCTCAGCCAATGGGTATTCACTAAATTCTTGACAAAAGAACACGTGCTGGATGAATTAAGAGGAGAGGGAGAATCCCTGTGACCGTTCCCACCTCTCCACTGTCCTGAGCAATTCACCTCTTGCCTCAAACTTGCACTCACAACTCAGCAGAACAAAAGCCCAGCAATCAACCAAATCTATGCTCTTCAGAAGGCAAATTAGTAACTTTAGGTCCTGCTGAAGGCCCTTAGGTTCCTTACCCTGCTCCACAGAGAGCACTACACCAAATTATTCCAACAATTCAATCCAAACAATTCTCACCCAGAAAGGAATTCTGGTCAATATGAATTTCCCCCTGTCATTACATCTCCAGGGATGCTTTTGTGCCTTTATATATCAACACCCCAGACAGGCCTTCAGCCCTGGGCACTACAGAATGGGAACCACGTGGACAAAAGGGGCGGAGCTGGGAGGGCTGCTGTGCTCTCAGCCTCAGAACAGGCTCTCTGCTAAGCAGGGCAGGACAAAGGGACCTGTCCTGTGAACATGAGGCCATTTTTTAAAACAAAACCTTTAAGAGTCTAGGGGAGGAAAGGGACCAGGAATACAGAGTCGTGCTGAAGTGGCAGTCTTGGTCATATGTAACATCATTCATAGAATTTACAGGGGTTTAGTTTCCAGTTTTCTCCCTAATTTCCTCCCTTTGCAAGCTCCTTAATACAACAATTGAGTTGGTCTCAGGGAAGAGTCCTGGACTCCCCCTTCTAAAGCAGTGCTGTCCAACAGAAACCAGTAAGAGCCACATCATGTAATTTTAAGTCTTCTAATAACCACATTTTACAAAGTAAAAAGAACCAGGTGAGGGCTTCCCTGGTAGCACAGCGGTTGAGAGTCCGCCTGCCGATGCAGGGGACACGGGTTCGTGCCCCGGTCCGGGAGGATCCCACATGCCGCGGAGCGGCTGGGCCCGTGAGCCATGGCCGCTGAGCCTGCGCGTCCGGAGCCTGTGCTCCGCAATGGGAGAGGCCACAGCAGTGAGAGGCCCGTGTACCGCAAAAAAAAAAAAAAAAAGAACCAGGTGAAATTAAACTCATTAGCTTTGTAACCCAATATATCCAAAATAGCATAATTTCAACCTATAAACCATATTACTTTTTTCATACTGTGTATTGGACGATGCAGTTATTAAAGTTCCCTGCTTCCAGGGACTCTTCAGTTTGAAGACACAGTAAAAGTCTGAAGACCATCTGTCTATGAGGTAGAGTTATCTGAAGCCTTATACCAGGAAAAACGAGGTGGGATAGTTTAGGATTTAGGGTCGAGGAGGCTCTGAAGTCAGACACAGAACCTCGACTCTGCCTCTTACTAGGGGTGTGACTTTGGGCAATATACCTAACTTCTCCAAGCTTCCGTTTCTTCACCTCATAGGGTTGTTTTGAGGCCTGGCCCTAATTAGCAAGAGAGAAATATTAGCTCTAATGACATAAATTATAAAGTCTTTACTATCATTGATATTTTAATTGAGAGTTTGGCATATTCCCTTATCTCCAGATCCTCAAAAAAGATCTAATTTATCAATGGCTGACAGAGCCCTAGATTGAGAGAGACAAGGATAACTAGTTAGTTAGGTAAGTGGGACAGAGAAGGTGGAAATGGGAAACAGAACCCCAGGAGGGAAACGGAGATTCCCTGTGGACAGAGACCCAACACTGGATTTGCCCTGTTCTATGTCTGAAAACACTGAAGAAAGAAGAATTCAGGGTTTAATGAGTGGGGATATTTCCTGACTGCCATATGCCTGGCACATAGGGAGCAAAACGGCCACATCAGCTCAGAGAACCATTCCATGGTTTATGGAGAGGAGAAGGAAGGGAGGGTGCAAGGAGTGTGAAAGTCTGCAAGTACCCCAGGGGGTACTTCACAAGCCAAGCCCTCTCTCCCTGAGCATCAGAGTGGTCCTCCAAATACATTTCCTCTTCCCTGCCTAGATATCCTGGCCACAGTCTCTGTTTTCAATACTATACGATAAAAAGATGCTGTGAATTAGGACATCAATGGAGGGAAACATCAAGTCTCCGAGGTTGTAGGACCTCAGTCTAATCTCCCATCTTAACCCCCCAAACCCTCTTCTATGTGTCCCAACAAGATCTTTTACTCTCTGCTTGGCCTATTGTCATCTGTAAGCTCTTCAGATGACAAGGCCGCTTCCAACTCTACAGTTTAGAAAGGTTCCCCTCCCCCCCGCCACCGTATGGAGCCACAACATGCCTTTGCTTTAAGCTCTAGCTCACTCTCAGCCTTAGTTTGCCCTCTGGACATGCATAATATCTCTTCTATAGACCGGTCTTCAAACACATGAAAGCAGCCGTCACATCTCCCCTTGACATTGTTTTTTTCTTTTTGGTGCCAAACTAAAACTCTGTTTTTTTCAGTCCACTTCTCATTAGTCAAGGTTTCCAGGCCTCTTCCTTGCCCTTCGCAGAATCTGCTACATTTTTTTAATGTTCTTTTAAATTGCAGGGCACAGCGTGGATCGCACCCTCCCCGCTGGTGCTGACCAGCGACTCGTACAGTGGACTATTGTTTGCAACACTCAGCCTGGCAGCCCCAATGCACATCGCCTTACCATCCTCCCTGCTGATCAACCCCCCCTCTTCCTCTCCCACACTACACGCTGTCTGTTCTCCTTCCACGATGTTTCTCATGTCTCCCCCCACCTCACCCACCCGTTTCCCACCCCTGCCTCAGCCCAGGGCCTAATTATCCCTCACCTGGATTATTGAAGCGGTCTCCAATGGCTTTACTACCTTCATCCCCTCACCTCTGCCACCCATCTTACACCCCATTCACCCTTTCTGATCCATAAACCAGTTCACATCACACACTTATAGGGAAACAATCCTTCTGGCCTTCAGAATAAGTCTTAACTCCATGGTCTAGCCTTCAAAACTCTCAGTGATCTAGCTTTAAGCCATTTTCATTGTCCTCTATACCCTTCCACCCATGCCAGACCCCTTGCCCTTGCCCTCAACCTCAAATATTTCATACTTCCTCCCTGATTGTAGAGAGTTTTGGGTCATCCTTCAAAGCCCAGAGTAAAAGTCATTTCTCCATGGTGTCTTCAATGATCTCCTCCTTGGAAATCCTACAGCATATTAGTTGTACTTCCTTACTGAATCATTCATGTATTAATTATTTCTTTTGCCCTTTTTTTTTTTCAACCACATACTGTCCCTGTGCTCAAGGAGGGTCCAAGCTAATGAGAGAAATAGACAAGCAAAGAACAAACAGAATCATAAGCACTCTAAAGGGAGATGGTGTGGGAACCTGGGGTGTGAGGGGTGGGCGTCTAACCAGACAGACTTTGGGATCAAGGAACACTTCACAGAGAACAGGACATTAAAAGTAAGTCCGGGGCTTCCCTTGTGATGCAGTGGTTGAGCATCTGCCTGCTAATGTAGGGGACACAGGTTTGAGCCCTGCTCTGGGAGGATCCCACATGCCGCGGAGCAACTAGGCCCGTGAGCCACAACTACTGAGCCTGCGCGTCTGGAGCCTGTGCTCCGCAACAAGAGAGGCCACGATAGTGAGAGGCCCGCACGCCGCGATGAAGAGTGGCCCCCGCTTGCCACAACTAGAGAAAGCCCTAGCACAGAAACGAAGACCCAACACGGCAAAAATAAATAAATTAATAAACTCCTACCCCCAACATCTAAAAAAAAAAAAAATTAAGTCCGGATGTAAGCAGGAGCTCCAGGCAGAGGGGGTTATCTGTGAAAAAGCCATATGACAAGTGAGATCATGGGCCATTTAGAAAAGTGAATATTTAACTTTGTGTCTTCTTTGTAGCTTGAGGATGGGGCAGGGTGGGGACAAAGCTGGGAAACTGGCTGAGGTCAGCTCAGATAGGACCTTAAATGTTATTCAGTAGTGTGTGGGAGTCATTGCAGGGTTTAAGCAAGGGATTGACTGCAGAGATTTTCAACTTAGAAATACCATGTTAGCAACAGATTGGAGGAGAGACGAAAGCCAGTTTGGAGCAGAGACGGAGACCTGTTTTGAGGCTGATGGAGAACTACAGTCTTGGCAATGGGTCCAAAGACTGGTTAACAGACTCAAAATATACTAGGTAGAAACTTCAAATGGTGGACTTGAATGTGAACAGAGAGGAAGGAGGATAAATGCTGGTCTCCACTTAGCTTTTCCTTTTTTGTCTTATTTTACATAAACTGCACCCAAAGAGGTAGCACTACCCTCAACAAAGTTTAAAGTCCCTGATAATAGGCACAATCTTCAATCAGCTATAGACACTTCATGTTGCCTTCAATGGTATCTTACATAAGCACAGCCTAAATAAGTTTTTGCTGAATTCGCCGAAACACCTAATTTTTAGTAGGCAAACTCAATTTATGATAATGCCAAACAGGGCACAATTTTTTCAAAGGAATAATTCTACAGGAAGATCACTTTGAGAAAGGCCTATTGTTGGATCATTCCACGTTCATCCATCCATTTTTCATTCCACAACTACTTACTGAATGCCTCTTACAGGCCAGGCGCTGTTTTGGGTGTTGGGATACAGCAGCAAATAGGACGACAAGCTTCCTGCCTTGAGCTTACTCTACCAGGGAAAGACAAAGATAAGTAAACAAATAAAAGTAAAATATAAATGCACATAGGTATAATTGCCAAGGGAAAAAATGGAGTAAGAAGTGAAAGCAACCAACTGAGAAGGTAATAATTAAGCTAAAAACTATGTGACAAGAAGGTGACAAGACACGTGAGAAGAATATTCTAGGCAGAGAGGAGAGTGAAATGCAGATAGCTTGTGTATATGGGACTTAAAGGGGAGAGGAGGAAAGAGCCTGGGGGTGAGTTCAGAAAGGTGGGAAGCTCACATGAGAGCCCCATGAAAGAGAGTTTGGGTGTTTAGCAGGACACTGGCATGATGTGACCATGAAGATACTTTTTTTCCCCTAGAGGTGGTCCAAGCCTGTTCCTCATACCCTTGGAGGAAAGAAAAGCAGTTTTCCGTGACTGTGCCTTTCCTGAGAAGGTTGCACAGGGAGCAGGCCAAACCATATCTGTGATCTTCATTTAGTAACATCTCATCTGGGCTTTGCTCCAGCATCTTTAGCAGTTTTAGGTATTACTTATCCAGGTAGAGGAATGTACAAAGCACACGGTCCAACAGAGGGACCTGATCCTAACAAAGAACAAAGTCTCTATTGCGTACCTGCTTGTGTAGGGAGCCCTTCCCTCTGGCACCTGTCTCTCCCTGGAGCATGAAGACCAAGGAGATGGTGGCGGACCAGGGCAGAGCCAATGAGGCCTGTTAGGACCGGAGCGCCATACAGAGATGCTAGAGAAGAAATGGAGGGCGGCGCTCTGGAGACGCCAGATGGCAGCAAGGTGCAAAAGCAATGGTTGTAGATGATGAGCACGAGGTTGAAAGATGAGGAAATGAAGGCTGAGCAGAAAATTTAGCTTTGTGCCTCATCAGAATCACAGCTGTGAGACACTGGTCTCTTCTGGTTTCCCCAAGAAGAAACAGGTTAATTATTTCTGAAGGTTCAGTGGGAAAAAATGAAAGAGCCAAAGCAGAAGTTAAATGATAAAGCAAAACTGGATATATCGAGCCCCCATTTTCCTCCACCCCCTTTTCACACCAGGTCTTCTTCTCTAAACCTTGAAGAGCCAAGATAACTTCTCGGAATAAGAAGAAGAGACTTAGAACTGGAACTCATATAAAGAGAGAAAATATCAATGGTAAAGGGGCTTCTGGTAGAGCAAGATTTGTTATATTTTCCCTTATAAAGATTAAAAATATGAGGGCATGCAATGGTGTTTTAGTTACTGCTATTCTCCTTCTGCCCCTCTCCCCACAAACAAAAAAAAATTCCCCATCCTTAGAAGAAGCTTATTTTCAACTATCTGTAGATTCAGAGATGATCGTTCCTTTTGCTTGTTTTAAATATGGTTGGAACCATACCATCCACTCTGGGGTCTTGAGCTCTTTCGCCCACTCACTAGAATTTCATCAATGCCCTCACAGTTGACTGGCGCCCATGTGTTAGTGATCTCGCAGATACACCGCTGTAATGCTTCCTTATGGTTTTCCTAGGAGGGGGGAGTAAGGCGTGGGGATGTCCTGCACAGGTTCCAGTATGTACAGAACACTGCTATCAGAATTTTACCCATAGTAGTAGGCTGAGCATGTCATTCTAATCACAGGGGAACCGTATTGGCTCCTGGTCAAATGTTGAATTGATTTTAAAATTGCTTTGATGACTTATATATTCAGTGCACAGTTTGGGGCCCCTGTTTATCTCTCCATATGAGCCGAGTTGCAGCTTGAGAGCATTTGAAGCTTGCTCTATTGGCCATTTGAAAATATAGGTTTAAGTCACATAGAGCATGTGCTTTTAGTTGCTGTCTCACGTTTGGAGTTCATTCCTGGCTGGCCTCCAGAGCACTAGATGAATAGACCTCTTTAAGATGAAATTTCAGTTTTACCTTGACATGGAATGCTTTTGAATTAAACATATACATAAGTTGTACATGATTTTATTTTCGGTTATACAGCACAGGAGAGCTTGAAAGTATAGAAGAGGAAAGGAAAACAAAAACATCGCCCAGCCTACTGGTTACATTGGGCACAAGTTACCTGGTTTACCTTCCAAGTTCAGCCAGGTGTTCCAACCAGCAGGAGGTCTGACTTTTGCCCAAGTCTCCCACCAGGATAGATAAGACAATCTTGCCAACATAGAGTGAAAATTCAGAATTGGACCAGAAAGACAACACTTTTGTTCGCCTAGGAATTGATTCATGAAAGAAAGGAGGAGGGAACTGACATAAAAACCAGGAGGAAATCTGAACTGCAGATCTGGGGGAATGGCTAAGCTTTTGTGCTATGTGTTAGATTAGTGAGGATGATAATTACTTGAAATTAGGAAAACGAAAAGCAAGACAGGAATGTGATAGCCTGAAAAACCAGAATCCCCAGAGCTCGACTTGTCCCGTCATGACTGCCTGATCTTGCACAATTTTTCCCAGGGTGGGTGTAACACAGAGTTCCGTACGCTTAAGGACATGTTTGATGGATTAAACTAAAATCCAACCTGGGATATCCATTATATTGCAAGATGCATGCTTAACACATATGGAGTTGGTAGAAAATGTTTATTATGGGAGGCAGAGATGAGTCAAGCCCGCTTTTTAAAATTCGTAAGGTTAATGCTCATGTTACGCAAGATACAAAAGGCTAATAATTTCACTTTCTGATCATGCTTAGTTCGCTATCTCCACTGGAAAGATGTCAGTTGTTTCAACTCTGTCTCCAGAGAATTAAAATACCCTTAAGTCACTTCCATGAGTGTAAAATGATAGCAAGCCAGCCCTGAATTAGCATTCCTAGCCCCTTTCAGGGTTCAATGTCCACTGGAGAAGAGGCAGAAAGAAAGAAAATGATGTTACAGCCAATTCCGGCATTGGCTCTATCAATAGCATCATTTCATTTTCCAAAACACAGGGTCTGAATGCTGAATACAACAGAGACAAGTATATTGAATCTGGATCAGCTGACCAGGGACACGAGGACAGCTGAAAGTATTCACATTTCTAAGGTTACCAATCCAGGTCTTAAAGGGTTAAGACCTAACGTCAAGGCAAAATGTGATCAGCCTGTCTGGATCAGTCAACATGTTTCAGAATAATGGTTTCAGGTCTGAGCATCAGAGGTAGATTTCCAGTGACGCTCAGGACACTTAAGTTTCAGGGCCCCTCACTTTGCACAGATTCTGAGAGGAGTCCTAAGTATGTGTTCTTACGGCCATGTGTTTTTCTAATAAAACTTGTAAAAGTAAGATAATCTAATTACCATGGATACAGACTGCTGTCTCTTTCCACTCTGACTTGCCCTCCATCACACGTCCTTCATGTTGGGAGGCCCCAGAGTGGCCATGTGCATTTTGAGTACCTGATAATGGGAGGTCGAGTTGGGGATCCCTTGGCTTGGGTTTAATATATTTATGAGGTTTTCAGTGACTTCTGTGCATAATTATCACTAATCGCAGAGTAACAATGACTTCCGGTAATGGACCTCTCACCCACAGGTCCAGTTCACCCAGTTGGGTCCTAAAGGCACATGGTCTGAAGTAATACTGTGATATGAACTCGCCCCACAGTGCCTAGCACCAAAAGTTCGTGGGTGGTAAAAGAGAAAAAAGTTTTGCAATGCATGAAGCCAGAAGCTATTTTGGCTTCTTTTCCGGATTTCTTGAGGTTTATGGTATCTGATAGCCTTTTGAAACGTATAATTTGTTGATTTCTTTTTGCATTCTAAATGAATGCTTCTTTTCATACTAATTTATATTGTAGCTGTGTTGTATTTTTCCTAAAGAGTTCATCCCTGCCAATCACTCAAGGTGGTGTACAAGAAGTCACCAGATAGCATCATAGACAGTAGGCAAAGGGTTAGTATAGCAAAACTTTCTGGAACCTGAGATTTCAGAGGCTGAAAGAGGTATATGATCAACATTGCTGGAGATTCTGGTGCAGCTCTGACTAACCCTGCCTGACCAGTTCTTCACTGGATTCTGAACAAGATCTTTCACCATAAACACCCTCTTCATAGGAAAACAAAGTATCCTTGAAGGAGAACCCAGTTTTTCCTAGGATCAAAAATTATGTGCCATGGGCTTCCTTGGTGGTGCAGTGGTTAAGACACGGGTTCAAGCCCTGGGCCGGGAAAATCCCACATGTGGAGCAACTAAGCCCGTGCACCACGACTATACTGAGCCTGCGCTCTAGAGCCCACCATGAGCCACAACTACTGAGCCCATATG
Source organism: Grampus griseus (assembly GCF_964374135.1). NCBI lineage: Eukaryota > Metazoa > Chordata > Mammalia > Artiodactyla > Delphinidae > Grampus > Grampus griseus. The sequence continues at coordinate 95,199,353 of NC_139019.1, read as the reverse complement.
CCACAACTACTGAAGCCTGCGTGCCTAGAGCCCGTGCTCCACAACAAGAGAAGCCACCGCAATGAGAAGCCCGTGCACTGTAACGAAGAGTTGCCCTCGCTCGCCACAACTAGAGAAAGCCCGTGTGCAGCAACAAAGACCCAATGCAGCCATAAATAAATAAATAAATTTATTGAAAAAAAATTATGTGCCATGTTTTTTCCCACCAATGTTGTCATCCTCCAAGGGCTGGACAGAGTACCCTGTTGAAGAAACTGTGATAATCTATCACATACACTTGGTTAAATTCTGTTATCACTAAACCTCAAGTATGAGGTGTCAAATCCAGGAGCCTCTCCCTATCACCTTGAATCCCTATTTGTATTCCACCAGGATGCCAAGCTCCTCCTAACTTCCAGGATAAAATAATGGCATGAAAACCAAGCTCATTATGATTTAGTTAATCACTAGAAAACATTCTTTCTTCCATTCCTTAAAACACTTGAGTATTCTTCTGTACAAACACCAGGTTTTGTTTAGTGTCCTAACATGATTTTATTAGATCTCAACCTCTCTACTTCTTTCATAGCCCATCTATAAACCATATTCCAAAGGATGTTAATTCACAAAAGAAAGTAGCTGACGAAATACAGTGTGGTGTCAGGACCTGTTAACACACATATTCCTTTCTGCTGTACAAGGCATAATAGGGACACTGAGGTCTCAAGCAGTTTAAGTCCATCAAATGGGTTAAAGTAAGGTATTTTCATTATAGACAGGCTATTTGCATATTTATTCTTATGCAGAATTATAGTAAACAGGATACAATTCAAGAGAAAAAATCTAATAACTCAGAAAGAGTTAAGAAGAGGCAAATTTAGGGCTTCCCTGGTGGCGCAGTGGTTGAGAGTCCGCCCGCCGATGCAGGGGACACGGGTTTGTGCCCCGGTCCGGGAAGATCCCACATGCCGCGGAGCGGCTGGGCCCGTGAGCCATGGCCGCTGAGCCTGCGCCTCCGGAGCCTGTGCTCCACAACGGGAGAGGCCACAACAGTGAGAGGCTCGCGTACCGCAAAAAAAAAAAAAAAGGCAAGTTTAAATCCCACATATTAAAACTGACCAAAAGTTTCTGAGTATATAAAGCTACTTTTAAGTATACCTGCACTATATGGATACTTTACACCATTAATATTATGCATGTGTCAGCAGCCAGTTATAAATCTACATTCTCTGAGATGTGCTGTCAACTCTTAGTAAAATTTAATCATATGTTCAAAAGCATCAGACTGCAAGCATAATAAAACATAGTGCCATTATTTCAAATGTCACAGGTAAAGACAACCGTCAGTGTGGATACCACTGAGCACCCTGTTCTTACTCTATCCTTTACCAACACAACACAAACGGTAAAGTTTTACCAGAAAGTTACCCAAATCATAAACAGCATCCTATGATATCCAGTCGTCAAATGGCCACTGATGATACCTGCCTCCTGGGATTTGCACCCCTGTGAAGTCTCATCCCACATTGTATCAGATTTGGTCTGTGTGGCCAATAGAAAATGGCGGAAGTTGTGATACATTACTTTTGAGATTAGGATGTAAAAGACTGTGGCTTCTTGGGTACTCTCTTGTTTTTCATTCGATCTTTCTCTCTCTCTCCCTCCCTTCATCATTTCCTCTGGGGGATACAAGCTGCCATGTTTTGAAGAGACCTATGAGAGGCGCCTGTGGAAGTGAAACTGAAGCCTCCAGCCAAGACCCAGCAGGGAACTGAGGCATGCTAGCATCTACCTGAGTGGGTGGAGATTTGACTGGTACAGCCTACGCCCCCAATACCAAGCCACTATTGGTAGAGGACCTATCTCTATGACCTCACAGAGATGAGAAAAGCCTGGGTATAGACTTAAAACGGAGAGGGTCACACACTAAAGCCTAATCATCTCCCTTGTTCAACCAAACTACAAACAAGTGCACTTCAGAGGCCATGAGAATGGGGTAAAGGACAAACAGAACCATCAACGATTCTGTTCTGCTCCCACTTCAAGCTCACATGTCTTCTTAAATCCAGGAGAAAACTACAAACTCGGGCCCCACATTTTAGAGGCATGTTTAAATCACATGGCGCCAAATTTCTTACAGTAGATTCCTTTGAAGATGACTTTGCGTTTGCTGTGCATTTAGAGATTGTTTCTGATAAGTCAATTAGAGCTTTTCAGAAACTGTTAACTTATGCAATATGTCAAGTAAGAACAACATTTTTTAACCCACCAAGGGAACAGCACATGAAACGTTGAATTCTGAAAGTTCCCAAGGTAGAGGTCAATAGTGGCTAATTCACTGATATTTCTGGTGCTGATTCTATAGGCAAGAAATCAGTATTTCTAACCCTAAACTTTGGAGAGAAACAGAGTAGATTTCTAAGTGACGACGTATATTTTAAGATGCCCTTTCGTCTTTCTTTCTTTCTTCCTCCTTCCACGCAAGACTCTCGTTGGTGACTTTTCTGCTACTATATTCTGGAGGAACAGATTATGTCTAGTTCATTTCTGAATCCTTCTCACACTGCTTATGACCGCGCAAGCATATACAAGACATGTCAAATGATTTGATCTAAAATCAAGCCCTTCCTTTCCAAGCCAAACCTAATGAGATCCTATGAAAGAGAACAATAAACAGTAAAATTTAAAAAGAGTAATATGCTAAGAAAGCAAGAGAAGTAATACACAGGCACACTGTAATACCCTCCTAATGAATTCTGGCTTAATTCAAAGGTGAAATATACTCACTATACTGAGGTAGAACCAGAGCTGGACGTGAAACCAAGAAAGATTTAGAGCCAAAGCAACATGTAGTCCTTTGTTCTACTAAGTTATCAGAACAAAGTAGGGATTTTTCTGATTCCATAGAAATTACCAATCCGTATACATTTTAAACAATGAAAACAAGAAAAGTGCTATAATTTTGCAGGTACAGTGAGTGATAGTGAGTAATTCTTCCCATATACGTTCCCACTATAAATGCTTTTCCATGAAGTATTCATTGCTACTCAGTCCTGGAAGTTGTCTCATAAAAGTCACACAGAAATCCCCTTCATCTTCCAGGAGAGAGTATAAGTCATGAACTTCTTATTCCAAGCAACCAGGAAATAGAACTTTATTTACAAAGTTAAAATAGAAGCTGCAATAAATAATTCCTGCCAGAAACCTAAAAATAATTTTTACTCCTAATTACTATAAAAATAATACAGGGAAATGTTGGAGCCCTATTTTCCAGAACTTCCTGGCTATGCAAATGACAAAGTGTCACTTGGCAACAGTTGGGCAAACAACAGAGTTCTGTGTCAACCAAGACAAAGCAACTGGCAATCACTGGGATGCCATAGGCTGAGGATGGGGTGGGGGTGAGGGGCTGGCAGCTCCTTTATGAACAATATTATCTGTAACCTACCCCAGCCCTTTCATATTTTTTGCTTTCCCCAAAAGTCACTTGTTAATTTCCCATTAGACTGAATCAAAAGGAAACATTCTCAAGTATTGAATAAGCACCTGTTCATAAGGCAAAACAACTGTGTCAGTGAATCAGCACCTTTCTAAAACTGAATTTGACCAATGAAGCAAGCACTCTGTAAGAACTTTTGTGTTCAACAACATCTGTCACTAACTGAGATATTTCCAACTGTTCTAAATTTCCTATTTGCTAAATAGTCGTCACATCACTAATAAGTTCAATCTGACTTTGCTAACTAATACTTTTCTGTGGAATTAGATGCCAAGTACTGGTGGAATTACCCAGCAGAATGGACTGCCTGGGTTTGAACCTCACTGCACCATATACCAGCTATGTGTCCCTGGGCAAGTAACTTAATCTGACTTTAGCAATGGTAAAGAGGAAATAACAGTAGAACCTATTTTAAAAGGTGGCTCTGAGTGTTCAGAGGCAATGAGCACGTCACATGCTTGGCACAATGCTGGGCATAAACTAAGTGCTCAGGAGGTAGTAATCCCATTATTCTTGTTGTTTTTTCAGTCTTATTTCTATTGTTAGTATTACTGTTGCAAAACTATGAGAGCCGATTTCCTAAAATGAATGCCTTGTGGCATACTCACGTGTAAAAGTTTGACTACTGTCCACGCATTAAAATGCAATGTTATTAGAAAGCATACTTATCAAGCTGTACGTTTGTATAGGCTTATAAGTTCAGAAGAAAGAGGGTATGGGCTTTACATTCTCAGAATTAATCATGGGTACTCTGATGCCCCATGTGAGTCATGGAGCCGTTTCTCCCAATAATCTGCATGATGATTATGTTACATCTGCTATTAAAACATATTCCAATCTCTTCTTAAACCCAGATTCATACTCTGCATAGTAATTCTCAACTTCTCCAGCAATAGAATTCACAGGATATGTGATGAAAAGAACTTTGAGAAATTCATCTCCACTCCAAAGAACAAAGCCATAGCCAACAGGGAATCTATAATTTACTCATGTCCATATTCAAATTAAGATAAGGAGACACCAATAAGGCAAACCCAGGAAAGCTGTAGGCTAAATAACTCATCCAGAAGGAATAAAAGGGAGCTCTGAAATGAAGTCTTGTTCATAAAAGCAAAATCCCTGCAGGGCAAGTCAGCTGATTGGTTTTTAATGGAGGGCAAAGTTTAATCCAGTTACAAACTAAATCACACTGAAATCAAGTCAGGATCCCTCTAGCTAACCATAAAAAGACTCTAAGAGGGTGCTGTCCCTGTTGCTTTCCTAAAGAGTAAGAGATCTTACTCTTTCACGCTATAGTCATCATTCTATAAAATACAGAGATTATTTACAGGCAACTCTTTAAGATGTATGTTTAGTTAACTGCCTTTTTGGAAAAATCCCTCTTCTCTTAGGGAATAATGAAATAATTCATTTGAAAAAATATGAGGCAATACACTTTGAAAGAGGGTTATGAGTAATGCAAAAGTCAACTGTCATCTATTTGGAACTTAGCAAAAATAAACCAAATAATTGATGTGTTTGAAGTTCTTACCTAAGTAGGAGACTAACATTTATGTCAATGGATGGAACTCACCTGGCCATGGCTAAAAAAAAAAAAAAGAGAAGTGAAGAATAACCATTTGTTAAGAGCTATTATGAGTCAAACAGTTGTAACTTATGTAGACTACGTCATTTACCCCTCATAACAATCTGATGGTAAGAATATTTTTGTCCCCATTTTAGCAATGATGAAAGAAACTGACATCCTAAGAACTTAACTGACTTATCCAGTATCCCACAGCTACTAGGGATTCAGCTACCAGAGAGCAAAACTGTCCATATTTTTTACACTACATATACCATTAACCTGCAAATGGACCAACTTCTTTCACATATACACACAGAAATTAACTTTAAAACAAGTTTTAAAATTATTGACTTGGTTGTTGAGAACTCAAAGTGTGTTCTGATATATAAGTATCATTATAAAGGACAGTCTGGAAGACCAGTTTGCAAACAAGTAATGACAGCAGAATTTCACATAAATGCTTAATCGCTGCTGCATTAATTGTTCGTTATTTTGTTTTTCTTAATTTTCTTGGATTAGGTGTTTGGATTTGTTGTGGGAGAAGGAAGGCAAAAAACTGCAATTCATCACCCTAGATATTAGCCAGGGACTATCTGATTGCAAGGAACAAAAACTCATTTAAATTCGCTTAAGTAAAGTAGGAGGAAGAGGTAGAAGGAGGCTTAGATGGGGAAGCGAGCAGGAACAGATATTCTACCCTCTAGCACTGGGGGCCACTTCTTGCCTTTGCTCTGCTCTGTGAGGTTGCTTCTTCTCTCTCTGAGGGTAATTTTCTCTGCCTCTCCATACTCAGGGGAAAGAATGTCCCACTTTATATCATATCCCAGTTCAAATACATTCCTAAAAAAAAAAAAAGCAACCTCTGAATAGGTTTGTAAATGCTCTCTGGAATATCTGGTTCACTAGAAACTTGTATCTATTTTCTGCTCCAGCAGCACAAAGGGGCTCTCCAAACTCTCAGAGCATCGACATGTGTCTTAGTTGGCTCAAGCTGCTATCACAAAATGCTATAGACTGGGTGGCTCAAACAACAGACATTATTTCTCACAGTCTTGGAGGCTGGCAAGACCAAAGATAAGGTGTTAGTGGATTTGACAGCTTGTAGACAGCTGCCTTCTCACCATGTCCTCATATGGAGGAGAGAGAGCTCCAGTGTCTCCATCTTCCTATAAGGGCACCAATCCCATCATGGGGGTCCACCCTCATGACGTCATATAATTATTTCCCAAAGGCCATCTCCAAATACCATCACACTGAAGGTCAGGGCATCAACATGTGAATTTGAGGGGGATACAAATATTCACTCCATAACAACTTGTGTCACCACTGCCTTGATTCTCAGACATACTCCCCCCGCCCACCATTACCAGTGTCCCCACATTTCCTGGCCCTCTCCTTCTTACATTCCTAATCTTTCTTCTATTGCTAGCACTTCTTTTTCTCTGCTTCATTAACCAGCAAAGCCTCGGGAAGAGTTGCTCGCCAAAGACTTTGAAATAATAGTATTTTGGGCACTGAAAGCTCTAAGAGCATCTGCAGATCTTCTGGAGGGGTCCCTGATGGATGTGGCTCCAAAACCAGCATCCTAAAGGCAGATTTAGGGAAGCCATTCTGGATTCTATTTCGGGCACGACCACCAGATACAGTGCCATGGACGAATCACTTCTTTCTTTTAAACATGACTTAAAAAGCAGGAGGATCTCAGAATTCCCTGGCGGTCCAGTGGTTAGGACTCAGTGCTTCAACTGCAGGGGCCGTGGGTTCAAACTAAGATCCTGCAAGCTGTGTGGTGCAGCGCAAAAAAAAAAAAAAGTGGGAGGATCTGAGTAGAGGAGATACCCTAAAGTCTACGGTTCTGTGACCAGGACACTGCTCCAGCTTTGCCATTCCTCCATTTATTGTCATTTAAAGTCTATGTAAATATACTTGACACTTAAGCTACACTTACCCCCCTGTTCAAATTATTTTATCTGCCTACTTGTGAATCCATTTATTTTTAGTGCTTCAAAAATCATGATCAATCTCAAAGTTGTGTTGTTTTTATGAGTTTTTCACTGGTTCTAGCGCTCCAAGGAATTCATTTATTCTTTCAACCACTGCTTAGTAAGCACCTCTGTCAGACATAAAGAAAAGTGCCAGATGCTACCAGAAAACTACTAGAGCTAATCAATGAATTTGGTAAAGTGGCAGGATACAAAATTAATGCACAGAAATCTCTGGCATTCCTATATACTAATGATGAAAAATCTGAAAGTGAAATCAAGAAAACACTCCCATTTACCATTGCAACAGAAAGAATAAAATATCTAGGAATAAACCTACCTAAGGAGACAAAAGACCTGTATGCAGAAAATTATAAGACACTGATGAAAGAAATTAAAGATGATACAAATAGATGGAGAGATATACCATGTTCTTGGATTGGAAGAATCAACATTGTGAAAATGACTCTCCTACCCAAAGCAATCTACAGATTCATTGCAATCCCTATCAAACTACCACTGGCATTTTTCACAGAACTACAACAAAAAATTTCACAATTTGTATGGAAACACAAAAGACCCTGAATAGCCAAAGCAATCTTGAGAACGAAAAAAGGAACTGGAGGAATCAGGCTCCTGACTTCAGACTATACTACAAAGCTACAGTAATCAAGACAGTATGGTACTGGCACAAAAACAGAAAGATAGATTAATGGAACAGGATAGAAAGCCCAGAGATAAACCCACGCACATATGGACACCTTATCTTTGATAAAGGTGGCAGGAATGTACAGTGCAGAAAGGACAGCCTCTTCAATAAGTGGTGCTGGGAAAACTGGACAGGTACCTGTAAAAGTATGAGATTAGATCACTCCCTAACACCATACACAAAAATAAGCTCAAAATGGATTAAAGACCTAAATGTAAGGCCAGACACTATCAAACTCTTAGAGGAAACCATAGGCAGAACACTCTATGACATAAATCACAGCAAGATCCTTTTTGACCCACCTCCTAGAGTAATGGAAATAAAAACAAAAATAAACAAATGGGACCTAATGAAACTTAAAAGCTTTTGCACAGCAAAGGAAACCATAAACAAGACAAAAAGACAACCCTCAGAATGGGAGAAAATATTTGCAAATGAAGCAACCGACAAAGGATTAATCTCCAAAATTTACAAGCAGCTCATGCAGCTCAATAACAAAAAAACAAACAACCCAATCCAAAAATGGGCAGAAGACCTAAATAGACATTTCTCCAAAGAAGATATACAGAGTGCCAACAAACACATGAAAGAATGCTCAACATCATTAATCATTAGAGAAATGCAAATCAAAACTACAATGAGATATCATCTCACACCAGTCAGAACAGCCATCATCAAAAAATCTAGAAACAATAAATGCTGGAGAAGGTGTGGAGAAAAGGGAACACTCTTGCACTGCTGGTGGGAATGTGAATTGGTTCAGCCACTATGGAGAATAGTATGGAGGTTCCTTAAAAAGCTACAAATAGAACTGCCATATGACCCAGCAATCCCACTACTGGGCATATACCCTGAGAAAACCAGAATTCAAAAGGAGTCATGTACCAAAATGTTCATTGCAGCTCTATTTACAATAACCCGGAGATGGAAACAACCTAAGTGCCCATCATCGGATGAATGGATAAAGAAGATGTGGCACATATATACAATGGAATATTACTCAGCCATAAAAAGAAACGAAATTGAGCTATTTGTAATGAGGTGGATAGACCTAGAGTCTGTCATACAGAGTGAAGTAAGTCAGAAAGAAAAAGACAAATACCGTATGCTAACACATATATATGGAATTTAAGAAAAAAAAATGTCATGAAGAACCTAGGGGTAAGGCAGGAATAAAGACGCAGACCTCCTAGAGAATGGACTTGAGGTTATGGGGAGGGGGAAGGGTGAGCTGTGACAGGGCGAGAGAGAGTCATGGACATATACACACTAACGAACGTAGTAAGGTAGATAGCTAGTGGGAAGCAGCCGCATGGCACAGGGATATTGGCTCGGTGCTTTGTGACAGCCTGGAGGGGTGGGATAGGGAGGGTGAGAGGGAGGGAGACGCAAGAGGGAAGACATATGGGAACATATGTATATGTATAACTGATTCACTTTGTTATAAAGCAGAAACTAACACACCATTGTAAAGCAATTATACCCCAATAAAGGTGTTAAAAAAAAAAAAAAAAGTGCCAGACATGTCAGGCCCTCAAAAGAAACTGAACCTCAAGAAAACTGATCACCATAAAACAACAGCAAAGAATACTAGGGCTTCCCTGGTGGCGCAGTGGTTGAGAGTCCACCTGCCGATGCAGGGGATGAGGGTTCGTGCCCCGGTCCGGGAAGATCCCACATGCTGCGGAGTGGCTGGGCCCGTGAACCATGGCCACTGGGACTGCGCGTCCGGAGCCTGTGCTCCGCAACGGGAGAGGCCACAGCAGTGGGAGGCCCGCGTACCGCAAAAAAAAAAAAAAAAAAAAATACTAGCAGCTTCTGTGAGGGCTAACAAATATGTCAGGCTAAAATACCTTTAAAGTTCAGAGTAATGGGAGAAAATATCAGTGATGTTTGTCAAGTTCCTAAATGTGACTGAGAGCCGGGTCCTTACCAGAGCAGCTTCATTAAGCTGTCTTCTAGACGATTAACAATGTCACAAAGAGCTCTAGTACACATGTACAGAAAGGAAATTGGGGGAGGGGAAGGAGGAGTTGATGATTGGTTGATTTCTATCTTCCGTGTGCCTCCGTTCCCTTATTTTCTTGCTAGAAGTGGGGAGGGGTGTGGCAGAGAGGGGAAGGGTGTCAGACATCTGTCATTCATTATACCAAAGCTGTAATGAGGACTATTCCCTGAAGTCCCAGGCCAGCCGGGCCAGCTGTGCAGGGTCTTCTGGTCATTTCATTAACACCCATCACCATCACCACCACCACACAACCCAATAACAGAGACCTGTGTTTTACATGATTGAATTTTTCCCTACCTGTATTAGTCATACTTCTCCAGAGAAACAGAAATTGAATATATATATTTTGGTTTTTTCAGAGACAGAGAGAGAAAGAGATTGATTTATTTTGAAGAATTAGCTCAAGCAATTTTTAGAGGCTGCAAGTCTGAGACCCAGGAAAGCCAGTGAGGTAATTCAGTCTGAGTCCAAAGGCCAGAAAACGAGGAGAGTCAATGGTGTAAATCCCAGTCCAAGGGCAGGAGAAGATGATGAGATGTCCCAGCTCAACATCGAGACAGGAAAGAAGTGGTATATTCCTCCTTCCCCCGCCTTTTGTTCTATTCAGGCCCTGGACAGATTGTATGACGACCACCCACACTAAGGAGGGCAATCTTCTCCACCAAGTCCATGGACTCAAAGGCTAATTTCATACAGAAACACCCACACAGATACACCCAGAACTAATTTTTAATATGCTGAGCATTCTGTAGCCCATGCAAATTGACACAGAACACTAACCATCACACCACCTATCACATCATGATGGGCTTGTACTCTATGTGAATAGTTTATAAGGAACGGTAAGGTGAGATGGGGCCCAGAGTAATTACAGAAATGTGATGTAAAAGCAACCATAGAATTCCCACAGGCAAGAAAATGTGCTGGCAGTCTAATTAAATAACAAGAAGGGTGATCCGTTAGGCTCTGCTTTTCTTTCCTAATGTCCTCATGTTCCTATTTCCTCTCCATCCCCGTGCCGCCATCTTGACTCATTCACACTGGGGTTCCCAGCTGGCCTCCCTCAGGCTATGCTTCCTGTTCTTCAATCCTATTTTCAAAACTTCGATTATCTTCTCCTAACTGTGATTCCATCACATCCATCCCCTCCCAGAAACCTGATTCAGTCTACATCATCTACATCGAATATCTGGACCTAGCGTTCAAAGCTTCCTGTTCTCCATTCCCCTCAAACTGGTCTCACTCCCACACGTGGCACGCTCATTCCTGCCTCTCTGCCATACTCCTCTTCTTGAATACCTGACTACCTCCCCATTACGAGCTTGAATCTTTCAGTCCTTCAAGGTCAGTCTAGTCCCACTCCCTTCACAAAAATCATCTGTGACCACTCTGGCCCTCCGCAGTAGATGATCCTTTCACTGAATACTGCTGTATCAAACAATTTTGCAAGTAATGATGTATTTTAGTATCTTTTTTCTTTTTTTTTTTTTTTTCTGCGGCACGCGGGCCTCTCACTGTTGTAGCCTCTCCCGTTGCAGAGCACAGGCTCCGGACGCGCAGGCTCAGCGGCCATGGCTCGCGGGCCCAGCCACTCCGCGGCATGTGGGATCCTCCCGGACCGGGGCACGAACCCATGTCCCCTGCATCGGCAGGCGGACTCTCAACCACTGCGCCACCAGGGAAGCCCTATTTTAGTATGTTTTAATCTTGTCTCTCCAGTTAGACTGTCAACACCTGGCACCATACCTATCATATAGGCTCTATAGGTTCTTAATAAATAAAAGAATAAATGATCATACTGATCGTATCATCTGTATTATTTATCTCACATATTAAAAGTCACCCAAGCTAATACCAATGTTTAATCTAAAAGCATTTATTAAATGGTTTCCAATTGTAGCACCTGGAGGAGTCCTGGAGTGATAACAATGTAGGCAAACTCATGCCTTTGCAGAGTAAGAAAGATGGCATCAAAAGTACAAATGGTCAACTGAAAATTCTGGATATATAGAAGAGGATAAGACAGTTGTCACATACAGGCCAAGGACTCCCGTGAGCAGGAGAGTGGATTTTAGGGCAGTGAGATAGAGGCAGAGAGCAAGAAGGGCCAATGGATTAATAATGAAGAAGGGCATGGAGAAAACGGTCCACATCTCAGCTCAAGTAAGAGAAGGGGGTAGTGTAATAAAGGAAACAGGCACAAGATGTATAAGCAACCTGGTACCCATTGAGATCTGGCCCCAAAATGTGATTATGTGCCTGTCAGAGCTGGAGGAGGGGCCTGTTTGTTAATCTGTTGATTCTAACTCCAAGTATCAGAATACATAGTAGCTATTCGTTGATTCCAGGTGTTACGTGTGGGTTCTCTTGGAGACTCATTGGTTCATTTACTATTTTATTAGGTACTTACTGTCTCTTAGATGTCCTGCCAACTGATGATAAAGCATACAAGACATTGGGCCAGCCCTTCAGGTGAAAATAAGACTGATGAAAGGGAAGAAAAATGGTAGCACAAGAAACGTATCAAAGTCCCTGTGGGTGGAACAAGGGTAACCCTTCAAGTGTTCAGAGAAAGAAGAGACAATTTTGGAGGCAGCTAGCATTGTGGAAATTGTTCTACACTAAGAGCTACTCAAACCAGCATTTTTTTATTTTTAATGAGTTTAAGATGTACATTTTTGATTTTACATTTCACTGTATCTGGTATCAATAATAACAACAGATACTCATATAGCACTTACTGAGTGGCAGGATACAGTCTAGATGCTCTTCAAATGGTAATTCATTTAATCTTCACAACAACCGTATGAGATAAATACTATCATCAGCCCCATTTTACAGATGAGGAAACTGAAGAAGAGTTAAGGTGCTTGCCCAACCAAGGCCACAGAGTTTGGCCAGAGCTCATGCTAGGGAGCTGGGCTCCAGAATCCACACTCACCAGCAATACATTTAAGGGACTATCACACATGGACATCGAATATATCCACCCTGAACACTAGCTAAATCAAAGGTGCATCTTACATACAATCAACGGGTCCTAAAAATTCAAGAACTCTGTATGATACCACTATAGCTGACAGATTGCATTGAATTGGGGGTGTGAATTCAATTTGATTTAGCAAATATTTATTTAGCTGTGGAGGATTAAGAGATGAGTAAGATGCAGTCAGTCTCCTTAAGGAGGTCAACATGTAGTGGGAGACACAGATAAGCAAACAGCTTTGCACAGTGCACCGTGCTAAGTGCTGTAGTAGTATTTCTGTTGTGTCAACAAAGCTTGTGGGCTGCTGAAGACAAAGGGATTAATGCTGTCTGCCACGTCTCAAAGAGGCGGTAACCACAGAGCTGAGGCTTCACAGAAGACAGGCTGCACTCAGGCGGGGAGGGTTGTGCACGGGAGAGAGGACTTTCTGGGGATGGCTGTGCAGAGAGCTGATAAGGGGCGATAATAAAACGGTACCGTCACAGTCCCTAAATTCTGCTTTGGCCTTGCCCACCCTTTTCCTCAAGGTTCCCGCTCGATATATGTGCACAAAAAAAAAGGCAAAGTAGGACCAGTTAATATTTTCTTTTTAGCTTCCCACCCTCCCAACCCTAAACCTTAGTAAAAATTCTGAGAAGCTAAGTGAGACCCATGGAAAATGCCTTTAAGTTAGGATGGTTGAAATGCCCTAGAATCCCAACACAGCATAGAAGCCTTGCTCTATTTCACCCAAAACCCAAACCCAATGTGTAGGTCTCATGACTCTGGCTTGAGGAAAAGCTAGTCCTGAGTATAGCACCAAGTGAGAGGAGCCAGTTACAGAGAGCAGGACACAAGGACTTGGGCAGCATGAGAGACAGAGAGACGGGAGCCTCTCAGGCCTTAAACAACTCCAGGTAAGGAAGGGGAAGCCAAGGATGCAGGAAAGAGCAAGAGAGAGAATAGGGCTGTGGCAGGGAGTAGCCTCCATGCTCGCTTCCACTCCTGCCTTGTGGGATCCTTTGAAGCGTTCACAATACATGCACTGCTGCTTTTATTTATTTTTTTTAAAAAAACTGAGTGTAATAAAATCTTCAGCCACTGGCAGTCCTTATAAGGGACTGATTATAGTACCTACCCCTCCTTGGAGGAGAAGAAGGGTCCCGAGGGGGAGCCTGCAAGGAGCAACACATCACATTCCATGAAGGCATAAGATTCCACAGTGGATTCAGGGGATGAGTCTAACTCAGCCGTGCAGAGCATCCAGCTCACGACAAAAAGTCAAGGAATGAGGTCGGGTCCCTCTAACAGTCTCAGTTTCCCCATTTGAAAATGAAGGACATTATCTTGACATCTTAGGAGGCAGCATTTATTTCTGACATGCTAACCATTTTTTGCTCATAGCTGGGGTGACAGAGAAGGATTAAAGGAAGAAGCGGATTTCACTTCTACCCCTGTGGCCTTAGGCAAGTTACAGAACTCCCCAATCCTCTCTTTATAGAGACCTCAATATAATGGCAGTGATGCCTGCCTCCCGGGGTGGTTGGGATGAGTCAGTGAGAGAATGTCAAGGGCCTCACCAGGAGCGTGGCCCATGGAACTCACTGATGCCCTATATGAGAGCTACTATCATATCAGGACAACCCCTGCCCGCAAATTCTATGGCAGTGGACATAATGTTATTTATAGTAGGGTCAGTGCAGGAACCACAACCCACCCCAGGTATTTTATGCAAAATGAGTTTAATACAGGGATTGAGGGATTTATAAAACCGCTGGAAAGAGTGCGAGATGAGTTTCTTGGGGTGACTCCCAGAAAAACCCAGAACCAGCCTAGCAGAGGGGCTGCTAACTCAAAGGCACAACTAGAGCCAAGGCCCACAGTCTAGTCGGAGGCCCCTACCACAGCAGTAAGCAGGAAAATGGACACGAGAAGCAGCGCCCAGATTAGACGTGAGATCAAGAGGGGGCCACTACCTGCACTGCTTCTTGACAAACAGGAAGCTAGAGGAGATGGGAAGACAATGCAGGAAACCCACAGTCTGGATGGTCAGTGAAGACAGTCAGGATCCAATAGAAGCCCCTGTCTCTCTTCTAAGTCTCCTGTGAGAACTTCTATCAATGGAACCTAATTTATAGGTAGAATCTTAGCTGCAAGGGAGCCTGGGAAATGTAGTTTCTAAGTAGGCAACCATGTGCCAAGCCAAAAGTCTCTAATTATGAAAGAAGGAACAGAATTTTGGAATTCAGTACAAGATGGTAGGAGAAGGCATGTGAGGGCAGAGAACAATATCCCTAAAGACCCAGGGCAAAGAAAGAGGAATTACCTAGAACAATGGGGTAACTCCAACGAAGGAGGAGAAGAAGGACCCTGCAAAGAAAGCTAGAAACTAGATATCTGACATTGTCTAAAAGCTAAAATACAGACCACTTCTGACTTTCCATATTTTCTCCCTTTAGAATAGTTAAAACTTATATCCTTTCTTGAATGTTTTTCTTCCCCAGAAGCTGCAAAATCCTGTTTAAAGTCTCATTAACTTGTCACTATTAAACACAGCATCGTTAACTGAGTCTGGAGGAAAACAGAGGTCCCTTCCTCAAAGGTCACCTCCACATGGAGCTGGTCCCAACAAAGCTGTGCTATGTTATCTGCTTAGGTTCACTTAACGCACAGTGGAGTGGTTAATAGTTACCTGCCGCTAGGTTTTATGAGTTTCTCTTTGAAAATGCTATTTATTGATATTGTTAGTAGTAGTAGTAGCAGTAGTATTCAAGATGTACTCCTTAAATCAAGAAGGAATTTGCTTAGAGTTGAGTATTGAGTGGAAGGACAGAAAGCAGACAACAGGTGATAATTTCATGTTTACAAGAAAACATATTTAATATCTCAAACTGCAGCCTCTGAGGGCTACAGCCATTTTTCTTTGTTCATACCCATGGTTCAGGGAAGGGTTCTAGTTTTTACTGTCAAAACAGGGTGACAGAAGCAAGCAAAAAAGACAGTATTGTTTTCATTTTGCACTCATGTCCCTAGGCAGAAGCAAACATTTCTCACATTTGCTTTCTCAAGGCCTTTATTGTCCTAGCTTCCTGTTAAAAATCAAGCTAGTGATGGCAGACCCATGCAATCCCATCAGAATACTGAAAGCTGTGTATTACAGTACCAGGCAGGAAAGTGAGGGCCAGACAATAGGTATAATAGGAAAGTATTAACCCCCAAAGAAATTGATAGTAAGTGGTGAGCTGTCACCATTGCAGAGCCCAGGCTACGCCTACAAAACAAAGACACAAGTATCATTCATAGAGTTTCACAAGCAAGCAAAACTAAAGAAGTTGAGGGAAAATAGAAAGATAGAGAGGCTGAGGAAACCCAGCTTTGTCCCTGCAGCTCTCCCAGGGAATTGACCAGGTCTCTCTAATTTAAATCAAGTCTGCAGTTACCAGACACAAGCTTAGCTTGGATATTGAAAGAACAGTTTTGAACAAAGCTGTGTGAACAAAGAATGCTGGATCCATCAAACAGATAAATATGTTTGGAGCCTTTGATCTTTTTTTTTGTGCATGTCCCTGTGTGCATTATCAACTGATGATAACTCCCTTCTTTGCAGGAGCAGGAGGGGCAAGAAGAGAACATCTTTCAAAAACCCACAAGATGGGACTTCCCTGGTGGCACAATGGTTAAGGATCTGCCTGCCAATGCAGGGGACACGGGTTCGAGCCCTGGTCTGGGAAGATCCCACATGCCACGGAGCAACTAAGCCCGTGCACCACAACTACTGAGCCTGCGCTCTAGAGCGCACGAGCCACAACTACTGAAGCCGCGAGCCCTAGTGCCCGTGCTCCGCAACAAGAGAAGCCACAGCATCGAGAAGCCCGTGCAACGCAACAAAGAGTAGCCCCTGCTCGCCGCAGCTAGAGAAAGCCCATTGCAGCAACAAAAACCAACACAGCCAAAAATAAATTAATTAAATAAATTTAAAAAACA
Organism: Grampus griseus; assembly: GCF_964374135.1. Taxonomy (NCBI): domain Eukaryota; kingdom Metazoa; phylum Chordata; class Mammalia; order Artiodactyla; family Delphinidae; genus Grampus; species Grampus griseus. The sequence goes on along the minus strand of NC_139019.1, from coordinate 95,182,660 downwards.
AAAACAAGGGCTTGCCTGGTGGCGCAGTGGTTGAGGGTCCGCCTGCCGATGCAGGGGACACGGGTTCGTGCCCCGGTCCGGGAAGATCCCACATGCCGCGGAGCGGCTGGGCCCGTGAGCCATGGCCGCTGAGCCTGCGCGTCCGGAGCCTGTGCTCCACAGCGGGAGAGGCCGCAGCAGTGAGATGCCCGCCTACCGCAAAAAAAAAAAAACACAGAAGATGAACTTGAGGGTTGGTTCTTAAGGGCTTATGGCTAGACTCCCTCGACCCTTCAATGAATCTAAGAGGTAGTAGTCAAGAATCAGCAAGCAGGTGAACACACAAGGTTAAGGATGAGTGATTCTTCACCTGGGCCTTGAACATGTACCAGCAGAGGAATTATGCTGGAATATCTCCAAATCATTATAGAGTGTGTTTCTAAAGATGTAGATATACAGCCACAGATGCACATCTTCCACTCACATTAAACCTTGTACTAGAGACGGCAGGCCATCAGCTGCAGAGAGAGACTGATTTGAAATTCTCCATCAAGGTATTTACTCCAAGAAAAGAAAAATTTACCTTCCCTACGGTCTCCTGCCTGGAACAGATGTCAAACCTTTTGGAGAGAGAGGACACAACTCAACATCTCAATCATACCAACTTCTCAAAATTATCAGCCTATTTTCCACAGAGAAGATGGGATAGGTATTTATAAATATACAAATTTAACTGAAGTCACGAAGTAGGAAACTCTAAAATAACTCAAGTCAAACAAAATACTTTTACCTTAAGATCTATATGAATAAAAATATAAAACTTTACTGAAGGACATAAAAGAAGACACACAGCACTGAAGAAATGGAAAGATACATATCACATTGCTAGGTAAGGAGACTCAATGTTGTAAAAAAAAAAAAAAAGGCCAATTCTTTCTAAATTAATCTATAAATTTACTGAAATCTCAAGTGAAACCCCAACAGTTCCTTTCATGGAACTAACAAGCTGATTCTCTGGATTTCTGTGGAAAAGAAAATGTACGAAAAGAAAGCAAAATATTTTTAAATTAATTAATTAAATAAAGCTATACTAATTAAAACAATGCATGATTAGCACAGGAAAAGGCAACTAGAACAACAGACTAGAATAATGTACTGAACCCCTGCCGTATCTGTGTGTGTTTGTGTGTTTGGGGTTTTATTTCAAATTAGTGAAGAGAGGAGAATAAATGATACAAATACAATTTTTTACCCATCTAGAAATACAAGGTCAATCCCTACTTTATAACATACCTCAAAATAAATTCCAAGTGAATTTTAAAAACCAACAAAACATTATCATAAAACCACAGAAGACATAAAATTTAGAAGAAGAAAAAAGACTGATGAGCGTAACTATGTGAAACAAACTCTTGATTATCAAAAAATACTATAAGATAAAATTAAAAGACAAGGAAGAGACCAGGAGAAAATGTTTGGAACATGTAACGGAAGAAGGATAATCTCCACAATATATAGATATACCCTACAAATCAGTAAGAAAGAGACAGAGAAAGAGCACTACAGTCAAATGGGCCAAAGGTTTGAGAGTCAACCACAGAAGAAACTAGGGAAACAGAGGTTCCCTTGACTCCTTGCTCGTACTCACCCACACATACAATTCCTCACCAAGTGCTCGTCTCTCCAGCTCCAACACCATGACTCCAGTTCACACTACCAGCATCTCTCTCCCTTCTACCGTTGACGGCCTCTCATTTAAGCCCCTTGCATCCAATTGGCCCCTTTCAATCAGTCCTCCACACTGAAGCCAGGCTAAGCTTGATGAAACTCGTGCCACCTCCATGCCTGAATCACAGCTTCCATTACCCTTAGGGCTGAGAACCAAGTCCTCTGCAGGGTCTGCAACGCCCCACAAAGTCTGGCTCCCCACAAAGCACGCTGTGCGTTTCTCCCACTGCAACAAACTTGTTCTCTAGATGTTAGCCCAGCTTATTTTCTAAAATGTACATGCTCCCTGCTATCGCAAAGTCTTTAATAAGCTACTCAGCTGCTCTGGATCCCTCCTTTCCCTTTACCCCCATCTTCTTCTAGGTACCACCTATATATACTCCAACTCTTCCTTGAAATCTAAACTCAATATCATCACTTCCTCAGTGAAACCTTCTCTGGCATTCCAGGTTAAGCCCTATGTCCCCTAACATAAGGTCTTATACTATGTACCTCTTCTTTAGGGCACTTGCCACATTCAAAACATTATATTCAGTTACCTGATTCTTTATTAACGGCTCTCTCCTGCAGTATGCTGTTAAGCTGCATGAGCGGAGAGACTATGTCTGTTTTCACCCACCATGGTATCCCATAGCCTAACACCTAATAGGTGCTCAATAAATAATGCTGACTACATGAATTTTCATTAAAAATGTATTTGCGTATATTTGTATCTGTGATTTATATTTATGTGTCATAGAAAGTGCTAGAAAAAATAGGCACTAAATTTTAGCAGATTTTTCCACCGGGGATTTTTACCTAATTTGAATTTTTGATAGTACCCGTGGCTTTTAGAGGCTAAAAAAATCAGGTTATTGCCATTTGGAAAAAAATATCTCAAGGTAAAAATTAAAGCTCTATAACTATATAGCAACTGGAAAATTTTAAAATATCCCAAACCTGGGATAATGAAGAGTCTGTATTCCTTTATTGTTTTATTTTATGTTAGATGGCCAAAGAGCCACTGTTCCAGCAACTCACTTATCTCACCTGCAGGATTTTCCAGCCACTTCACAGATTACTAACATAGCTTCATTTCCAGGTCACTTCAGTTTTTTGCCCTCACTTGTTGCTGCTGTTCTTTTGCTGCTGTTATTATTAGTCTTTTTTTTTAAATTCAGTAAATCCATTTTAATTACTTACTGCAAATACCACCCACTTACCTGGCAAAAGAGATTCCTCATCCTGTTTGAAATAGTGGCCTAATTAGCAATACTGCCAACAAGAAACGAGAAGAAAGAGGGTGGAAGAGGCAATGGGAAGAATAAGAGAGAGAAAGGGTTTTAAATGGTTGAGGGGAGGGGCTCTAGAAAGGCAAAGATGGCCCTGATTTTTGAGTGATTGTGGGGCTTCTGAAAGATGATGCTTCACAAATAATTACCAGGTGGAACCAGGAAAGGTGTTAATTGACTTCCATGATTACAGCCTCTTTTCACCTTTGCATAGTTACTCAGAGTAAATGCAAGGCAGTTGTGGGCTATCGCATTCTGAGTCCATCTCTACATGAACCCAGCAAGGGAATGAGGTTGTGACAGATGAGAGTTAATGAAATGAGAAGTTTGAGATTAAAAGTTCTAGATTTTGTCTTCAGCATTTGTAGGATTTCATTCCCCTTGAAACAATGAGCACTGTTGGGCACTGGACCACATTCTGACAAAATTAAACCCGTGGACCAGTTTTTCAACCTTGGTGACCCTTAGAAATCCAGACGTTTGCTCTGAGTTTTATAGCTATTATGAAATTATTACAAATCTCACCTTAAAAATTAATAAGTGACACTCCATGAGCATAATTACATTGTTCATCTTTCCATAATCCATAATTCCTCTGCCTGTAATAACATGTGATCAGTCCTTCTTGTAACCCAGCTGCCTCATATAATTGCTTGCTGTCCTACTGACAAAAACTTTTAATTAATGACACGTTAAGCAAAAGAGTGCAACTATGTTCTCATAGCTACAAAATCAGAAATGGTTTCTCCCCCAGAATTAAACCCTGTGATTCTTTCTCACTTTTTACAACAGCACTGGGTGGGTTAGGAAGGAGAGATAATTCAAATATTTCACTTAGAACCTCCACAATTCTGCATCAATACTACCAGGAGTTTGCCACTAATTGAAGAAATATATAACACCTGTCTTTTTTTTTCAGTGGCTCTTATTTCCTTAATAGACATTTTTCAGCAACTTTAAGAAATGTTTCCCTTTGAAATACAACATCACATAATGGGCCCCATCTGGAATGGCAATTTTGCACACAGACTAAGAAATTGGAAGAAGAAAAATGTTTTTTTTTTGGTCTTTGTCTAATAATTGCAATTAGCTACCGCAATCTCTATATATGTTACCACCATAGAAAATGAGCAAAGCTTTCCAACGACTAGATACTCAAATCTTGAAAAGACTGATAGCCAAGGAAATAAACTAGTGAATTTTGTTTATTCAAACTGGAAGCATTTTGCTTTCTACTTAGTTCTATTTTACCTTCATTTTTTGATAGTTTGGCTTTTGGAAAAAACATCCATTTGGAATAACATTTGAACTTTCTAATCCCCTTCTTCAAATTTGGATGGATTATTTACTGAAATATGAGCGTTTTTCTTTAAGTCAAAAACATGGAGAATTTCAAGGGAAAAAGTGACCTCTGAAATCTTGTATCCTAGTGCTGGGATAAATGAAGGCTGGAGTAAGCAGAAAGCAGAAGAATTCAAGACTTAGAAACAGGAAAATATTAAAACGGAGCTGCTGAATCTCTTCATTCAGTAACAATTTCCTAGGTCTGTACTCAAAGAAACATGAGTAAGTACAGGTATAGTTTAAAACACTGAATACCCTTGTAATGCATGAAAGCCAAGGCCCAACAAGGGAAGGCTATGGACCAAAGATAAGGGTTGCAAGGAAGCCACAGACCAATATATAATGAGGTGATCATTCTCCTAAAACCAAACAAAGGGGGATTCCTAGTCCTGTGTGGAAAAGGGCCCCGCATTTCAAATTATGTCAGTGGGATAAAATATATAGCTGGGTTAAGTGAAATCCTACATCCCAGCTTTGGCGGATATTCAAAGTTAGGACTGCACTAGTTACCACTTTAACACAATTTTGTGTTTGCTTTGGCTTTCTCTGCCATCAACAGTACATTCAGCGGGACCAACCCTGGAGAGCTGTTTCAGGCTGAAGCAGCCAGTTCAACCCCTTCCTTTAGTTCTATTTTATGACATGATTTCAAATCAACCATTTTTCATCCAGTTTTGGCAGACTTTTCTCCCCCAAGAAATTAAGGAAAGGTATGTCCCTTGGCAAATGAAAAGAGAGAAATGACTTGAAAGCATCAGGTTATGAATTCTCCCTGTCATTATATGTGAAGTCCTTTGTAAACCCAATCATCATCTATGACAGCCAGAATAAGAAGTCTTCTCATTCTTCCCAAGCCTTTCCTGGCTTGCGACTGCTGACTGCTGAAATGTAAATCCTATTACAATGTCCACACGCAGCAACAGCAAGTGTCTTCCAAGATAAAACAATGAGTGCTAAGCTCAAGAAGCATTAAAACGAAACTGTCGGTATTTTCAAACCTCAAAGGACTATGTATCTTTTGAAGATAATGACATTTTGGACACAAAAATCACTTTACAACAGAAATCTCTGATATTCAATTTGTCTCCATCAACATATGTTTAGAGTCAATGCATGTTGCTTATTTCATTAAATCACTATAAGTCTGGGATTGAAATCATCATACTGTTACATCGCAATGCCTTTTTCTCAAGCATAATGTTCCCCATACGTGTTTACTTTCATTCTTCATTCTAGCCCTCTATCCTATTCACCTCTTTATGGCAATTATCCATGACAATAAGAATTGCCTGATGGTGTCATTTAGTACTCCAGGAATACAGAGGATCCTATGCGAAAGTTTTACAATTAACTTCGGAGATGAGATCAAAGACTCAACCATAACACTCTGTGACTGAACAAACATCCATCGCCACAGAAATAGGTAATAACTACCTTGGCAAAACGGAAGGCTTACCAAGTAAAAATTCCTCCATTTGTGTGTGGTTGGGATCCTCCCAAGGTGTTGTCCAGCTGCCAGAATCCAGAGGCCAAAATAATACCTTTCCCTAAACAAGTGGTGGATCCCAAGGGGTTCCTCTGAAGACACAGATATCCCCCGAGGGTGACATGCCAAGTCATTAAAACTCAAGTTCCCAGTTAACAGAGGTGACCCCCAGTAAAAGTAATGTTCCAGAGTTAATCTTTCAGGAAAGGTAAAGCTAGAATCTCTATAATTAACATTTTGCAAATGTTTCCTTGTAGAAGAATTAGATACTCTATAAATTTTCATAACAAAAAATGGAACCGGTCTGATTTCAGCCCACCCACTCACCCACCGCATAAACAACTGACAAACAGGGCACCATTAGCAAGCTCCTCTTAGCCTTGATTAAAGGCACTCTGCACTTCTCCTAAAATCTCCATGTTATGACACACTCTCTGGCAAACCCTGAACCCTGTCATTACCCTCCTTAGTTCAACAACACTCCGAAACCTTGGCCCACAGGGATGTAGTCATGTTTCACAAAGGGCCACATCGTGTCTCTAATTCCTACTCTCTTCGTGGTTCATTTTATATGCTCTGCGTGTGCATTTTGATTTTCAGAACATGACTCATGCCACTTAAGTTACTCTGAGAACTTACAAATGGAGAAGAGGAGTAACGGGTTGGCTGATTGGAAGTGAAAGAAGATGTCCTTCGTCCCCTGGACAATATGACTTTTTAAAGAATTCGCTAAGTGACTTCCTGGCTGACCTAGATCAATGGGATGTGACATTTGAGAAAGGACAGGAATCATGGGTGTCCCCCTTACATTATTTTTAGGCAGATGATCATTTTTCTATGGACAGAAATAAAGCTTTTTTCTCCCCTGATTTTCTCTCAATAGAATAACAGAGCAACATAGGATGTCAGAGCTCAGCTAGATCTTCAAGACAATTGGGTCCAACCAAAAGCTTTCACTGAGTGACCTATTTAGAGTTACAGTCAAAACATATTGGACATACCTTAAAGAAAAACACACTGGACATGATTCTGTTATCAACGTTCAGCCCTGATGGGTCCCAAGACTTAGGTAATATGTAAATATTTTACAGTTTTAGAAGGAGGTGAAGACAATTTATTCTCTAGATTCACTTAGGGTCACCCCTTCATTGTTTGAAAGAGTGCCTTGTGGAAGGCGGGGTGCCCTCCCACCATCAGGGCTGTGGCGGGTGCCCTGCTTGAAATGAGGAAATCTATTATTTGCCTCCCCTAAGGAGTTAGGGATGTGGGGTGTCTGGAAGTAGACAGAAGTGAGGAGAGGGAAGGAAGAAGAGTAGGTCACTGGAAACAGGCTCTCAATCTCCCCTGAAAAGAGGTGGTCACTACAGACAATACCTCTTGAGCTGATTCACACTGTCTTCACTGTTGCCATGTGAACTCAGTCCCACAGCACACCTCCTACACTCTCACCCAAGCCAGCACAATCGACTGGTATATTTGGGATGGATAACGTTGACTGTTGAGATCAGCGAGGGGCTGAGTTTCTCCGTGCTGCCCAGATTAAGCAGCAAACAGTCTGCCTATCAGATATAGAAATCCAAGGACAGAAACCAGAACTTGCATAGCCAGAAGAAACCTGGGGAGCCTGCAGAAATCTCGCAGACTTAGGGTGCCTGGGGCTCCCCTGCTGTGGAGTTAGGATGGAGGTAATTGATCCAGACCTGTAAGAGCAGAGAAGTTCCAGCTATATCTGGATTATACTTTTCCCCTCTCTCAACATTTACACAGAAGTTATGTATTTCTTACACGCACATCGTGTGTACATGTAGGAGTCTGTATATGTGTGTGAGAAAGAAAATTTGGGGTAGGGTATGACCCCAAATCTGAGCTCACTGCTCTTTTTCATTCTTCTTTTTCCCCAGCTAAAAGAGTGGACAGTTTTAGACAAATCTGCTAAAAACTTGGGTGAAAATCCTGAGGCCTGAAGAGAACTTGGCTTGTCATCGACAGCCCTGACTGTCCCGGACTGGAATGCTCTGATGTCCTAGCAATCATAACGTGCTTTGTTCCTTTATCATTTTGACTTATGTTTTTAAACTTTTCAAAAGACTTCCACATCCGTGATGCCATCTCATACCGATGACATTCCTGGGAGGTAGAAGGACAGGTATTACTGTAACTCAGCCGCTCTCCTGCCAATGGTCATGGTTCATGACTGAAGCTGTTGTTTCCCACAGCAGGGAGAGCAGCCCCATCACTTTCTGGTCCTCTTAGAAAGGTCCTCCAAGGCTGACAATGTGTCCAGGCTTTGCAAGTGGCTGAAAGAAAGAGTCCTGAGACAAGGGCAGCCTGCCCAGATGGATGCCAGCAGCTCTGTCTGGCAGGAGCGGGTAAGCTGGGGATGAGAGCTGGTCTCCTGCGGGATCACTTTCTCCTTTTGAGTCTGTTAGGGTCCACAGGGTTTGAGGCATCAGGGGGACCAGCATGAGTCTTGACTCTCTTCATTCCATCTGGCAGATGATAATGTAATGGGACAGGATGAGAAAGAACCATCCCTCTTTTTTGTTTGGAACTCTTTCTTTGGTAAAGCAGCAAGAAAGCAAATATCTCTAAATTTCAAGGAAAGATGCATGGCATTCTTTTTTCTATCTCAGCCGGTGATGGTCAAGTTTATATGTGCCAAATGGCTGGACTATTTCATAGCCAGATGAGTCATATTATCTTCCTCAATAACTTTTATGTTTACAGCATGAGGTTTAAAAACATAGAGAGAGTTATTAGTCTAGTACACAGACTGATACGTAGTACAAGTTCATTAAATGTCATCTATTATTGTAATCATATGCAGAAGATCCGCAACAGAGAGTATAAATTGGTATGTCTGTTGAAATGGCTAGATCTGCCATCTGTACTTATATGCCTAGGCCTGTATAGATAAGGCTAATAGCTTTAAATATGCAAGACAAAGGTCCTGCCTGTCCAGGAACTAGGTAAGCCATCGTGAATGGAGAGGGCAACACCGGTAAAATTACCATCAACCTTTCTCCACCAATCAGTCACTGTTAAGTGCTCCTGCAAGCAGAAGACCACCTTTACCTGGCACTCACACGTGAACCAGTTCATTAGAATGAGGGAAGCAGCGTTACTGGATCCAAGATGCTATTGACATTTGTTTGATAATCTCGCTTATCACACACAATTTCAAAGGCAAGAGCCTAAAATGATTTTTAAATGTATCCAATTCACAGCCAAGTGAAAATGTTTCTGTACCAAGAATAATCTTACATTAAACTCTTTTTTTTTTCCCAGCAGCCTAAAATTAACCAGTGGGACTTCTTTTTTTAGACGCTATTCTATTCAGCCTTTAAAAATGAAAGATCTGATTTGAAAGTGTAAACTGTATTTCATCCAAGATGGGACACAGTGTCCTTGGCTTAAGTATTCTTTGGAAATCGAACACCTTACTACTGCATGCCTAACAGGTTGCAAGAAAAACAAACTGCAGAGACTGTGATTCAGGTGTAAAGGACTGAGTCCACTGATGCCGTCTGCCCTGATAAAACCTAGGGAATCCACCTTGCATTGCTATTGCTCCTATGTTGCAGTAGCACATGGCGTAACAATCAATGACAATGTACTACATGCCTACACATATAAGGAGAATTAAGAGCATGGATAAAGTGATAACACTTCACAACTGCATGACACTTTGCTTTATAACCCCCCCTGTAATATCTATCCCTCCATTTTATTCTTTTATCAGCCCTGGGAGGGACCAGCCAGTAGGGTTCAGGTAAGAGAGACTGTGATCGTGACCATCAGGTTGTAGGTGGTAAAGCCAAGACTTGAATCCTCCCTTTCCAAAGCACTTTTCTTTCCTAGTGAATGTTGAGACTTACGTGGGCAGGAGGTACAATCACTGTCCTTAAGGAAATTGCCTCATAAAAAAAGAGAAGGAGAACAGATGGATGAATGAAAGTCAAACTCAGCTGGAGCCCTGACTATGTTTTTAAGACATCAGAGTTACTTGGGACAAGTGCCTTAAACATCTAGCACCTCCAGTTTTCCACTCTCAAGAGGGAATGTTAATCCTAGTTCTTTCTTTCTACTCCATCAAGTTTTTAAGTAAAGAAGGAGCAAATGAATAGGAAGCTATTTTAAAAGATATTAACTCTTTTCAAAATCTGGGTATAGAGATGATTTTTTAAATAAGGTATATTGCTAGTTAACAGAAACACTTGGATTCAATGAATGCACTAAAAATCTATGAGGTCCAGTCTGCTACTGGCCATTGAGATGACTCCAGGAATCAACAGTGGGGTGGACAGCTGCTGTCCGTGCTGCCTGACTTCCATTTCCCTTCAGATCATAAAAGGTACAGATTTACTTTGGGAAATACCTCCCACTGGATATAGACAAGAAGGGAGTTTCATGGAGGGACTCGCCCTCCTCAGGCCAAGTCATACTTCAGGGGAACTAGAGCTGTGAGCAGAAGAATATGGCGCCCAAGAACAGTTGGAGCTCATTCGCCTCCAGGGCAGGGCTTGGAAGAGGCTTCTCACCTCCTATATTCCTGGAGCTCCCTGCTCCTCAGCCTACCCTGCCTGGTTCTTCAGCCTTCCCTTTAATTCTGGAAACACTTTCAGATCCTTGCACTAAATCCCATCATGCCCTCTTGTTATTATTGGTTTTTCTTGAGTTGGTTAGTGCTGACCCCAGCTACTTGCAAACAAAGCACCTTAACTGGGAAAGCAGCAGCACTAACAGATCAGTGCAGCCAGAAGGTGGACAGAGGAGAGGAAATCAAGAAAATCAAACCCTTTGATCACCTATTAATCTATTGCACTAGGAAAGGCAGGGAAGATTAGCCAGGTAAATGAGCCAGTAAGTATACAGTCACCATACTTAAAATATCTTCCTTTTTCTTCTTTTGGTAAGTCAATAAAAGTTTAAAAGTTCAAGACAAAAATAAAAACATTGGTGTGGTTACAATAAAAATGAGTTTTAAAAGTAAATTATATACTATATATATAATATATATATTCTACCAAGTTCTTTTATACAACCATGTAAACAGTACTGTTTAATACTGTTAGTTTTATAGGAAATACACTAGTAACTCTGCTAATGAAGTTGTCAACTTTTTGCATGAAAGTTACTCTCTTCAAGACCTAGGTTCTGCGGACTTCCCTGGCGATCCAGTAGTTAAGACTTTGCCTTCCAATGCAGGGGGTGTGGGTTCGATCGCTGGTCGGGGAGCTAAGATCCCACATGCCTCACAGCCAAAGAACCAAAAACATAAAACAGAAGCAGTATTGTAACAAATTCAATAAAGACTTTAAAAATGGTCCACATCAAAAAAAAATAAAAATTAAAAGACCTAGGTTCTGCTAAAATGTATTTGATGGTGCTGTGTCATCACAAAATCAAATCACCAGGAAGAGCTGCATTCCAAAGTCTTCATAAATTTTCTGAATTCAGATAAAAATCTAGAGATATTTCTACAAAACAGTGTTTAATAGCCGGAATATCAAACGTGAAAGGGAAATTCCAAGCATTTCCTCCATAATCAATAAAATCGCCAGTCTCATTTAGTATCACATTTTCTTCACATCTAAACATTGACTTGATTCTCAGGTTCCCTCTTTCAAGAAATCTTCTGTTCTGATAACTACTGCTACTTGACAAACCACTCTAAGACTCAGTAGTGTAAAAAGTCCATTGTATGACACTCAGAGATTCTGTGGGTCAGGAACTCGGAGAGTGCGTAGGGATGGCTTGACTCTGCCCCATGATGTCTGGGACCCAAGCTGGAAAGACTTAATGGCCGGGGGTGACTCAGCAGCTGGGGGCTAGAATCATGTGGAGGTGCTTTCTGTCACACGTCCACTGCTGATGCTGGCCACTGTCAAACAGAGCACCTACAAGTATCCTCCCCATGTGGCCTGGGCTTCCTCACAGCATGGTGGCCTCAGGGGAACTGGACTTCTCACATGGAGGCTCAGGACTTTTTACATCATGTCCCAGCAAACAGGGTGGGAGCCAAATCTCCTCTTTTGGCCTAGACTCAGAAGATATATGGTGTCATTTCTGCTGTGCACAGTATTGGTTATGAATGAGTCACAAGCCCGTTCAGGAGAACACATCCACTCCCACTCTGAATGCTAGGAGTAGCAATGTCTCAACCCAGAAGAGCATATGGGATGGGAGAAACCATGTGGCCACCCTTCAGGCCACATGGTATTCTAATTTCCAGCTAGAAACAAGCTTTCCTTCTCTCAATTCTCACAACACTCTATTTTCAAATTGATGCTCACCAATTTCCATCTTATATTACAATTATCATAGACATGTTTCATCTTCACCTCTCCCTAGATGAGCACCTAGGGTCTTCTTTTCTTTTTTGTATCTTCTTGGTACCTAACAGAGCTCCTGGCACTTAGTAAACACACAAAGTTCATTGAAGAAATGGGGATTGCTTTAAACTAGTTTCAGATATGATTATTATATACTTAGGAGATACAAGTGCTTTTGGAAGGAAGAAAGGAAGGGAGCGAGGGAGCATGCAAGCAAATAGGCATAATGGTTTGAAGCAGCTCTTTCATTCACAAAACATTTAAATTGTTGCATTTTTAAAGTTTCCAAAGGAGAAAAGATCCAATTCTCCACCTTTCATGCACATCAGCTGTGCAGATGAAGATCCCTAGAGAAAAACACACAATCATGCTGACAGGTTTCCTTTAAAATCCATGACCTTGAACCTCAATGCTGCCGGCAATTGTGCTGTGCTTCCCTAGTTCATTCATGTTCCTGCTTTCCCAGACGTCTGTTTCATACCTTCTCCCCTCTCCTCAACCATCAACATCTTCTCCTACCTCCTCATTTCCAGTTGATGACCTTCTTTCTTCTCTGAAACAACAAAGCAATTCAAGAGAGTCCCCATCGACCCCTTACCCTCTCATGTTTCAGGCACCAGCCTCTGCACACGGGCCCTCTGCCTTCCATACATAGACCATCCATGCCCCATTGTAAAGCCAGTCCCTCTGCTCTAACTCTGGATTCTATTCCCTCCCACCACAGTGCTCCCGAGTCCATCCCTCTGCCTCCTATACAGACAATTCCATCAGCATACTAAGATGCTGTTATTTCTCCCACCTTAAAAAATACTTTTCTTGACCACACTTCTTCCACCAACCCATTAGTTTTCTCCCCTTCTATAAAAACATTACTTGAAAGAGTTGTACACTCACTGTTTCATCCACATCTGTTCACACTCTCTCTTAAATTCATCCCAATAAGGTGTTCACCCTCCCCACTCCGCCAAATCTGTTCTTGTCAAGGTTACCATGGACCATCTCGGTACTAAATCAAGCTTCTCTTTCTCAGTCCCCATATTGCTCAACCCATCAGCAGCATTTGATGTAGTTGACATTCTCTTCTCCTTCATACACTTTCTTCACTTGGTTTCCAAAACACCACTCTTCCCCACCCCACCCCGCCGGGTGACACTCCTATATCTCCTCTCTTGGTTCCTTCTCCTCTTCTTCTTTACCTCTTAATGTTGGGTGCTGTAAGCTCAGACCTTGAATTCTTCTCTATCTACCCCCACTGCTTTGCTAAGTTTCTAGTCTGCTAACTTTAAATACCACCTGTATGTGGGGATCGACTCCCACAGTATCCCCCCACTGAAACTCTCTCCCAAACTCCAGACTCAACACCTCTACTTGAGACGTCTGATAGGCATCATGAACTCAATGAATCCAGCACGGAGCTCCGAGACCACCTTCTGTTCCATTGCTCCCATGGTTGTTCCCATCTCAGCTGATGGCAACTCCAGTCTTCAAGTTGCTTACAGCGAAAATACTGAAGTCATTCTTGGCTTCTCTTTCTCTTATATTCCACGTCCATTACATCAGGAAATCGTGTATCCAGACTACGACCACTTCTCTTCACTGTTCTAAGCTACCACCATCCCTCGCCTTGGTTATTAAAACTGCCTCCTAATTGGTCTCCCTCCCTGTCTCCCACCCACCTACTGCCTGTTCTCAACACTGCAACCAAAATGATTAGTTAAAACATAAGTCACATCATGTCTCTCTTCTGTGTTACAGCTTTGCAATCCCTCCCCCCATTTCAATCAGCAGGAAAGCTAGAGTCCTAACAATGACCGACAAGTAACTACATGGTTCGACTCCTGGTTACTTCTGTGACTTCACCTCTTATTGTTCTCCTCCCTCACTCGTCTTCTACTTTACATCAAACATTCCAGCCATACTCCCATATTAAGGCCTTTGCCTTGCCTTGTCCCTCTTTGTGGACTACTCTTCTTCCAGATATCTGCGTGGCTTATTCCCTTATCACCTGCAAGTCTTTATTCAAATGCCACTTTGTCAGTGAGTCCACTCGGAACACTCTACTACACCTGCAGTGACCTGCCCCCAACATTCCCCATCCTTCTTACTCTGCTGTTTTCCGTATCACTTATCATCATCTAACAGACCATGAAACTGATGCATTTATCATTTATAATACTTACTGTTGGTTCTCTATCCCTCCCTTCTAGAATATAAGGCTCATAAGATCAAAGACTTTTGTCAGTTTTGCTCATGGATGTGCCCCCAAACCCTTAGAGTATTGTCTAGCACTTAGCAGGTGCTCAATGCATAATTTTTGAACAAATAAATAATGCGAAGACAAGATTTATACAGAAATGGAGTAGAAAGGAACTTACATGGTGTGATTTTTAGGAAAATTATGGGGCTTCTCTTGTCCCAAAGTAGCTTTCCCACCACGATACCAAGGCACCACTGTCCCCTCCTCTCTGTCCTACAAGTCCTACATTAAATTCAGTCATTATTAATCCAGGGTAATGAAACCAAATAGCTAAAACGCACACTTATTATGAGATGTTGGTAGGAGCTCAGAGAAAAGTTGGGTTGAGGTTGGCAAAGAGGTAAGGAAGACAAGAGACAGGGTGATGAACTCAAAGGGCACTGGGCCTTGGAAACGTTACAAAATCTTCTTGCCCCATCTGAAAAGTTAAAGGAGTGGATTACGACCACTGTTCCGTCCATGCAGTGGAGTAAATAATCACGGGATTAGGAGTCATACTGCTAGATTCAAATTCTAGCTTTCTCACTCAGAAGCCTGAGAAAACTACCTAACTTCACCCTCCATCCTGAGCAGTGAGCAACATGTAGGCGCCCAGACCCTGAAAGATAATATTCAGGGTGTGTCCTTGGGAACAGAAGTTGAAGAATTTGGGAGGCACAAGGACGAACAAGGCTGCCTCCATCATGAAGCCTGACTCCGTAGTGTGAATATGGCCCCCACAAACATAGTCTCCCTCTTATTTAGCACGTCCTCGTGTTCCAAAGAGGATGCATAATGTGTAAAGGAGGTAAGACCCAACTTTTCTCTGAGCTCCTACCAACATCTCACAATAAGTGTGTGTTTTAGCTATTTGGTTTCATTACTCTGGATTAATAGTGACTGAATCTAATGTAGGACTTGTAGGACAGAGAGGAGGGGACAGTGGTGGCTTGGTATCGTGGTGGGAAAGCTACTTTGGGACAAGAGAAGCCCCATAATGTCTCTAAAAATCACACCATGTAAGTTCCTTTCTACTCCATTTCTGTATAGATCTTGTCATCCATTTATTATCTAACACTACAATGAAAACCTAGAAGGAAACGTTCCAACAGAGACTTCTTTTAGACCCTGGGAAGACGGCTGGGGTACAAGACTATAACTAACTTTAAGACTCAGGGCAGTACTGTAAAATCCAGCCAGGCCAACACCCTGGGGTCCTCTTAGGGTTCACAGGTATCAGGACCATGTGTCCACAGCCCCACGGCACAGCCAAAGCAAGTCAGTTCAACAAAATTTTCATTCAGGTCCAATTTATTTTCTCACATAAATAAGGTCTAAGGTAGCCAGAGACTGGCTAATATGGCTGGTATATAGTCTCCCAAAGTTCTTCATGGGCTGCATCCCTTTCAGAGTAGCTACAGACAAATGGTACCCAACACACACCTCTCACTCTCTTCCCCACTCTCCCTTCTCTCCTCCCTGCCTCCCTCTTTTCCTTTCCAAGAAGTGGTTTAGAAACCATCACAGCATTATTTTCAGAATCAAGAAATTAGAGTTGTGCTAACTCAAAGAAGCCAGATCCCACCAAGTGCATACTGTGTGACTGCATGTACATCAAGTTCAAAAACCAGCAACGCTCATGTATGATGTGAGAAGTCAAGGCTGTAGTTTACTAGGTGGGGGCTGTGATGGGGAGTTTTGGGGTGCTGGTAATGTGCTCTCTCTCCATCTGAGTGCTGGTTACATCACAATGTACTTTTCTATATGTTTAGTTTACTTCACTTTAAAAAGCAAACTGTGAGGCACTTCTAAGGGAACAGACTCCATTTCATCAGTAAGCCCAAAGTTCAATCACACTAAAATGAATATTGCGTTCATTCCATTCCAAAATCGAGTGTAGAAAAAACACAGTCACAAAAATAAATGAAAAATCTATTACGCCATCCCATGTTTTAAAATCAGCATGAATGCCTATAATATTCTAGTATCAAATTATTCAAATATCTCAAATGTTCGTATGAATACGGTAGCTATTGCCTTCTAGAATACTAGATATACGCAACACATGAGTTTAATTAGCATTTGAAATTTGGGGCAAAGCCAAAGTACGGTCTGAGAGCAAGGGAGAAATCGAATTCTAATAGATCTTCTGAGATATATTTCTGAGAAGGACCCTGTGGTCTAATATCTCAACAAAAATGGTGATACAGAACCTGCCTTCCCAGCCCAGATTCTGAACCAGTGGGTATGGGGAGCTGTCTCTGCTGGGAACAGAAGAGGCCGGCTGCTCAGGGGAGCTGACGGGCCCCAGGAGTAAGAAGAAAGCAAGGAGAGACTCACCAAACAGGTAATTTCACATCCTCCTCTTTCCCCCGGGGGGAGGGAAGAGTGCGGGCCGAGACACCAAAAATAGTCCAAAGCCATCCTCGTAGAAGGGAACAGTGGGTCTAAACTTCCTCACTTACAGATAAGATGTAATTAATAAATGCAAAAGTGCCTTTCAGTGAGGTGGTCAGTGCTAAAAGGACACTTCATAAGCCAGAGAAAGCTGCGTTAGCCCACGTCACAGGCCCAGCCTCACACAGAAGTGATCTCGCCCCAGTGCTGCTGCTTCCTATGATCTTCCGCATGTCCCATGTTATACCGGGCTTTACGTCCAGGACCCAGTTAAGGCACACAACCACCCCCTAAAACATCAGTGTTAGCATGCTCATTCTACACAGGAAGTAACTGACTTGCGGAAAAGTTAACACGCCCATAGGCACTAAGCGGTGGGTCCTCCTCTCCTGTCTGTGCGACGCACCAGCCACTCTGCCTCACTGCAGCCTCAGCACCACTGTTGTAGGAAAGGAGAAAGGAAGCAGAGGCACAAAGGCGAGCTCGGTGTACAATGGGTGGAGAGCGTGTTTGTGGGGATGGTTAAATCAGGCGCCTCCACCAGGCCTGCAGGAGCACCAGCTCAGGGGAAAACTGATGATTCTTATCAAGGACCGTTTCCTTGTAGCGAGACTGGCACTGGCAGCAAGGAAGGATCAGGCTGCCTGCCTGAGGGCCCCCAATCCAAACTGTTGGGTGCGGGGACACCCTGGCCTCACCAGAGTTGGATAAACTCCTATACTGCTTCAAGGGGACCATCCTAGAGTATGGTACGTGTACCCCTGTGGAATCCAGACATATCAACTCGTCTGCCGAGGAAAGAGTTAGTAGGTCAGGTTATAAGAGGGCAGTGACGGGCCTATCGTAACAGGAACTCGGGGCCAGAACAAAGGAGAGGCAGTGTGATGTCATGGTTACAAGCCAGCGCTGCCTGGGCTCAGGGCCCTCTGCTGCATCACCTACAGCTGCACCAACGCGGGCAAGATGCTGAAACTCTGTGCCCCTCAGGTTCCTCACTGGCAAAATGAGACAAACAGAATTATCTCATAGGTTTACTGGAAAGTTTAAATGGGCATCTATATGCAAAGCATTTAAAACACCTGGCACATACAAAATGTTATGTAAGCTTTAGCTTTTATTAATATGTATCACAAAGAATAGGTAAATAAAAGGTAAGGCAGATTTGGAAGCCTGGAAATATACATACTTTAGTTGCTTTGATTTGTTTTCCTAATTGATCAAATGAGAAAGTAAAAAGTGATATCCCAAAGTAGTATTAGTTGAACTATATGAAATTGCTTGCATTCAGGCAATTTTTTTTTTTTTTTTTGGCCTATGCAACAGCAATTTCAATGTGGACTGAGCTATAATGAAGAGGAGAACAAAAAAGTTTGTTTTCCTTGTTGTTGAACTGTCCAGACCTGCCTTGAACGTAAGGCCAAGAACTGCATGTGGATTCGTGGACCCTGGGCTCATATTCCTTACCCTCAGGTGGTGCGCACACACTCACTGGCTAACATACGTGCAACTGGCCACGGCTGCGTCGGGACATGCTTCCCTCTCACTGGAGCTTTTAGGTGGGCAGGGGAGATCGAGAATGCTCAAACATATCAATGGTGTTACCCAGACTATCTGATGGGGCCTCAAACTATTTAAATGTATACAATCTTTAAACTGAAAGGAACGTGAGATGGCGTCCTTCGATCACAAATCCTAACCCATCACTGGGAATGCCACCACAGTGCTCCTAAAAGGTAAATACCTAGACTGTTTCAAAGTGAACAGTTATTTTTAAAATATCCATCCATAAGGGTATAAAATAAAAACTAAGTCTTCCTCACCAGCCTTCAATAACTGATCCCATCCTAAAATAAAGTCTTAAAAGTTTCTTAGATATTTAACCAGAAAAAAGTTTTTACCTGTATTTATGTTTATGCTTTTGAAAATTTACACAAATGGGATCTTACCATGCATGCTGCTCATTTACCTTTTTTTAACTTCAAGAGGGACTTGGACATCTTCCCACTGTGGATACACAGGGGACCATCCTGAAGGGCAGGAGGAATATCCCTGAAGAGTCAGAGAGACCAGCGTGTCTGTTGGGGAAACGGTTGGTCGCATTATGAGAGCAGTGACAGTGCTATCATAAAATTAGCTAGAAGCTTCAGATGATAGAAAAAAAGAGAATTTGGTCATAATTTATAATTTTAGAGTCAGCAAGACAAAGAAACATACAAAATACAAAAATACAGGGGACCCAATCGAACTTAATTTCAGATAAGCAAAAAATAATTTTTTTTTAGTGTAAGTTTGTCCCATGCAATATCTGGGGCATAATTATACTTAAAAAGTATTCATCGTTCATCTTGAATTCAAATTTAACTGATGCCCTATATTTATCTGGTAACCCTACTCCTAGGTTTCTTCTTCCAGCTAAAAATGTCCAGTTCCTGTGGCCATTTTCATGTGATTTTATTCCCAGACCCTCTAGTGTTGAAACATCCTTAAACCACAACAGGGAACTCCAGAGAGGCACAGAGCTGGTCCCTCCTGCCATTACCCCATTCAGGACTGTGTCAACCATTTCCATCCATCCCATAAAGATTGTGCCCCAATCACAGACCTATGAGTAAAAGAACAGACATTTGGATCATCCCATACCAGAGAGATAGGACCATTCCCAGCGTACAGGAGAATGAACATCTGTACTGTCTAAAAAATGTATCATCAGAAAACAGCTGAACCGGGAATGCTGCTTTGCAACCTCACTTTCTTGGGCCACAATTCTCTCCAATCTAAAAGGAAGCCATTAGACTAGAATTCTTTTTTTTTTTTTTTTTGCGGTACGCGGGCCTCTCACTGTTGTGGCCTCTCCCGTTGCGGAGCACAGGCTCAGGACGCGCAGGCTCAGTGGCCACGGCTCATGGGCCCAGCCGCCCCGCGGCATGTGGGATCTTCCCGGACCGGGGCACGAACCCGTGTCCCCTGCATCGGCAGGCGGACTCTCAACCACTGCACCACCAGGGAAGCCAAGACTAGAATTCTTTAATTCAAATAATCTACATGCTCTAGTAACACAAAATACAACGGCTACTTGCATTTTGTTTAATGCAAACACTAGACTTTCATTATTCAACCCACAATTGAAGTTTCTTTTATATATACATTTTTTTTTATGACTTGGTCAAATTGTTGGTTTATCTTTGAAGCTTTTAGAGTAGCCAAAGCGGGCAAGTTTCCACAAACAGATCATATTGCTGCTCAATGAATTATTCATCAACTACATCACCTGAGCTGGGGTGCAGGCAATGCATCCATTTATTTTGACATTTTAACTATCAGTTTGGATTGGCCATGTTGCTCATCAACTGAGTTCAACCGGTTGTTAAAGAGAGTAAACAAAAACAGTTCACAGGATGTAGATCTGGCTCCAGTGTTAACCCATGAAAAGCAGTGATTGAGAGAGAGAAAAAAGAATTGGAAAAAGGATAGATACACGTATACGTATAACTGAATCACTCTGCTGTACACCTGAAACTATCACAACGCTGTTAATCAACTACACTCCAATACACAATAAAAAGTTAAAAAAAAAAGACGGAAGAACATGGAGTGAAAGGGAAGCAGAAACGGTACAGGAAAATGGGAAGAAATGGCTAAGAGAGGCAGGGCAGGGGAGAGGACTAGTCACTTCCCTGATTCCTCCTTCTCTTTCTCTAACCCAGGTCGTTTCAGTTAGGCAATTATTTGAATAGCCCTGATAAAACAGAATCATAGTACGTTTATCACTCTGCAGCTTCATTTTTCATGCCACAGTATCTCCTGAAGGTTTTTTCCTGTTAGCTTTTCCAGAGCCACTTCCCTGTCTTCACTATTGCATCCAGTATCATTGTAAAAATATACCACAATTTATTTAGACCCCTATTAAGTTACTTACCTTTATGGCTATTATAAACAGTGCTGCCGTAAATATCCTTGTCATTCTTTCTCATGCGTATCCAAGAGGCTTTCTTAAGTGTACCTTCTGAAAACTAGAATTTCCAGGTCAAAGAAAATGAACAACTTTAATTTAAATAGGTACTGCCGATTTGGATAAGGTCTGGAGGGTAATAATTTGTCTTCTGGGAGGGGATTGGTGTGACAGCCAAACGGAATTTTAGCCTTATCTGTAATGCTTTATTTTTTAAACAAAGTGAATGAATTCACTTATTAATTATGTAATGAAACAACAAATTTTAAAAAGAGATTTTTAGATACAGAACACATCAATGTCTTAAATAACCCTGAGAATCAAAGAGATTCAATCAACCTACTTATCCTATAAGGGCCCCGTTTAGGGAGAGAAATAGGCATCCTACTGAAAGTAGGCCAAGCTACACACACAGACACACACAGACACACACACACAGACACACACAGACACACAGACACACAGACACACACACACACACACACACACACACGTCAAAGAGGCCCCCTTGAAGAGGCCAAACACTTGGCTGTTGCATCTAAATCTGGTATAAGTTGCGCTCTACGGGGCCGGGGTCTCTGAAGGAGCCACAAATGAGTATTTCCCCACCCATGGTCTGACTAATTTAAACACAGAATTAATGGAGAGGCCAAAATATCTTTATCAAGCTGATTTTTGTAGGTTTGAGGATGCAGATTCTATCCGTGGGTAGGGGGTCCTATAGATACTGAACCTCAGAACTGGGCAGAGCTACCCACCTGTTGGGGATCCAGAGCCTGGAGCAGGCCTGCCCCATGTTGCTGTGCCAGTCAGTGAGGGTCCCAGCAGTGTTCAGAGAGCACATTGAAATTAGGAATAATTCATGAAGAATCCGTCAGAAGTGTAGGCAGGGAAAGTACTCTGAGGCGAAGAACAGCACTGTCTGAAGTCGTGCCCCAGGAAAAAGGCTCTGAGAGAGATTAGCATGCAGGAGGTTTACTGGGCGTTCACTGAAGAGCTACCCCTGTAGCAAAGAAGTGGAATTGGGCCCAGGGAGGTACTGAACTGCGAAGAAGCGGCATCCAAAGCCTCATCTAACCCAGAGCCTGGGAGGAACCTGCCCAGATGACCTGCCTGATGCAAGGAAGTCTGGCATTTACACTGACCACACGTTGGGTGCGGGCTGCCCCTTGGAGTGGAGTGTGACCCGTGGCTCTCTTTGGTGGAAGCCGACTCCTGGAGAGGCTTCATCTGAGAGGCGCAAGTCACCCAGTCACTGCCATTCTCAGAAGCTGGGAGAACGGTCTCCTCGTCCTAAAGGGGGGTCTGGGCAGAGCCCCATAGCACTCACTGAACCACCTGGGTCCACCTTCTTCACTTATAAAATCTGAGAACACCTTCTCCAGGATTCTGGCTGGCCTGTTTTCCTGGTTAAACTTACAAGGTTAGTGACATGAATTACAGCCCCTGTTGCTGCAGCTGCTTTCAAGGTAACTGAGACACATCATCTCTCCACTCTGCTACTCGTTTTAGATTCCTCTCCCCCTTGGCCAGCACCTCTGTTGGTCTAAGTGGCTTACCTGGTGGGGTCACCCTGACCTTCATCAGTAAGATGATCTCAGCTCCTGGTCACTATGCCCTTCTCAGGCTATGGCTACTCCTTTGTCCATTTATTGTTAAAAGTGGCTAAGGGGATTCCAAGAGACACCCCAGGCTGTAACAGCAGCCCTACATCTTCTAATCATTGGAGTCAATTACTCCTACTAGGACAGAGACTAGTTCCCGGGTTTGGTAGACTCTGGCACAAGGGTCAGTCAGCAGATAGAGCTTAAAACTTAATGAGGCCCCTACTGAGTTTCCTGATAGAAATGTCCTCCCTCTGGAAACTGAACCTCAGAAGTCTAGAAATACAGTAACAGGAGGCACAAATTCCCTAAATGGGTCACCGAGGGTCATATAAGCAGAGCTGCACCTACTTCTACTCCTAGGTTCCCAGATTCATGCTTGCTACCTACTGGGAACACAGCCCCATATAATGGCTGTTGATGTAGGGTATATACTGTGTCCTAGAGGATGGTGCCAGTCCTCAGAGCTTATCATCTCTAAGCTGGATCTTTGGTGGCTGTTAAGAAGATGTTTCATCACAGCCAACCATTTCTGGATGATGCAGTATGTAATAAGGCCAGCGGACTCCATGGTCACGTGCTCACTGCCACACATCCTGGTCTATAACTGGGCTCCTCAGTTCAACGAGATCCTGAGGCAGGGAATCAAGCACTCGGTAAGTCCTTTGACTGTCATGCTGGCAGACGCTTTCAGGCAATCTTGTATCTGGTGTGCATTCAAGACGAATGGCTGCTCATTCCAAGATGGGAGGGGGCTGATGTAATCACCTGCCTCCAAGTGGCTGGTTGGTCCCCATAGCGGATGGTGCCAAATCAGCAGCTCAGTATTCCTCTCTGCTCCTAGATAGCTGGGCTTTCAGCAGTGGCAAACCAGCCTTGGTGAGAGGGAGCCCGTGCTGTTGGGTCCATGCATAGCTTCCATCCTGGACACCGTGTCATGAAGCCCATTTTGCCAGTTACCGGAGTATCCAAGGACTGACTCCAACTGGCTAAGTCATTTCATCAAGTTGGTTGGTTGTTTAGTGCCCTTCCATGGTAAATAAATGCTCTCTGTTGAGCACTAATATTTGATACAAAGTTTGTCACACATCATGCTTGAGCCCATAGATGCTTCCACATGCCTCTTCCCCAGACCTCCTGGTCCCTAATCCTCCAATATTTCTCTTTCCAGGCCTTGATCAATCAGATAAACCATTGATTACTGACCACAAGCCCATATATATATATATATATATATATATATATATATACATATATATTTTTTTTTTTTTTTTTTTTTTTTTTTTGCTCCTCCTGGAGCCCAGAGCAGGGTGGAGAAGGGTAGAGAGTGGATTCACAGGCAAACAGAAGGTATTCAGGGCACCCCCAAACCATGCCCACCACAGAGGCAGAGACCTGGGGGAACAGCAGAACTTGTTTTCAGTAGGTAACTCATTCCCAATTATTCTTCCCAAGTTAACCAATCAGTAAATCATCTCCACCTCCCCAGAGGAGACTGAGTAAAGAGGCAGGCAGAGGTCGTAAATGTGCTTAGGGAAAATCCCTCCCAATGGAAACCCAGAGTGGGACTGAACATTTCTGCTTTGATAAGCAGGATGAGCTGGATTCTCAGGTCCAGAAGAACTAAGTGCAGCCTGAAAGGGGGAGGTCCCATTAACAACTAGAATGTTCCACCTCCACTGTTATCCAACAAAACTTTCTGTTAAGTTGAAAATGAATGTTCTAGAAGCCTGTGTTGTCCAGAAAGACAGCCACTAGCCACATGTGGTTACTGACTTGTGGCTCGTGTGACACAGAAACTAAATTATTTTATTTTGTTTTACTATAATTAATCTAAATTTAAATGGCCACACATGACTTGTAGCCATGAGACAGCACAGAGACTACGGAATCCAGAGGCCTGGACCCTAGCGATACAGACCTTTAGTGGCTCAATCACACAAGGTCCTATGGAACCAATGAAGCCACTGGATGCTTTACCTAAATCCCTTGAACTTGACAGAGCAGTGCTCTTGGCCTGGGATATGGAATAAACTTTGAAGTCTTATAAGCCCCGGTCATACTAACCAGCTGCGTGATTTCAAGCAAGCTGCTTTATTCTTTTTTTTTTTTTTTGCGGTAGGCAGGCCTCTCACTGTTGTGGCCTCTCCCGTTGAGGAGCACAGGCTCCGGACATGCAGGTTCAGCGGCCATGGCTCACGGGCCCAGCCGCTCCGCGGCATGTGGGATCCTCCCGGACCAGGGCACGAACCTGTGTCCCCTGCATCGGCAGGTGGACTCTCAGCTGCTGCGCCACCAGGGAAGCCCTGCTTTATTCTTTGAGACTCAATCTCCTCCCTTATGAAATGAGAATAATACTTACTTTTCATAAGGCTGTTGTGAGTATGAAATGAGAGGACATCTGTAAGGTATCTGGTTCACAGGGGTCGGTCGTTTCATTCTTCTGATACCAGCCTCAACTCTCTCCTACGCCTCCTGCTTTTCTTTAGTGAATCCCCAGCGTGTCAGCCCCATTCCTCAGTCTGAGCTTGCTGTCCCACTGTGGAAGGGTGAAATAAACAAGGCTCGCTCTGCTTTGGAGACTCACATTGGCCTCAGAGAACTGGGGCATGGATTACTTAAGAGTATAAAATGGAGGGCAATTTAGTTCCTTTTAGGGGAGAGGGAATTCACTCTATTATCTCGTAACACGGCATTTCCTTCCAACACCATCCCAACTACACCAACAAAATTACCTAATAGAAATCAGCAGCCTCACTGAATCAGTGGAAGTGAGATTCTCACCTATTTTTGCTGCCAGCTCTTAGGAGTAAAATTCACAGATGAGAGGCTGCAATTCTGAGTCCAGGGCCCTTGTCTGGGAAATTACATAATTCCCGCGGGGCAAACAGCCAGAAACCGAATTTGGCAACTCACCAGGGCTTGCTGGAATCTGATCCCACCTCTGTTTGTTTTTGGTTGTTTGGTGCATTGCTTTTGTTTTGGTTTGGGATGTTCTGAGTGATGTCTTGAGCCTGTGTATTCTCAGGCCTGCCTTTTCGCCAGCTGTTGGGGGAGGAGAGAGAGCTCCCTTTGTTTGTGGAGTTCAGTGATGATCTTGTTATTTCTGTGGCAGGAGGTGCCTGGAAGTTCAGGGGTTCAAATTTTAATCTTGCTCTCCTCTAGGTCTTGCTGATGAATTTATGTTTTAATTCTTCATCCGTGTCTCAGCATCAGAAATCATATAAATAAATGAATACATAAATAAAATCCATGAAGCTGGTCTGGGGATTTGAAGTTGAGAAGTCTTGCTGAGTTTCAGGGACGAGTTTGAGCATCAGAGCCTCCTTCTCCTGTTATTAATACCTATGCAAAACCCTGTAATGAAGGAACAAAGCAGGTCAGTCCCAGCTGTACCAAAACAGAAGAGTGAAGGAATTATCAGAGAAATTAAAAAGTCTGCCGTGGCCATCGAAAAGCACACTTGTATAGATTTTCTTCCAGTAATAATCCTGCAAGTCAAACTCATGGCAGTGGATTGACTTTTCACCCTTGTCAAAGCAGCAGCAATGTCAGCATTCCTAACAAGGTTTTATGGAAAAGGGCGGTGAGTGTTCGTGTAATTAAGAACGTGGAAATGTAGAGAAACTTCCACCCCAGTCTGATGTTATTCTTATATCATTTTCTGCTCTTTCTCAGGGTTTTGTCTTCCTGTGTAAAATAATAAAATAACTTTAGTTTCCTCTGAACTCCAAAAAGTCACTCTGTACTCTCTCAGGAAAAAAAAATCTATGTTTGGATAGAATAAGCCAACATTTCTTCAGATTACCCACATTTAAATCGTCCTACCAGTTTGCAAACATTTGGAAAGACGAAGAAAAAGGGTTTGGTAATATGCCATCTTAAAATGAGCTAAAGTTAAATCTCCAGAGATAGAGAAAAAGTGGGATTAATTACAGTCCTAATGTCTAAAAGACAAATGGAATGAATGAAGGCCTAGAGCAAGCAAAAGGAAAGAAGAAATGACAACTTAACTAGATTATGGGTTTTCCTCTTCAGAGGTTTTCCTCCAAGAAAAGTCCCACGTTAGAAAACATTTTTCTCACAGTACTCTTAGCAAACCAACGCAGAGGATCCGAGTCAGTCTTCTGAGCCAAGAGGTAGCAAGCCCTGTCTTCTCTGGTTCTGAAAGTGCAGGTGAAGCTGGGAGCCTTGTGCCTGACACACTGCACCTGACAATACTTGTAAATTCCCTTCTCACTCATCTCCTTTCCCACCTCCGTTCAGAGGGCCACCTGGGAAGGAAACCAGCCTCTAAACAGATACCCAGAAAAAGTGAACAAAAGTGCTTCAACAAAAGCATCTTCTCTGCTAAGGGCATGAGAACCAGTGCCCTGTTGCACATCTGCCTAACAGGCAGGGTGGTCTAAGTTTCATCCCCCTAAAGAAAAGAAGATGCCTGCACCGCACCTTTCCCCCACCTCCCCAGTCCCACCCAGGTCCCTGCTGGCCCTATGCAATCAGGCAGCTTATGCAACACATAACACTAGTGTCATTATTCATAACACCTCTACAAGATCCTTTTTCCTCCAATGTCACTTCAGAGGGGAAAAAAATGCTCAAAGTGGAGAGAACTAGGGCAGGTGGCTAGGAGCAGTGCCTGCTGAGCAGAATAGCCCGTCTCACCTGTGTTTTTGTCCTTCGGGACCAACAAACGTACACACATACAGCCTCTCCCCTGCGTCAAGGATCAGAGGTGACGGGCTTGTCCTCTGAGAGCATGGCTCTGCCCCGCATCCCACATGCACAGCTGCCTATCTCTAGAGGCCTGGGCAGTGCTCTACACAGGGCCCTAGAGATGTGGTATGATGGAACAATCCCGGGCCAAGTCAGATGTGGATCCGAATCCCAGTTCCTCCCAGATGTGCAACCTTGAGCAAATTACTTAACCTCTTTGAGCCTTCATTTCCTCATGAGCGGATAATAATACCTAGTTCACAGAGCTGATATGATGTGCATGAGGGAGTGAAAAAAAATACCAGGCCTTGGTCAGAATGGGCATATCCACCCTATTCCCAGCAGTCCAGCTCAGGAGGGTGAAGACAAGTGTTCCTACCTCCACCCCTCAAGTGCTGAGGAGACGTGAGGCCCTGGGTTTATGTTTATACACTTTCTACCTCGGTGTATAATACAGGACATGAAGACACTGAATTCATCTCTAGCTTCCCCTTATGACAGCTAACTCATCCATGGTAGGTGGTAAAGGGAGAATGGTCAAAGAAAGAGAATAAAAGAAGAAAACATGCAAGATGTCTTTTAGGATAGGTGTCTCTCCTTTACCTTGAGTTGGAAACTGGAAGATACCTGGATGGTAGTTAGAGACTGGGTGGTCCTGGAGAACCGCCAGTGACCCACCCATTCAGTGCCTGGTAGATATTCTAAGCAAGCAGAAGTTTTTACATTTTTGAAAAGGGCGTTGGCTTTCAATTAAAATTCAGTTTAGTTCAACAACATTCTCTCCCTTCTTTTGTATTGGCCTTGGGGGGAGTCGAAGGTTGCCTTTGGTGCCTTTAGTTGGAGATTCACAGAAGCGGGGGCTTTTGTTTCCCTAACTCCAGGCATTATAGGTGCTTGTGCTTGGGCATGGATGAGCCAAGACAGCTGCACTGGACTCACCTAACCTTAAGATACAAGGCTCTGCACATTCCCTAATGACCCTTGACTCTAGCTAACCAGCATCACATAAAATGAAGCCAAACAGTTTTTTGCTGGCAGGTTGAAAAAACAGAGTGGTATTAGTTCTAAAATATGCTTCCTTCACTATTAGAGTTCTTTCCTTTGCTTTTATCTCTGGTGAAATGGCTGTGCTGTCACTGTAAAGCTGTAGGAGAGTGGGAAACACAAAACAAATTTCTGGTAAAACGACTACTGTGCAGGCTTCCCCCACCCATCCCCCCCAGAGCTGTGATAGAAAAAATGAAATACCTTTTACAATTTCCTCAAATTCTAACTCTGAGAAGGTTCACTTGATCCATTCAAAACTGGACCCCAACCTGCACACCCCACCTTCCAACTCTGTACCGGACTATGTCAGCTGACAGCGTTCCAATCATCACACTCGAATGGCGTGACTTTGTAGGGAGCCCGGTGGCATGATTTTACTCTGCACTGTCTGCCCTTTCTTCAATGCGGATTGAATGAAAGAACAGTTGACAGAAAAGAGTCCCCCTCCTTTGTGTTACCTCCAAGGTCCTCTCTACTTCCCATCAAGGGTTGCAGAGAGGCTACAGCACATGATTGAAGAAACCAGATCGGGCACCAGAGTCCCTGGCAGTTTTCCCATCTGGAGATGTAGAAGGAACACACATCTTTACCATTCTGCATTTTTGCGCGGGAGTTCTCTGCATCCTCCCTGAGCAGATCGGGCCATTGTACGAGTGAACACTGATGAGAATACCAAAGCCCGAAGCTGCGCTTTTTGCTGAAAGAGAATCCAACTCACTGACTTCGCAGGGTTGGGAGGCCCAAGTCTCAGGGGCCAGATGAGCTTGTTTGATTTACCGGCAGCACGAATCTGATCCTTTAAACTGTTTCCTAGCAGAATGTAACCAGTTCTTTTGAAAGTCGGTCTGACTGTCATTTGCTACTAATTGTAGTTTTTTAAACAGCTGATAGGAAAGCATAAATTCAAGTGGCTGCTCTTAGGACGTCCCCGGATTAAGGTGAGCTTGCGTATTCTCACTACCTGAGCTTCTGGAAACTGGATCATTTCCATGTCTATCATATATATATCACCCTAGTCATCAAATTAAGGTAAGGCCCCAGATGATGGGAAAGCTAAGAAGTATCTGGATAGTGTTTACACTTCATCAAAGAACAACGTCCCAGTGACTAATTGTGCAGTTTGCTTCTATTACACACGCCTTTTGCTGGCTGTCCATCTTCTAAGTTTTTACTGCTCCTCGGACCACTTACTCCTTAGGGCAATATTCACAAAGTGTGGTCTGTGGAGCACCTTGGGTTCTTGCAAAAATGCAGCTCCCTAAGTCTTATTCTATGGAATCAGAACTTGGGTGTGGGGTAGGGGACAGGTCTCAGAAATCCGCATTTAAAATAAGATCCCGGAAGGGTGCTGATGCACACTCAAGTTTGAAAACCGCTCCCTTGTAAAGAGATTAGGCTGGTTCACCAAGGGGAGTTTTCAAGTAAAATTGAGTGCCAAAAAAAAAAAAAAATTGAGTGCCGATTGTAATGAAATCAAAACCAAGAGGAGAGTGTGGCGTGGAGGCGCTAGGACGAGCCCCTGTAGCTCCCTCCAACCTCCACTACTGCTCCAACTGTTGTCACCACCACCCTGAGCACAAAAGTCCCAGCCTGACCAGGCTGAGTCAAGATCACAAAGCACCTGTCAGGGTTCTCCATCACTTACTTGGCTATGATCTCCTCCTCTCTCTCAAGCACACTCCACTCCAGTCAGGTTAGTGGCCTCTCCTGTCCTCACATAAGCCATGTTCATGCCAGTCCCCATGTCTTTGCTCACTGGGTCTCCCCTTCCCATATAGAAAGTCTCACTCTGCCCCCTGATAATCCCAATCCTACACATCTTTCCTACTTAAGTCCTAACTCCATATGAACTTTTTCTGTCCATTTCAGAATACCTTCATCTCTCCATTCTCTGAAACTTTACTTCCCTTAGAATCAGTCTCAGTTTTTTGGTTTTTTATCTTTTTGATTAGCCTTTAATTGTGATATTTGTAAAAGACTCATCTTGCCAGCTAGATTTTGAAATTCTCTAGGCAAGGAGACTATTATTCTTTACAATATTTCCCTCGATTTTTAACACTGAGCACAAAGCATATGGTTCAAATCTAATAAATTCTTGTTAAAGTACTGATTGATGGAACACCTCCCTGGCTGCCTAGAGGATTATGTGGTCATTTCAGCCCCTCTGCGCCCCCGAATCACGTCTGGCCCCAGTCAGCACTAACTGAGTCAGTGGTGTTACAAAGGACACTGAGAATTGGCACAAGAAATATGTACAAAGAGGAGAGCACTCAACTAGTCATTATTTATTAGGCACCAACTGTAGGCCAGGCACTGGACTGGGTACTGAAAACACAGTGATTAGTAAAACATTCTCCTTGTGGCGTTCTGGCCCTCTGGGTGGAGATAATTATTCGAGTGATGATAAAAATCAATATCAGGACTTCAGTAGTGCAGTGGTGCAGTGGTTAAGAATCCGCCTGCCAATGCAGGGGACACTGGTTCGAGCCCTGGTCCAGGAAGATCCCACATGCGGCGGGGCAACTAAGCCCGTGTGCCACAACTACTGAGCCTGTGCTCTAGAGCCCGTGAGCCACAACTACTGAACCCATGTGCCACAATTACTGAAGCGCGTGCACCTAGAGCCTGTGCTCCTCAACAAGAGAAGCCACTGCAATGAGAAGCCCGTGCACCACAACGAAGAGTAGCCCCTGCTCGCCACAACTAGAGAAAGCCCACGTGCAGCAACGAAGACCCAACGCAGCCAAAAATAAATTAATTAATTTTTAAAAATCAATATGAGATTACAACATGATACATATTAGAAGACAATGATATATGTGAGCTCTGAAAGCAAGATACAGGAGGACCTGGCCTTCCCTGTGTGATTAGAAGGAAGGGAACCATCCTGGAAACAGAACTCTGAGCCTCTAGGTTAAGACTGTGCAAATCTCTCCCCCATATCCACCTCCCCGATAAATTCAAGTTGCATAACCTTCCCTTTGGGGGCTTCCAAGCAATTAAAGAGCGGCTTGAGTCCACATGGCCAAATTGTGACTGCCAGGTGATTCATCTGCCAATATTGGCCAAATCCCTAGAATTCTCCTTGGACTTTCTGATAATAAAATGGGTATAATAGAGCCCTACTAAATGCACACTGTGAAGATTAAGGAATGAATGTAATGCATTTGAACTCCTGGAAACGTAAAGCAATCATGGCCCCAAACTAGCAGAGATTTATGCCCAAATTTCTTCACTAACCAATCCCAGAAAAAATGTGAAGGAATAAGGCACAAGGACTGTGTGTGTGTGTATGTGTGTGTGCTCATATGTGAGCACACGCATGTGTATACATGCAATGAACAAAACTCAGTTGCACAGTTCAGCTGCTCTCTTGTGACTTTCTGTGGGTTGCCACAAAAGGACATTTTAGGGGGTTCCAAAAGAATCCTCTTAGGGAAATTTGGCCTCCTATCAAACGACACCGGGTATTGTTTAATCCTGAATAGCTTTGTCAGCAATAGACAAATTTAACAAGATAGTTACCCTGAAAACGCAGTGTGTAGAAGAAGCAGTAACATATGGAGACAGAGATGTGTTTTTATTATCTTTCTTTCCTGTAGAGCTTGCATAACATGTGCTACATGTCCCTCTTGAGAGCATGTGGGAAGGTAAGGAAGGGTTGGGGGGAGCCCCAGGGAGTCTGGCCGGCCACTTAATATAGCCCTATTCAGTCAGATGGTTGTATTATGCAAACTCACACACTGAAGACATTCTTTTCAATCTTTAAAACATGACATTCAAAACAGCACTGTAAAAAGACCCAGAAGATTTAAATAGTTTATGCCTCTGATATAATTTAACAAAAAACAAAACATTTTCAGTGACTAAATCTAGGATCACCTTTGATTAAATCTGACTCACTTCTCACAGCCATTTTAAGATTAATCAAACCATAAAAGTAAAAGATACCTGTTTTTACAAATATATGCTTTCCTGGTCCATCTGGATGTCTTTCTTTCCGTACTCAAATATTACACATCTACAAGACAATTTAATAAGAAAAAGATGTACTTACATTTTGCTTTCTATGTGTCAAGCAACTTCTAAAATCTTTGGGTATCTTGACTCATTTATTATGTGCAATAACCCTAGGAGGAAGGTATGAGCTTTACTTCCCTTCACAGATGAGGAAACTGAGGCACAGAGGGGTCAAGTAATTTACCCTATGTCACAGAGCTGATAAGTAATAAAGTCATAATTTGAATACAGGCATGTGGATGCCAGTGTTCACATTCTCACCTTCTCTGCCATATTTTCTCTCTAAGGCTTAGGAACAGAGATGGCTAGTTAGTAACTGTAATTGTCTTTGGAGTAGGTTGGAAAAATATAGTGTTCCCCTAGACCTTCCACAGGTTAATTTTTAAAACTCTTGTTTAGCTAGATGGTTAATGATAAGGTAGTCACAAGTTAACTTAACAGCAAATTAAATGTCATAAATAAATCACAAATGGCTCATTCGTACAACCTAAGTCAGAATTTGCAATGAAAGCAAGGAGGAGAAAATGTTTGAGAAAACTATCTTCAGAGGAAAAAGCAATAAGTTAAAATTGACTCCCTAAGGTAAAAAGGATCCTACTCTTTGCAATTTACCCAAGTGCTCAGAGGTGACTTACAATTCCCAGCCTACACTCAGATCTGAGTTTAAAAGTGCTTCTTTTAGCAGCTCTTGCAGGATAAATTATGACTTCAAAGCAGAAATGTCTCCATTCACAAAATGCGTCGCTGACAAGAGCTCTAGGGTGCAAAGAAACTATAACAAGCAAAGAAATATGGCAACAAGAGAAATAAATTTTTACCCTGGATTCTGCTCCCTCTTATCTCTTTCACACTAGATTATAGTGAGCCCCACTCTCCCTCTCATCACAGTGGGAGGAGCACAGGAAAGGGGGTCGACTCAATTAAAGCCCATAAGTCTGGTCCACACAGAACAATGCTGGGAAAAGAAGAGGCACCACGTACATCTTACAAGGCTTTCACAGTGAGAGCTGCTGGGCTGAGGCCCATTCGTGGTGGCTGACCAAGACTTGAGGACCAAGCTTGGGGCTGGGAGTCTGGGCCCAGTACAACATATAAACGCCCTAAAGAGGCTTCCCATGAAGTGTCTCTGAGATGAGAGATTCCAGGTCAGCTGAGGATCCGCACAGGCCTGCAGCCATACTTTTTTTTATTTTTTATTTTTGCGGTACGCGGGCCTCTCACTGTTGTGGCCTCTCCCGTTGCGGAGCACAGGCTCCGGACACGCAGCCTCAGCGGCCATGGCTCACGGGCCCAGCCGCTCTGCGGCATGTGGGATCTTCCCGGCCCAGGGCACAAACCCGTGTCCCCTGCGTCGGCAGGCGGACTCCCAACTACTGCGCCACCAGGGAAGCCCTGCAGCCATTCTTGCTGTATAATGCTGGCCACCTCTACACCAAAGCAGGCAGGAAAAGCCAGTGTTGAAATTTTTAAACTGCACACACCGAAGTAGCTTCGGAAATGCCAGAGTCTTACGTGTGGGTCTCTGGGCTTTATCTGTTTCCAGCCTGGTGCTGCAGCTCTTTCTGAGAATTAGAGCATAGCTGGGACTCAGACCACTTGACTGAGGCCCTGACATCCAACCTGGGTCTTACCATCTTCCTCCTTCATCCTCCTGGGAGCACGAACTTTCTCCTACCCCAAACTCCAAGAAAGAGAACTTGTTGAAACAGAGCTCCAATCCATGACCTCTTGGTTCAGAGAGAATCTGAGAGTGTTCCCAAGAAACTATGTCCTGCCTATTGGTGTCACTCCAAAAATCATAACTACCTTCAGGTCAGGCTTTGTGCCAAGCACTTAAGTTAATCCTCACCTCTAACCTGGGAAGGAGATATTTTTGTCCCCATTTTGTAGATGAGGAAACAAGGCACAAAGGGGTCATGGCTTACCCAGGCCTGCCCTAAAAGGTGGAAGGGCAGGGGATCAAATCTTGAGAGTTTGCTCTTAAGTGGTACATTTCTTCCAAGACATGCTGGATACATTCCCCAACCCTGCAGTGCTTACCCCCTCCCCTACCCCACTTCTCTCCAGCCAAGGTGCCTGTCTCGAAGAGAAGGTAACTGGGTGATGCAGTGCAAAGAAAATGTGATCTGATCCATGAGTTAGTTCTGCAAGGCAGCTGGTGCGACAGAAAAACCTCCACTTAGAACTAAGAAGACATTTCTCCAAAGAAGACATACAGTTGGCCAAAAAGCACATGAAAGGATGCTCAACATCACTAATCATCAGAGTAATGCAAATCAAAACTACAATGAGGTATCACCTCATGCCTCAGAATGGCCATCACCAAAAAGTCCACAAATAACAAATGCTGGAGAGGGTGTGGAGAAAAGGGAACCCTCCTACACTGTCGGTGGGAATGTAAATTGGTGCAGCCACTATGGAGAACAGCATGGAGGTTCCTTAAAAAACTAAATATAGAGCTATAATATGAATTAGCAATCCTACTCCTGGGCATATATCCAGAGAAAACCATAATTCGAAAAGATATATGCACCCCAATGTTCACTGCAGCACTATTCACAATAGCCAAGACATGGAAACAACCTAGATGTCCATCAACAGATGAATGGATAAAGAAGATGTGGCACATATATACAATGGAATATTACTCAGCCATAAAAAAATGAACGAAATAATGCCATTTGCAGCAACAGGGATGGACCTAGAGATTGTCGTACTGAGTGAACCAAGCCAGACAGAGAAAGACAAATATCAATATGATATCACTCATATGTGGAATCTAATTTTAAAAAATGATACACATGAACTTATTTATAAAACAGAAACTGACTCACAGATTTCAAAAACAAACTTATGGTTACCAAAGGGGAAACATGGTTGGGGGGGTGATAAACCAGGAGCTTGGGATTAACATA
Organism: Grampus griseus; assembly: GCF_964374135.1. Taxonomy (NCBI): domain Eukaryota; kingdom Metazoa; phylum Chordata; class Mammalia; order Artiodactyla; family Delphinidae; genus Grampus; species Grampus griseus. The sequence goes on along the minus strand of NC_139019.1, from coordinate 95,147,633 downwards.
CACTGCTATATATAAAATAGGTAACCGACAAGGATCTACTGTACAGCACAAGGAACTCTACTCAGTATTCTATAATAACCTATATGAGGAAAGAAGCTGAAAAAGAATATATGTATATGTATAACTGAATCACTTTGCTGTACACCTGAAACTAACACAGCATTGTAAATCAACCATACTCCAAGAAAATGTTTTTTAAAAAAGGAAAAAAATAAAATGAGACCTGGAAAAAGAAAAGAAAAGGGAGGGAAGAGTTTCTTACCATGATTTGAGATTTCCCTCCCACCATCCTACCTCCCCCAACTTTCATGGTAAAACAAGAAACAAGACAGAGTCAACACTGCAACCCTTCCTGCTGTCTTGATTTCAGCCAGGAAAACATCGAAAACAGATCCAGCTCCCTGGGAACAGAATATTGACAAGAAGGGATGGCAACAGTTAGCTGGGAGCCCAGTGGGGGGAAAACTGGATGCATCAAGAGAAACAGAAATGAAAACAAAAGTGAGTTCTTTTATCACTACTAATATACACAGTGTCAAGATACAGATGGAGGAAAACATATGGGGAAAAATAAATAAGAAAAGCAAAGAAAGGGGATAATTTTTTGCAACTGTGTCTCCTTCTCCAGTGGAAAGAGAACCCATTGGCAGTTGGAGCTGACGGTCTGGTCTTGTCTATGCTACTAATTGGCTGTGTGACACTGGCCAATACAGTGCCAATTTCTGCCCTCAGTTCCCAATTTTGGTCCAGCCACAATCCAAACAAAAACATCCAATCAGTTAATCAATCCACTGGCACTTACCCATCGTAAATTGTTCCTACATTTTTATGTCCATAACATACAAAGAAGCAAAAGGGAAAGAAGGAAACCGTTAGACTAAGTCACCTGCTTTCTTGTAGGAAGACTGTTTCATTTCAATACTCATGAAATAATTTAAAAGTCATCTTAACATATTCGCACACACACAAATGCTTTCCATGTGCTTTTTGAAAAATTTTGTTTGTACTGACATTCAAAAAATAAACTAGTAGGTGATATACTGTAAAATTAATATTACTGGTTTCAATTCTGCCATCATTAACTATAGTCAGGCAGGATACAAACAGAGCTGACTAAGCATGTGGGTTTGTAAAAAAAAACAATGCAAATTTCACTTCCAGGAAGAACACAAATCATTTCCTGAAGATAACACAATGACTCAGGGACTTATCTTACCCTTTTCTCTCTTTCTAGAAATTAGTAAATAATCTAGGCACAATCATCAAGTCTGAGGATATGTCTTCAGAATACGCTCTTTCTTAGCTAATGAGACTATCATCCACATTTTTAAATGTTAAATACACATAGTATAAAGGGGACAAGCATCACTATGGGGTCTTGTATCAAAATGAGTCTTTCCAGGGCTTCCCTGGTGGTGCAGTGGTTGAGAGTCTGCCTGCCTATGCAGGGGACACGGGTTCGTGCCCCGGTCTGGGAAGATCCCACATGCCGTGGAGCGGCTGGGCCCGTGAGCCATGGCCGCTGAGCCTGCGCGTCTGGAGCCTGTGCTCCGCAACGGGAGAGGCCACAACAGTGAGAGGCCCGCGTACCGAAGAAAAAAAAAAAAGAGTCTTTCCACAGTTAATGGGAACTCTGAAAATTCTCTGAACTCTGTGATTAATTTTTGATGGAAGCAGAAAACTTGAAAATGGGAGATAATGTCCATACTCTCCACCCTCCCCTACAAGATGTGATGTGGAGAAACACAAGGAATCGCTAATAACTTCTGCAGTGACATGCTCTTTATTTAATGCACTCAGCTACTTAATTAGTATGCCAATAACAATCCTTAAAAAACTGGGTGCAAAGTCAGCAGGGGGTCTTAGTCTTGATGTTATTTTCCCCACCACAAACACACTCGTAGGCGCGTCCTCATTAGTATGTATGAAAAGAGTGGAACAAGCATCAGGAGATTTATACTATACCGTATCCAACCTCATTAATAGGAAAGCGAGCTGATTTCTAGAGGAGGAAGTACATGTTCACAGGTTCCTACATACCTCTGTTTGATTAATAATATAAATCCATCATAAGGAGACTCTAAAAGTGCCCTCTGCATTTTCTCTACCTATTGAACTATTAACTGAACTTTTCAGTAACTTACAGACGTTCAGCTGCCATGCTCCTCAGGTAGAGTTTGCGATTTAATTATACCATTAGCATCCCTACCCCACACCCAACTCAGTCATCCAGGGAATAGTAAATGAGTGTCAACCCTGGCCCGGCAGTGTGCTGGGTACACGGGACACAGAAATGAACAGGGAGAGCCTGATTTTTAAGTAACTTTCAGTTAAGTAGAGGAGACAAGGATATAAATAAATGTGATACAGGGAGGGACTGTCTGAAGGGGGATGTATGTATAATATTGCTAAAAGAGCCTCAGGCAACTGTGACAGGAAGAGCAGCCACAGAGGAAGGCAGGTGCGGAAGTTTCACAAAGGAGCTGATATCTGAATAAAAATTTAAAGGACAAGTGTCCATCTCCCTCTCGGTCCTTAGTGCCACGAAGGCAGGATTAAGGCTGGTCCACCAGTGTGTCTCCAGCACCTAAGACAGAGTACGTGCACAGTAAGATGTTCTGAATGAGTTACCTGAGTAAACCTGCCAGGCATAGAAGGACGTGACAGCATCTCAGGGCAGGTACCCAGGCAAGGGTCAAATGGTCCTGGTTCGTTTTGAGAATCACAAATACCTTGTTACAATAGAGAATGAGTGAGAAAGTGATGAAAAGTGGGGCTGGAAAGGGATTACAAAAATCCTAGTTTATAAAATTGCATAAAATAAATGGCCATCTTCCAAGAATTTTTTACTCCACTAAAACCTAGAAGCATGTCAGAGCACATGTCAACTCATACATAAACAAAGCATAATATGAACAGTGCCTTGACCATCCTGTATTGTTTCGTGACCTGTTTACACAGCCAAAAGAAAATAGAGCCAGGAGTCTCAACAATAAAAATATTTTTTTTTCAGTTTGGAATAATGAAAAAGTTCTGGAGGTGGACAGTGTTGCTGGTTGCACAACAATGCCAATGTACTTAATGTCACTGAATTGTACACTTAATAAGATTAAAATGGTAAATTTTATGTTATGTATATTTTACCACAAGAAAAAATATTTTTTGAATACCTGCCATGCACAAGACACACAGATTTTACCTACAGAATTTTGGTAATGATTGACACCGAGCTCACTAGGCTTAGTTCATTATTTTATTTATTTATTTTAGTTCATTATTTTTTATTGAGATATGTTACATGCACACAAGTCTTAAGTATACAGTTCAACACATTTTCATATGTGTACACACCAATGCCCTGATCAAGTGACCACAGCAAGGTGCAGACAACCACCAGCACTCCAGAAGGTTCTCTCCTGCCCTTCCCAGTACCTCTCCACAAAGCTAACTGCAATCCTGACTTCTAGTTGAAGAATCTTTTTCTTCTTTTGAAAACACTTGTTCACCTTCACTTTTTCTTGATTTTATTCCGTAGACTCTTTTGGCAGTTGTTGGCATTGCTGTTTAGTTTTCTAGTACAGTGTAATGAATGACCACAAACTTAGCGACTTAAAACAACGCAAATTTATTCTTTCTTAATGCCCAGGTGTCAGGAGTCCGGGCATGGGTGAGCTGGGTCCTTTGCTCAGGACATCACCAGGCTGCAGTCAAGGTGTAATCCAGGGCTGCTATCTCCTCGGAGGTGTACAGCCCTCTTCCCAGCTCACTGGTGGTTGGCAGACTTCATTTCTTGCGGCTGAACTCCTAAGGCCCCTGGCTTCTTGGCAACTGTCAGCCAGGGATGGCTCTTAGTTCTTAGCTCCTAGAGACCACCCTCAGCTCCTGGCCACATGGCTCCCTCCTCTCCCAACAGGGTAGCTTCCTTCTTCAAGGCCAGGAGAATAGGGCTACTGCTGCTACTGCTGCTTCTCCTCTCTTGCAAGGGCTCACCAGATTAGCTCACTCCCAGCCAGGATCATTTCCCTTTTGATTCAGTCAAAATCAACTGATATGGGGCCTTAACTACCTCTGCAAAATCTCTTTTGCCATATAACATAACATAATGATGGGAGTAATATCCCATGATATTCACAGCCCCACCCACACTCGGGGGAGGGGATTATACAAGGCACGTACACTGAGGGCAGGAGACTTGGGGCCATCTTGGAATTCTGCTTCCACAATTGCTTTTCAGCCGTCTCACCTAACTGATAAGGCAATGAGATTATTTTTCTATTTAAGATGTTATTAAAAATTTAGACAATACAAAGAAAAGTAAAATAAAAAGTACAACACCATTCACTATTATAACCAGATATAACCACTCCTAGCACTTTAGTGAATCTGCTTCCAGGGTTTTCCTGAGTATTCCAACTACACATATATGGGTATTTATAGAAAGGAGATCTCGCTGTATGGACTGTTAGATAGCTATTTAAGCTGAGGTTTTCAGGCTGGTTCTTCATTGTACTCTTGGAGGACTATTTTCACCTTTTGGGTTTGAGCATACATTATAAAGTAACCCTATGTTTATGCAACACTTGCATATATATACACACACACACACATGTAATTCTAAATTCTGCTAAACCAGAATGTGCAACAAATCAGCATCAGCAAAATATCTAAAAAGTTCTTCTTTCCAAGTAGCAAACATAGAGAAAATGGTCCAGGAAGCACCTTCCTCAGCTTATGGGTTTGCCCAACAGTGTTTTACTGGCTAGCAGAAGGTACTATTCATGAGCAGGGCAATGAGGTACAATAGGGCTCGTTTGTTACTAATAATTTTTCTCTTTTTAAACCTGTAGTGGTCATTGGGCTTTCATATGAGCGAATGATAGGACCACTTTTTGCTGTTGGCACGTTGCACGGCCGATGTGACTCATCTTGGTCATAAAATGGGGACGAAAATGATGTGTGTCATGTCAGGGTAAAAACATTAAGAGCGACTTCGTGACTGGTGATGCTGGCTTCGCCCAGCTCTGTGACTGTGTGAGCTGCTTCGAGATGGCATCTTGTCAGTGGGGTCCTTGGGTGATTTGCAGGGACCCCCTCCACTGTAAGCTCACACTGAGTAAGAAACAAAATGCTGTGTTAAGCCATGAAGGGTTGTTTCATATTGCAGCATAATCTAGCCTTACCTGAATAATACAGAAACTAAAGTTTGAGAATAACTTTTCTCTTTTTATAAATTAGAGCAGATTCAAGTTCATGCCTGCAAAAATACATCTCTCATTTACTTGCATTTTTTTTTTTTTTTTTTTGCCATACGCGGGCCTCTCACTGTTGCAGCCTCTCCCGTTGCAGAGCACAGGCTCCAGATGCGCAGGCGCAGTGGCCATGGCTCACGGGCGCAGCCGCTCTGCGGCATGTGGGATCCTCCCGGACCGGGGCACGAACCCGTGTCCCCTGCATCGGCAGGCAGACTCTCAACCACTGCGCCACCAGGGAAGCCCCATTTACTTGCATTTTGATGTGTTCTTGTTTCAGTGGAAGGGAATGGTTAAGGAAACGTGGATGTACTGCAAGGTGCACATGAGAGCCCGTCCTCAGGGTGAACATCTTCCTTAATGAGTGACTTGGTGGGAAAACAGTTGAGAACAACAGATTATCACATGGGGGCTGGCAGGCCAAAGGGCTGAGGTGCGTGTCCCCCTCGACAAGTGCGTACCCACTGCTAGTTCATCAGCTTAGTCAGGATTCAAAAATGAATGTATCTAAACATATATCCAAGCTGTGAGAGCCTAATTCCACCAACATTCTCTTTAAAAAGCAGGACACCATAAAGAATTACTTTAAAAATATATGAATAAGCCTTTATGTGCACTTAATTAGCCCTTTAAAGTTATGCCTAGTTTAATTAGCAAAGGGCAGAGCTTCTAACTTATTGCTGTGGCCAGTTATAATTCCAGGTGGCCAAGACAGGTATGAATCATGATATTTGCTGTTAACACAGAAAACAAACAAGCAAAAACAAAACAAAACCAAACCAGTCCTTTTGAACATAATGAGCCAAATGAGATTTTTAGCAGAGAGCAAAATGCTTTTAGACATTAAAAATTAAAATGACGGGCTTCCCTGCTGGCGCAGTGGTTGAGAGTCCACCTGCCGATGCAGGGGACACGGGTTCGTGCCCTGGTCCGGGAAGATCCCACAGGCCGCAGAGCAACTAAACCCGTGCGCCACAGGTACTGAAGCCTACGCACCTAGAGCCCGTGCTCCACAACAAGAGAAGCCCCCGCTCGCCGCAACTAGAGAAAGCCCACGCACGGCAACAAAGACCCAACACAGCCATAAATAAATAAATAAATTTATACAGAGCAATGGCTTTAAGCGGACCGCAAGCCTAAGCCTCCTAAAATGACAGATCATGGTAAGTCACTATTACAGCTCCAATTATGTTGAACAGAATGCTAAACTGTAAAGAATTTTAGAGTCTTTCTAGGTGTGATCAGGAAAGGAATAACAGACAAAAAAGAAGAGTAGAGATCTGACAATAATAATAATAACACTATATTGTGCTTACTGTATGCCTGGCAGTGTTCTAAGCAGCAGACAAATTAACTCATTTACTCTTCATAATCATCTTATAATACTATTACATATATCTCCATTTTTTCAGAGAAGACAACAGAGGCACCAGAGGTTAAGCACGGTGCTCCCACGCCAGGTCCCACAGCTCATAAGAGCTGCAACTCAAGCCAGAGGTTGGCTCCAGTGCCGGCCTCATCACCCTCTGCTGCTCTTGCCTTTTTGGTTCTTAATTTAAGGCTGTCGTAGAAATTTCCCACTACCAATACTGGGCATTCCCTGAGTACTCTTTGTTTGTAACTTCCTTTGAAACTCAGCAGGAGACATACCTAGGATTCAACTGGATGAAGCAAGATGTTCAGACAGGGTCATACCTGGCAGAGCTAAGTGGACAGTGTTTGCAAGTGACTCATGCCGAGGAATTAGGTAAACAGAGAGAGTTCTCCTCCCTGCCAGTTACGCGCACAGACTTCGCTGCCACCTGCTTACCTGTTGATGTCATTGAGAGCCAAAGTTCTCTGTAGACAGATCCTACCTTTCTTCCTCACTCCTCTCTACAGACAAGGACGTGATATGAGGACGAAAAAGCACCCATTTGGAAGAGGATATCTTTTTGCTTACATGGTAACCGTGTTAGTTAAGCCTAATCCAGCTATAAAAGTAAACAAAACACAATACTGCATGAAAACGTCAGACGCTAGAAAGGGATGCTCCTCTTGTTTTCATTGTACATGTAAATCATGAGTTACATGAGACAGTCTTTATGAAGCTCTTTCTGCATCATCACTAATGCTGGGAAGGCACTATAGAAAACAACAAAAATTGCCTGTGGATGGTTACTATTTTAAAATATTCACTTACTTTTTTCCCCCCATATTTTTCGTTTTCTCCTTCTTTCCCAGTAAACCTCTCCCACCCCACCCCATTCCAGCACCAGATCAGATCTCCACTCATTCAGGACAGGCACACAGCAGAGCGGAAAACAGGGCAAACCACAAGCTTTTGTGTCTTTGTCTTCCAAAAGCCTCAACCTACGGGAGAGATCCTCTCTTCACATCCTGAAGAAACAGGAATGGAGCAGTTCCTCTAAAGTCTCCCAGTTCCCTGGGCTTGGGGAAGCGTGGAAGAGGCGGGGGCCCGGGACCAGTCCCAAGAGCAGACAGCAGCGCCTTGCATTAAGCAGCCCGCTAGGAAGGCTGCCAGCCCCGAAAGGGATGGCTACATTGTGCACATTGACAGAAATATAAACAGCCTTCACGAAGATTCCTGGGCTCCCAGCATGACATGGGAACAGCAGAAGAGTATTAAAGCTGCGGACAGAGACGACAGGCTCTCAGGCTTACCCGGTCTGGAGCACTAACAGAGGACCCAGTGTCCCCCACCTCCCCAATACTCAGCTCTGCGGAAGCTCCCAGAACCATGGCACAGTTCCAGAGTAGGGCTTAGAGCAGCCCAAGAAGAACTAAAATCTAGCTGTGTTTTGCTTGTTGCCTTGTTTTTCCACAGGCCTGACAGAACGGGCGCATCGGTCAATTCTCAGGTTGAGCTACAGAAAGCGAAACGATGAAGTATTGCTTGTGTAGCAGAGGTTGGGGGTTGGATCCCGGGGCTGCTAAAGGAGAATGCATTACTCTACCCTAAGTGCTTATGCTTCCAGTACGCAGATTACGGAGACAAAATGAATCTGAGAGCAGCAAACACAGAAAACAGTTAAATGACAGAATGTGGGGTAGGAGATATGACTTTGAGCTGGGGACCCACAAGAAGCCCTCTGGAGAAGGTGGGTACCTGACGTGGTACCTCAGCAAGAGGGTGTAACGCTAGGATGTACCAAGCTGGAGCCAGGACTCAGATGGAGAGCGAGCATATGCATTCAAGGGTGATGATAAGAAGGAGATAATCTGACAGAATGAATTGAGGGAATAGTGGATAACCAGAAAAATAAAGGTGGGCAGCCCTGTAGAAGGTCTCGGGAGCCTGGCTCAAGTTTGCACTGGATACTATAGGCAACCAGATGCCAGCCCAGAGTCTCAAACTGGACTGTGAAATTGTTTTTTAAAAATTATGTTCTAAGATGAGCATGAAATTATGTGAAAAACTACTGACAGCCAGTGAGACTGGAAGGAGGCAGAGTATATGAGAAGCCATTTCAGTAATCCAGGAAAAAAGGGAGTAAAGACCTGCATGGGGTAGACGGAGAAAGAAAATCGTGCCTAAGGTAGTGGAAGAACATGTTTGGAAGAGTGGAATTCCTTTTGGCAAGTTGGGAACTATGATGTAGCATCCTATCTGGCTGAGCCCACAATCATCTGAACACACTGGGCATAAGACAGTTCACTCCATCTAAGTAACATTACAGGCCAAAATTGTGAACTACACTGTAGTTTGCTATTTTAAGCTGCTGTTCACCTCAGTCCCACTGGAAATGTGTTGTCTTGGTTTGGGCTGGGAAAGAATTACAGAAGTGAAGAGAAAACAAGTGCTTCCATCCTCAGAATGTTTTCATTCTTGTAACGTTTGGTGCTACTGCTGTTTTACGTCCTCTGACACTTTGACTCACTGCTGCAAAAGGCAGCTACAAAGACAAACAGAGCTAATTGCAGGAACAAAGCCACCTTAGAGAACTTGCATCTGTTAGTCCTCAGGAAGGAAGACAGAGTTCATAAAGAAACAAACAAGATGTGTGCAAAAATTACCTCTGGAACATAAAAGTCTATTCAAAAGGACACAAGGAATTTGCTTCAACAGTATAGCAGAGTTTTTAGATGGAGAGTCTTGGGTTCAAATTCTGATCAGCCACTTAAACACTACCGTAGACCTGAGCATGTAACAACTTGAAAGACTGGCCCTTATGACCTCCGGGCAAATTAGAAACAGGCGCTCCTCTGGGCAGATGAAATCCCAAGGAGGGTGAGGACCCATTTTTGACTCACACCCACCCACTCACATGACTAGACGCCCATGTGCAGTAAGCAATCCACACAACTGTACACAGTGGCTCTATTGCTCGAAATCTCTGAGTTTTCATTTCCTCTTTGTCTATTGAAGAAATGAGAGTATCCATCTCACGGTATTGTTTTGAGGATTAAATTGCTATAGAACAAACATGGGAAATGTTTAGTATAGTGTCTGCAAATTTTAAACATGCTGCAAATCTTTACTATTATTATTGCATTTTTATTCCTCTAAATCTCTCCTATTTTAGGGCAGAGCAAACTAGTCAGCCCACCACCTGCTTTTAGACAGCTGGACAGGTAAGAATTGTTTTTATATTTTTCAATAGTTGCAAACACATCAAAAGAAGAATATTTTGTGATACGAAAATTACATGAAATACAAATTGTATTGTCCATAAGTAAAGTTTTCCTGGAACACAGCTATGCTCATTCATGTATGTACTGTCGACAGCTGCTTTTATGGTGCAGCAGCAGAGTTTAGAAGTAACATCAGAGATGGTAGGGGCCATAAAGCCCAAAATATTTTCTCTCTGGTCCTTTGCCGAAAGGGTTTGCAGAGCCTCGTTTTAAGGTGTTTTTTTCACCAGCTCCATTCCCAAGGCTTAGAATTAAATCAAAAAGATTTTTCAAATTCTTGAGCATGAGTGAGTATCATCTGTTGAAAAGAGGCATTCTTCTTCTTTCCAAGTATTTTGCAGTATCTTTCAAAACACTGTCACCTTTCTTCATGGGTAAGGACAATGTGCTTAACATTAATTCTCCTTCCGATATACAAAGATAGTGGCAGCACAGTGCTGTGTCAGAGCCAGAGCAAACACATGCTTATAGAGGCTGCCTGAGTGTTGTTATATGTTAAACAAGTTCAAGTTGGAAACCTATTTTATATTTTATGTGGACAGGTGCCAAGCCATCTTTGGCTGTCACGTGATGTCAACATCTATACAAGCAAAGCAAAAAGTTCAGTTGATCATTGAGATGTTTTATCTATTTGGTGTCAAAAATTCAGGTATTTGAAAACATCTGGATAACCGATGACATTTTTCACTTTTCATCTAGATTTGGCAGTCAGCCTATTTCAGCTAATGAGAACAGCCAAATATTAACTGTTTTCTAGATACTAACATGGGAATAAACCACGTTCTCCCTAACTTTTCCAAGATAAGATTCCTGGTTCTTCTTCGTCCTTTTTAGTGCATTCAGTGTTTTCTTCTATTTCCCCCTTTGTTTCTCATCTCCTTTCTGGATCTTTTTCATTTTTTATTTTTTGCCTCGACTTTCTCTCTAGCACAATCTCTACTGTAAAACTTTTAGAGTGTCGCCTTCTTTCCAGTCCCTTTTGTCCCAAGAACAAAAATGACTGGCTTCATAATAATTGAAATTAGCCATTCAAATCCAGGTTCAAGCCTCTGAAGGGTGTGAATGGCTTCTCAACTGCTGGAGGCTGCTTTGTGTCCAGCTGACCAGGCTACATCCATGGCAGGATTCAAGGGAAAGGTCACAGAGACAGCTATTGATTTACCCATTCATACTTTTTCTATTATTTTCAATTGATCTTTAACAATCTGTTCAATGTTTTAAATGTATGTAAAACCCCTATGATACAATACAGACTTCTCTGGGCCACTTATTTACAATTATGGCAATTACACCCTTTCCTTGACTTCGGCAATTTCGGGAGGCATGGTTATGGTCTACACCGGCCCACAGTCTTCTTTTGTGATAACATAGACCTTGCCAAGATAAACGCAATCCTTTCCCCCTGCTCCACTAAATTCTTGATTGATGCTCTGCCTTTACGAAGCCTTGCTGTGAATAGAGCATTTAATCCATGACGCTCCTGTCAGGATGTCTTTCGCACATTCCCTGTGAGAGCGTTTTCTTTTCCAACAATACTGTAGGGTTAGCTGCAGCTCCGGAGCACATAAACGGGGCTAGCAGCTGCAAAACTCTGACTTTTACTGTCTTTGGACCTAAGTTGCCAACTTCATGTTTAAAAAGAAAGAGTGTCAAAAAGAAAATGGAAAATAATTTTTTAATAATTATTGCATGATTTCTGTAGGTAGTGAGGTATGTTACGTTCATACAAACACTTGGTTTCACTTTTGCTTAAAGATCACTACCAAAAAAAATACCATTTTCCTGAAATCCTTTAAATTTAAAGAGGAAAACATTATGCTTATAATGCTAGATTGGTCAGCTTAATTTTAATGCCAGCCAAGATCACAAAAAATATTAAATATAAAAATCCTAGAAGAATGTAAATAGAGATGATGAAATAGCAACCGATAAGACTGTGTAACAGGAGAATCATGACAGGTCAATTTAACTTGCAGGTAAAATTACATCACAAAGTATACTGCTACAAAAATATTTCTGTATAGCTAAATTACCTTAATATCTTGGGGGATAAACCAAAATGACAGTGATTTTTAACTAAATTAAGAATAATCCTATATAATAAACTATTTTATGGAATACACACTTTTCTCTGGTCTCTGCCAGGAAGATTATATACCCAACTCGGACGCATCATTTTGTCCTTTACCTATGTTGGAAAAACATAGAAATAAAGGAAGACAGTCAAAATCATCTCAGCTCTTTTACTAAGGTTTCTGTTAGGAAGGCATCATATTCAACTCTCCTTACTACCCAACCACAGCCCTCAACATAGGATGGAGGAGGACACCTCAATTTTTTTCTGGTTTAGAATTTATGCCCTTTTCCCTGACTGATTCACCAAAGTGCCTGGGAAGCAGCTGTGTCGTTTTAAGCCATTAAGTTTGTAGTTTTGTTACAGCAGCAATAAGACGCTTCTGCACAAGCTGTCTACAATAACTGCCCCTTCCTACTCCCCACTGGCTCGCTTTCAACCCCTTACTCTGCCTTACTTTTCTTCATAGCAGTCACCACTATTAAAAATTATATTATTTTCTCACGTATTTGTTTGCTCACCCATCTCCTGCAACAGAATGTAAGCTTCTTGAGAGTAGAGACTTTGCTTTGCCCACCTCTGGATCTAGGTAGGTGAATACCTTTGTTCACCTAGGTATGTGAATACCTACAAGGTTACTGTAGAGAGAAGGCACTCAACAGATCTCTGTTGAATGAATGAATAAATTAATGGGTAAACCAATACTTATTAAAATCAGACCCCACTGAAACATAATTTGGGTGGTTGTGGAGGTATGTGTGTGTGTGTTTGAGTATACAGTCAGAGTGAAGCAGAAAGACTAGTAAATAGCAAAAGTGCTGGAGCGGTAGTAGCAGCAGCAGTAGTGGAAGTGGTAGAATTGTGGAATTTGACCTATGTCTTCTTTTTTTTTTTTTGCGGTACGCGGGCCTCTCACTGTTGTGGCCTCTCCCGTTGCGGAGCACAGGCTCCGGATGCGCAGGCTCAGCGGCCATGGCTCACAGGCCTAGCCGCTCCGCGGCATATGGGACCTTCCCGGACCAGGACACGAACCCGTGTCCCCTGCATCGGCAAGCGGACTCTCAATCACTGCGCCACCAGGGAAGCCCTTGACCTATGTCTTGATGGAGCAATAACTCTGATTGATAATAGTTAAAATGCATCAATATTTCAGGAAGACTTTTGACTAGCTCCCCATATGAAAATGTCCTCCATACATAAGTTCAGAATTGTTATGGACTATGTTGTTACTCCTAGGTAAACAACACCCTCAAATGACAGGTCCTGCCCATAGGGCAGTTATCAGTAGTTCAGTGTCCACATGGATTGCATACTTTGAAGAATCTTCCCAAATGATATAATTAAAGAAGTCAATCTAGTTATGATCAAAGCTGTAAAGAAAAATTAACTCCAAGAAAAACATAGGTCAGTATTTAAATCCTTGATTTGTAAACTAAAAGATGGTTCCTATATGAAAAAGGAATAAAGAAAAAGGGAGGTAAGTAGCTGAGAATTTAATTTGTATTAAAAACAGACCTTAAAAGAATTATAGGTCCAATTGGTAAATTGGATCTCAGTTGACATTTCTGTTTCCAGTGTAATGGTTTATTTATTTAACTACCTTCAGACATCCTTTGTACTTAGAAAACAACAAATTTCTTTAAAATATTGATGATCCTTCAAAGAAATAAAATGATAATCTGTAACTGTCTTCTGTTCTATGTGCACCATGTCACTGTTCATGCTGCCTCGAATGAATCCTGGTGCCGTCAGTTAAATCAATCTGCTTCGTTCACCCATTATTCCATGTGCTGGGCAGTGTGCTCAGTGCTAGGGATTCAGAATTAAAAGGCATAGGCCATGCTTTTAAGGATCTCACAAATAAAACAGCCACTGTGATACAAACAGCCAGACAGTGCAGCCCAGCCCTGGGGTAGTGGGAGGAGGAAGGTGGTGGTGGGAAAGGCAGCGAGTGAGCAAGGTTTTTTCCAGGAATTAGGAAGCATGAGCTATGCTGGAAAAGGGGCGGGGTTAGGAGATACCCAGGGAAGACTGGGACACCCAACAGCACTCTTTAACTTATACTTCTGATTTTTTTTTCTGTACTTATATGTGAGGCTGTAATGTATTCTTTTAAGATCTGTGTTAATATATACAGGTGCAGTTCATTCACTTCAAGTGCTGTTGTTATTTTGGCATCTCAATACAGTCTTCCCTCCCTATGAGTAGGGGACTGGTTCCAAGACCCCTATGGACAACAAGACACCAAAATCCAGGGATGCTCAAGTCCCTTACACAAAATGGTGTAGTATAATCGGCCCCTGTAACCAAGGGTTCCACATCCTAGGGTACCGAGGGCCAACTATCTTTTATTTATGCTTTTCTCTATTTACAGACATTGAAACTGTTTCAATTCTTTTTTGCTTTTGCCATTAGAAAAATGCCGCTGTAAACATTTTTGCTACTCCTCCTTATGCACGTGTGAAAAATTTTATAGGCAATATATCTAGAAGTGAAAATGTTAAGTATTAGCATATGCAAAATTCAAATTTACTAAATAGTTCCAGAATGTTCTCCGAAATGGTAGTACTCCCTACATTGGTATATTGTTTGGCCACACTTTCGCCAACATAGACATCGTATTTATATTCTGATGAGTGAAATGGCATCTCATTTTTGTACCAATTTGCATAACTTTGGTCATTGGAGAAGCTGAATCTTTTTTTTACATACCTGCTCATTCTTTTTGAACTTCTTTTGATAATGGTCTGCTTATGACCTTTACAGATTTTTTTTCTACTCTTTGGTCTTTTTCTTACTGATTTATAGACATTCTTATAAACTATATTCTGGATATCAATTCAGTCTTTGGTATATAATACAAACTCCTTCTAGTCTGTTTTAACTTTAAAATGTTTTGTTTTACTTTATTTATGATCTATACATTTTTCTTCAGCCCTGTTCTTTGACATGAGCCTGTTTAATAAACCATAAATCCATTAGAGTTAGATCACTAGAAAACATACATACACTTATTTTGGCCTCACTGTCAGAGAATTTTGTTAAAGGTTCAAACTATCTTTAGCATAACCAAACTTATTAAGCAGAAGTGCCCTTCTTAAAAGTGTTCTACCTGGATGAATAAGACGTCTCAACATTTAATAAAGTGATTTTCCTTAAAGCTTAATCACTATATTTTCAGAGTACAGTTAAAATGTGCCTATTTATTTGCAGTAATTTTCAGGAAATCTTAATATTCTTTCTATATAAATACATTCATTTTCAGCAGTTTAATGATATCTGTTTGAAAAAAATACACAATACTTAATTTTACTTAGAATGTGGCTAATTTTACTTTCTGAATCAAAAAGTAACAAGTTCCTATACTGAATTAATTTTTTATTTACCACATCAGTGGTTCTTTTTACTACACTTGATCTTAGCCAAAAGGCCAAGAAGTGACCATTTGTGGTTCTTTTTAAATGGCATATATTAGGATTGGGTTCATTTTATTAATATTTAACAAGTATATAGACCTGAAGAAACCAAATTTTCTGTCATTAAACAAAATGAAATGAAATGCTACAGATCAGGGACTTCCCTGGTGGCGCGGTGGTTAAGAATCCGCCTGCCAATGCAGGGGACACGGGTTCAAGCCCTGGTCCAGGAAGATCCCACATGCTGCAGAGCCACTAAGCCCATGCACCACAACTACTGAGCTTGCGCTCTAGAGCCCACGAGCCACAACTACTGAGCCCGCATGCCACAACTACTGAAGCCTATGCACCTAGAGCCCATGCTCCGCAGCAAAAGAAGCCACCACAATGAGAAACCCGTGCACTGCAATGAAGAGAAGCCCCCACTTGCCGCAATAGAGAGCCCACGTGAAGCAACAAAGACCCAATGCAGCCAAAATGTAAATAACTTAATTAAAAAGAAAGAAATGCTGCAGATAACATAACCTTTTGATGTCCCCAGAAGTGTTTAAACAATGCTTTTTAAAGACTATCTAAAAGATTATCACCTTAGAAATTTCTACAGACCCTCCCTCAAAGAAACAGATGCAAGTTTAACTGATATATGAAATTTAACCTATAGAATTGGTAGAACTGGTAAAGAGATATTATAAATTCTCAATTAGTCACAGAGTAAGGATAAAGTAAATCCACAGAAAATTTGACTCTTCAGTCTGTATTTCAGACCCCTTTGTCCACTGATTCTCCTATAAGAGCTACTAAAAAAGACTCAAAACACGCATGGTGGGCGGATGGAAGGAATGAGCTTTGCTTTATCTTCATTAATATACCAACTTCTTTTAAAAGCTCTATGGAAGAGCAAAACAACCAAAAGAAAGGAATGAACAGGTGAAAGGCTGATAAAGACTACATAATTCACAAATAGGATCATTAGCTCCTGAAACATCAAGTTTTAAAGCAGTACTAAATAAGTACACTTGCATCTAGAATTGAAGAACTAGTCAATAACATCTGTGGGAGAGCTTGGACATGCAGGCATCACTGTGTATCAGTCCACTCTATTAAGATTTGTATTTACAGATGGCCAAAGGGCACACAAAAAGTTGCTCAACCTCACTCATCATCAGAGAAACGCACATCAAAACTGCAATAAGATACCACCTCACACCTGTCAGAATGGCTGTCATCAAAAAGGCCACAAATAAAAAATGTTGGTGAGGATGTAGAGAAAAGGGAACCCTTGCTACACTCTTGGTGGGAATGTAAAGTGGTGCAGACAGTATGGAAAACAGTATGGAGGTTGCTCAAAAAATAAAAAAAGAGAGAGAACTACCATATGATCTAGGAATTCCACTCCTGGGTATATATCTGAAGAAAATGAATGAAAACACTAGTTTGAAAAGATACATGTACCCCAATGGTCATAGCAGCATTATTTACAATAGCTAAGATATGGAAGCAGCCCAGGTATCTATCAACAGATGAATGGAAGATGTGTTTTATACATATATACACATATATATGAAATTCTGCCACTTGCAACAACATGGATGGACCTAGAGGGTATTATGCTTAGTGAAATAAGTCAGACAGATAAAGACATACTGTGTTATCACTTACATGTGGAATCTAAAAAATAAAACAAACAAATGAAGGTAACAAAACAGAAACAGACTCACAGATAGAGCAAACTAATGGTTACCAATGGGGAGAGAGAAGGGGAAGGGCAAGATAGGGGTAGCGAGTTAAAAGGCACCAACTACTATGTATAAAGTTAATAAGCTACCAGGATACATTGTATACCACAGCAAACACAGTCAATATGTTATAACAACTTTAGAGTGTAATCTATAAAAATATTGAATCACTATGTTGTATACCTGAAACTAATATTGTAAATCAACTATACTTCAGTATAAATAAAGATTTATATTTAAAACACAAAATTGCATTATTTATGGTGAGGTAAAGCTTGGACAGAGAGATAAAGAGAAAAGAGGTACATGGCTGGAAGTTTCTGAAAATGACAGACTAAACGAAGAGCTGGGCTGACTCAATTTCTCCTCAGTGTTTTAAACTGAGAAATGAATCGGTAAGTACTTGTGATGATCTTTCCTCTGCCATCTCCTAGAGGTTTCTTGTTTAAATACCGCTTTCTCTTTCTCCTCTTCAGGATCCATTTCCTCAAAATATCTAGCCACCGCAGGGGCATACACCACTGTGAAAATACACGGCTATTTCATGCTACTTTGACGGGCTCTCAAGTTGCAAACTATATGGAGAGAGGGAGTTGTGGAAGGAGCCTGCCATGGGCCCGCAACTGTGGGTTTGTTCTGTTGATGCTGGATAAATTTCTCATCCAACATCGATAGAACAGCCTGCTCCGTGCCAACCCTTGACTGAATTAGCCCCTTCAGCAAGTTCGGTGGTTTTCTGAAGAGGACAGCCCAGCAGCTCTGCAGTTAGACAGCCACATCCCAGCTCCAGCCCTTCTCTAGTAGCTGTGTGGCCTGTGAAGGTAGTCTCTCTGAGCTTCAATTTTCTTATCTCTGAATGCAGTGTGCACACACTGCCTTTCAGCTTTGTGGTGCAGAGAAAAGACGGTGAATGGCAAGTACCTGTTGGGCGTAAAGAGTGCTCCTGGAATCCGGTTCCCAGATCCCTTGGGGAGCCAAGGGGTCCATGTCTCAGGCGGATCAAGGAAGTTCAGTGCTTCTTCTATCCCTGGAGGCCGTGTGCACAGGTGGCACAGCCATAAGACGGAGGAGGGCTGCCCACTCACATGGGAGTCTGTGAAACCAAGAGACAAACTTTTGTTGTGTTAAGCTCCTGAGATTTTCCTTTCTACTGCAGCATCACCTGGGAATTGGCTAGAAATGCACATTTTCAGGGCCCACTCCTGACCTGCTAACTCAGAAAATCTGGAGATGGAGCCCAGGAAATCTGTGGTTTAACAAGCTCGCCAGGTGATTCTGATGTACTCTCAAGTTTGAGAACCACTGCACAGACAACCTGACTAACCCAGTTCAGCACGTAATGAGTACTGGAGAAATGGTATTACTAAGTCAACCCGCTTGCAACAAACCAGTTATTACAACTAAGTAAAAACACTCCGGGTTATATTCCTCAGGACAGAATACGTTGGTCATGTTTTATAAATGGAATCTTGATTCCCAATTAATATCTGCTCCTTCCTCTATTTGGAAATGAAGATGGGGGAACTCTTCAGATGATCCAGAAACTTAGGATGTGGGAATACAGATGCAGGAGTCAAGTTTATGATTACAATTAAATTGATATACGAGATTCCTCGGCGAAGTCTAGAAATCAAACCCTCCAAATTTATAAATATTTCATAATCAATTATGCAACACAGCTGAAGTTACCAAATAGTAATCTCATAAATTGCAGTTGTATAGTGTCTTCAGAATTACAGTTATCTAACTTGTACAACAAAGTGTGAGTGTGCGTGTCTGTTATAGTGAGGTTGGCCTTCTTTGATAAAATACTTAAATTTAATTATGATATTTCAGTTTTGCCTTCTCACCTTTTCTTTGTTCATTAATGTCAGTTTAGCGGCTTCCGGAAAGATGGCGGCAGAGTAAGGCGCAGAGATCACCTTCCTCCCCACAGATACAGCAGAAATACATCTACACGTGGGACAGCTCCTACAGAACACCTACTGAACGCTGGCAGAAGACCTCAGACCTCCCAAAAGGCAAGAAACCCCCCACGTTCCTGGGTAGGGCAAAAGAAAAAAGAATAAAAAGAGACAGAAGGATAGGGATGGGACCTGCACCAGTGAGAGGGAGCTGTGAAGGAGGAAATGTTTCCACACACCAGGAAGCCCCTTCGCGGGCGGAGACTGTGGGTGGTGGAGGGGAAAAGCTTCGGAGCCGCGGAGGAGAGCACAGCAACAAGGGTGCGGGGGGGCAAAGAGGAGATATTCTCGCACAGAGGATCGGTGCCGACCGGCACTCACGAGCCCGAGAGGCTTGTCTGCTCACCCGCCGGGGCGGGCCTGGGAGCTGAGGCTCGGGCTTCAGTCGGAGGGCAGGGAGAGGGCTGGGGTTGGCGGCGTGAACATAGCCTGCAGGGCTTAGTGCGCCACGGCTAGCCGGGAGGGAGTCCGAGGAAAAGTCTGGACGTGCCGAAGAGGCAAG
Organism: Grampus griseus; assembly: GCF_964374135.1. Classification (NCBI taxonomy): domain Eukaryota; kingdom Metazoa; phylum Chordata; class Mammalia; order Artiodactyla; family Delphinidae; genus Grampus; species Grampus griseus. The sequence continues at coordinate 95,128,057 of NC_139019.1, read as the reverse complement.
AGACTTTTTCTTCCGTCTTTGTTTCCCTGTGCGCGAGGAGAGGGGATTAAGAGCGCTGCTTAAAGGAGCTCCAGAGACGGGCGCGAGCCGCGGCTATGAGCACGGACCCCAGAGACGGGCATGAGACGCTAAGGCTGCTGCTGCTGCCGCCACCAAGAAGCCTGTGTGCGAGCACAGGTTACCATCCACACCCTCCTTCCGGGGAGGCTGTCCAGCCCGCCACTGCCAGGGTCCCAGGATCCAGGGACAACTTACCCGGGAGAACGCACGGCGCGCCTCAGGCTGGTGCAACGTCACGCCGGCCTCTGCCGCCGCAGGCTCGCCCCGCCCTCCGTGCCCCTCCCTCCCCCCGGCCTGAGTGAGCCAGAGTCCCCGGATGAGCGGCTCCTTTAACGGCGTCCTGTCTGAGCAAAGAACAGACGCCCTCCGGCGACCTACACGCAGAGGCGGGGCTAAATCCAAAGCTGAGCCCCTGGGAGCTGTGAGAAGAAGAGAAACGGAAATCTCTCCCAGCAGCTTCAGAAGCAGCAGATTAAAGCTCCACAATCAACTTGATGTCTGTGGAATACATGAATAGCCAACGAATCATCCCAAATGGAGGGGGTACACTTTGAGAGCAAGATTTATGGTGTATAGCTTTGCTTCCACCATTTGTCCTAGGGTTCTATCCATCCGGGTTTTTTGTTTTGTTTTGTTTTATTTTAATTTTTTTCTTTCTTTTTCTTAATGATTTTTTTAATTTTAATAACTTTATTATATTTTATCTTAATTTTATTTTACTTTATCATCTTTCTTTCTTGTCTTCCTTCCTTCCCTCCTTCCTTCCTTCCTCCCTCCCTCCCTCCTTTCTTTCTTTCTTTCCTTATTTCTTTCTTTCTACTTCTACTAATTCTTTCTTTCTACATTTTCTCCCTTTTATTCTGAGCCGTGTGGATGAAAGGCTCTTGGTGCTGCAGCCAGAAGTAAGTGCTGTGCCTCTGAGGTAGGAGAGCCAACTTCAGGACACTGGTCCACAAGAGACCTCCCAGCTCCACATAATATCAAACAGTGAAAATCTCCCAGAGATCTCCATCTCAACACCAGCACCCAGCTTCACTCAATGACCAGCAAGCTACAGTTCTGGACATGCTATGCAAAACAACTACCAAGACAGGAACACAACCCCACCCATTAGCAGATTGGCTGCCTAAAATCATAATAAGTCCACAGACACCCCAAAACACACCACCAGACGTGGACCTGCCCACCAGAAAGACAAGATCCAGCCTCATCCACCAGAACACAGGCACTACTCCCCTCCACCAGGAGCCTACACAACCCACTGAACCAACCTTAGCCACTGGGGGCAGACATCAAAAATAACGAGAACTACGAACCAGCAGCCTGCAAAAAGGAGACCCCAAACACAGTAAGATAAGCAAAATGAGAAGAAAGAAAAACACACAGCACATGAAGGAGCAAGATAAAAACCCACCAGACCTAAAAAATGAAGAAGAAATAGGCAGTCTACCTGAAAAAGAATTCAGAATAATGATAGTAAAGATGATCCAAAATCTTGGAAATAGAATAGAGAAAATGCAAGAAACATTTAACAAGGACCTAGAAGAACTAAAGATGAAACAAACAATGATGAACAACACAATAAATGAAATTAAAAATACTCTACATGGGATCAATAGCAGAATAACTGAGGCAGAAGAACGGATAAGTGACCAGGAAGATAAAATAGTGGAAATAACTACTGCAGAGCAGAATAAAGAAAAAAGAATGCAAAGAACTGAGGACAGTCTCAGAGACCTCTGGGACAACATTAAACGCACCAATATTGGAATTATAGGGGTTCCAGAAGAAGAAGAGAAAAAGGGACTGAGAAAATATTTGAAGAGATTATAGTTGAAAACTTCCCTAATACGGGAAAGGAAATAATCAAATCCAGGAAGCACCGAAAGTCCTATACAGGATAAATCCAAGGAGAAATACGCAAAGACACATATTCATCAAACTGTCAAAAATTAAATACAAAGAAAACATATTAAAAGCAGCAAGGGAAAAACAACAAATAACATACAAGGGAATCCCCATAAGGTTAACAGCTGATCTTTCAGCAGAAACTCTGCAAGCCAGAAGGGACTGGCCGGATATATTTAAAGTGATGAAGGAGAAAAACCTGCAACAAGATTACTCTACCCAGCAAGGATCTCATTCAGATTTGATGGAGAAATTAAAACCTTTACAGACAAGCAAAAGCTGAGAGAACACCACCAAACCAGCTTTACAACAACTGCTAAAGGAACTTCTCTAGACAAGAAACACAAGAGAAGGGAAAGACCTACAATAACGAACCCAAAACAATTAAGAAAATGGGAATAGGAACATACATATCAATAATTACCTTAAATGTAAATGGACTAAATGCTCCCACCAAAAGACACAGTTTGGCTGAATGGATACAAAAACAAGACCCATATATATGCTGTCTACAAGAGACCCACTTCAGACCTAGAGACACATACAGACTGAAAGTAAGGGGATGGAAAAAGATATTTCATGCAAATGGAAACCAAAAGAAAGCTGGAGTAGCAATTCTCATATCAGACAAATAGACTTTAAAATAAAGACAATTAGAAGAGACAAAGAAGGACACTACATAATGATCAAGGGATTGATCCAAGAAGAAGATGTAACAATTGTAAATATTTATGCACCCAACATAGGAGCACCTCAATACATAACGCAAATACTAACAGCCATAAAAGGGGAAATCGACAGTAACACATTCATAGTAGGGGACTTTAACAGCCCACTTTCACCAACAGACAGATCATCCAACATGAAAATAAATAAGGAAACACAAGCTTTAAATGATACATTAAACAAGATGGACTTAATTGATATTTATAGGACATTCCATCCAAAAACAACAGAATACACATTTTCCTCAAGTGCTCACGGAACATTCTCCAGGATAGATCATATCTTGGGTCAAAAGTCAAGCCTTGGTAAATTTAAGAAAATTGAAATTGTTTCAAGTATCTTTTCTGACCACAACGCTATGAGACTAGATATCAATTACAGGAAAAGATCTGTAAAAAGTACAAACACATGGAGACTAAACAATACACTACTTAATAACGAAGTGATCACTGAAGAAATCAAAGAGGAAATCAAAAAATACCTAGAAACAAATCACAATGGAGACACGATGACCCAAAATCTATGGGATACAGCAAAAGCATTTCTAAGAGGGAAGTTTATAGCAATACAATCCTACCTTAAGAAACAGGAAACATCTCGAATAAACAACCTAACCTTGCACCTAAAGCAATTAGAGAAAGAAAAACAAAAAAAGCCCAAAGTTAGCAGAAGGAAAGAAACTATAAAAGTCAGATCAGAAATAAATAAAAAAGAAATGAAGGAAACGATAGCAAAGATCAGTAAAACTAAAAGCTGGTTCTTTGAGAAGATAAACAAAATTGATAAACCATTAGCCAGACCTATCAAGAAAAAAAGGGGGAAGACTCACATCAATAGAATTAGAAATGAAAAAGAAGAAGTAACAACAGACACCGTAGAAATACAAAAGATCATGAGAGATTACTACAAGCAACTCTATGCCAATAAAATGGACAACCTGGAAGAAATGGACAAATTCTTAGAAATGCACAACCTGCCAAGACTGAATCAGGAAGAAATAGAAAATATGAACAGACCAATCACAAGCACTGAAATTGAAACTGTGATTAAAAATCTTCCAACAAACAAAAGCCCAGGACCAGATGGCTTCACAGGCGAATTCTATCAAACATTTAGAGAAGAGCTAACACCTATCCTTCTCAAACTCTTCCAAAATATAACAGAGGGAGGAACACTCCCAAACTCATTCTACGAGGCCACCATCACCATGATACCAAAACCAGACAAGGATGTCACAAAGAAAGAAAACTACAGACCAATATCACTGATGAACATAGATGCAAAAATCCTCAACAAAATACTAGCAAACAGAATCCAACAGCACATGAAACAGATCATACACCATGATCAAGTGGGGTTTATTCCAGGAATGCATGGATTCTTCAATATACGCAAAACAATCAACGTGATAAACCATGTTAACAAATTGAAGGAGAAAAACCATATGATAATCTCAATAGGTGCAGAGAAAGCTTTCGACAAAATTCAACACCCATTTATGTTAAAAACCCTGCAGAAAGTAGGCACAGAGGAACTTTCCTCAACATAATAAAGGCCATATATGACAAACCCACAGCCAACATCGTCCTCAATGGTGAAAAACTGAAAGTATTTCCACTAAGATCAGGAACAAGACAAGGTTGCCCACTCTCACCACTCTTATTCAACATAGTTTTGGAAGTTTTAGCCACAGCAATCAGAGAAGAAAAGGAAACAAATGGAATCCAAATCAGAAAAGGAGAAGTAAAGCTGTCACTGTTTGCAGATGACATGATACTATACATAGAAAATCCTAAAGATGCTACCAGAAAAATACTAGAGCTAATCAATGAATTTGCTAAAGTAGCAGGATACAAAATTAATGCACAGAAATCTCTGGCATTTCTATACACTAATGATAAAAAATCTGAAAGGGAAATCAAGAAAACACTCCCATTTACCATTGCAACAGAAAGAATAAAATATCTAGGAATAAACCTACCTAAGGAGACAAAAGACCTGTATGCAGAAAATTGTAAGACACTGATGAAAGAAATTAAAGAGGATACAAATAGATGGAGAGACGTACCATATTCTTGGATAGGAAGAATCAACATTGTGAAAATGACTCTACTACCCAAAGCAATCTACAGATTCAATGCAATCCCTATCAAACTACCACTGGTATTTTTCACAGAACTAGAACAAAAAATTTCACAATTTGTATGGAAACACAAAAGACCCCGAATAGCCAAAGCAATCTTGAGAACGAAAAACGGAGCTGGAGGAATCAGTCTCCCTGGCTTCAGACTATGCTACAAAGCTACAGTAATCAAGACAGTGTGGTACTGGCACAAAAACAGAAAGATAGATCAATGGAACAGGATAGAAAGCCCAGAGATAAACCCACGCACATATGGTCACCTTATCTTTGATAAAGGAGGCAGCAATGTACAGTGGAGAAAGGACAGCCTCTTCAATAAGTGGTGCTGGGAAAACTGGACAGGTACCTGTAAAAGTATGAGATTAGATCACTCCCTAACACCATACACAAAAATAAGCTCAAAATGGATTAAAGACCTAAATGTAAGGCCAGAAACTATCAAACTCTTAGAGGAAAACATAGGCAGAACACTCTATGGCATAAATCACAGCAAGATCCTTTTTGACCCACCTCCTAGAGAAATGGAAATAAAAACAAAAATAAACAAATGGGACCTAATGAAACTTAAAAGCTTTTGCAAAGCAAAGGAAACCATATACAAGACCAAAAGACAACCCTCAGAATGGGAGAAAATATTTGCCAATGAAGCAACTGACAAAGGATCAATCTCCAAATTATACAAGCAGCTTATGCAGCTCAATATCAGAAAAACAAACAGCCCAATCCAAAAATGGGCAGAAGACCTAAATAGACATTTCTCCAAAGAAGATATACAGACTGCCAACAAACACATGAAAGAATGCTCAACTTCATTAATCATTAGAGAAATGCAAGTCAAAACTACAATGAGATATCATCTCACACCAGTCAGAATGGCCATCATCAAAAAATCTACAAACAATAAATGCTGGAGAGGGTGTGGAGAAAAGGGAACACTCTTGCACTGTTGGTGGGAATGTAAATTGATACAGCCACTGTGGAGAACAGTATGGAGGTTCCTTAAAAGACTACAAATGGAACTACCATATGAACCAGAAATCCCACTACTGGGCATATACCCTGAGAAAACCATAATTCAAAAAGAGTCATGTACCAAAATGTTCATTGCAGCTCTGTTTACAATAGCCCGGAGATGGAAACAACCTAAATGTCCATCGACAGATGAATGGATAAAGAAGATGTGGCACATATATACAATGGAATATTACTCAGCCATAAAAAGAAACGAAATTGAGCTATTTGTAATGAGGTGGATAGACCTAGAGTCTGTCATACAGAGTGAAGTAAGTCAGAAAGAGAAAGACAAATACCGTATGCTAACACATATATATGGAATTTAAGAAAAAAAAAATGTCATGAAGAACGTAGGGGTAAGACAGGAATAAAGACACAGACCTACTAGAGAATGGACTTGAGGATATGGGGAGGGGGAAGGGTGAGCTGTGACAGGGCGAGAGAGAGCCATGGACATATATACACTACCAAACGTAAGGTAGATAGCTAGTGGGAAGCAGCTGCATAGCACAGGGAGATCAGCTCAGTGCTTTGTGACCGCCTGGAGGGGTGGGATAGGGAGGGTGGGAGGGAGGGAGACGCAAGAGGGAAGAGATATGAAAACATATGTATATGTATAACTGATTCACTTTGTTATAAAGCAGAAACTGACACACCATTGTAAAGCAATTATACTCCAATAAAGATGTAAAAAAAAAAAAAAAAGTCAGTTTAGACTTGTAAATTTTCCTTTCGCTGCACCAGTGCTTTAGGTGCTGGAATCACCAGACTCTGATTCTCAAGCAGAAAAAAGCGGGCTTTACACGCTCAGGCTAAGCCATGAATCCATCATGTGATAACTATGGAAATTGTTTTAATGGCCTAAAATCTTTACACTGTGTTGTACAGAGCCTAAGGTTTTGGTTCCAACATGATAGTGCCTCACTTATCATGCCCAGCCTCATTAATTTGATGTGATAATCCATTTTTTCTCTTAAAAGTGCTGCATAACATATTTATTTGTCCTTATTAAAATGAATTAAAGCAAATTTTGTTTGAGGAATCTGGTGGCACTCATGGAGCTTTCTTGCAGATCAGCAGAATCAGATTTGGAAATCACTTTTCTGAGGATACTGCAACTTACCCATTCTTAACTAGCATGCACAAGAGGAAAGAAGAACAGAATTTTCCCCTCAAGGACTTTTTTTTAAGAATTAGAGGACAACTCTGCCCAAATAAGATATTTGGAATGTCTGATGCTAGTGGGAATCAGAATGTTTCTATATTGTCTGTGCTAAGGAATTTTGTCTTTTTCAAGTACCAGGCTATGACTGCCGCATTTCCATCATTATTCTCAAAACAGAGAATCCCCAACAAATGGATTTTTGTAACACATTCAATGCCCTGTTCTGACAGTGCTTAAAAATCCATGCTTCCTCACCTTGGAGTTTCATACCACCTGCAGACTCCATTCATCAATCATTTAACAAACACATCTGTCCTCTCTGGCTTTAGATATTTTTCTATTTTATCTTATTTCCTATGCCCATCCCTCCCTTCTATAAGCAGCCATTCTGATATGTTTAATGTATACCTTCTTATTTGTATCCTGACAAGTATGTACTGCTGTTCTGCACGTACGTACTTGTTATTTTTTTAAATGGCCTTGTGTTATATATTGAATTTTCTTCCACACCGCTCTCACTCAGCACTATGTTTTTAGATACAACTACAATGCCATAAACACAGCCAGTCCATTATTCCCAATTCTTGTATATTAATGATGGAGCCTTTTTCTAGTGATTAGGTATAAAGGGTCAAACAACAAAATTCATGGTTTCTAGTTTCCACAGTTGGGAGAATAGACATTAAGCAAATAACTGCACACAGTATGATAAAGTGTTCATCATTCATTTTTTCAATATATTTATCAAATGCCTTCCATGTGCTAAATATGATGTTAAGCACTGGGGATGAAACAGAGAATGAGAGAGAAGACATACCTGCCCTCATGAGGCTTACATTCCAGAGGATTAACCAAGACTTGCAGATGGCAGTAAGGATTTAAGGTCAATGGCAAATGATTTTCTGCGATAGAATGATATGATGACATTTGTATCTTTATTCGAGACGCAATAGGAATAATGGATTAGAGGGGACTAAGATGGGATTCAGGGAAACCAGTTAGGGGGCTGTTGCAGTGAAACAGTTAAGAAATGACAGTGGCTTCAATGGGGGTTGGGGCAGTGGGACAGGAAAGAAGAAAGAGAGGGATGTGACATATGTTGGAACCAGAAGACGAGATTTGCAGATGGATTAACTGTGAGAGATGAGGAAGAATCAAGGAGTATCCCTGGGTTTCTAGTCTGAAAAGTGAGATGAGGAAGTCTGAGTGTGGGTCAAGTTTGAGGAGAAAAGCAAAGCCCTATCTGGGTCATAATGTTTGCACGGCATCTAAACAGAGGTGTCAAGCAGCAGTTGGGTGTGTGAATCTGATTCCCAGAGAAGAGCTGTAGACTGAAGATGCATACTCGGGAGTCATCACATACGGATGGTCTTTCAAATCACAGGAATGAAGACAGAGGCAAAAAAAAAGAAGGGGGTTGGCACTGTAGAGCCCAAATGAATCCCATCATTTAAAGACTGGATGGAGGAGGAAAAGGTCAGCAGGAAGTGATAATGGAGTGCTCAGGAAGGATCTACTGTGTTAGAGCTACTTAGATGCCTGTATGCTTCCCTCACTAATGCCTTGAGCCAAAGCTGTTTTGTGGGGAGATGCGGAAGCATGCCTATAGAGAATGCTGTAGAAAGAGGAAGTGGTAGTTAGGAAGCAGAGATGGTGCGTGCAGACAAATCTTTAGAGAACATAGGAAGGAACGGGACAAAAGAAGGCGGGGTGATATCTGGAAGGGAAATTTGGATTAAGAAAAGGAGTTATGGGCTTCCCTGGTGGTACAGTGGTTGGGAGTCTGCCTGCCGATGCAGGGGACGCGGGTTCGTGCCCCAGTCCGGGAAGATCCCACATGCCGCGGAGCGGCTGAGCCCGTGAGCCATGGCCTCTGAACCTGCGCGTCCGGAGCCTGTGCTCCGCAACGGGAGAGGCCACAGCAGCGAGAGGCCCGCGTACCGCAAAAAAAAAAAAAAAAAAAAAAAAGAAAAGGAGTTATTTAGGTGGGTGAGACTGAGCATGAGTAGCACATGATACACACGTACGCAGGGATAACGGACAGTGGAAAGCTGCAGACAGGCAGCAGATGGAGTCCATGCCTGCGGGCAGAACAGGGCTCCTGGGGAGAGGGGGGCAGCTCCTCTTGGATGGCATCCATTCCACACCTTTCCCTGGATGCTACTGCACTGACCAAATGCGGTAATAGGAGGAGCCAGTTTGAGAGCTCAGCCGGAATGGGTTTCACAATGAGCGTAAGAAAAGGGGCCTTATTCCTTGAAAAGTAATTTGTTCAAAGGTCACTGTCAAAGAAACTAGGCCTCAGAACAAGAAGACATCTACAGAGTTTGGCACAGAATCTGATTTCACATTGTCACGGGGCAAATTTGGGTAGCAAGAAGGCTGTCTGGTGGAAGAAAATTACTCTCTTCTGTCTGGGAAGAGATAACAGGCTTTGACAGAAACCCAGAGAAATCGTGCAGCCTTTCCTTGCGTTTGTCGAAACGCTGAAAGTGCCCTCCTTTTTCCAGCTTGAAGAGGTATATAGAACAGAAGACAGATTCTCCAAGGGAAGTAAAATTCAGGAACATCAGAATAAGTAAGGGGAATGATAAACCCAATGGGTGGTGGTCAGAAGACACATTTGCTGGGCACAGGCCAAGGTGAAGTTCCCTCTGAGAATTTATCTATGAGTCTAAGAGGACCTGTGAGGAATTTTCTACTTAGGTCTTCAAAAAGACCACGCACAAATTTAATAACAGCGTTTAGTAACAGCTAAAGGATAGATGCAAATATTTCTAAATATATTTATTTCTTTAAATCGTAGGCTAAAGAGTACAGCTGTTTAATTTTCCTAGTCATAGTATTCCTAGTGTTCCAGCACCTTCTGAGTTGACTTCTTATACATAGTAATAAATTTATCAAATCACATCCTACCATTTATTTTTCTGATGTTTATGCCATGGAGACGTGTAAGTAGTTGGATCCCAAAGCCATAGCCAAGAGGTCAACATTGACCATGGGCAGCTGCGTGGTAGGCAGAGTAGCCCAGAGGAACTAAGCCATCCTGCAGAGCTAGACTCTCAAACCCAAGCTCGAAAAATAGCATCTCAGGTAGTAAACAGAGGGGCAGTATACTATGTTGCAAAGAATGCTTACTTGGGAACCAGGATTTTAGTGCTGGCCGGCCACTAACACAGTGGTATAACATAGTGCCACTGACTAGTGGCCTACCACTTGCCCATGCTGACCTCAAGCAAGTTACTAAGCTCCCTGTCATTTCATCTGTAAAGTACCTCTAGGTATTCAGGAATTTTCAAGGTTTATCCTAGTTTTAAAATACCTCGATCTGATATATTCATCAGGATTAGTTAGGTTTCACGGGGCAGAAGCAGACCTCAAACTGACTTAAGTAAAAGGGGAGATTTATCGGCTCCTATAACTGCGAAGCTATTGGCAGCCTACACAGCCCCTTCTGAGAAATGGAAAAAGGGACTCCTGAGTGAGTATGTGGTTTGGCACCCAGTGGGAGCCTTTGTGTGAAAACAACAAAGAAAACAAAAAAACATGTCCCTTCCTCTAGGTAGATGCCGTCTGGCTCCCAGAGCCACAAAATGGATTCAGCCCCTTTTCCCCCTTTGGCTGAGAACCCTTTGCAATTCACAAACTCTATACAATGGCCCTGAATCCAAGGGGGATCTGGCGTCAAGCCCAGCTGATCTGGGGACTCCAACACTGTCACCAGGACTTATTCTCACTTCCTCCCGGCTCTGCTCGCCTTTTATTGAATCCATTCCTCTGTGCGCATGCATGTGTGTGAGGGAGAAGGTGTGCATGGGCACGCTGTGTCACATGCTGATCTCCTGGATCTGAGGGTAGGTGGGGGTCCCATTCACACCACGTGGATTGAGAGAGCAGGGGAACTCTGGGTGCTGTTCCTAGAGGAAAGGGAAAGGATGGATGCTGCGCTGGGAAAAATAATCCTTTTCCTTTTATGCATCTCTGGAGTTTTCAATCAGCTTACCAAGTAGTCTTAGAAGAGCTGAGGAGCCCCTCAACTTATTACATCAGCAAAAACCTTGAAATGATACCAGCCAATGCTGACCATACTGAGGTGAACGTGGTATATTTGTACATCGCTGGGGCCATCATTAATTGACACAAGGTTTGGAAGGCTATTGAGCAATTTTGATCAATAAGAATAAAAACTGCTTGTATCATCTGGCCCTTAGTGATTTTGAGAACTTATCCAAGAGAACTAACTCAAATTTAAAAATTCATGTGTGTGAAAATGTTTACTCAACATTATCTATAAGTTGGAAATGGCCTAGATGTCAACCACAGGGGAACAGATAAGTAAATTCCAACGTAACAACTGAATGAAATATTGAGTAGCCATTAAAATGACAATTATGAGGAGTATATAACAAGTCTTCTAAGTGAAATAAGGTACGTAAAAAATGATATAGCCCTTTAGTGACAACAGAAAAATATGTGAGCATACAGATGAAACCTAGAAACACCTACAAATGGAAATCATGTTTGTGTTTACAGTGGAGGGTAATGGAAAACTATTTTGTCTTTAAGTTTCTTGCAATGTTGATATAGTATTGTTTTATAATAAATAAAATTCAGTGAGAAAATTCTGTGGTTTAAGAATAATTATCTCAACTTCCTCATAGGGGGTTTGTAAGAATTAAATGAGATAATACACATAAAATGTTTGCAGACTGCCTGCCACATACTGGGGATGAAATAAATGTTGGCCATCAGTAGTAAGGTAATACATTTAAGACACTATGTGCATATTATGTAGTGTTAGAAAATGACAGAAAGTGACTTTCTCACTTGAGATTTCTCCTTTAATTCTAAGAGAAAGCAATTTCCCCTTACTGTAAATCCCCTTCCCAATTTACACTGCCTTACTTTATTGATCTAACCTCAAGTACCTTCTATGGTGTTTCCTCACAGGTTTGTGGTGAAGAATCCTGACCTATGGGAGGTCTTCTTGGAAAATTTTGCTGGGAGGCTCAGAACATAAGTGTCTGCCTAGATTAATACAGCTCAGAGGAAGGGGAGAAGAAGGGGAGAAGGGCAATTACAGGGGAAGAGGGAAGACAACTGACTTTAAAAAGTCAATGTTTTAACTACTGTATATAAAATAGAAAAACAACAAGGTCCTATTGTATAGCACAGGGAACTATATTCAATATCTTATAATAAACTGTAATGGAAAAGAATGTGAAAAAGAATATATATATATATATATATATATATATATATATATATATATATATATATATATCTGAATCACTTTGCTATACACCTGAAACTAACACAACATGGTAAATCAACTATACTTCAATTTTAAAAAGTTAAAGTTTTAATCACATACGTAAATGTAAATGACATATGTAAATACATTCTCATTCTAAAATATGAGAACATTAGAACATTATAGCTAACATGCCAGCTAAGGCTAAAACAACTGTTTTAGTCAGTTTGAGCTGCCATGACAGAATATCAGACTGGGTGGCCTAAAAAAGTCATTTATTTTCCCACAGTTCTAGAGGCTGGAAGTCCAAGATCAAGGTTCGTACAGGGTTTATAGGGTTTGGTTTCTGGTGAGAGCTCTTTTTCTGGCTTGCAGAGGGCCACCTTCTCAGTGTGTTCTCACATAGTGGAGAGAGAGAGAGAGAGAGAGAGAGGGAGAGGGAGGGAGGGAGAGAGAGAGGGAAAGAGAGAGAGGAGGCAAGGTGGGGAAGAGCTAGCTCTCTGGTGTCTCTTCTTATAAGGACACTAACCCCATAAAAGCAGAGCCCTACCTTTATGGCCTCATTTGACCTTAATTACTTCCTTACTCCAAATATAGTCACCCTCGGGGGTTAGGGGTTCAGCATATAAATTCTGAGGGACACAGACATTCAATCCATAACAACGTCATCCCCTCCTTCCCCCACCTAAATGCTCCTTCCCTAATTATGCCCTGTATTATCAGTCCTCAGGTACAGGGATGTTCTAGACTTTTTTCTTAAAAACAATCAAACAAAAAAATAACTATAGATTTTATGAGGTCGTTTTAATTCTGTCTAGTTTTTAAAATCTTCCTGTGTGTAGACTTCTTCAACTTCTTAAAAATAAAATATGTCTTGGGGAATTCTCAGAGTGGTATACAAGTATCTACTATATTATTTTTAGTTGCTGCACGATATTCTAAAATATGATGACCAGATCCTATTAGCTATTTTAAATTACGACCACCATATTGATAAACGTTTAAGTCATTTCTAGTATTTTTTCCCAATTACAGACTATCCTGCAATGAAAATCTTTATACCTGCCTCTCTATGACAAAGGTGAATGAATATTTCTCCAGGGTAGATACCCAGAAGCTGAATTGCAAGATCATGGAATATGCAGATTATCCATTTTAATAGATACCGTCAAACTGTCCTCCAAGGTGGCTATCCCAATTTACATCCTCACTAGTAACTTATGAGGCTACTTGAACATCCTTGGCAATATGTGCGATATCAAACTTTAATATCTTTGCCAATCTGATGAGTACAAAAGTACTCTTATTGTTTAAATTTGTACTTCCCTGATTAATGTGAAGTCAGGCATCTTTTGGGATATTTATTGGCCAACTGCATTCCCTCCTAAGTTCTGCTTCTTTGTGTGTTTTGCCCATTTTTTCCTATCAAATTGTTTATCACTGTCTTACTCAATTTGTCTGGCTCCTTTACATGTACTATATCCTTTGTCTGTTACTTAGGTTGCATATATTGTCTCCTTTAGAGGTTTTGCTCTTAGGGTCAAAGAAGGCCTTTTCTGTCCCAAGATCACAATCATGTTCTCTTATATGTTCAACCAACTGTCTTATATTTTGTTTTTGTTTTTCTTTTAGATCTTTAATCCGTCTGGAATTTATTTTTGAAAGTGGTGTGAGGTAGGAACTAACTTTACTGTTTTCTGGAATGGATAGCCAGTAGTCCCAGTGTAGAGAACTGACTCTTTTTGGTTAGAAGCTCAAGCTCTAAAAAGAGAAAACCCTTTTGTGCCCTCACTGTTTCTGGACCCAGCTCGAGAGGAAAATACACCGGTGTATAAAGACATCCCCAACATGCCCCAGAAGAACAGGACCACACCCTTGGAAGCACAGAACCCAGGGTGTATCCATTCTTCATGCAACAGACATACAGTAAGTGATACTTCAGTAAGGTTAAACATTAAACTTGAATTGAGAGATGACTTCAATATTGATGTCTCTCAAAAGCACAACACCTTTTCTATAAATGAAATTATCAACCCCTGCTTTATCTCTTTTACAATTAAGATTTTCCTCTAATTTTGTTTTGATTGAATAAGCACACATTTAAATTTAAACAATTGTCGGAAATTGTGTTGGGGGAGATTCACCAGAACATTACACATGTTAGAGCCAGACTCTATTTTGTCAAGCTAGCAGCGGCATTAAACACCACCCACCTCAAGGATGTTTTGGACTTTTACTTGCTTGTCGAAAGGGCTGAAACAAGGGATCAGCTGCATGTAACTCCCGTGCTTCTCTGGCCCGACTGCACAGGGCAGGTGGTGGCTGCACGCTGAAGGCCTGGCTCTGAATTCTGCCTCAGCCACGTCACAACAAGAAGTCACTGGCCACGTTTTCTTAATGTCTGTTTGCCTCATCTGCCTCATCTGTTGAATGGGGATAATAATAACACTTAGATATTAGAATCATTGAAAAGACTAAATGCACTGACACCCACAAAGCTCTTCAAGAAGTCTCCAGCATGACCAGTGTTCCACGGCAGGGGAAGATTTCAGACCTGCAGGTGATGCTTTCATACTGTCCCACTTTTCTCCTTTTTAAACTTTGCATGTTTTCAGATTCACTTCTCTTTTCCATTATTAGGACTTTCTTGTTTATTCTCAAAAACAGAGTCTTTGTCCTGAATGCACTGTCAAGGAAAGTTGGGAAATGTCTTTGCCACCAGCCTAATGAGAAGAGCACCCTGATCCCCAGCCCTGGACCCTTTCGTAGCTGCCCCAGGCCAGCTCCAGGTCCGCAGCACTCCCGCTCCCCCATGAAGCTTCAACGGCATCTTGCCATGTTTACTGTCTGAGGTCCTTTTCGTGAGTGGCACTTTGGTAGATTTCAGATATCTTAATCCCAGATTAAAAAAACTAAGGCTCAGGATTGCCAGGGTCACCTAGGTTTCCTGGGTCCCACCCCTGTGGCCTTTTAGCTCCTTTACAGGCTTCCTCCCCATGTACCAAATGGTATCTCACCAGAGGCCCTCATTTTATACAACCCAGGCCTCAGTTCTCATTCAGGGGCTCCCCCGTCAACCCCACCCTGGGGGATGATCAGTTTGGGAAACACTTCGTATGTTTGGGGCTCTGCCCTGAAACTGATGAAGTCCTCGTCACCCAAGAACGGCCGTAAAGCACCCAGGGTCCTTTGTTATGCCATATTAGCGGAGAACCAGAGGTGGGAAGATTAGTCACTGAAGAGGCTGAGGATATGGGAGGCATTGTTCATTCTGCAGAAGTCCTGGAATGGGACAAGAAAAGGGACAAGGCCAATAAAGGGAGGTTTGGAAGGGAGGAGTGGGAGACCCAGTCAAGGGAAAATTTCAGAGCCGTGTGGACAGTAAGACACTGTAAAGAATTGCTGGGAGGAAGGGCCAATGTTTGGATGATAACCAAGAATAATAGGGATGTCCAGCATGGTGGATACAGTTCCCCAAGTCTAGAAGACAGTCCCTCTGATGTTGATAGAGGCTAGACGCTCCATTACACTAAAAAAGATAAGAAGTGCTATACCATGCTCATAAGCACTGTGCAAATATTTAATTTGTAAAATAACATTACAGTGGGGAGGAGATCGAGACGGCAGAGCTCACCTCCCCCACAAACACATCAAAAATACATTTACCACAGACATAAAAAAACAAACCCAGAGTTACATAAGGGGAAGGGGGAGGGATAAATTTTTAATTTGGGATTAACAGATACACACTACTATATATAAAACAGGTAAACAACAAGGACTATAGCACAGGGAACTATATTCAACGTCTTATGATAACCTATAATGGAAAAGAATCTTTTAAACAATAGACATATATATGTATAACTGAATCATTTTGCTGTACACCTGAAACATTGTAAATCAACTATACTTCAATAAAAAAATAAAAGAAATACATCTACATGTGGAGCAATTCTCACCAAAAACAAACTAGAGACTAGAATAAAGACTCTTTTACAACCAAGACTGTAAAGAAAAATCCACAGAGTCAAGTAGGAGGGGAAGAGAAGCAATCACAGGAACCGTGCTCCTAGAAGCGGACAAAGAAGCGGCGGGGGGGGGGGGGGATTACACAGGCTCAGAGATCCTCCCTGGGGAGTGAGGGGTTCAAACCACATAGTGGGCAAGCCAGCCCTGGGGTCTGACATTGGGAAGACGAGTCCCCTTAGCTGGTTTGAAAACCAGTGGAGCACACAGGAGGGCTGTAAGAAACTGAAACTCTGTTCCTGAAGAGTGCTCATATGCTTGCTTACTCCCAGGAACAAGGCTGAGGAAGATGACTGACACACTTCCCTGGGGCTCTAGCTGGTTTCCGGCAACCATTCTAGCACATGCCCTTGCCCCTCTAGCTCCGTAAAGCTCCCCACTAGGGTGAAGGCTGCCATTGCCAGGCAGAGTGCAAACTTTGGCGAGACAGTTGGTTCAGATCTAGCACTGCATCTGAACAAGCAAGGACAGCCATTACTGGTGCTCATGAAGGCAGTGGATGGGGAGATGTCTGGAACTCTGACTGGCATGCCAAGACCATCCCAGCTTGCTCCCTGGGTCACGTCTGGCACCCGCTCTGGCTCTTCATGCTTCAGCACTGCTCCCCTCTGGGGCAAAAGTGCCATTGCCAGGAGACTGGAGAACACACCCTTAGCAGGAACAGAACCAGCTCAGACCTGACCCTCAGGGCTTCTGCTCCAACACCTTGGGCTCTTTCCCTGCCCCAAATAGGGCAGTGACAGCCACTGAGCATAGAAGACGTGACTCATACCTGGCTCTGGCCCTACCCCTCCATCTCCAGCCCCACCTCCCGCCAAGGTGATAGCTGCCAGCATATCCTGGGGAAAGACATGACCTGTGCTCACCTCAGACCCAGCTCTCCCACCAAAGCCACTGAGCACACATAGACTGCAGTGGGATATTCCCACACAAGGACATCCTTTCAAGACAGGGACATGTAACTGGTTCACCTAATTTCATAGAGAAAGTTAAACATAATAAGAAAACAGAGGATTTGCTTCAAACAAAAGAATAAGAAAAAACCCTAAAAACAATTAATGAAACAGATAAATAGTTTACCAGATAGAGTTCAAAGCATTAGTAATGAGAATGCTAACTGAACTTGGGAAAAGAATAGATAGACACAGTGAAAATTGTAAAGAAGAACTAGGAAATATAAAAAAGAACCAGTCTGAGCTGAAGAATACAATAACTGAAATGAAAAACACACTAGAAGGAAGGAAAAGCAGACTAGGGGATACAGAAGAACACATAAGTGATCTGAAAGATAAAATAATGGAAATCACCGAATCAAAACAGCAAAAAGGGGCTTCCCTGGTGTCGCAGCGGTTGAGAGTCCACCTGCCGATGCAGGAGACACAGGTTCGTGCCCTGGTCCGGGAAGTTCCCACATGTCGCGGAGCGGCTGGGCCCGTGAGCCAAGGCCGCTGAGCCTGCACGTCCGGAGCCTGTGCTCTGCAGTG
This sequence comes from Grampus griseus, assembly GCF_964374135.1. Lineage (NCBI taxonomy): Eukaryota > Metazoa > Chordata > Mammalia > Artiodactyla > Delphinidae > Grampus > Grampus griseus. The sequence continues at coordinate 95,110,274 of NC_139019.1, read as the reverse complement.
GGAGGGGCCGCAATGGTGAGAGGCCCACGTACAGCAAAAAAAAAAAAAAAAAGAAAAAACAAAACAAACTTATAAAAACACGGATACTTTAAGGGACCTCTATGTCAACAATATACTAAAATTCACATAATAGGGGTCCTAGAAGGAGAAGAAAGAGAGAAAGGGGTTGAAAATATATTTGATTAAATCACGGCTGAAAACTTCCCAAACCTGAAGAAGGAAATAGAAAACCAGGTACAGGAAGTATGGAAAGACACCACCAACGGACAGATCATCCATAAATAAGGAAACACAAGGTTTAAATGACACAATAGACCAGATAGATTTAACTGATATTTATAGGACATTCCATCCAAAAACAGCAGATTACAGTTTCCTCTGAAGTGCACACGGGACATTCTCTAGGATACATCACATCCTGGGTCACAAATCAACCCTCAGTAAATTTAAGAAAATTGAAATCATATCAAGCATCTTTTCTAACCACAACACTATGAGATTAGAAATGAATTACAGGGAAAAAAACGTAAAAAACACAAACACATGGAGGCTAAACAATATGTTACTAAATAACCAAGAGATCACTGAAGAAATCAAAGAGGAAATCAAACAATATCTCAAGACAAATGACAATGAAAACACGATGACCCAAACCCTATGGGATGCAGCAAAAGCAGTTCTAAGAGGGAAGTTTACAGCTATACAAGCCTACCTCAAGGAACGAGAAAAATCTCAAATAAACAATCTAACCTTACACCTGAAGGAACTAGAGAAAGAAGAACAAATAAAACCCAAAGTTAGCAGAAGGAAAGAAATCATAAAGATCAGAGCAGAAATAAATGAAATAGAAACAAAGAAAACAATAGCAAAGATCAATAAAACTAAAAGCTGGTTCTTTGAGAAGATAAACAAAATTGATAAACCATTAGCCAGACTCATCAAGAAGAAGAGGGAGAGGACTCAAATCAATAAAATTAGAAATGAAAAAGGAGAAGTTACAACAGACACCGCAGAAATACAAAGCATCCTAAGAGACTACTACAAGCAACTCTATGCCAATAAAATGTACAACCTGGAAGAAATGGACAAATTCTTAGAAAGGTATAACCTTCCAAGACTGAACCAGGAAGAAATAGAAAATATGAACAGACCAATCACAAGTAATGAAATTGAAAATGTGATTTAAAAGCTTCCAACAAACAAAAGTCCAGGACCAGATGGCTTCACAGGTGAATTCTACCAAACATTTAGAGAAGAGCTAACACCCACCCTTCTCAAACTCTTCCAAAAAATTGCAGAGGAAGGAACACTCCCAAACTCATTCTATGAGGCCACCATCACCCTGATACCAAAACCAGACAAAGATACTACAAAAAAGAAAATTCCAGACCAATATCACTGATGAATATAGATGCAAAAATCCTCAACAAAATAACAGCAAACAGAATCCAACAACACATTAAAAGGATCATAAACCATGATCAAGTGGGATTTATCCCAGGGATGCAAGGATTCTTCAATATACGCAAATCAATCAATGTGATGCACCATATTAACAAATTGAAGAATAAAAACCATATGATCATCGCAATAGTTGCAGAAAAAGCTTTTGACAAAATTCAACACCGATTTATGATAAAAACTCTCCAGAAATTGAGCACAGAGGGAACCTACCTCAACATAATAAAGACAATATATGACAAACCCACAGCAAACATCATTCTCAATGGTGAAAAACTGAAAGCATTTCCTCTAAGATCAGGAACAAGACAAGGATGTCCACTCGCACCACTATTATTCAACATAGTTTTGGAAGTCCTAGCCATGGCAATCAGAGAAGAAAAAGAAATAAAAGGAACACAAATTAGAAAAGAAGAAGTAAGACTGTCACTGTTTGCATATGACATACTATACAGAGAATCCTAAAGATGCCACCAGAAAACTACTAGAGCTAATCAATGAATTTGGTAAAGTTGCAGGATACAAAATTAATGCACAGAAACCTCTTGCATTCCTATACACTAATGATGAAAAATCTGAAAGAGAAATTAAGGAAACACTCCCATTTACCACTGCAACAAAAAGAATAAAATACCTAGGAATAAACCTACCTAGGGAGACAAAAGACTTGTACTCAGAAAACTGTAAGACACTGATGAAAGAAATTAAAGATGATACCAACAGATGGAGAGATATACCATGTTCTTGGATTGGAAGAGTCAATATTGTGAAAATGAGTATACTATCCAAAGCAATCTACAGATTCAATGCAATCGGTATCAAATTACCAATGGCATTTTTTATGGAACTAGAACAAAAAAATCTTGAAATTTGTATGGAGACACAAAAGACCCCAAATAGCCAAAGCAGTCTTGAGGGAAAAAAACGCAGCTGGAGGAATCAGACTCCCTGACTTCAGACTATACTACAAAGCTACGGTCATCAAGACAATATGGTACTGGCACAAAAACAGAAACATAGATCAATGGAACAAGATAGAAAGCCCAGAGATAAACCCATGCTAGTATGGTCAACTAATCTATGACAAAGGAGGCAAGGATATACAATGGAGAAAAGACAGTCTCTTCAATAAGTGGTGCTAGGAAAACTGGACAGCTACATGTAAAAGAATGAAATTAGAACACTCCCTAACACCATACACAAAAATAAGCTCAAAATGGATTAGAGACCTAAATGTAAGACCGGACACTATAAAACTCTTAGAGGAAAACGTAGGAAGGACACTCTTTGACATAAATCACAGCAAGATCTTTTTTGATCCACCTCCTAGAGTAATGAAAATAAAAACAAAAATAAACAAATGGGACCTCATGAAACTTCAAAGCTTTTGCACAGCAAAGGAAACCATAAACAAGATGAAAAGACAACCTTCAGAATGGGCGAAAATATTTGCAAACAAATCAACTGACAAAGGATTAATCTCCAAAATATATAAACAGCTCATGCATCTCAATATTTAAAAAACAAACAACCCAATCCAAAAATGGGCAGAAGACCTAAATAGACATTTCTCCAAAGAAGACATACAGATGGCCAAGAAGCACATGAAAAGCTGCTCAACATCACTAATTATTACCGAAATGTAAATCAAAACTACAATGAGGTACCACCTCACACCAGTTAGAATGGGTGTCATCAGAAAATCTACAAACAACAAATGCTGGAGAGGGTGTGGAGAAAAGGGAAGAACCCTCCTGCACTGTTGGTGGTAATGTAAATTGATACAGCCACTATGGAGAATAGTATGGAGGTTCCTTAAAAAACTAAAACTAAAATTACCATATGATCCTGCAACCCACTACTGGGCATATACCCAGAGAAAACCGTAATTCAAAAAGACACATGCACCCCAAGATTCATTGAAGCACTATTTACAATAGCCAGGTCATGGAAGCAACCTAAATGCCCATCGACAGACGAATGAATAAAGAAGATGTGGTACATATATACAATGGAATACTACTCAGCCATAAAAAGGAACAAAACTGGGTCATTTGTTGAGACGTGCATGGATCTAGAGACTGTCATACAGAGTGAAGTAAGTCAGAAAGAGAAAAACAAATATTGTATATTAACACATATATGTAGAACCTAGAAAAATAGTACAGATGAACTGGTTTGCAGGGAAGAAATTGAGACACAGATGTAGAGAACAAACGTTTGGACACCAAGGGAGTAAAGCGGCAGGTGGGTGGTGGTGGTGGTGTGATGAATTGGGCAATTGGGATTGACATGTATACACTGATGTGTATAAAACTGATGACTAATATGATCCTGCTGTATAAAAAAATACATAAAATTAAATTTAAAAATTAAAATAAAAGAATTAGAGACACTTTTTGTGAAGTTCCAGCTATACAGTAATTACTCACTATTTTATTAGAAATATTGATAGTAGCAAATGATAATGTGCTAAATTTCTTCTCAAGTTGAAATTTTTCTACTTTGTTTTCATTTCATTAAGGAAGAAAAGATCATTTTTGTTTTTCTTTTCTCTGTTTAAACGTTGAGCGTAGACAATTATATCCTTTAGAGTGTAACTTGCTTATAGCTTCTCTGATGTTGCATTAAAATAGGTGTTTTTGAAAAAAAAAAAGTAACAAAATGGCAATAAGTACATACCTATCAATAATCACTTTAAATGTCAATAAACTAAATGCTCAAATCAAAAGACAAGAGTGGCTTATTGGATTAAAAAAAATAAGACACACCCATATGCTGCCTAGAAGAGACTCAACTCAGAGCTAAGGACACACACACACTGAAAGTGAGGGTGTGGAAAAAGATATTTCATGTAAATGGAAATTACAAGAAAGCTGGGGTTGAAATACTCACATGAGACAAAACAGACTTTAAAACAAAGTGTAGAACAAAAGACAAAAAAGGTATTATACATTGATAAAGAAATCAATACAGAAAGAGCATACAATATTTGTTAACATATATGCTCCTAATATAGGAGCACCTAAATATATAAAGCCAATACTAACAGACATAAAGGGAGAATTTGACAATAATACAATAATAGTAGGGGATTTTAACACCCTGCTGACATCAATGGACAGATCATCCAGGCAGAAAATCAATAAGGAAACAAGGATTTTAAGTGACACATTAGACCAGTTGGACTTAATAGGTATCTACAGGACATTTCATCCAAAAACAGCAGAATACAAATTCTTTTCAAACACACATGGAATGTTCTCCCAGATATGTCACATGCTAGGCTGCAAAAGAAGTCTCAACAAATTTAAGACAACAGAAATTACATTAAGCATTTTTTCCGACCACAATAGTATTAAACAAGAAATCAATTCCAGGAAGAAAAATGGGAAAACACAAACACATGAAGACTAAACAACATGCTACTGAAAAACCAACAGATCAATGAAGAAATCAAAAAGGAAATCAGAAAATACCTCAAGACAAATGAAGATAAAAACACAACTTTTCAAAATCTATGGGACATCGCAAAAACAGTTCTAAGAGAGGAGTTTGTAATGATAAAGCCCTATCTCAAGAAACAAGAAAAGTCTCAAATAAACACCCTAATCTGACATCTAAAGGAATTATAAAAAAGGAACAAACAAAGCCCAAAGGCAGCAGAAGGAAGGAAAAAAATAAAGATTAGAGAGGAAATAAATAACATAGAGACCAAAAAAGAAAAAGAAAGATCAAAGAAACCAAGAGCTAGTTTTTTCAAAAGATAACCAAAATTCATAAGCCTTTAGCCAGGTTCATCAAGAAAAAAGATGGAGGACCCAAATAAACCAAATAAGAAATGAAAGAGGAGAAATTACAACTGATATCACAGAGATACAAAAAAACCATAAGAGAATACTAGTAACAGCTATATACAAACAAATTGGACAACCTAGAAGAAATGGATATATTTCTAGAAACATACAATCTTCCAAGACTGAATCAGGAAGAAACAGACAATCTGAACACAATGGTCACTAGTAGTGAAATTGAATTAGTAATCAAAAATCTCAGCAAACAAAAGAGGACCACATGGCTTCACAGGGGAATTCTACCAAACATATAACATAGAGCCAATACCTATCCTTCTCAAACTATTCCAAAAATTAAAGACGAGGGGACACTCCCAAATTCATGCTACAAGGCCACCATTACCCCAATACCAAAGCCAGACAAAGACACCACAGAAAGAAAATTAGAGGCCAATATCACTGATGAATATAGATGCAAATATCCTCAACATAATTATTAGCAAGCCAAATTCAACAATACATAAAAAGGATAATACACCATGATCAAGTGGGATTTATTCCAGGGATACAAGGATGGTTCAACACCTGCAAATTGGGCTTCCCTGGTGGCGCAGTCGTTGAGAGTCCGCCTGCCGATGCAGGGGATACAGGTTTGTGCCCCGTTCCGGGAAGATCCCACATGCTGCGGAGCAGCTAGGCCCGTGAGCCATGGCCACTGAGCCTGCACGTCTGGAGCCTGTGCTCCGCAGCGGGAGAGGCCACAACAGTGAGAGGCCTGCGTACTGCAAAAAAAAAACCAACCAAACAAAAAAAAACCCTGCAAATTAATCAATGTGGTACACTACATTAACAAACAAAGAATAAAAATCATATGATCATCTCAACAGATGCAGAAAGAGTATCTGACAAAATTCAACATCCAGTCATGACAAAAACTGTCATCTAAGTTGGTATACAGGGAACATATCCTAATACAATGAAGGCCATTTATGACAAACCCATAGCTGACATCATACTCAAGAGAGAAAAGCTGAAATCTTTTCCTCTAAAATCAGGAACAAGAATGCCACTTTCACCACTTCTACTTAACATAATATTCAAAGTCCTAGCCACTGAAATTAGACCAAAAAAAGAAATAAAATGCATTCAAATTGAAAGGGAAGAAGTAAAACTGTCACTGTTTGAAGATGACATGATACTACATATAGAAAACCCTGAAGTCTCCATCAAAAAGACTATCTGAACTAATAAATGAATTCTGTAAAGTTGAATACAGAATACAAGATTAATAAACAAAAATCTCTTGCTTTTCTATGCACTTATAATGAACTGTAAGAAAGAGAAAGCAAGAAAATGATCCCAATTACCACTGCATCAAAAGGAATAAAATACCTAGGAATAAACTTAACCAAGGAAGTGAAAGACCTACACTCTAAAAACTGTAAAACGCTGATAAAGGACACTAAAGGTGATACAAAGATATGTAAAGATATCCCATGTTCATGGATTGCAAGAATTAATATTGTTAAAATGTCCATACTACCCAAAGCAATCTACAGATTTAATGTAATCCTGATCAAAATACCCATGACATTTTTCACAGAATTAGAATAATCCTAAAATTTATATGAAAAAAAAAAACCAGAATAGCCAAAGCAGTCTTGAGAAAAAAGAGCACAGCTGAAGGTATCATGCTCCCTGACTTCAGACTATACTACAAAGCTAAAGTCATCAAAACAGTATGGTACTGGCACAAATGCAGAAACAGATCAGTGGAACAAAACACAGAGCCCAGAAAAAAACCCACACACTTATGGTCAATGAATTTTCAAGAAAGGTGGCAAGAATATACAAAAGGGAAAAAACAGTCTCTTCAACAAATGGTGCTGGGAAAACTGGACAGGTGCATGTCAAAGAATTAAATCAGAACATTTTCTCACATCATATACAAAAATAAACTCAAATCTATTAAAGACCTACATGCAAGACCAGAAGCCATAAAATTCCTAGAAGAAAACGTAGAACACTCTCTGACATAAATCACAGCATATATGTTTGGATCTGTCTCCTAAAGCAAAGGAAACAAAAGCAAAAATAAACAAATGGGACCTAATTTAACTTTAAAACTTTTGCATAGCAATGGAAACAGTCAACAAAACTAAAAGACAACTTACTGAACAGGGGAAAATATTTGCAAATGATAGGACCAGTAAGGGGTTAATATCCAAAATATATAAACAGCTCATACAACTCAATATTAAAAAAAAATTAAAAATGGGTGGAAGACCTGAATAGCCATTTTTTCAAAGAAGACATACAGATGGCCAACAGGCACATGAAAAGATGTTCAATGTCACTAATCATCAGAGAAAGACAAATCAAAACCAAAATGAGATAGCACCTCACCCTTGTTAAAATGGCTATCTTCAAAAAGACCACAAATTACAAATGTTGGTGAGGACATGGAGAAGAAGGATCCCTTGTACACTGTTGGCAGGAATGTAAATTGGTGCAACCACTATGGGAAATGGTATGGAGATTCCTCAAAATTTGAAAACAGAACTACCATACGATGTAGCAATTCCACTCCTGGGTATAAAGCCAAAGAAAATGAAAACACTAATTTGAAAAGATACATGCACCTCAATGTTCATAGCAGCATTATTTACAATAGCCAAGATATGGAAGTGACCTAAGTGTCCGTCAACAGATGAATACAAAAACAAGCTATAAAATATATATATAATGAAATATTACTCAGCCATAAAAAAGAATGAAAATTTGCCATTTGCAAAACATGGACCTGGCAGGTGTCATGCTCAGTGAAATAAGTCAGACACAGAAAGACAAATAATGTATGTTATCATTTGTATGTTGAATCTCAAAAATAAAACAAATTAATCAATATAATAAAACTGAAACAGACTTACAGATAGAGAATAAACTAGTGGCTACCAGTGTGGAGAGGGAAGAAGGAGAGGCAAGATAGGGGTAGGGGATTAAGAGGTATGTATAAAATAAGCTACAAGGATATATTGTAATGCACAGGGAATAGAGCCAATATTTTACATTAAATTGAGTATAAAGTATAAGAATATGGGATCACTATGTTGTACACCTAAAACTAATATAATATTGTAAATTAACTACACTTCAATAAAATAACAATACAGTAATTATATATAATGTATTCTATGTATTTTATATACATATACATATTATATGTAATATTTTTATGCATGTGGTTATTTTTATGCATGTAGTATATGTATGTACATGGACATTATTTGAAAACAAGGTTAAAAAAGATCATATGAGAACTTTTCTGAATGTGAGGCCCAAACCCAGTGGCCCTGCTGGCCACGCCTTTATGTATGCCTGCTTCTAGGACAGTAAGCATGAGACCTCCCAGGATTCAGCTAACCCTGGAAGGAAGGTTTTTAGGGACTAAATACTTATGTTCCCCCAAAGTTCATATGTTGAAGCCCTAACCTCCAGTGGGCGCTGTATTTGCAGTAAGGACATAATTAAGGTTACATGAGGTCATAAGATTAGGACCCTGATCCAATAGAATTAGTGTCCTTATAAGATGAGACACAACAGAGCTCACTCTCTCTCTGTTCTGTGTTTGCATGTCCCCAGGAAAGGCCACACGAGGACACAGTGAGAGGGAAACATCTGCAAGCCAGGAAGAGAGGGCTCACCAGAAACCAAACAGCCAGAACCTTGATCTTGGATTTCTAGCCTCCAGAATCAGAAGAAAATATACATCTGCTGTTTAAGACACCCAGTCTGTGAGATTTTATTATGGCAGCCCAAGGTTGTGATGTGAGGCTAGCTGTCCTTTACTCTTGGTCTTTGAAAGTGATCATCTGAAGCAACCAGCAAGGAGCAAGAAAGAGCCTCATCATCACATCAGGTATTTCTCATTCAGAACCTCCTAGCTCAGCATACCTATTCCTACTCTCGCCACCAAACAGCAGCACTGCCCCAAAGCAAACTGTATTAACAAAAACAAAAATTCACCAAGTGCTGCCTACTGTAACATTAGACAAAGAAACTGTTAGAGAACCATGTATTTGGGAGCATTTCTCAACAGAGAGCTACTCACTTTGCTTTAAATGTTACCTAGTATAGTCCATGCACCCAGGGGTTCTAACATGATTGACATTAAACCTGGTAAGGTGTGGTTATTCATTCACTCACTCAAAAAATACATATCGTGGGCTTCCCTGGTGGCGCAGTGGTTGGGAGACCGCCTGCCAATGCAGGGGACATGGGTTCGGGCCCTGGTCTGGGAGGATCCCACATGCCGTTCAGCGGCTGGGCCCACGCACCCAACTACTGAGCCTGCACTCTAGGGCCCATGAGCCACAACTACTGAGCCCATGAGCCACAACTACTGAGGCCCGTGTGCCTGGAACCCATGCACTGCAACAAGAGAGGCCACTGCAGTGAGAAGCCCACGCAGCAAGGAGTGGCCCCTGCTCGCTGAGGCTGGAGAAGGCCCGTGCGCAGCAATGAAGACCCAACGCAGCCAAAGAAAAAAAAATATATATATATATATATATACACATATTGCATTTCTAAGATATGGCAGGCACTGTTCTAAGTGCTGGGGATATAGTGGTACATGAAAGTCAGTTCCTGCCCTATTGAAGTTTAGTCTAAGTGGCAGGAAATAAACACTAAACAAATAAGCAAGTAAGTATATACAGGGGCAATAAGGGCTATAAGAAAAAAGAAGTAGGGTAAGGGGTATTAAAGAAAGTATAATAGGTTAAGGATTTGTAATTTTATATGTAGTGGTCAGGGAGGCCTGACATATGAGCAAAGACCTAAAGAAGGTGAAGTGAGCCTGAGGGATATCTCAGGAAATAATGTTTCGGGAAGAGGAGAAACAAAGAGCATGAGGTGGGATGTGGGATGAGTGAAAGGGCAAAGAGGAGATGAGAAGGAGAGGTGGAGAGCAGACCACGAAGAATGGACCTTGGCTTTCAACCTGAGGAGGTGGGAGAGAAACCACTGGATGGTTTGGAGCAGAGGAGCGACCTGACTTTATTGACAACATTAAACGATCATTCTGGCAGCGATCTGGGGACTAGATTGTAGGGTACAGCATACAGCAAGTTCAGGAGCAGGGAGACCAGCTATGAGGAGACTCCAGGTGAAAATGATGGTGGCGTGGACCAGTGTGATAATGGGGGAAATGAGAAGTTGTCAGACTCTGGATATATTCTGAAGGTAGAGCCAACAGGTTCTGCTGATGAATTGGATGCGACAAATGGGAGACCAAGAGAAGTCAAGATGACTCTAAGTTGCTTGGCCCGAGCAGCTGGAAGGATGACGATGACCTCGTGATGTGATCCGGAGACAGCATGCTGATAACTAAAGCACCACTGCATCTGAGTCACCATCATCTAATAACGCATTGATAGGAACCTGAGAGCATAAGGGTAACTCTCCCTCCACGTGAGTAAGTCAATACTACCATGCAACATTCTTATTACAGTTTATATGATGTGCTTTATTATAAGAAAAACAGCTAAACAGTTTTCTCCCCTCCCCTCGCAAAAAAAAAAAAAAAAAAAAAGTGACTGGAAAAAGTAATGTAAAGCAAAAAGGGAAAAAACTGCCCAAGGCAAGGGAATCTAGCAAAACGATGTCAACATTGGGCTATAATAATACAAAAATCCATGCTTGCGATCTTGTTCAAAGGGTAGAGAAGGGTACAGAAATGGGGAGGAGGCAGCGAGGGTTAGGGCCTTCAAAAATTTGCTTAAACAAGAAAAAGCCTTTAAAGGGCCATTTGGAGAAAGGAAATGACTCAATTGCTTTGAGGCATGGAGAGAGAGGGAGAGGAACTATAGGAGGAAATCAACGTGTGTGTTTACATGAGTCTTAATAATACAGTTCATGACACAATATTTCTTAAGAAAATGGGTGGGTAGGTTTTCAGTTCAAATGTTAAAACGTTAACATTCTAGTTTAAATTAATAAGTACCCGGTTATGAATAAAGGTATATTTAAAAGGTTTCACAAAGAATGTGACATCAATTGTTCCACTTGTCTTAAATTTTGGTGAAGTACAAATTAATCACTAGCAGCTTGTGACTGAATCATCTGAAACTTCAGGGAAGTGCCAAACAATATGTTACTTAGTTTATAAGGTAATATTTAAGCTAATTTCCACCTAAAAGTTATCTCTGAAAACATTCTTAAATCTAGCTAACTACGTGTTGTCAGTGTTTTATAGGACTACTAACTAGAGACTTGCCCAGGTATGAAATCCAAAGTCAGGTTAAGACATTAGGAAACCATCCTTATATTTTATAAGTACAGAGGAGTTTTCAGAGGATTGTTTTATATCCAAATATGTCATTTTTTATATTTCATTTAAAAATCTACTTTAGATCCAAGCATATCATTTTTTTTAAGTACTTTCATTGTCCGCAATATCCAGCCTAAGTTTGATGTTTAAGACAGCTGTCTTCCCGTTTCTAAGGTTTCGATATTAAAACAAACAAAAACACCCTTGGTTATTTCCATCTCTCTAGTTATAAAATTGCTCTTAAATACACACTCATCAGAAACAGCCTGGAAAAAGTCTTTCAGTTGATATCAGTACAGTGTCTTCTCACATAATCTAAAAACTAGATTTGGACTGAATTTGAAGCTAATTAGATATTTAATTATAGGCCAGAGCCCTCTTCTAGAGACCTTCCACTACCTGGAAGCAAAGGCCTTGAAAACAGTTCTCAAAAATAAGTATATTTTACTTTTCACCATTCTTTTGGCTAAACAGCAAATTCCAAAGTAGTGTTTCATCATCTGATTTATCTGGTTATGAAAATTATAAATTATATTGAGCGAACTGCATTTTTAAACAAACTCAGAACCAAGCAGATACTTTTAAGTCTCAATGGTAGTAGGAGGGACAATTAAAAGAAGTTAGGTTGGAACAGAAAGATGAAAATAAGGTCAGACATAGCTTTTGCTCTGCGTTACATAACTAAAGACTTCGATTAAATGTCAAGAGCTCTTGTGAGGGAAAAAAAATGCAGTTCTGGTTTACTTAACATTTATTGTTCATTCACGACCTTATTTCTAACCTACCATTCTCTTCATTTCCCAAACAATGATTTGATATCAGAAGGGAATGGAGCCCAAGCAGCCCTGTGGGACAGTGGCATGATTGTTACACGGAGAGGGTGCGACCCATGAAACTATTCACGGAGGAGCAGACAGTAAATCACTGTTAGCACACTCCAGCCTGCTGCGAGAGCACTCCCCAGAGACTGCATTGTCCCCAGGGGATTCAAATTGCAGTTTTATCTCCTTCCACTGGTGGTCTTTTAGAGCTGTATTTATATTCTTATTGCAACTTAGTTTCAAGCATCTTGTTTTGTAATTGTGGTATTTACTCATCACTCACACCTGTAAATCCTTCTTTCCTCATTCAAAAAACAAGTTAGACACCATACATTGAAAGTTCTGTGTTGGGGGAAAGCTTAGATTTTGTTCATCTTGAGAACTGAAATCTCAAAATAACTTTCTAGTGTTTTTTTTTCTTTCCCTTTTTAAATGGTCCTATCCCATCCAACAATCTATTTCTCTTCCCACCGAATCCTTGAAAAAGAACTCACTGCTTTCACAAATTCATCCCCTCTTTTAGGTACCAGGCCCCTACCGTCTGTAAGGTGCTAGAGATGCAAGAGAAACGAAAAAGATATAGTCCCATGACTCAAGGAGCTTCTCATCTAACAGGAAAGAGAAGCATTCAACAAGCTCTTGGACCGAAAATTAACTGTAGCTGTCATAGATGGACAAATATGGCAGGGTACTTTGAGAACACATAATGGAGGGGTATGATGTCTTCTGGAGTATCAGGGAAGTCTGTCTTGAGGAAGAAACATTTAGGCTGAAACCTGAAGGATGAGTAGGAATTAGCCAGGTAAAGAGGTAAAAGGGGGAGATGACGGTGTTCCAGTGCAGGCCTGTAGTTACAAAGGAGCTTGGAACTTTCCATACCAGTGATGTTGCAGATGTAAGAAAGTGATGGGAGCCTGGCAGAGAGATAAGACCAGAGAGGTACGCAAGAACCAAATCATGCACAGCCTTGAAGGTCCTATTAAGGTTTCGGGATGTCAGAGTGTTTTAAGCAGGGAAGCTATGGGATTAGATATGCATCTTTCAGAGACAGCTTTAGCTACAATGTGGAGAGTGAACTGGAGGAAAAGAGTAAACAGGACATTATTTATGTTAATTTGGGGGACAACTCCACCAAAAATATCTCTCTATATATTGGTTGTGGGCACATATGATCTATGTTAAAGTATAGAAAACGAACTACAAAGATGCACAGGAAACTCATGACACTGTTACTATGAGGAAATGGAGGGGAATGGGAAAGACAGTGTTGATTATAAGGAAGCTGAGCTTTATACACCATGTTTTATTTCTTGCAATAAAGACAGGAAACAAATAAGACAGAATATTAACCGTTGCTAATTCTGGGATTTATTATTATTATTATTCTTTGAAATTTTCTGTATCTTTCAAAGGCCTCAAAAGAAAAACAAAGTTGAAAAAAGGAGAGAGGCAGGAGAACCAGCTGAGAGTGATGTGCTATCGAAATCAAAAGCAAAGGGTATTTCCCAGAGGAAGGAGTGGTCACGTGCATCAATGCTGAGACTTCAAATAAAATCAAAACTTTCAAACGTCCACTGGATTTACCGTCATGGATGTCACGGAAGACAAGAGCAAAAGCCTTGGCAAAGGCATGCTGGGAACACAAGCTAGGCAGGAATGGGCAAGTGGGAGAGAAGGTAGTGGCAATGCAGACTGTCAACAATCCTTTGTCTTTGGAAGAGAGGAGACAAGGGGTAAAAGGCACAGAAAACCCTAGAAAGGCTTGTTTCTAAGATGAGAGAGACTAAAACCTGTTTACGTGCGGATGGGGAGACGCAGAAGAGCTGGAGACAGTAGGACAAGATTTCTGAGAACGTGTAAATGATCTGAAAACAGGTAGAGGGATTGGCCTCAGATTGGAGGAGGGACACTGCCTCCACCGTAAGGAGATAAGCAGGAAACGATGAGTACAGATGCAAGAAGTTCCCATCTGATGGACTCTGTTTTTTCAGGGAAGTAGGAGGCACTGAGGGTGAAATATCCAATTAGGGGAGAAAGTTAGAGACTAACTGAGAGAAAGGGAAGATGACGAGTCAGTGTTGAGGACCCAACTGAGGCTGACGACTGAGTGTGCAGCCTGCCTAGATGCGTGCTTGAAATGTTTTTTCTAGTAGGCTTCAGCTACCCGATGCAAGAGCAGAGAAGGGTGGTATTTCTATAATTCGGGACTGGTTTTCACTCAGATGAGTGTGACCAAAAGAAAGAGGAGCCAGGAGTTGAAAGTGTTAGCCAGAGAGACACTGTTATTATGAAGTGGACACAGAGGGGAATGAAAGAGGCAGGGAATGGATGGATGGAGAGAGTGGCAGGACCCACGGCTTGGAGGGCTTCCTGCAACCAGAGTGAGCGCAGGGAGGTGCGTGGGCAAGTAAGGTGGAACGAGAGGAAGCTGTGATTGGAGAGGGGATGTCAGAACTAGCGATTTAGAACATGGCACCTTTCCTGATAACAAGGCCCAGCATGAAGCCCTGGAGTGGGGGGCAGAGGGGAGTAGGAACAAAGGACAGCATAGATGAGGAAGGCAAGAAGCTGAAAAAGCAAAGGGTTAGTAGTTAGGTGGACGCTAACACTCCCATGAATGGTGACAGGTGGTGGGACAGGTAGAAGGACAGTAAGCCTGGTGCTAAATCTTTAAAAGTGAGGTCTGTGGAAGATAGTGCCAATGTCTTTGTAGCGCACAGCCTCCAATGGTCTGGGTGTTTTTGAGAGAAGGAGAAGTGGTCTGAGAAGCAAGAAGGACACTAACCGCACTTCCTGACACTGGGATAAACAGGCAGGAAGGATAACAAACAGCCTCATCAAAGAAGGCTGGAAAAAAGCAGTGTTCTAGAACAGAGCCAGGATCCATGGTGATGGTGGCTCTCATCCATCCCTCGCTACACACTAGAACCACCCAGGAAGCTTTGAAAGATATCCATGCCCATGTCCCCCCACCCCAGACCAATAGATCAGAATCTCTGGAGCCCGGGGATTTCCGCCATTCAAAAGCTCCCCCGTAATTCTAATGTACAAATGGATTTTAAAACCACTGATTTAAGGCAAGCAGGTGAACAGAACTTTGGAGAAGGGACTCCAAAGACAGACACAGAGAGGCTCCCTGATCACGAGCGGTAATGGCCTGATTGTGCAAACTGCACTCCCCAGTGTGCTCCAGGAACTCATACCCACAAGGAGTTGAGCGGTGCACACCAGCAGACACTTCTTCCAAGTTCACTACTCCCTTTTGTAGTAAAGCAGAGATTCTGATCAAACAGCTGGATTCGGTCTTTAAAAGGATCCTGGGTGGGCTTCTCTGGTGGCGCAGTGGTTGAGAGTCCGCCTACCGATGCAGGGGACGCGGGTTCGTGCCCCGGTCCGGGAAGATCCCACATGCCGCGGAGCGGCTGGACCCGTGAGCCATGGCCGCTGAGCCTGCGCGTCCGGAGCCTGTGCTCCGCAACGGGAGAGGCCACAGCAGTGAGAGGCCCGTGTACCGCAAAGAAAAAAAAAAGGTTCCAAAGGTTCCTGGGTGAGTTGAGTTTACCTTTCCAGTTCCTCTTCTCCTTCATCACACTTTTTCCAGGTGCTGTGGGGCACAGCAGTGTGGGCTTATTGAAGAGGAGTTGTTACGGGCTAGCTCCCAGCACTGACACAAAGCAAGCCACCTTTTTCCTCTGCCTCTGTCTGACCCCTGTAAACGGTGGTGGGAGGATCGACACGGGTGATGACAAGGATGACAATGATGCTAGTTAACCTTTACAGATGCTAGTTAACCTTTATCCCTAGACCCATGGTTTACACTCACCATCTCATTTAATCCACACCATCCCTGGGAAGACAGTAGTAGCTGAATCCTCATTTACAAGTGAGTCCACTGCTCCAGAGAGATAAGGGACCGCCCCAAGGTCACCAGCTAGTAAGTTACCCTAACAACAGCTGGCTTCCAGAGACTAGGGCGTTGGTCACTCCACTTCATGCCACTTAACTACGAAACAGTCCAAGTTTCCTTCTAGTTCTAACACTTGGTGATTCTTTAACTCCCATTGGCTTTCTTCCCTGAAGGGACAGGGTGGATTGCAGACTTCAAAGGCTTTGAAAGGGCAGAAGTTTTACTGAAAACTTAAGGCAGGCTTCTGGGAGTGAGTCTGCAGCAGCGCACAGAAGGGGAAATGACATCATGAGGTTTCAGGGGGCAGCCTTCCCACAGGTGCTCCCCCGAGGGCTTGGGAGCGACACAACAGTTGGCTTTTCTGCCAGCTTCAGAAGCATCTCTCCCCCGGCAGGTGGAAATGTAATCTCACCTGGTCAGGATGACGGGTGCCTAATTGGATGGTGAGGCTTCGGGATTTAGTCATTGCCAGGAAGATTCTGGGTGATATTTCTCAGCCGTGCGAAAATTAACTCAAAGTCTTTTCTTCTTGTATTCTCTAATTTTAAACTAGGTAAATTTAATCTCCTGCTTCTTGGCTCAGCGTTACTGCAAATTAAACATGCAAGTATTAATAATGAAAATAATTTCCCTTTAAAAACATATCCTGAAACTCGATGTGGGGCATTTCCAATACATCCATGAAACAAACAAAACAGTTTGTCTGTTTCTCCAAGGGAAGACGCTAAACCCGGAATTTAGTTCAGCCTGTGAAACAATTCGTTTGCTCTGACTAATCCTGCCAATTAAAGAACTTTTCCCAGACACAATTAGCATGTAAATCAGCGGCAGAGAAGGAAGACGGGGCCTCGGCGACCCGGCCGGGATGGAGACACCAGGCGGAGAACCCCAGGGACATCTTGGGCCCGACGTGCAGGCCGCGCGACCCCGCCGGGGACGCACGGACGAGCTCGGGACTTAACGCCGAAATTTGGGCGTTAAATAGCGCAGCCGAGGATTGACCGGTGGCGGCCGGCCAGGGCCCCTCCCCGGGTCCCGACCAGATTCGAAAGGGACGTTCGCGAGCCAGTCCCCACCCGGACCGCGGGAGCGCGCAGCCAAGAGCGCCGCCCCCACGCCCCAGCCCCCTCTCGGAGCTGGCTCCGCGTGCCGCGGTGGCTGCGCGCGCACCTACGGCCGCAGCCCCCCAACCCCCCGCCGCCGCGGATCTGTAGCTGCTTTTGCCTGCGAAAGGTGGGGATAGCGGCCCCTGCTGGCACCTTTGGCAGACAGCAGGGAGACCAACGTTTTCCCGCTTACCCTTCTCACCTTTTCTAAACGGTTTGTGGAAAATGTATCTTATATATACATACACTGTTGTCGCGTGTGCACTTATTTTATTCTTCGTGAGCCCTCATTAGCAGATGTCTGTATGTAGTCTAGTTCCATGTAGGAACGGTAATTTAAAAAAAGGGGGGGTAGACTTATTAGTGGCCCTAGCCCCAATTAGGGAACAGGTACAGTCTCTACTGCATTTATATGACAGCATTCGGCCTAAGGGCGACTGAGACCCTGATCTGCTTCCCAATGCTTTTCTCGGCCGACCCCATGACTAGTAAGTAATGATCGGAGAACTGCTTGGCCGCCCCGTGTTACTTTCTTTAAAGGCTGTGGCTACGATCCAAACCAAGTGAGAAGCCCACTCGGGGAGCAACGTGCTACCGTGCGCAGTCTGCGGGGCAAGCAGGCGGGTAGCGTGCAGCGGCCGGGGGAGGGGGGACATCGTGTGGCCTGCCCAGTGGGCCCAAGCCTGTAACAGCAAGGCTTTTTTGGCGACTGAACTTTCAAGCGGAGGAGGAAGGCTGTGCCTGCCATTCTTCTTCTAATGGTAACAAAAGCGCCTTGAAAGAAGTTGAGATTTACTTATTCCATGAAGCTGTTGGATTCTCGTTGGAACTGTGTCTTATTTCTGAAGTTTACATAGTTATTTCTAAGAACAGTTTACACACTTTCTAACTTTAAAAGCAAATCTTCGTTAACAGCATCCTTTCCACTATAGTTTATTTGCTTACTTAACATGCTTTATTAACGTGTTGTGTTGTACGTACGTTAACTAATAGCTGTGTTCGTATCTTCGAAGTGTATTTTTAAGCGCACCGGATTCTATCCAATTCATCTGGGTGCGCAGAGCGTCCATCACTTCTGGAATCTACCTCTTGATACAGTAATCAGAATTAGAAAGGTTCGCCGTTCACTCACCCTCATCGTTTAAAACTTTTCCATTTAAGAAAATCGATGAAATCCTTTCTTGTGACTCGCTCCTGCACTACGTCTATTTTTATTAATTTTTCTGATTTGTCAGAGCTCAGCAATGCTGTCCAGGATTCTTTTTTTTTTTTTTTCTAGAGCAAATGCGGGGCTGGGGGAGGCAAGGGCTGGCCTCCTGCCGGCATCGCCCCCGCGGGGACCTCGGCCGAGCGCGCGGCGGGGCAGGGAATAGTGGTGGAAGGAAGCTGCGCTGGCCAGTCGATCCAAGGCTCCACCTGCGGCCAAACCGCGTAGGTTCTCCGTCTCTCCGCCTCGCTCGCTAGTGTTCGCACACATAGACCGCAGCTCTCCTTTGGGTCGGAGAAGACGCCTGCCAAAGGAGGCGGGGTTGCAGGAGGAGAGTCCGCTCTGCGCAATCCAGTCCGGGACTTGGCTCCGCCCCGGAGCGGCGGCCTCTCGAGTGACAGAGGAGTAGTGAGCCGCACGGGGTGAGGTTGCAGCCAACTCCGCTCCCCACGCACTCGGCTGTCCAGGCGCTCCGGACGCAGCAGCGGCGCTTCTCCGCGGGGCCGACCGCCCGCGATGTCCGCTTAGGAGCGGCGGCAGCGGCCAGCATTGCCACACCCGCGGCGTAGCGCTCCCAGCCGTGGAGCGGGGCTAGAGGGCGAACCCCTGCGCCAGCCCCCACCCCGCCCCCCAACCCTGAAATGACTTGTTAATCGGCGCAGACACTACCGAAGGGATTGCCGGAGTGGAATCCAAGTGGAATTTGGATTTGGAGAAGAGTTTCTTGAACATTTACTCCTTTCTTGTTGGTTTCTTTCTTTCTTTCTTCCTCTCCCCTTCTCCGCCTGTCATTGGAGATGAATACAGCGCGTTTGCATCCCAGAAAGTAGTCGCCGCGACTGTTACCCCAAAGAGACAAGCACACATGTAGGAATGACAAAGGCTTGCGAAGGAGAGAGCGCAGCTCGCGGCCCGGAGAGATCCCCTCGATAATGGATTACTAAATGGGATACACGCTGTACCAGCCCGCTCCGAGCCCCGGCCGCCTGCCCGTCGATGCACCGAAAAGGTACGGCTGGGGCGCCCCGGCGCGCCCCACCTCCCGAGCGGCTCGGCTCCCTCCTGTGGGTCCCGGGGCCGCGGTCCGCACGCCCTGTCTCGGCTTTGTGGTGCTTGCGTTTTATTTTGTCTTGTGTCAGTCTCCCGAGCGTTGCCCGGCCCTGGGGGAGCAGTCGCGAGCCCTGCCCGCTGCTCCTCTCCACCCGGCGCCCCAGAGACCGCCGGGCTCCGTGCTGCGAGCTTCCCCACCCGCGCTGCGCACACGCCAGGCGCCGCCCGGGACACCAACCGCGCGGATAGCTCCCTGGCCCTGGGATGTGTATGCAGTACCCGGGGGCTCGTCCTCACTTTCGGGCCAGCAGGCAGCAGAGAAGCCCTGAAAGGGTGATTCTCGGAAGTGCCCGGTCCTGGTGCGAAGGCAGGGGAAGGGGTTCTGCCCTCCAGGGCTGGAGGAGGTTGGGTAGAAGAGCGCTGTTTTCGCTCGGCACGAGGTTTGGGTTCAGGGGTTCCGCAGATACGGTGGGGAAGCAAAGAGAATCTTTTGTTGTCGGTGCGGGGTCTGGGCTGGGCTCAGTGGAGTGCGGGAAACTTGTAATGGCCCTGGCACTCGCGCACCCTACCACTTCGTGACATCCCGGCTCCCTCGGACGCTGGCACCAGAGGTTCCGGGCTTTGTTTGCTCGAACGAGTGGCCTCCTCCCAGTGTGCCGCGGCGCCCCCGCCCTGGGTCCTATTCCCCGCCGCAGCTCCCTCCTGGGCGGCGAAGACAGCATCCGTCGCGTCTGTGTCCCCCTCAAGCACAGAACCCATCACGCCGGGACTGGCGCCCACTGTGCCGTCTTCCAGAATCTACGAGGTCCCTCTCTGGAAAGAAGGTGTCCCGGGAGGGGGAAGGGTGAGAAGACCAGGCAAGAGATGGCTCAGTGCTTGCTAACCAGACGACAGCTCTGCCCGGGCCCCAGGTTCTGGATTGTCCGGACTACTTGCTGCGTCTAGAGCGCTGCTTCGCTGGCAGTGGGGCGCTCGGGAGCAAGCCCGACAGTGCCCACCCACTCTGCACGACCCTGCTGGGATGGCAAGTGTCTCTTCCCCCAGATGCTCCGCTTTTTTCTCAGCTCCCCAGTGTGTTACACGGTGCAAAGCAGGATCCCGAGATCCGTTCCCTCCTCCCACGACCTTAACGGCACAGGGGGAGCCAGGGAACAGTATGGATTTGTGGGTATGGGGGAAGGAAACAGGACTCCTCTTTCCCGCTCCCTCGCCGCCCCTCCGCCCAGCGCCGCCTCCTTTTTTTCCAGCGCGGGGTCACTCGACCAGGTGCTTCTGGAAAGTTTCTCTGAAGGCCAGGGGTGGGGGGGCACTACAGAATTGGGGCTCAGCATGTGCAGCCCGCGGGAAGCGGAACCCCCAGGGAGGCGGGCGAACCGCCCAGGATACGTACGGCTAGGAGGTAGGAGCCGGCCCTTCGGAGAGTGCCACCCCGACCGGTGGTCAGCTTGGTTGGGGTCGTGGCGCTGCACTTGCTGGCCCAGTCTCTCAAGCAATTGAGCAAGGGGTGGGCGTGGGGAGGGGCGAGAAGGGGAAGTTCAGCGCAGCACTCAGGAAGCTGGTGCGGCCACTGTGGACAGCGGCTGGCGGGGCCACTGTGGACAGCGGCTGGCGCGCGGGTGCGTGTGGACACGGGCCCGGGCTGGCTGGCTCCAAGCTCAGCATCCCAGCCTCCTGCACCCCTCGCGCTGTTTTCCAGCCGGCGGGTGTTCAAGGAGGGGCAGAGCAGGAAATCAGGTGTGCGTGGAGCGGGGTAGGAATCGCTGTTTTCACGGCCAAGGCGAGCATTTCCAGGGGCCGCCTCTTGCCTGTACTGCAGGGGGCAGCCCCGCTACCAATCCCCATCGGTCCTTGGGAGAAAGGCGTCTGCTTTGGGAATGTGGTGGCCAGGGACGGCCACAGTGGGATCACTCTCTGCCTAGGCTGGATGAAAATCAAGTTGCAATTGAATGTGATCCACGAAAGGTTTAAAACACAGGGGCGCGAAGACACTCATACAGACACATTCTCTCACATGTATGCCCGACTTTCTTTGCTTGGTATCTGAAAAGATGTTTAACCCTGTTACAGTGTTGTGCCAGCAGGTCTCAGGAAAGCTATTTAATGCCCCCCAGCGCCGGTTCTGAAGTCTTTCCGGGTACGAAGGTCGAGTGCCTTTGCCTTGCCTTCCTCTAATCCCGATAATTGTCTGGTCTTCCTTTCAACATACATCTTGGGCATTTGAAGTCCACAGTCAGCCACTCTCATGGCAGGGAGAAGATTGTTGGTTCCAGATAATATGAACCCTTTATGAAGGTTTTTCCCCCAAAGTAAAGATACTAGTGCACATTTCTGAATGAAAACATCTTCTTTTTTCACACTTTTTCCAAATGACTACCAGAGGTCAAGATTGCAAGTATTTTGCATGGTTTTTTGAATACCCTGTTTAGTCTGCATGGCGCAGTTTTTACAGTAAGGTTTGATTAAACTACTCCAGGCACGAAAGTTAATTATTAACCTAACCTTAAATACTACAGTGGCAACACTGTGTCTCCACCTATTAACCTAAACCATCTGTTAAAAAATAACTGCACTAATTATTTGAATTTGGTTTACCCATGCTTGTTTATATGGTGACTTTTATTCAACTCTTGAGTAACCCCCCACTCTCTGTTATTATTTTGGGTTTAGGACATTCTTAGATGAGGCACTTTGCAAACCAATCTGAAAGGAGAAATGAATGACCAACAGATTTAAACCTCTTTTTTGTGTTATGTCTTTTTTCAACTTGATATAAAGAGGCATTCTAGTTCATGTTTCTTATTTACACTGTTTGGTGACAATCTTCCCAAAGCGTTCTGTTTTGCAGTTATCACCGTTTAGAGATGGGCCACACTCTCATAATGCATATAACCACATATGTAAATGTTCAACGGACACCCAAAATCATGATCTCAGTAGCCACCTGCAGAATATACTTATTGGATAAAACATCTAAGTTGAAATAGGTTAAAAATTCATAAGAACCACTGTAGAAACTCAAGTAAATATTGAATGAATAAATGAAAGAAATAGTCCCAAACAGTTCACATTTCTCCACTTAGAATAGACCCAGGCTTTTTTTTCCCCTACAGTGAAAAAGAAAGTCTATGCCTTCAAGTAAGTGGTTATTGTAAAGTGGCAATAAGTGCAACTCTTTATTTACACACACAGAGACACACACACAAACACTCACCCCTAGAGTTCTTTCGAAGTCTAGTGAATGCTTTTCCCATCATTAAAGAAATATAGCATTTGCATTCTGAGGAGGTGGATAACATTGCCAAGTGTGTTGAATCAGAAGGATGGCAAGAATTAGGAAGACTGTTACATTCATTGAATAAAATTAAGAGACCCAAATTAAGAACTTGTATTAAATTCAAAATAAATCCTCATGCTTTAAAGGCAAATGGGCAGTTGCACTCCTTTATGAAATGGAAGGAAAAATACTGTTTTGGACAAGGAGGTAAGTCACATACTTCAGGGTGTGTGCATAGTGCTTCAGCTCTTTTCTGAGCAGGACAAAAGAGTAATCACGGGAGAGAAAGTTTTTTTAGAACTAGGTTTGCCAAGAGCTAATATATTCTCCCATCATATTTGTTTGCAGAAAGGAATCACAGAACAAGCCAAACTAATTGCAAATGCTTTAATTAGGCATCTGCCGTTTGCGACGGTGGAAAAGCCTGCACGTATCTCGACGCTGCCGCCCGCCCTGCACACACACTTTAAGTTTCGACAGTTCACTGCCCTCGTCCCACAGCGAGTGTTCCCTGGGTGTTCACATCTCCAGGGGAAGGGGAAACCTGGAAGCATCCTGCTGGGCCCTCCCATATCAGTGCCCCCCACTCTCTTGGGGTGCCCTGGAGCCAAGTTGTCTCTGAGAGATTTCTATTCCAGAGTGAAGGCTTTTCTCCTCTGCCTTAAAATGTGCTGTAAGAGCAACTGAGCTGTTCTCTGCTGGCAACCACACAATTGCCTCTTGGGGATATGGTAAGGTAGGGAAGGGAGGGAGGCATTTAATCCCTTTGAAATGGGCAAGTAAGATGTCATACCACACAAACCTCAAGGGGAGAAGTGAGTTCGGGATACTTCTCAGCATGGGACTATTACAATATAGTTTATACACAAGGGTATCTTGCTTTGTGAAGCAGATGAGTTCTTGCAAACCTTTTTATTAAAATAATTCTAATTACACTAATGGAGAGCGTCACACACAAGTATCAATACTTTGATGTTTCCCAAATTACCCCCTCAGCCCAGACCTCTCTCCTGGATCTGTGATATACACAATGCCTACAGGGGGTAGAATCTAGACATCTCAAACCCAAACACTCCAAACGCCTAGTTCTGGATCTTTCTCCTCCACACATGCTTTTCTTATCATCTTCTCCATCTTGGTAAATGGCAATTCCATCCTTTGAGTTTGCTCACGCCAAAAAACTCAGGAGTCATCCTTGCCTCTTCTCTTTCTGGTATCTGCATCCATTCTAACTGCCGTGTTGTTAGCCCCACCTTCAGAAAGCATGCGGACTCCCTCTAGGTCTTCCAGCTCAGTGGCCCTCACATTGGCCAAGCCACGGTCTCCTCCTGCTGGGGAACCTACTGTGTTAGGCTCCCAGCTAGTCTCCGGGCTTTGCTCTTGGCCCCCTACAGTCTTTTCTCAACACAGCAGCTGAAGTGATATAGTTTTTTTTACAGATCAGGTTACATGTGCTCAAATGCTTTCCCATCTTATTCCAGTCAAAGCCAGAGTTCTTTCTATGGCCTTTGTGGTTCCACATGATCTGCACTCGGGTCCCCACCTCTCTGACCTCCACTCCTCCTTGGGGTCACTTGACTATGCTGGGCGTGCTCCCCCCGGGCCCCTTTGCAGGGTCTCTCTGCACTTGCCCTTTCAAGGCTTGGGGCGGTCCTCTGCCCAGAGAGCTGCAGGATTTGCTCCTCTGCACCTACAGGTTCTCTGCTCACATGTCACTTCCTCAGTGAAGCCTTTCCTGATCATATTTGCTTCACCCTTTTGTCGCAACACTCCTTACCCCAGTGGACAGCCTCAGGTTTGTTTTTTTTTTTTCCTCTTAGCACTTTTCACATCCTGACAAACCGTCTGTTGTCCTCATTTATTTTCTGTCTTCTGCTAGACACAATGCCATTATGTTTCCTTCACTGCTGTTATCTCCAGCACCTAAACCTGTGCCTGGCACATCACAGCGCTTTCATAACAAGTATTTGTTGAATGAATGAAGAGTGAATCTTTTTGCAAACAACCCGTCTTTATCTCTTTTGCCTGCTCTTGTTTTTCTATGATATGTGTCCATCAAATGAGACACCTCTCTGCCTGCATGAGTGTGTGTGTGTAACACTGTCTTCCATGTACATAGGTGATGTGTCTCATGCATCATCAGTGGAGCATTCACTCTGGGTTGTTTTTCCAGTCTTCGTGATGGATTGAAGCCTGCTCGTTCCCACACTCACATCCAGTCAGTCCCCTTCTATAGCCAAGAGCATACATCTGTGGGACACCTGGTTGAAGCTGGAGGGAATGTGAGTTAGGTAGAATCACCCTTCTGAGAAACAGAGCTAAGAAGACAGCCAGCACTTACGGAGACTGAGCTTTTGACCTTGGACTCATTTGTTCTGCATTTTAACCACTGGCCACAGAACCTTCTTGCCTTTTTGGAGTTTGCTAATAGTAGTTTTTAAAATTCAACTTTCTGGGGCTTCTCTGGTGGCGCAGTGGTTAAGAATCGGCCTGCCAATGCAGGGGACATGGGTTTGAGCCCTGGTCTGGGAAGATCCCACATGCCGCAGAGCAACTAAGCCCGTGTGCCACAACTACTGAGCCTGCACTCTTGAACACGCAAGCCACAACTACTAAGCCTGCACACCCCAACTACTGAAGCCCACGCATCTAGAGCCCCTGCTCCACAACAAGAGAAGTCACTGCAATAAGAAGCCCGCACACCGCAACGAAGAGTAGCCCCCGCTCACCGCAACTAGAGAGAGCCCGTGCGCAGCAACGAAGACCCAACACAGCCAAAAATAAATAAATAAATAAATAAATTTATTAAATAAAATTCAACTTCCTACCAGGAGGAAATAGTATGCCCATTAACCCACATTTCTATCCTGTCCCAGTGCAGTGATAAGTGTTGTTGAAGACCCTGTTGTTGGAGTTGGACAACCTGGGTTCCAGACTCACTACAACAGACAAGCCACTTTTCTCAAGCTGCATTATTTTAAATAAAAATTGTGAATAGTAAACCTATGCTTTCTATCTAGTAGGACTGCTGGGAGAATAATATGAAATCATGAATGTAGCTGTATTCGGTAAAATACAAAATGCACTCTGGAACTTCCGTGGTGGCGCAGTGGTTAAGAATCTGCCTGCCAATGCAGAGGACACGTATTCGAGCCCTGGTCTGGGACGATCCCACATGCTGTGGAGCAACTAAGCCTGTGAGCCACAACTACTGAGCCTGCGCTCTAGAGCCCGCAAACCACAACTACTGAGCCCACGTGCCACAACTACTGAAGTCCACACACCTAGAGCCCATGCTCCGCAACAAAGACAAGCCGCCGCAATGAGAAGCCTGTGCACCTCAACGAAGAGTAGCCCCACTCGCCACAACTAGAGAAAGCCCTGGCGCAGCAACGAAGACCCAACACAGCCAAAAATTAATTAATTTTTTTTAAATGCAGTCTGGAAATTTGAAAAGTTTGATGCTGACTCCTTCCTCCGCTCCCGAGACCCCAGGCCTAGCAGAGACCTTGCTTCATTGTCTTCTAAATCATAAAAGAAAGATTATACTGTGTTGATGTCATTTTAATGTAAACCACATTATGAAATTAAGTAAGATCCTCAAATTCACTGAAAATGCACGATCTACGCAGTGTACAGATGGCAACTTTATGAATCAGATGCCAACCGTGTCAACTAGTGATTGTTTCCAATGTGACCAATGAATTGGGCAAGGTCATAGGAGTGGCACTCTGCCAGGCATTATAAAAAAAAAGTAAGGGCTTGTTTTTGCTCAGGTAAGTTCTAACACAGCTCATGTCAGTGAAAGCATTAACGTAGAACAGACACATCAGGGCGAACTAGGAGTGAGAGGAAAGAAGTTTTGATCTTTGCTATTTGCTACTATCTTCCCCACCAAATACAGGGCAAATTCATTCGATTTTGTGGCATAAGTTTATAAAAAATGTGCAAGAACTGTTGGAGGGAGGGCTGTAGACAGCTCTGGAGGTGATGCAGAGGTCACACATCTTAGGCAGACACAACACAGACTGCATCCCATTTTTTGCCATTTACAAATAGTGTGACTTTGAGCCAGTTACTTATCTGCCTCAGTTTCCATTTGTAAAATGCTACAGTTTATATTTGTATTACAGTTGTCGAGGAGAGTAAATATGACATCTTTAAGTTTCATGGCCCAATGCCTGATACACTACACACACTCATTAAATATAACGCATTATTTTTATTTGGGTGACAGTTGTCATGGAGAGTGCCCTGGTGGGGAGAGTACAGAAGGAAATGACCTTACAAATCTGTGACATAAAGAGATGATGCGAAGGAAACACCTTCGGACTGGAAAGGAACATTCACACCGTTAAGTAAAATACACCCACTAAAGAATCTGAGAGTACCCACATTTGAAATCTGAGAGCTGCCCATAATGACTGTTCAGGGATGAGTTGAATTGACCCCAAGGACCACATAGGGGAGAAGCTTGGCTGTCAATCAACTTCTCCAAGAGACTATGGCTGGGACTACTGCATGAGAGTCTTTATGGTGGCCATATTTGCCAGGTCAGTCTTCCCTGGCCAAGCCTGAAACAGTGACAGTTTGGGAGCACCTGAATCTCCACGCAGAAGCGAACCACTACCTTCCCCACCAAATGCAGGGAAATAGTCACCTGACCACAGTGGAGACAGTGATTACTCTACTGCTGATATATTGCTATACAACCTGAAATTTGATTCAAATGATAATCATACAGTTTCTTATCTGACTCCTCAGAAGCACAGCAAAAGGGGCAATATTATCGCTGCAGTTCCCTGAAGGAACAGGAATCCCTCCGTGGCTTAGAATTACAGTTATTTTCATCTAGGAAAATGTTTTTCTCTTCAATTTTGCAAGTGGAAAGATGACATACAGAGAGGGGAATAAATCAGCAATTCACATGCCCCAAAGACTGAAGGACCAGGTCCTGTGGAGCAGCCAGTGTGCGACTGTTGCTTTGAAAGTACTGTTAGTAATAGATGTTTCCACATACAGCCTTGAGACCTGACGCTTTCATTTAATATGACTCAGCGCTTGCTAGTGGTTTCCAACTAACCTATAATTGCCATCTGCAGAAACTTTAATTCAAAGAATCCAAGCCAATTCAAAAACCTTAGCGGAAGAATCTCTAAAAGTGATGCCATTTATCCCTCTCTTATCCCTTCTGCCCTCCCACGTGTTGAAGACCAAGCCTTTGGCCATGATTTGATTTGAAGCATTTATAGAACAGAACAGGAGCTGGCATTGAACACAATGAAAACATGCCATTGGAAAATAAGCATTTGAGGGACCGGGAAATAACGGATATATTAATTGTGGTTTAATGTTATATGAGAGTTTTAAAGCCAGGCTTTCTGTGGATCTATTCTTCCTTCCTTTTTCCTATTCCCGAGTCCTTTTTTCAGGAGCGTACTCAATCTTTTTATTAATATTGCAGCGACTCTAGGGCTTGCCTCCCCCCCAGACTCCTACCGTCCTTGAATGAGGAAATTAAGAGAATACTGATGGAGCTGGTGAATGGAAACGTTCCTTTCCTGAAAATGGAATGCTTTACGAAAAACTGCACTCCACAAAAAACACTCGGAACAGTCCAACAACTGTCTCTCCTTTTTACCCTGAGAGCCACTCGACTTCATTCACATACTTTGGTGTTTGAACGCCTTTGTTCTTAGGCCTCAGATACCCAGGTGGAACACCAGCCTATTAAGCCTTTCATTATTCTAAAAACGTGAGCATCTGAGTTACTGAAAACATCCTCATCTCTGCAGAGTGAGCGATAACTAGAAACCGAACTGTTCACGGCATTCTAAACTGGGGTATAGGTAGCAGAACGGCAGTTGGGTGGATTTTTATAAGAAGAATACTTGTTAATGGTTTCTGAGATGGATTCTGTGCTAATTCTTCTCGCATCATGAAGGATGGCCCTAGCTAGACACTGTCGCTGGGATCTTCATCTATTAATCATGGAGGCTACTTTCTTATTCGGTTGCCATAGTTTCAGGGCCTCAGATAGTGTTGGGATGTCTTGGGAAAGGTTTGAGATCTACTAGGCTTGCGAGGCTTGCAGTGATTTTGGCTGTTGTGGTCTTCTGAAAGCACTGAAAACCGCTTCTCGTATAAGTCAGCGTTGGATTAAAAGAGGCAACTTCTGAGAGGGTCTCTCTGGACCTTGTTACGTGCACATCCAAGCTGATAATTTACTCCAGGATTTGCCTCTTACTC
This sequence comes from Grampus griseus, assembly GCF_964374135.1. NCBI lineage: Eukaryota > Metazoa > Chordata > Mammalia > Artiodactyla > Delphinidae > Grampus > Grampus griseus. Next base: position 95,081,074 of record NC_139019.1, on the reverse strand, counting down.
AGTCTTGCTGGTAAAAAATTACAGTCCAGGGGCTGATGTCACTTTCATCTTTCGACAAGAAAGCCAAAGGGTACGAACTCTTCATTAAGGCTGTCTCTAAACGTGGAGGTAAACGAGGCCATTCCTGACTTCGCTCAAATCTCAGTTTCACAACTTGGTTTTGGCTCTGCAGATGGCTAAATTAATAAAATGACCTCACGAGTGTTGTATGTTGTGCTTTGGTATGGCCACGTAAACACTCGTGCTTTCCTTCAGGTTTCGCCTTTATTTTCTTTGGTTCGACGCACATTACTAAAGGGCTAGAGACCATTTGACTGCATTTTGCAACACTGGCCCAAAGGTCTACTGTTTTGCCAGCTCTTGAGTGTCTGAGCATTTTTTTCTTCCTGTGATTATAAGATCTTGCTATTTCGGGTTGATGAGGAAAAAGCTCTCCAGTGGCGGACATCTCGTGTGACCTGGTCAAGAAAAGATCTGGAGGACTAAATTGCTACAAGAGGGAGATACACGCACCCCATGATTTATGTGCTTCGTGTGTGATGAAGAACACAGCTCTCCTTTGTTAGGTAGAGTTGGCCGTGTGTAACAGATACTGGTACACTTCTTAATGTTTTAGTTCCCATTTCTCGAGTGGACTCTCAAGGACTCCTCCATCAGTCTAAGCCCAGCCATTTAATTCCTTTGTAAATTAAAACATAAAATAAAACCATCTCACACTTGAAGCAAACAGCACTGAATTCAGGACACGCAGTGCAGCAACTGAAAATCCAGGCGATTTCAGAAGAAGAAAACCTTGAATTCATTACAAATGGGCCTAATCTAGAATATTAGTCATTTTTTTTAAACTAGAAAATAACTAGTTTTTATTTCAGGGTGAGCTTCAAAGCAGCCGTTTTAAATTTCCCCAGATCCAGCCTCCCAAAATTTTTAAGATCAACAAGAATTTTTAATGCACGTGCCTATTATATTGACCCCTCCCTTACTCAACCACACTAAATGATTGATCTTAGAGGCCAATAATTTGAAGTAAATTAAAAGGATAACATGGCCTTAATTGCTACTGGCTTCACCAGGCTTCTGGGCACAGGAATTCCTTGTGGAGAAACACTTTTAAGTGTCACAGCAGTTTTTGATCATGTGGTCTGGCTTACCCATAGGCTGCAATTATCCCCCCAGACCTCCCCCACCTCCCCCTCAAATATCTCTGTGAAGCAAAGAAAATATCCATTTGTAAATTCAGTATTAGGGACCTCTGATTATTCGGCAGGGTCAGAAAATAGGTCCTGCTTGTTTTAGAGTATTCTTTTACGATAGTTTTTTTTTTTTTAAAAGAAAAAAGCATGGAGTGGGGAGGACAATGGGATTAATATTTCAGATCAGAAGCTTTTTTTGTTCGAAGAAGAGTTTGTGGGGATTCAGTTTGCTGTCCTGTCGACAATGACAAGGTTGTGATTACTCTTTGGTATCTGGTCAGAGACGACATTGTACACTGCAGCCTTACGAAAAGTAAGCAGTGCTTTTGTGAGGCTGTCAGTCAAATACAATGTAGACTTTAGGTAACCTTAATTAATGATTTCTGATTACAGATGTTTTGGTGTCTCCAAGGCATCCATGCCTCGGAGGCTGCCTTTTGCTGGAACATTTTCAGACAGCGGTGACTTGAATATGCTTCCATTATCTTGCCATGCAAACCATGCTAGGTTCTTCTTTTATGAGAAATGTGATTCTGTATCATTTGCAGAATGATCATATAAAGAATGAAATATCACTTGGGGAACAGCTGAAATTTACAAGTGATGTGGAGTGTTTTGAATCTTTAGAGGAATCATGTTGTATTTTAAAGGAATTTACCTATCAAAATTGTTGATATATACTGGCTCCTAGCTGGATTCGAGGCCATGACTTCCAAAGATTGAATGGGGCTTTTGAGCAGTGCCCCAATTCTTTCAAATGAAAGCCACTTATGCTGGGGATACTGGACCAAGTGGTATTTCCTTCGCCTAAAAGTACTCTTTACCGAGTGCTAACCATAACGACCAGAACACTATAGGCACTGGAGAGAAACAGGCCTTACTTTTCATTTACAGTACTTTTCCTGTGTCATGAGTTTTAGAACAGATATCAAGAAGCTGAACTGTCATGTTAATGCGCTATTTACATTCAGCTTTTAACTAGAGGGGCCTAATGAAAGTTAGGTATAGTATATTAATGCCAACTTACGGATTAAACTACTGAGTGAATAATCATTTTGCAGCTTATACGAAACTCTTAGTAGCATACAACCTGTCTAGTTTAGCATAATTTGTGCTTACGAATTATAAATGCTTAGCTTTTACAATTAAGCTTACAGATCTATAAGAGTTTTAATGAGAAATTACCTAAGTTGACTGGTATTATTTGCTGTACTGTGTTCTAGGGGAGTGATTATCTGAAATAATTGGCAAGATGGTTGTCCCACTGCGTGCAATATGGTTTTACTTCTAATATAAATTAAGTCAACCCTGTGTTATGATCCCATGTTTGCCCAGACAAGAGGAGATGCTACTGGTATCATCTAGAAGGAACAGAGTAGTTTCATATGTAGCCAAGAGGAAGGTAACAAACATCTTTTGGATACGTTTCTTTTTTAAGGTGATGTTCAGCATACAGGGAAAAGTTTTCTATTAAAAAGTCAACTTTTATCTACGTGGTGTTTCCATTCGTTGGTGATGAGGGGAAGTTCAACATGTTGAATATGCTGATTAATTAATTCTCCTGGGAGATGTTGGAGTGTGGGGCTTTCGTTTTCATATTTTGTCATGTCCAGAACACAAGACCTGCGAATACTGCCCAAACACATCCATTCCCAAGAATGAAAAGGACAACATAACTGCCATTGCTGTTAGAAAACAGCCACTTCCAGTTCCCCAAGCCAGGTGTGCAAGAGAAGGCTTTGCAATGTTGTGAATAGCTTGACATTATCGCATTGTTATTGAAATGCAAATTCCTCTGAGCAGAGCTTGCAAAGGTTTCCAGCGTAGGACTGGGGCAATGTCTTTTCTTGCTTGTTGTCAACCATACCCAGTCTTCACTGGAGGGCTCGTTCTATTAAAAGTAATCATAATGCATTGGCATATTTCATTGTTTCTTATTGCCTGTGTTTCAAGTGCCGGCCTTCCCAGGATGGGAGAGGACAGACTGGCTTATAGCCGTGAGGTGCAAACCCAGGACTGCTCTGCCCAGGAAGGAGTCTTGCCAAGTCCCGTATCAGATTTTAGAAATCAGGCTTAGTGGTGACGATCAACATCAACAGTATTTAACGGTGTTATTACTACTAATAAAGACCTTACTATATAGTGCTTATATTTTTCAAAGTGTGTTTATAAACATCACCTCATTTAATATTATTACAACCTGGGTTAGGCAGGGCAGAAATTATTATGCCCAATTTAAAGATGAGATAACCGAGGTTCAGAGAGGTCAAATGATTGGCCTAAGAGTATATACCTCTGGTAAGGGGCTTGAGACAAGGTCCCCAGCCTTCTGAATCTGCGTTTTTTATGCTCCGTGCCATTGTACGGTTTACTCAATACTTTATAAATTTCTGAGAACAATTTACGGTCTTCCAACTGAAGACGTTTTTACATTATGCCTACTATGCAGATTGACTACTGCCATGAAACAAGCTTAGAAGTAGCTTTCCAAGGACTTCACCTGAGGGTTCACTGCCATTGGGACCTAAACTCTTGGTTCTGGGTGGAATGCTATTGCAGGTCATTGTCTCCAGCAGCTCTTAGGGCCTTGAGTCTGTCATCCGAAAGGACATCATTTGAAAAATGGAGGATGTTGTTATTTAGGATTCTAGTCCTGTTTTATAGTAGGGATAAAAATAAACAGTAACATAAAAGTGGAAACTTTGACCCTGGGGCAGGGTACAACTGGAGGGACAGAGGGGTGAACCAGATATTCAGCAGGAATATCCTCCTGGGGCTTGCAACTTGTACCTATGAAACAGAAACACACTTTTTGCAAGGAATAAAGTAGACCAGATGGCTCAACATAAATGGATCTTCCCTCTGACCAAGGTTATTTTACTCCTCTGGTCCTCGCTGCTGGGTCTAGTGAAAGCAGCAGTTCCGTTTAATTCAGCAGATAGATATTTAGCACCTACTCTAGGCAAGTTCTAGATACTGCTGAGACACAATGATGACCTAGTTCAGAATTTACTGATTAACTGCATACCCATTCAAGGCCAGACATTGGGTCGACATTCTATCGAGGAAGTTAGATTTGCAAAAAATTACTATAGTGTCTGAGGTCTGACTATTCTCCATCCCCAAAGCAGAGTGGTAAGGATGCTAAGGACAGGAAGGAGTGCTCTGTCCAGCTGGGGAGGAAGCATTTCAGCTGCATCTAAAGAATGAGTGAGATTTTGGTACATGGGAGGCAAGGGGCAGAAGAGCAGTGGGGCTAAGGGAGAGGCAGGAGCAAAGGCCAGAGGCAGAGGAATGCAGGATTTGGCCCCAGAGCAGCAAGGGGGCCTCCTGATGACTGGTGATGTGGCCTGAAAGCCCAGCGGACAGAAAGAGGGATGGAGAGTAGCTTGTGGAGGGCTCTGCCCTGCTAAAGAGGTGGGACTTGGAGCTGCAGGCTCCAAGCTTTTCAGCAAGATGATGATATCCTCAGATGTGTGTTTTAGAAATATAAATCTGCTAGCACTGTGAGTGGAAAAAAAGGAAACAGATTCTGGGTGTGTTGACAAAGTACAGCCGTCAGGACTTAGGGACCAGTTGGACGTGTGGGATAAGGGGGTAGAAGTAGTAAAAAATGGTTCCAAGATGTCACATCTGGGGAGCTGAGTGGATCGTGGTGGCACTGGCCAGGACAGGAACCCAGGTTTACAGACAAAATAGTTAATATTTAACAGCTATCATAAAACCATATGTAAATAACACACAAGAAGCCAAACGCCAAAGCCTGGGATGAGTTCTATTGTGCTCATACCCAGCTCTGTAAAATGAGTGCTAAAGATTTTAAAAGTAAGAGCATTTAAACTGTTGCATTTGGTCTGGCAGCAGGGACCACTTTCTCCAACATTAGGGAGGTTAATACCCTGATAGGAGGTGGATAATAATAAGAAAGACTGAAGCACCGTCCAATGCATCTATAAAAACTGGCTACAAAGTACAGGAGGAAGGAGAGCACGTGCGTGACTCACTCATGGAAGAATCAGGGCATAGGTCGAGCCACCTGTTTCCTATTTTTTTCATTCTGAACCGTTTTACTTTATGCAAGTCTTTGAATTCTGAAACTAAATGTAGATGTGTTTGTCCCTTCCTCCCCTCTGTCCTCCTAACCCTGCCTGGGGCATATTTACCAGTGTTTATCTCTTAAGTTGCCTCCTGCAACTGAAATGTTACAGATGATGTAATTCACAAAACACAAATAACACCTAAATTGTGTTGTTTATTTAATAAGACAGTGTTAGCAGACAGCTAAGCCTAGTTTTGCTGCATTATGCTAAAACTGAACACTGCTTACTGTAGAAGAAAAAAAATGTGTTCAGTAATATTTTATTTAGGAAGAAATAAACCTTCAATACATAGGTGAATGAGGAATTACAGATTTCGTTTTATGGTTTCAACCTTTAGATAAGTACTGATACAGTACAGTTGTCCACAAGAATCCTCCAAAGACCTTTAATAGTTGAAAATAACTAATATTTATGCTATTAAAAAAACCCTAAAAAGATGGATATTCTGTCTTTACCCTTCACAGTGCATTTTTATTTCAGAGGCTTCTAAGTGAAACTTCTAACAGGAAAGTTTTATTCCATAATAAAGTTTTGTTTTACATTTTAAAAAGAGGTTGAATAATGGAAGTGAAAAAAAACAGGATTGGAAACATCAAGTATCTTCAGGGGACTTTAACAAATAAGGGAGTTTCTAGAAGGGAGAAAACGTTTATGAAATTGTTTGCTTTGAAGTCTTCTAAAGGCACATTCGAATTAAACATTAAAGAACGATCTGATGATTTTTTTTTACACTGGGACACCATATTTGAGTTGCTGTTATCTATTGTACTATGCCAAAGTAGTGCTTGGTGTAGGATTACTTACTTTCTAACTTGCAGGCTGCCCTCTAGTGTTACTTGATATCAACACAACTACTTTTGTTTACATTCCAGGAAAGCTGAAAAAACAGAGACTCTTACCATCTACAGATAGTTAGCAGCTAACCTAGCCCAGCTAGTCACTGTCTCTAAATAGTGTTAAGAAGTTTGATACCTGCTTTGAAAGGTGGTGAACAAATTTAAATGTGTCCATCATCAAAGCTCTTGATGGCAAAGAGGACAATATGGTGTGGAAAAACACACACACTCATGACTGGGAATTCCAACCCCATATAAGGAGTTAAACACCGAACAAGAAGTTTTAAGACTGCGTTATCCAATTAAGTTCACTTATATTTTCTTTTACGTCACGCAAAAGAACAATATACGATGAAATAAGCTCTGTCAAATAAGTCTAAAAGACCTTCTTTAATAAGTTTAAATTAAAATTATAAACGTCAAGAAAGAATTTTCAACCACCATTGGGTGGGAGATGTTTGACCAGATAGCCTCACCTCCAAGTCCCTGGCATAATTAGCCCTCAGGGAAGAGTTCTCTAACTTCAGTACACTATCCTATTACAGACCTTCAATGAGTAAATTTCAGCACTTTATAGATTATCCTCTGAAGATATTGAGAAGCACAGCACTGCAGCCTAAACTGTGGCATTAAGTACTTTCTGACAGTAGTGCCAGCTCTGCTTTTTCTCAGATGAAGAGTAAGCACACTCCAGAGTCTGCAATAAGTGGAGAGAGTAAATTTCAATCTCCGTAGCTATCTTTTGCATGTGTAATGTTGGCATCCTCAGTGGGTTACGGAGGTAACGTTACAATGTTCCAGGTACATCCAGCTCATAGCAGTAGAGTGACTGACATGAATTTGATAGAAATGTTGACTGATGATGATGATTTCCCTAATTTTGAGACTAAGATCAGGAAAAACAACTAAGATCTCATTACTGCTAGAGAGACACAGAATGAAGCTGAGGGTTAAAATTGCATTTGGGAGTCAACTTTTCTTCTAGAGGGGTGACATGATGCAGGAGTTAAAAGTATGAGCTCGAGTTTCCTGTTCTGTTGGCTGTGAGATCTTGGGAAAGTCACTTAACCTCTCTGGGCCTTGTTTTCCTCACCTGTGAAATGGAAATACTAATAGTGCCAACCTCATAAAGCAATTCTGATGGTTGAATGAGACCATATGTACCAGAATGATGTCTGGTACATGGTAAGCACACAATAAAAATTATCTATTATAATTTGACACCAAGTTCTCCTTATAGAATTGGCTAAATTCAGTGTTTCATGCCACCAGGAGGGCATGGTTGTTGGCATGTAAGTTAAAACTGAAGTGACAAGATGATAGTGACCAGATGAGTCTTTCTGCCTGCTTCTGTCTCTGTCTCTTTCTCTATATACTTCTGTGTGTCAGAGCCTGATTTTAAATAGTTGATTGAATAATCATTCATTTCTTCATTTTACTTAGGAAATACTTAGCACACACCTACAATATGCATTGAGCTATATTATATATTAGATCCTACTGGATAATCCCAAAATATTAAGTAGATGTTAGATGAGTAGGTTTTGATCCCATTTTAATTTGCCTTTGTTGGTTCTGGCATTCAGTGAGGAGCCTGTGTTTATCAGGCTTATGCCACAAGCCTTCTTACACTCTGGGAACAGACCATGTAGGAACTCCAAAGGAATAATACTGAGGGAGTTTTCTGTGCTAGATTGTAGTTAATGTTATATTTGGAATCACGATATTTCAAAGAGGGCCCAAAGGTCTCTGTAATTCTAACCTGACTCAAAATCAATGTGTAAATACAAAAAGTTTATACGACAAAACTTTAAGGTATATATGGCATTAACTACCTACACCAATAAGCTAAAAGCGTCAAACTGATTCACTGGCTTTAAACACTTGTTTTTCACAAAACCCAAGAACTGAACAGCAAAGTAGTTGGATTGGAAAGTGAATCCCTATTCCAACCCAGCCTTCACCCCCTACTTCCCCCGGGTGCAATGAGAGGACAGAAAAGAGGTTCAGTGATTTAAGAAGAAACACAAGGGCCAAGCTGATCGTTAGCTCTCAAGCAAACACAAGTGAATTCTGGATTTATCCAGTCTAAGTACTTACTCCAGTGGGCAAAGCCTAATTCACAAAAATAAGGGAGCTGCCGGTCAGGAGTTAGGTAATGGGTTGGAGACTGCGCACTTCCTGAGATGATGGATGATGGGAACGCCGGCCCTCCTCCCCTGTGGCGGGGAGGATTGTGTTTGTTTGGTATTCGCCCAAACTCAGGACCATCTGACAGCTGTTTGGTTTGTTTGTTTCCTGTGAAATGGACTTGGGCCCTAGCCAGATGCTAGTGGACAGACGTCCACAACACAAAACTGTCATCAAAATAGGCGCTAATTGGCACCCTCCTAACGATCAGAACAAATAAGGCACGAATGGGCAGGATCTGCCGTGACCATCCCAAGGTCCAAGCCTGCCTCTCCCGGCTTAGGGAGGAGGCCTTGTTGGGAAACCCAGCTTTCTCCGTACTCAGGGATTTGGGGTTCCTGGGCTCTGTGACAAAACCTCCACAACAGATATTTAGTGTTTGCTTTGAGTGTATGGATGCTTGAATGTAGGTGCTTAAGAATCGAAACCTTTCAAGAAGGTGGGCAAATCAGGGTTGTTTGGACTTCACCGCCCTCCTAGGCAGTTCTTAAGAGTGCGGAATTTTCTCCACAAATTTGGTTTCTATGCAGTGTTTTTTGAACACATGCTTTATAAAAATTATTACCTTCATGTGAACCCTCAAACAGAATGTGTGCACTTCATACCTCTGGTTGTACTTGGTTAGTAACAGCTGCAGCATAATTTTGTTCAAATATTTTGGATAAAATGGATTTTTTAAAAACTAAGTTAAAGTGAGTATTTCAGGGGCAAACTGGTTTGACAATGCCCCATTCATAATTAGGTAGAGTTGTTCCTACTTGTGCAGGCTACAATCAACTGTCTTTGATTTCAACAGTCAAACTGTCTTTTGGTGCCTCAGGCACTTTTTGAGTAGGGATTCTCGCCTCTCTTCTCTCCATTTTGCAAGTTGGGCACAAACTCTTATATCCTGGATTATTACTACTAACAGAATATTACCTATCTGGAGACTGACAAATAATTCTTTGTAAAGCAAGATGTAGTTTTATAATAAGTGATTTGGAACATTTTTTTCCTGATGTTACTGTTCATTGTTTTCCCTGGATTCAGCTCATATGCAGATGAGGACCCGGAATAGAGACCCTCCCTAACACTTCAGACTCTGCAGCCCCTATTCCCACCCCCATGCATTAAAGCGTCCTTTTCCCCACCCCTTTCCAGAGCTAAAGGTCCAAGAAAGACTCATCCTCCATCCAGTTCTTTCTAAAACATGCTCTATACTAACCCAGCTAAAGAGGCTGGACACATTTTACTAGTCCTTTCTATAACTGTTTATCCAAAAAAATTATAGACTTGGTTGAGTGTGAGAAGATAACTTACCACTGTATTCATCCTGGTTGAAATTCTCTAGGTTTTTTTCCCTAACATCTTACTCTCTGGATTTCTCTGGCCCAAAAATACAGCCCCTCCTTTCCATTCTCTAGTGCGGTTCCTGCTCCCCCGAATGAAAGGCAGCTGCAACTAAAGGAGCTAGAATATGCGCAGCAACCAATGCTGGGTCCTACTGAGTCCATTGTTTGCTCCCAGCACTGTGGAGCCAAATCTCATTTGATAGCACAGTGTGTTCTAGGAATTCTACTTCATCAGTACAACAGACCTTCTCTAATGCTTTCCTCTTTTCCCCACTTGCCGCTGTCACAGCGCCGCACAGCCCCGCGGCCAGCAATTACGATTCACTTCTCGCCAAGGCTCTGCTCACCCCCATTTGCAGGGGGCCACAAGGCATCAGCTGCCATATTAAATAGATGCTAATGACACCGAGCGTGATCACTGAAAGCAGTCGACGTGATGGTGTGGTTAAGATTTAATCCCTTTGAGGGACTGAACTTGGAGTTCAGAGGTGGTCTCCCTACAGTGGTTACATGAAGGTTTGTAAGAAAATCCGGCTAAAATTATACTTGGTGGATTTTCAAGTGCTTAACGATCGATGAGGTGGCTATCTGTGTTTAAATTGAACATATTAATAAAAGTTTCCCAATACAGTCACGAAAAATAGGCCCGATACAATGTGTTATTTGAATGTCCTATATGCATTTATATTTTTAATCTACAGTTTTCAAAGCAGTTTGCAAACTCGTAAAGTTGTCCTCATTTTCCCAATGGAGAAGTGAGTGTCCCTTGGTGCCTCACAAGGATTCTTGGGAAGAAGGAATGCCTTCCAGAGTAC